>NC_086448.1:829593204-830193204 GCF_028390025.1 Pseudophryne corroboree | reverse complement strand
AATATAGTATCCTTATCCATATTATCAAATTGATCTGTCAGCTCATCTGTCCAAGCTGCAATTGCGCTACACACCCATGCCGACGCAATTATCAGTCTTAGCACAGCACCCGTATGAGAATAAATACACTTTAAGGTCATTTCTTGCCTGCGATCTGCAGGGTCCTTAAGGGCTGCTGTGTCAGGAGACGGTAGCGCCACTTTCTTGGACAAGCGCGTCAGGGCTTTGTCCACAGTGGGGGGTGATTCCCAAATCTCCCTGTCCTGCTTAGGGAAAGGGTATGCCATATAAATTCTTTTGGGGATCTGCAGTCTCTTATCCGGAGTCTCCCAAGCTTTTCCAAAGAATTCATTTAATTCATGAGATGTGGGAAAGTTAATAATCTGTTTCTTTTCCTTAAACATGTGTACCCTTGTGTCGGGGACAGAGGGTTCATCCACAATCTGCAACACATCCCTTATTGCCACAATCATACACTGAATGGTTTTAGTCACCCTAGGGTGCAATTTTACTTCGTCATAGTCGACACTGGAATCAGAATCCGTGTTGGTAGTAGTGTCTTGTGTTAAGGGACACTTTTGAGACCCCGACGGGCCCTGTGAGTCGGTCCAATCTGAGGATTGACCCCCTGATGTCCCCCCTAAATCAGCCTTATCAAGCTTTTTATGTAAAGATGCCACACTTGCATTCAACATATGCCACATGTCCATCCAATCTGGAGTCGGCACAACCGACGGGGACACACCACTCATTTTCTCCACCTCCTCCTTGGAAAAGCCTTCCGCTTCAGACATGTCGACACTACGTACCGACACCCCACACACACACAGGGATTAACCTATAAGGGGACAAAACCCCATCCAGGCCCTTAGGAGAGACAGAGAGAGAGTATGCCAGCACACACCCAGCGCTTAATAACACTGGAAAAATATGACCAGATAGCGCTTTATATATATATATATATATATATATATATATATATATATATATATATATATATAAATAGACCAGATTCCCACACACTGCGCTCAAAATGCCCCCCTCCTCTTTTTTCCAGCCTGAATGTTCAGCAGGGGAGAGACCAGGGAGCCAGCGTTTTCCTCATGCAGCTTCTGTGGAGAAAATGTCGCTGGTTAGTGCTGGGGATCAAGCTCCGCCCACCCGACGGCGGGCTTCGGTCCCGGTGATTTGTTTATAGAAAATGGTGGGGGATCGTAGAATTACTGCCCAGCAGCCTAATCTACCTTGTCAGTGCCCAAATGTGAGGTTTATTGCTGCCCAGGGCGGCGCCCGCCCCCCCCCCCCCCCCCCCCCCTGCACCTTTCAGTGCTGCTCTGTGTGCGTGACCTCATGAAGATCTGAAGTCTTCTGCCACCTATGATGTCTTCTGCCTTCTCATACTCACCCGGCTTCTATCTTCGGCATCTGTGAGGAGGACGGCGGCGCGGCTCCGGGACGAACCCTAGGTGAGACCTGTGTTCCGACTCCCTCTGGAGCTAATGGTAACCAGTAGCCTTAGAAACAGAGCCCAACTTGACAAGCCAGCTCTGCTTCTCTCTCCTCGGTCCCACGATGCAGGGAGCCTGTTGCCAACAGGACTCCCTGAAAATAAAAAACCTAACAAAATTCTTTTTCCACAGAAAACTCTGGAGAGCTCTCTGCAGTGCACCCATTCTCCTCTGGGCACAAGATCTAACAGAAGTCTGGAGGAGGGGTATAGAGAGAGGAGCCAGAGCACACCCATAGTCAAAGTTCTTTTTAGGTTCCCTATCTCCTGCAGAGCCCGTCTATACCCTATGGTCCTTACGGAGTCCCCAGCATCCTCTAGGACGTAAGAGAAATATTATTTTTGCCAGAAAAAATGGTTTATATGCTGCCCAGGGCGCCCCCCCCTGCGCCCTGCACCCTTACAGTGACTGCCTGTGTGAGGTGTATGGGAGCAATGGCGCACAGCTTCACCGCTGTGCGTTACCTCAGTGAAGATCATGAAGTCTTCTGCCGCCTCTGAAGTCTTCTTTTCTTCTCATACTCACCCGGCTTCTATCTTCCGGCTCTGTGAGGAGGACGGCGGCACGACTCCGGGACGAACTCCAGGGTGAGACCTGTGTTCTGACTCCCTCTGGAGCTAATGGTGTCCAGTAGCCTAAGAAGCAGAGCCTTGAAACTCACAGAAGCAGGTCTGCTTCTCTCCCCTCAGTCCCTCGATGCAGGGAGTTTGTTGCCAGCAGGCTCCCTGAAAATAAAAAACCTAACAAATATACTTTCTGTCAGAAAGCTCAGGAGAGCTCCCTGAAAAGCACCCAGTCTCCACTGGGCACAGTATCAAACTGAGGTCTGGAGGGAGGGAGGAGCCAGTGCACACCCAGATATAAAGTCTTTCTTAAAGTGCCCATGTCTCCTGCGGAGCCCGTCTATCCCCATGGTCCTTACGGAGTCCCCAGCATCCTCTAGGACGTAAGAGAAATTGGGTGTCCTGCTACCAAGCAGTCTATTTCTCGCTGGATCATGTTCACTATCCAGCATGCCTATTCTACGGCAGGACTGCCGTGTCCAAAATCTGTTAAGGCCCACTCTACTCGTAAGGTGGGGTCTTCCTGGGCGGCTGCCCGGGGTGTCTCGGCAGTGCAACTTTGCCGAGCTGCAACTTGGTCGGGGTCAAACACGTTTGCAAAGTTCTACAAGTTCGATACTTTGACCTCTGATGATCTAAAGTTCAGTCAATCAGTTCTGCAGGAGAGTCCGCGCTCTCCCTCCCGTTCTGGGAGCTTTGGTACATCCCCATGGTACTAATGTGGACCCCAGCATCCTCTAGGACGTAAGAGAAAATAGAATTTTGGTACCTACCGGTAAATCCTTTTCTCGTAGTCAGTAGAGGATGCTGGGCGTCCGCCAGCGCTTCGTTACCCTGCTGTTGTTATTTGGTTCAGTACCACTTCGTTTAGTTGAGTACTGCATTGTTACTTGGTAAGTAATGTTTCAGCGGTTGCTGAGTTTTCAAGCTAAGTTAGCTTGATGTTCCTTGTATGTGTGAGCTGGTATGAATCTCACCACTATCTGTGTTAAATCCTTCTCTCAAAAATGTCCGTCTCTTCGGGCACAGTTTCTAGACTGAGTCTGGTAGGAGGGGCATAGAGGGAGGAGCCATCCCACACTCTCAAACTCTTAAAGTGCCAGTGGCTCCTGGTGGACCTGTCTATACCCATGGTACTAATGTGGACCCCAGCATCCTCTACGGACTACGAGAAAAGGGTTGATCGGTAGGTACCAAAATCCTATTTTAATAAAGTTGCCATTTTTCCAGTCCCAACATCTGCAATGCTGATAAATCACAGGTTGATGCTTTAATCCCAGGGGTGTTATAAACAAAGATCTGTTCCAAAAATTCAAAGAAAAATGTGTTGCGTAAATAAGAATTTACTTACCGATAATTCTATTTCTCATAGTCCGTAGTGGATGCTGGGGACTCCGTAAGGACCATGGGGGATAGCGGCTCCGCAGGAGACTGGGCACATCTAAAGAAAGCTTTAGGACTATCTGGTGTGCACTGGCTCCTCCCCCTATGACCCTCCTCCAAGCCTCAGTTAGGATACTGTGCCCGGACAAACGTACACAATAAGGAAGGATTTTGAATCCCGGGTAAGACTCATACCAGCCACACCAATCACACCGTACAACTTGTGATCTGAACCCAGTTA
This sequence comes from Pseudophryne corroboree, assembly GCF_028390025.1. Lineage (NCBI taxonomy): Eukaryota > Metazoa > Chordata > Amphibia > Anura > Myobatrachidae > Pseudophryne > Pseudophryne corroboree. The sequence continues at coordinate 830,189,509 of NC_086448.1, read as the reverse complement.
ACAGCATGATAACAGAGGAGCCTCTGAAAGATGGCTCACAACAATAACCCGATTTTTGTAACTATGTACAAGTATTGCAGACAATCCGCACTTGGGATGGGCGCCCAGCATCCACTACGGACTATGAGAAATAGAATTATCGGTAAGTAAATTCTTATTTTCTCTGACGTCCTAGTGGATGCTGGGAACTCCGAAAGGACCATGGGGATTATACCAAAGCTCCCAAACGGGCGGGAGAGTGCGGATGACTCTGCAGCACCGAATGAGAGAACTCCAGGTCCTCCTCAGCCAGGGTATCAAATTTGTAGAATTTGGCAAACGTGTTTGCCCCTGACCAAGTAGCTGCTCGGCAAAGTTGTAAAGCCGAGACCCCTCGGGCAGCCGCCCAAGATGAGCCCACTTTCCTTGTGGAATGGGCTTTTACAGATTTTGGCTGTGGCAGGCCTGCCACAGAATGTGCAAGCTGAATTGTACTACAAATCCAACGAGCAATAGTCTGCTTAGAAGCAGGAGCACCCAGCTTGTTGGGTGCATACAGGATAAACAGCGAGTCAGATTTTCTGACTCCAGCCGTCCTGGAAACATATATTTTCAGGGCCCTGACTACGTCCAGCAACTTGGAATCCTCCAAGTCCCTAGTAGCCGCAGGTACCACAATAGGCTGGTTTAAGTGAAACGCTGAAACCACCTTAGGGAGAAATCGAGGACGAGTCCTCAATTCTGCCCTGTCCGTATGAAAAATTAGGTAAGGGCTTTTATAGGATAAAGCCGCCAATTCTGAGACACGCCTGGCTGAAGCCAGGGCTAACAGCATTACCACTTTCCATGTGAGATATTTTAAGTCCACAGTGGTGAGTGGTTCAAACCAATGTGATTTTAGGAACCCCAAAACTACATTGAGATCCCAAGGTGCCACTGGAGGCACAAAAGGAGGCTGTATATGCAGTACCCCCTTGACAAACGTCTGAACTTCAGGGACTGAAGCTAGTTCTTTCTGGAAGAAAATCGACAGGGCCGAAATTTGAACCTTAATGGACCCTAATTTTAGGCCCATAGACAGTCCTGTTTGCAGGAAATGCAGGAAACGACCCAGTTGAAATTCCTCTGTAGGGGCCTTCCTGGCCTCACACCACGCAACATATTTACGCCAAATACGGTGATAATGTTGCACAGTTACATCCTTCCTGGCTTTGATCAGGGTAGGGATGACTTCATCCGGAATGCCTTTTTCCTTTAGGATCCGGCGTTCAACCGCCATGCCGTCAAACGCAGCCGCGGTAAGTCTTGGAACAGACAGGGTCCCTGCTGGAGCAGGTCCTTTCTTAGAGGTAGAGGCCACGGGTCCTCCGTGAGCATCTCTTGAAGTTCCGGGTACCAAGTCCTTCTTGGCCAATCCGGAGCCACGAGTATAGATCTTACTCCTCTCCTTCTTATGATTCTCAGTACCTTGGGTATGAGAGGCAGAGGAGGGAACACATACACTGACTGGTACACCCACGGTGTTACCAGAGCGTCCACAGCTATTGCCTGAGGGTCCCTTGACCTGGCGCAATATCTGTCTAGTTTTTTGTTGAGGCGGGACGCCATCATGTCCACCTTTGGTTTTTCCCAACGGTTCACAATCATGTGGAAGACTTCTGGGTGAAGTCCCAACTCCCCCGGGTGGAGGTCGTGTCTGCTGAGGAAGTCTGCTTCCCAGTTGTCCACTCCCGGAATGAACACTGCTGACAGTGCCATCACATGATTTTCCGCCCAGCGAAGAATCCTTGCAACTTCCGTCATTGCCCTCCTGCTTCTTGTGCCGCCCTGTCTGTTTACGTGGGCGACTGCCGTGATGTTGTTCGACTGGATCAACACCGGCTGACCCTGAAGCAGAGGCCTTGCTTGACTTAGGGCATTGTAAATGGCCCTTAGTTCCAGGATATTTATGTGAAATGACGTTTCCATGCTTGACCACAAGCCCTGGAAATTTCTTCCCTGTGTGACTGCTTCCCAGCCTCTCAGGCTGGCATCCGTGGTCACCAGGACCCAGTCCTGAATGCCGAATCTGCGGCCCTCTATGAGCACTCTGCAACCACCACAGGAGAGACACCCTTGTCCTTGGAGACAGGGTTATCCGCTGATGCATCTGAAGATGCGATCCGGACCATTTGTCCAGCAGATCCCACTGAAAAGTTCTTGCGTGGAATCTGCCGAATGGAATCGCTTCGTAAGAAGCCACCATTTTTCCCAGGACCCGTGTGCATTGATGCACTGACACTTGGCCTGGTTTTAGGAGGTTCCTGACTAGCTCGGATAACTCCCTGGCTTTCTCCTCCGGGAGAAACACCTTTTTCTGGACTGTGTCCAGAATCATCCCTAGGAACAGCAGACGTGTCGTCGGAATCAGCTGCGATTTTGGAATATTTAGAATCCACCCGTGCTGTCGTAGTACTACTTGAGATAGTGCTACTCCGACCTCTAACTGTTCCCTGGACCTTGCCCTTATCAGGAGATCGTTCAAGTAAGGGATAATTAAGACGCCTTTTCTTCGAAGAAGAATCATCATTTCGGCCATTACCTTGGTAAAGACCCGGGGTGCCGTGGACAATCCAAACGGCAGCGTCTGAAACTGATAATGACAGTTCTGTACCACAAACCTGAGGTACCCTTGGTGAGAAGGGCAAATTGGGACATGGAGGTAAGCATCCTTGATGTCCAGAGACACCATATAGTCCCCTTCTTCCAGGTTCGCTATCACTGCTCTGAGTGACTCCATCTTGAATTTGAACCTTTGTATGTAAGTGTTCAAGGATTTCAGATTTAAAATAGGTCTCACCGAGCCGTCCGGCTTCGGTACCACAAACCGCGTGGAATAATACCCCTTTCCCTGTTGTAGGAGGGGTACCTTGATTATCACCTGCTGGGAATACAGCTTGTGAATGGCTTCCAATACCGCCTCCCTGTCGGAGGGAGACGTTGGTAAAGCAGACTTCAGGAACCGGCGAGGGGGAGACGTCTCGAATTCCAATTTGTACCCCTGAGATACTACCTGCAGGATCCAGGGGTCCACTTGCGAGTGAGCCCACTGCGCGCTGAAATTCTTGAGACGGGCCCCCACCGTGCCCGAGTCCGCTTGTAAGGCCCCAGCGTCATGCTGAGGACTTGGCAGAAGCGGGGGAGGGCTTCTGTTCCTGGGAAGAGGCTGCCTGCTGCAGTCTTTTTCCCCTTCCTCTGCCCCGGGGCAGATATGAGTGGCCTTTTGCCCGCTTGCCCTTATGGGGACGAAAGGACTGAGCCTGAAAAGACGGTGTCTTTTTCTGCTGAGAGGTGACCTGGGGTAAAAAGGTGGATTTCCCAGCCGTTGCCGTGGCCACCAGGTCCGATAGACCGACCCCAAATAACTCCTCCCCTTTATACGGCAATACTTCCATATGCCGTTTGGAATCCGCATCACCTGACCACTGTCGCGTCCATAACCCTCTTCTGGCAGAAATGGACAGCGCACTTACTCTTGATGCCAGAGTGCAAATATCCCTCTGTGCATCTCGCATATATAGAAATGCATCCTTTAAATGCTCTATAGTCAATAATATACTGTCCCTGTCCAGGGTATCAATATTTTCAGTCAGGGAATCCGACCAAGCCATCCCAGCACTGCACATCCAGGCTGAGGCGATTACTGGTCGCAGTATAATACCAGTATGTGTGTATATACTTTTAAGGATATTTTCCAGCTTCCTATCAGCTGGTTCCTTGAGGGCGGCCGTATCAGGAGACGGTAACGCCACTTGTTTTGATAAGCGTGTGAGCGCCTTATCTACCCTAGGGGGTGTTTCCCAACGCGCCCTAACCTCTGGCGGGAAAGGGTATAATGCCAATAATTTTTTAGAAATTAGCAGTTTTTTTATCGGGGGAAACCCACGCTTCATCACACACCTCATTTAATTCATCTGATTCAGGAAAAACTACGGGTAGTTTTTTCACACCCCACATAATACCCTTTTTTGTGGTACTTGTAGTATCAGAAATGTTCAAAACCTCCTTCATTGCCGTGATCATGTAACGTGTGGCCCTACTGGAAAATACGTTTGTTTCCTCACCGTCGACACTGGAGTCAGTGTCCGTGTCTGGGTCGACCATCTGAGGTAACGGGCGCTTTAGAGCCCCCGACGGTGTTTGAGACGCCTGTACAGGTAATAACTGATTTGCCGGCTGTCTCATGTCGTCAACAGTCTTTTGTAAAGTGCTGACGCTATCACGTAATTCCTTCCATAAGACCATCCAGTCAGGTGTCGACTCCCTAGGGGGTGACATCACTATTACAGGCAATTGCTCCGCCTCCATACCATTTTCCTCCTCATACATGTCGACACAACGTACCGACACACAGCACACACACAGGGAATGCTCTGATAGAGGACAGGACCCCACTAGCCCTTTGGGGAGACAGAGGGAGAGTTTGCCAGCACACACCAGAGCGCTATATATATATATATATATATATATATATATATACAGGGATAACCTTATATAAGTGTTTTTCCCTTATATAGCTGCTGTATTGATTTATCTGCCAAATTAGTGCCCCCCCTCTCTTGTTTTACCCCGTTTCTGTAGTGCAGGACTGCAGGGGAGAGTCAGGGAGCTTCCCTCCAACGGAGCTGTGAGGGAAAATGGCGCCAGTGTGCTGAGGAGATAGGCTCCGCCCCCTTCTCGGCGGCCTTTCTCCCGCTTTTTTAAGGAAAAACTGGCAGGGGTTAAATGCATCCATATAGCCCAGGAGCTATATGTGATGTATTTTTTGCCATCTAAGGTATTTTTATTGCGTCTCAGGGCGCCCCCCCCCCAGCGCCCTGCACCCTCAGTGACCGGAGTGTGAAGTGTGCTGAGAGCAATGGCGCACAGCTGCGGTGCTGTGCGCTACCTTATTGAAGACAGGACGTCTTCTGCCGCCGATTTTCCGGACCTCTTCTGCTCTTCTGGCTCTGTAAGGGGGACGGCGGCGCGGCTCTGGGACCCATCCATGGCTGGGCCTGTGATCGTCCCTCTGGAGCTAATGTCCAGTAGCCTAAGAAGCCCAATCCACTCTGCACGCAGGTGAGTTCGCTTCTTCTCCCCTTAGTCCCTCGATGCAGTGAGCCTGTTGCCAGCAGGACTCACTGAAAATAAAAAACCTAATTTAAACTTTTACTCTAAGCAGCTCAGGAGAGCCACCTAGATTGCACCCTTCTCGTTCGGGCACAAAAATCTAACTGAGGCTTGGAGGAGGGTCATAGGGGGAGGAGCCAGTGCACACCAGCTAGTCCTAAAGCTTTTACTTTTGTGCCCAGTCTCCTGCGGAGCCGCTATTCCCCATGGTCCTTTCGGAGTTCCCAGCATCCACTAGGACGTCAGAGAAAAATCTATTATTATTATTTTAAAAGCCATGTCGACCTTTTCATGTGTCGACCTTTTCATGTGTCAACCATTTTCCCATGTCGACCAATAGTGGTGAACCTAATGAGTGCCGACCATCTGAACGGATACCACAGGGATGTCTGCCTGCCAGATAGGGGTGATCCTGAGTGCAATGCACAGAGCCGCCAGCAGAGGGAGCAACGCGCCGCCGGCTAGAGAGCACCGTCTATATCACGTGACTGAGGTGACGACACGGGCTGCAGAGCGTCTTGTGAGACGCCCTCTACCCGGTCATGGCGCGGCCGCGGCTTCTCTCCCTCCTGCTCCGGCCGTGGCTCCGCCGCCGCCTCCTCAGCGCCACCTGCTACCCCTTGGCCGAGCACCGGGGGCTGCTCCGGCTCCGCGGCCACCAGGCACCAACCTTCCTGCAGGGACTGATGTCGAACGACACCGAGCGGCTAAAGGACGGCGCCGTGTACGCGCACCTGATCAACGTGCAGGGGCGGAGCCTCTTTGACGTTCTGATGTACAGGTAAAGCGCGTCAGCGTGGAGGCAGCCATCTTTGTTGCTGGAAAATGCCCTCACCTGTGCTTTTCTGGCTGCAGCAGCTTGCAAAGTTCAATACAGATAGCACGTTGTGGTTCTCATCTCCAACCCCCCAACACTAGGTCATGTTTTCTGGATTTGTTTAGCCATGCACAGGTGAGTTGATTTGTTTTTTGCTGGAACAGTAATTATCCCACCTGCTTACACATGAAAACATGACCTGTTTGGGGTACTTGTGGATTGGAGTTGGGGTCACCCTCTAACCATAGACCAATATATACAGCAGACGTGGAACTAATAGCTCCAGCATGTCTTCTCTGCTAGTTATAGGGGTTGATTGAATTAGCGCCAATATAGTGCCCACGTAACCGTAGCGCCTGAGGGCTGCCACAATCCCGTCGTCCTGCGGAGCCGCAAACTAAAATGCACAAGTCTGGAGAGAATCCACACGTTCCATGGTGACGCTGCTCTGCAGTGGGGCTTCGTCCGCTATTTCCCCTTGACTCAGTAGACCCCATCATGTTTACGTGTGACACGCGTGTATTGCTTGTCCTATATGGCATCTATAGGATTATTTAGCTAAAACACTCAAGAGTAACCAACCTGGGTCACTCCCAAGTGAAGAAGTGTGATGAGCCGCTCTCTTCTGCTTTTCACACTTATTTTGCATTAGCAATAACTTGCTGCAGTTAATTTGAGTTTAGAAATATGAAAGTATTAGAATAATGTGCGGTATGTGTGTGAGGTAACGCTCATTGCCGTCCCCAGCTGTGATCCTGGCTGTGTAGCTGTACAGACGCGCGCTGCTGGTGGAGGCTCAGATAGCAGCCAGGGTGTGTGCCGGGGAGATAAGCGTGCCAGTTCCTCCCTCTCTATGTCGGGGCCTCCAGCACTCTATGGACGCAGGGTAGATGCTAGATTCAAGTGGCCGAAGGGACCTTTTACGTCAGGGGGAGGAGGCACGACACAAGGGGGAGGAGCTAGGTCAGTGGGAGAGTTTCTCTACTATCCACGCCACCAATTATTACCTTTAGTAATCAGGTGGCGAGCCACCGAGCCCAAATCGTGGCGAGCGTACTTTTCAGGGTACCCTGTTCGGCCTTCGCTCCTCCCCCTGATGACGTGTCTCCTCCCCTAGTGACGTCAGAAGGTCCCTTCTCCCACTCCGATTTAGAACCAACCATGGAAGCAGCTTCATACGCAGCCAGATCTGCATCCATTTCCTCATATGCTGGGGGCCCTGCAAATGCGCGCCGCTGTCAGTCACACTGTCGCCGCAATTTGTAAGGTCGCGCACGCGTACTGCAGCCAGTGTGTGTGCGCAGACCACCCGAATGCAGCCGCTGAGTACAGTGCTGCAGATCATACATACAAGCGTGGGTGATTACAGTACACTGTGTGCAGTGCGGGAGCCAAGGAGAATGTAAATAGGTCTCTCTGGCTGTCTGTGGTTTCTGAATACGTTGTGACTAAACCCCCTGATTACCATCATGCAGTTACATGCTAGCATTGCATTCATGTGTCAGGTGATATTTCAGTGTGTCTCCCAACTGCAGTGTGATAATGCAATGTGTCTCCCATCTGCAGTGTGATATTGCAGTGTGTCTCCCATCTGCAGCGTGATATTGCAGTGTGTCTCCCATCTGCAGCGTGATATTGCAGTGTGTCTGCCGTCTGCATTGTGACATTGCAGTGTGTCTCCCGTCTGCATTGTGACATTGCAGTGTGTCTCCCGTCTGCATTGTGACATTGCAGTGTGTCTCCCATCTGCAGTGTGATATTGCAGTGTGTCTCCCAACTGCAGTGTGATATTGCAGTGTCTCCCAACTGCAGTGTGATATTGCAGTGTCTCCCATCTGCAGCGTGATATTGCAGTGTCTCCCAACTGCAGTGTGATATTGCAATGTGTCTCCCAACTGCAGTGTGATATTGCAGTGTCTCCCAACTGCAGTGTGATATTGCAGTGTCTCCCATCTGCAGCGTGATATTGCAGTGTCTCCCAACTGCAGTGTGATATTGCAATGTGTCTCCCAACTGCAGTGTGATATTGCAATGTGTCTCCCATCTGCAGTGTGATATTGCAGTGTGTCTCCCATCTGCAGTGTGATAGTGCAGTGTGTCTCCCATCTGCAGTGTGATAGTGCAGTGTGTCTCCCATCTGCAGTGTGATAGTGCAGTGTGTCTCCCATCTGCAGCGTGATATTGCAGTGTGTCTCCCATCTGCAGCGGGATATTGCAGCGTGTCTCCAATCTGCAGCGAGATATTGCAGCGTGTCTCCCATCTGCAGCGTGATATTGCAGTGTGTCTCCCATCTGCAGCGGCATATTGCAGTGTGTCTCCCATCTGCAGCGGGATATTGCAGTGTGTCTCCCATCTGCAGCGTGTCTCCAATCTGCAGTTACCATACAAATTGCACCATGGGGCTAATTTAGACTGGATCGCTGCAGCGGCCGCGATCGCAGTCTGAATCCTTTTGTGGAGTGCGCAGGTGCAGCGGCCGCACTGTGCGTGCGCACCACAGAAGTCTAGCAGTGGCGGGAGGGGGCGTGCCAACGGTGTTAGAACGCCGTAGGCGAGGCGCGGTCCGGACAACGGAGACGTGTGTGGTCTGTTGCGGGAGTGGGCTGCGGCAGCTGCGTGACATCAAACGCAGCCGCTGCGACCCGGGACACGGCGAGTAGCGGCCTCTTACTGTGAGCCCTTCCAAGCACCATGTTTTATTTTCCAGGCTCCCGGGGGAACAGGACGGCCAGTCTGACGTTCTCCTGGAGTGTGACGTTTCGGCGATGGAGCCGATCCAGAAACATCTGCAGGTGTATAACTTTCGGAAGAAGGTGGAAGTGTCTCCGTGCCCCCAGCTGTCCGTGTGGGCCGTGATCCCAAGGCAGGAGGCACAGGATACCCTTGACGAAAACTTGCCTCACCCGACCGTACTGTGTACCCCCGACCCCAGAGTGCCCGTTATGGGTTGGAGAGTGGTGGCAGAGGCTGGTGGGAATGTTGCGGACCTCCTGCCTGGAACTCGGATGGGGAGCTTCCAGGAATATTGCAAGTATAGATATGAATACGGTATGTATACACACATAGCGGATATAGGCGTGAGGTCATCTTGCAGTATACAACTCTCCCATGAGTGACCGATTTAATATGAATATATTTCTGTAAGCCTACATATTGTCAGGGGCAACGTCCTTATTATCAAGTGCAAGAGAAGAGGGAGATAGTGTCTAGTGGGCAGCACGGTGGCACAGTGGTTAGCTTGCTGCCCCGCAACATTAAGGTCTTGGTTATGTTTGTAGCGCACACTTCCCTTCGTATAGCAAAGTGCAAAGATCTATCCCTCTGCACGTTGGAAGCTGCCAGGTACTGATAAACCAACAGCCACCTAAATGCAGACCGCTAATACTCCGGAACCAGAGACGTGACTGAGACAACACGCCGGGGTGGCTGGACCCGATCAGGAATTGGTGGTCTCCTCTGTGTATAAGGGGGTTGAGTTGATCGCAGCAGCAAATTTGTTAGCAGTTGGGCAAAACCATGTGCACTGCAGGTGGGGCAGATGTAACATGTGCAGAGAGAGTTAGATTTGGGTGGGGTTATATTGTTTCTGTGCAGGGTAAATACTGGCTGCTTTATTTTTACACTGAAATTTAGACTGCAGATTGAACACACCACACCCAAATCTAACTCTCTCTCTGCACATGTTACATCTGACACCCCCTAACCCCCCCCTGCAGTGCAGCATGGTTTTGCCCAACTGCTAACATATTTGCTGCTGCGATCAACTCTGACTGGGGCCTAATTCAGACCTGATCGCTCGTTACTGTTTTTTGCACTGCTGCGATCGGGTCAGAGCTGCGCATATGTATGCACTGCAATACGCAGGCGCGTCGCACGGGTACAAAGCGGTTTGTTGCTCTGCGATGGGTTTGTGCGAAGAAGCCATTCACACGGGTGATCGCAAGGAGATTGCCAGGAAGATGGCGTTTGTGGATGGCAACTGACCGTTTTCTGGGAGTGGTTGGGAAAACGCAGGCGTGGCTGGGCGGGTGTCTGACGTCAATTCCGGGACCGGACAGGCTGATGTGATCGCAGCGGCTGAGTAAGTTCTGGGCTGCTCAGAAACTGCACAAACTGTTTTTGTACCGCTCGGCTGCACATGCGATCGCACACTTGCACAGCTAAAATACACTCCCGGTGGGCGGCGACTATGCGAACGCAGGACTGCAAAAAAACTCTAGCGAGCGGTCAGGTCTGAATTAGGCCCTAAGTCTGTAGTGAGTTTCACACTCCAAACCTTCATTATACTGTATGTTACTACGGCCAGTGGCCATGTACTCAGTGATGTTACTGTTCAAAATCATTGAATTACGATATTACTCTACAAACCCATTGACACTGGCCATTATACACCAGTTTGTTAATGCAGGTGGTTAACCCCACTATTATCTGACTTTTCAAGTTTTACATTTAATCATTAATTCTGACATCTAGGCTCTAGAGGTGTGAGGTTGTCAGTGCAGCAACAGAGGTGTGAGGTTGTCAGTGCGGCTAGTTCAGCAGAGAGGTGTGAGGTTGTCAGTGCAGCGCCAGAGGTGTGAGGTTGTCAGTGTGGCTAGCGCATTAGCAGAGGTGTGAGGTTCTCAGTGCGGCTAGCGCAGCGCCAGAGGTGTGAGGTTCTCAGTGCGGCTAGCGCAGCGCCAGAGGTGTGACGTTGTCAGTGTGGCTAGCGCAGAGACAGAGGTGTGAGGTTGTCAGTGTGGCTAGCGCAGGGGCAGAGGTGTGACGGTGTCAGTGTGGCTTTTGCGGGGGCAGAGGTGTGAGGTTGTCAGTGTGGCTAGCGCAGGGGCAGAGGTGTGACGGTGTCAGTGTGGCTTTTGCGGGGGCAGAGGTGTGAGGTTGTCAGTGTGGCTAGCGCGGGGCAGAGGTGTGAGGTTGTCAGTGCGGCTAGCGCAGGGGCAGAGGTGTGAGGTTGTCAGTGCGGCTAGCGCAGGGGCAGAGGTGTGACGGTGTCAGTGTGGCTTTTGCGGGGGCAGAGGTGTGAGGTTGTCAGTGTGGCTAGCGCGGGGCAGAGGTGTGAGGTTGTCAGTGCGGCTAGCGCAGGGGCAGAGGTGTGAGGTTGTCAGTGTGGCTAGCGCAACAGCAGAGGTGTGAGGTTGTCAGTGTGGCTAGCGCAGAGACAGAGGTGTGAGGTTGTCAGTGTGGCTAGCGCAGGGGCAGAGGTGTGACGGTGTCAGTGTGGCTTTTGCGGGGGCAGAAGTGTGAGGTTGTCAGTGTGGCTAGCACGGGGCAGAGGTGTGAGGTTGTCAGTGCGGCTAGCGCAGGGGCAGAGGTGTGAGGTTGTCAGTGTGGCTAGCGCAGAGACAGAGGTGTGAGGTTGTCAGTGTGGCTAGCGCAGAGGTGTGACGGTGTCAGTGTGGCTTTTGCGGGGGCAGAGGTGTGAGGTTGTCAGTGTGGCTAGCGCGGGGCAGAGGTGTGAGGTTGTCAGTGCGGCTAGCGCAGGGGCAGAGGTGTGACGGTGTCAGTGTGGCTTTTGCGGGGGCAGAGGTGTGAGGTTGTCAGTGTGGCTAGCGCGGGGCAGAGGTGTGAGGTTGTCAGTGCGGCTAGCGCAGGGGCAGAGGTGTGAGGTTGTCAGTGTGGCTAGCGCAACAGCAGAGGTGTGAGGTTGTCAGTGTGGCTAGCGCAGAGACAGAGGTGTGAGGTTGTCAGTGTGGCTAGCGCAGGGGCAGAGGTGTGACGGTGTCAGTGTGGCTTTTGCGGGGGCAGAGGTGTGAGGTTGTCAGTGTGGCTAGCGCGGGGCAGAGGTGTGAGGTTGCCAGTGTGGCTAGCGCAGCGGCAGAGGTGTGAGGTTGCCAGTGTGGCTAGCGCAGGGGCAGAGGTGTGAGGTTGTCAGTGCAGCTAGTGCATCACCAGAGGTGTGAGGTTGTCAGTGTGGCTAGTGCAGGGGCAGAGGTGTGAGGTTGTGTGGCTAGTTCAGTAGATGAGTTGACGTGCTTCCAAGTCTCCAGATTGCATCATCGTATTGCAGACTCAGTCAGCTGCCAGTAACGACAGAGTCCTGATTAATCCTCTTGTCTTTATAGGAATTCCGGAGGGCGTGAAAGACATTCCTCCCGGCGTCGCTTTGCCGCTGGAATCCAACTTGGTCTACATGAACGGAATCAGTTTCTCCAAAGGCTGCTACCTTGGCCAGGAATTAACCGCCCGGACTCATCACACCGGCGTTATCCGCAAACGCCTGGTGCCTGTGCGCCTGTCATCTCCATTACCAGCCAGGGCCGAGGGGCTGGAGATTGTCACCGCGTCGGGGAAATCTGCCGGCAAGTACAGGGCCGGTGTGGAGGATACGGGACTTGCACTGCTCAGGCTGGCACATGTCGGAGAGGAACTCCGGATAAATACAGTCAACATGGGTGCGGTGAGCGTGAAGGCCTCTGTGCCCACGTGGTGGCCTAGGTCTGGTGATAGTTCATAAGTAAACGTTACCTGCCGGGACTGATGTAACATCGCGCTAACACAGCTCACCAGCTGATTGTCAGAGTATTACGCTCCATTGTATTGCCAAAGGCCAAGCTCTCGTCCTTTATTAGGCGTCCTGCTGGTGCCTGCGCGTCGACGTGGGAATGACACTATATACAGCATCTATATCTCGCACTACGTAAGCTATGCACAGGGCGTGACATCAAATTGCTGGTAACGTAAAGTTATGGGTTATTCAGGTTTGTTAGCAAACTGGAAAAGTTAGCAACTGGATAAACCATGGCCCTCATTCCGAGTTGATCGGTCGCAAGGCGAATTTAGCAGAGTTACACACGCTAAGCCGCCGCCTACTGGGAGTGAATCTTAGCTTCTTAAAATTGCGACCGATGTATTCGCAATATTGCGATTACTAACTACTTAGCAGTTTCAGAGTAGCTTCAGACTTACTCTGCCTGTGCGATCAGTTCAGTGCTTGTCGTTCCTGGTTGACGTCACAAACACACCCAGCGTTCGCCCAGGCACTCCCACCGTTTCTCCGGCCACTCCTGCGTTTTTTCCGGAAACGGTAGCGTTTTCAGCCACACGCCCCTGAAACGCCGTGTTTCCGCCCAGTAACACCCATTTCCTGTCAATCACATTACGATCGCCGGAGCGAAGAAAAAGCCGTGAGTAAAATTACTTTCTACATAGCAAAGTTACTTGGCGCAGTCGCAGTGCGAACATTGCGCATGCGTACTAAGCGGATTTTCATTGCGATGCGATGAAAAATACCGAGCGAACAACTCGGAATGAGGGCCCATGTGCACTGCAGGTGGGGCAGGTGTAACATGTGCAGAGAGAGTTAGCTTTGGGTAGGTTATATTGTTTCTGTGCAGGGTAAATACTGTCTGCTTTATTTTTACACTGCAATTTAGATTTCATTTTGAACACACCCCACCCAAATCTAACTCTCTCTGCACATGTTACATCTGCCCCACCTGCAGTGCAGCATGGTTCTTGCCAAGTTGCTTGCTTTTTTGGTATGCTAACAAACCTGAATAATCCCCAAAGTCCGCTTTTTAATTTCTGGCACCCAGTTGGTTATAAGACGATCTGCAAACATTTTGTAGTGAATGTTTTGCTGCCTTATGGTGGAAAACGGCAAATTGGTAACAATAAAAACTTCCAACAGTGTTATATGGTCACGTCTCCACCACAAAGCATCATACGTGATGTATAGTCCATTGTCTTATGATCACCTCGGCTGCGGGTAGTATTTAAAATAGACGTGTCAACTACTTTTAAATAACTCCTGAACAAAACATCTCAGAGGCCTGTTTCATTGTGTCCATGTAAAGGCATTACCGGAATCTCTTCTTCATTTCCTATGCAGCAAATAGGAGGGGGTTCCAGGTGATCCCTCTCCTGTTACCGGAGATGGCTCATAGCCCAGAAAGAGCTCAATTTTCCCATATCTCTTCTATATAGCTCCATAGATTTATACTACTGAACTATGGACCTAGCTATTGCAGAACCCCGTTCCCAGTGATATGGCTATATTTAGGGTACCCCTCCTACCGCCCCTGCTCTGCATTGAAAAGGCCGCAACGCTGAGTGGGGACCCGGAGATTAGAGCCGCATTGTCCGACTGCAGTGTCCTCTAGCAGTAGTGTGAGTGGGTCCTGGAAAGGGGGGACCCATCTACTTTATAGAATGGGAGCACGTTGTAGGCACAGAGAAGGCGTTCATATTGCGGACAGAACCGGTATTTCTGAGAACGAAGCTCCTCTCTTAGGAACAAGTGACATCATTAAGCCGCTAATAGTGATAGGACAATTGATTTGTTCAAAGAAGCTGCTTCCGTTGTACTTAGAGAAGAGAAATGGGAATTATAGTGCTCAGAGCTCCCCTGGAAAGCATAGTGCAGTGTGAAACGCACAATGTAAAAATGGCTGCTTCCCTGGTGTATCACACCTGTGACTCTAAACACACACTCACACATCTGGAATGTTCCGTCCTGCTGATACTAATTGTTACATACTTTCAGAGAGTCTTGTTTTTCATTACCTATTTTTTGTATTTAAGTGAATATATGAATAATTATTTTCTGAACTGTTGATGGAAGTCATAAGACAAAATAAAGTTTTCAAGCTGCATTGAAAAATATATAAAATAAAGCTGAATATGCAAGTGAGTGATTGTGGTATTTTCTGTCCGCTGGGTGTGTCATACTCTGTACGGGAGAGCCCTGGCAGTGTCTGCTCTCACACTGACATCACCTGTCCGCTGGGTGCGTCACGCTGTGTACAGGAGAGTCCTGGCAGTGTCTGCTCTCACACTGACATCACCTGTCCGCTGTATGCGTCACACTCTGTACAGGTATGCGTCACACTCTGTACAGGAGAGTCCTGGCAGTGTCTGCTCTCACACTGACATCACCTGTCCGCTGGGTGCGTCACGCTCTGTACAGGAGATCCCTGGCAGTGTCTGCTCTCACACTGACATCACCTGTCCGCTGGGTGCGTCACACTCTGTACGGGAGAGCCCTGGCAGTGTCTGCTCTCACACTGACATCACCTGTCCACTGGGTGCATCATACTCTGGAGGTCATTCCGAGTTGTTCGCTCGCAAGGCGATTTTAGCAGAGTTGCTCACGCTAAGCCGCCGCCTACTGGGAGTGAATCTTAGCATCTTAAAATTGCGAACGACGTATTCGCAATTTTGCGATTACAAACTTCTTAGCAGTTTCAGAGTAGTTTCAGACTTACTCGGCATCTGCGATCAGTTCAGTGCTTGTCGTTCCTGGTTTGACGTCACAAACACACCCAGCGTTCGCCCAGACACTCCCCCGTTTCTCCAGCCACTCCTGCGTTTTTTCCGGAAACGGTAGCGTTTTTTCCCACACGCCCATAAAACGGCCTGTTTCCGCCCAGAAACACCCATTTCCTGTCAATCACACTATGATCGCCTGAGCGAAGAAAAAGCCGTGAGTAAAAATCCTAACTTCATAGCAAATTTACTTGGCGCAGTCGCAGTGCGGACATTGCGTATGCGCACTAAGCGGAAAATCGCTGTGATGCGATTAAATTTACCGAGCGAACAACTCGGAATGAGGGCCTCTGTACGGGAGAGTCCTGGCAGTGTCTGCTCTCACACTGACATCACCTGTCCACTGGGTGCATCATACTCTGTAAAGGAGATCCCTGGCAGTGTCTGCTCTCACATTGACATCACCTGTCTGCTGGGTGCGTCACACTCTGTACAGGAGATCCCTGGCAGTGTCTGCTCTCACACTGACATCACCTGTCCACTGGGTGCATCATACTCTGTAAAGGAGATCCCTGGCAGTGTCTGCTCTCACATTGACATCACCTGTCCGCTGGGTGCGTCACACTCTGTACAGGAGAGCCCTGGCAGTGTCTGCTCTCACACTGACATCACCTGTCCGCTGGGTGCGTCACACTCTGTACAGGAGAGCCCTGGCAGTGTCTGCTCTCACACTGACATCACCTGTCCGCTGGGTGCGTCACACTCTGTACAGGAGAGTCCTGGCAGTGTCTGCTCTCACACTGACATCACCTGTCCTCTGGGTGCGTCACACTCTGTACGGGAGAGTCCTGGCAGTGTCTGCTCTCACACTGACATCACCTGTCTGCTGGGTGCATCACACTCTGTACAGGAGATCCCTGGCAGTGTCTGCTCTCACACTGACATCACCTGTCCGCTGGGTGCGTCACACTCTGTACGGGAGAGCCCTGGCAGTGTCTGCTCTCACACTGACATCACCTGTCCGCTGGGTGCGTCACACTCTGTACAGGAGATCCCTGGCAGTGTCTGCTATCACACTGACATCACCTGTCCGCTGGGTGTGTCACACTCTGTACGGGAGAGCCCTGGCAGTGTCTGCTCTCACACTGACATCACCTGTCCGCTGGGTGCGTCACACTCTGTACGGGAGATCCCTGGCAGTGTCTGCTTTCACACTGACATCACCTGTCCGCTGGGTGCGTCACACTCTGTACAGGAGATCCCTGGCAGTGTCTGCTCTCACACTGACATCACCTGTCCGCTGGGTGCGTCACACTCTGTACAGGAGATCCCTGGCAGTGTCTGCTTTCATACTGACATCACCTGTCCGCTGGGTGCGTCACACTCTGTGCAGGAGATCCCTGGCAGTGTCTGCTCTCACACTGACATCACCTGTCCGCTGGGTGCGTCACACTCTGTACAGGAGATCCCTGGCAGTGTCTGCTCTCACACTGACATCACCTGTCCGCTGGGTGCGTCGCACTCTGTACAGGAGATCCCTGGCAGTGTCTGCTATCACACTGACATCACCTGTCCGCTGGGTGCGTCACACTCTGTACAGGAGATCCCTGGCAGTGTCTGCTCTCACACTGACATCACCTGTCCGCTGGGTGCGTCACACTCTGTACAGGAGATCCCTGGCAGTGTCTGTTATCACACTGACATCAACTGTCCGCTGGGTGTGTCACACTCTGTACGGGAGAGCCCTGGCAGTGTCTGCTCTCACACTGACATCACCTGTCCGCTGGGTGCGTCACACTCTGTACAGGAGATCCCTGGCAGTGTCTGCTTTCACATTGACATCACCTGTCCGCTGGGTGCGTCACACTCTGTACGGGAGAGTCCTGGCAGTGTCTGCTCTCACACTGACATCACCTGTCCGCTGGGTGCATCACACTCTGTACAGGAGATCCCTGGCAGTGTCTGCTCCCACTCTGACATCACCTGTCCTCTGGGTCCGTCACACTCTGTACGGGAGAGTCCTGGCAGTGTCTGCTCTCACACTGACATCACCTGTCCGCTGGGTGCGTCACACTCTGTACGGGAGAGCCCTGGCAGTGTCTGCTCTCACACTGACATCACCTGTCCGCTGGGTGCGTCACACTCTGTACAGGAGATCCCTGGCAGTGTCTGCTCTCACACTGACATCACCTGTCTGCTGGGTGCATCACACTCTGTACAGGAGATCCCTGGCAGTGTCTGCTCACACTGACATCACCTGTCCGCTGGGTGCGTCACACTCTGTACAGGAGATCCCTGGCAGTGTCTGCTCTCACACTGACATCACCTGTCCGCTGGGTGCGTCACACTCTGTACAGGAGATCCCTGGCAGTGTCTGCTCTCACACTGACATCACCTGTCCGCTGGGTGCATCACACTCTGTACAGGAGATCCCTGGCAGTGTCTGCTCACACTGACATCACCTGTCCGCTGGGTGCGTCACACTCTGTACAGGAGATCCCTGGCAGTGTCTGCTATCACACTGACATCACCTGTCCTCTGGGTCCGTCACACTCTGTACGGGAGAGTCCTGGCAGTGTCTGCTCTCACACTGACATCACCTGTCCGCTGGGTGCGTCACACTCTGTACGGGAGAGCCCTGGCAGTGTCTGCTCTCACACTGACATCACCTGTCCGCTGGGTGCGTCACAGTCTGTACGGGTGAGTCATAGCAGTGTCTGCTATCACATTGACATCACCTGTCCGCTTGGTGCGTCACACTCTGTACGGGAGATCCCTGGCACTGTCTGCTCTCACACTGACATCAGTTGTCCGCTGGGTGCGTCACACTGTGTACGGGAGAGCCCTGGCAGTGTCTGCTCCCACTCTGACATCACCTGTCCGCTGGGTGCGTCACACTCTGTACGGGAGAGTCCTGGCAGTGTCTGCTCTCACACTGACATCACCTGTCCGCTGGGTGCATCACACTCTGTACAGGAGATCCCTGGCAGTGTCTGCTCTCACTCTGACATCACCTGTCCGCTGGGTGCGTCACACTCTGTACGGGAGAGCCCTGGCAGTGTCTGCTCCCACTCTGACATCACCTGTCCGCTGGGTGCGTCACACTCTGTACGGGAGAGCCCTGGCAGTGTCTGCTCTCACACTGACATCACCTGTCCGCTGGGTGCGCCACACTCTGTGCGGGAGAGTCCTGGCAGTGTCTGCTCTCACACTGACATCACCTGTCCGCTGGGTGCGTCACACTCTGTACAGGAGATCCCTGGCAGTGTCTGCTCTCACACTGACATCACCTGTCCGCTGGGTGCGCCACACTCTGTGCGGGAGAGTCCTGGCAGTGTCTGCTCTCACACTGACATCACCTGTCCGCTGGGTGCATCACACTCTGTACAAGAGATCCCTGGCAGTGTCTGCTCTCACACTGACATCACCTGTTCGCTGGGTGCGTCACACTCTGTACGGGAGAGTCCTGGCAGTGTCTGCTCTCACACTGACATCACCTGTCCGCTGGGTGCGTCACACCCTGTACAGGAGATCCCTGGCAGTGTCTGCTCTCACACTGACATCACCTGTCCGCTGGGTGCGTCACACTCTGTACGGGAGAGCCCTGGCAGTGTCTGCTCCCACTCTGACATCACCTGTCCGCTGGGTGCGTCACACTCTGTACAGGAGATCCCTGGCAGTGTCTGCTCTCACACTGACATCACCTGTCCGCTGGGTGCGTCACGCTCTGTACAGGAGAGTCCTGGCAGTGTCTGCTCTCACACTGACATCACCTGTCCGCTGGGTGCGTCACACTCTGTACAGGAGATCCCTGGCAGTGTCTGCTCTCACACTGACATCACCTGTCCGCTGGGTGCGTCACACTCTGTACAGGAGATCCCTGGCAGTGTCTGCTCTCACACTGACATCACCTGTCCGCTGGGTGCGTCACACTCTGTACAGGAGATCCCTGGCAGTGTCTGCTCTCACACTGACATCACCTGTCCACTGGGTGCGTCACACTCTGTACAGGAGATCCCTGGCAGTGTCTGCTCTCACACTGGCATCACCTGTCCGCTGGGTGCATCACACTCTGTACGGGAGAGCCATGGCAGTGTCTGCTCTCACACTGACATCACCTGTCCGCTGGGTGCGTCACACTCTGTACAGGAGATCCCTGGCAGTGTCTGCTCTCACACTGACATCACCTGTCCGCTGGGTGCGTCACACTCTGTACGGGAGAGCCCTGGCAGTGTCTGCTCTCACACTGACATCACCTGTCCGCTGGGTGCGTCACACTCTGTACAGGAGATCCCTGGCAGTGTCTGCTCTCACACTGACATCACCTGTCCGCTGGGTGCGTCACACTCTGTACAGGAGAGCCCTGGCAGTGTCTGCTCTCACACTGACATCACCTGTCCGCTGGGTGCGTCACACTCTGTACGGGAGAGTCCTGGCAGTGTCTGCTCTCACACTGACATCACCTGTCCGCTGGGTGCATCACACTCTGTACGGGAGAGCCATGGCAGTGTCTGCTCTCACACTGACATCACCTGTCCGCTGGGTGCGTCACACTCTGTACAGGAGATCCCTGGCAGTGTCTGCTCTCACACTGACATCACCTGTCCGCTGGGTGCATCACACTCTGTACGGGAGAGCCATGGCAGTGTCTGCTCTCACACTGACATCACCTGTCCGCTGGGTGCGTCACACTCTGTACAGGAGAGCCCTGGCAGTGTCTGCTCTCACACTGACATCACCTGTCCGCTGGGTGCATCACACTCTGTACAGGAGATCCCTGGCAGTGTCTGCTCCCACTCTGGCATCACCTGTCCGCTGGGTGCATCACACTCTGTACAGGAGAGCATCTTAAGTCAGGGAATACTGTGTAATGTGACTAATTCCCTGGCTTTAGACGTGGTAAACTTCCTCTCCCAACTTAAGTACTGGCCACAATTATTACAATTGAATAGCTCCAGGCACTCATTCCCAGTACTATTCAACATCACACTCAATTGATTTGCCCCTATCATTGTAATCTAGCTCTCCCTTCCACAGGTAAATCCCTTACTATCTCAGCCTGACTTGGGGCTTTGCAGAACACCTGCTATTCTGGATTCCTCCACGGCCTTTAACAATTGCTTATTCACAACTTCAATTATGGTAATGGTGAAGGGTATGCAGTCACTATGCCACCATTAAACATGTCGACAGTCACAATGTGAACAGTAGAGGGTCAGCATTGATGTCAACAATGTTAAAATGTCAGCATCATTAATGCTGACACTTTCTAAATGTTGATATACCGTAGACTAGGGGTGGGCAACAGGCGGCCCGCGGGCCGGATGCGGCCCGCGGACCGTTCGTGCCTGGCCCGCTGTGCCCCATTAGAGTGCAATGACAAGCGGCCCGATAGGCCGCTTGTCATTGCACTGCTCTCAGACGAGGCGCCGCTGAGGAAATCCCGGTCACGTCACAGGGTCAGCTGACCGGGATTTCCTCTGTTTCCAATCGCGCTGGGCGCAGAGCCGGATTAAGGGGGGAGCCCGGGGGGGGGGGTAAGTACCCCAGGCCCCCCCTTCCTAAAAGGGCCCCCTGCGCCCGCACACAGATCAGACCTCCGATCTGCGGCGCTGCGCTCCCCATGGGTTGCCCTGACAACCTAATTACAGCCGCGGCACCGCATAGAAGTGAAGGACAGCTGCAACGGCTCAGCTGTCCAATGGAGAGTAAACGTGCAGCCTACGGCTCAGTCATTTACTGGGCATGCAGGCTGCAGTGCAAAAAGAAGCGTGGAACGTGGAGCCAGCGGAGGGTGCATGAGTGGAGGGACGAGCTCTCACTCTCGCTCTCCTGTCACTTACGGATGGCAATCCCTAGTGTCACTTGTAGCCTGCCAGCAGCAGAGACAAAAGTAAGCTGGCTGTATTTTTTTTTTCTTAGTTTTTTTTTATAATGCTGCTATTTATTAAATTGGAATATTTGGCTCTGTATCGTGTTGGCTTGGTGTGTATACGTAATGTGTGTTTGTGTGTACTATATATGTGTGTGTGTGTGTGTGTGTGTGTGTGTGTGTGTGTGTGTGTATTTGTAAACATATACTGTATATTTCTCTAACGTCCTAAGTGGATGCTGGGGACTCCGTAAGGACCATGGGGATTAGCGGCTCCGCAGGAGACTGGGCACATCTAAAGAAAGCTTTAGGACTAACTGGTGTGCACTGGCTCCTCCCCCTATGACCCTCCTCCAAGCCTCAGTTAGATTTCTGTGCCCGACGAGAAGGGTGCACACTAGGGGCTCTCCTGAGCTTCTTAGTGAAAGTTTTAGTTTAGGTTTGTTATTTTCAGTGAGACCTGCTGGCAACAGGCTCACTGCATCGAGGGACTAAGGGGAGAAGAAGCGAACTCACCTGCGTGCAGAGTGGATTGGGCTTCTTGGCTACTGGACATTAGCTCCAGAGGGACGATCACAGGTCCAGCCTGGATGGGTCCCGGAGCCGCGCCGCCGGCCCCCTTACAGAGCCAGAAGAGCGAAGAGGTCCGGGAAAATCGGCGGCAGAAGACGTTCCTGTCTTCAATAAGGTAGCGCACAGCACCGCAGCTGTGCGCCATTGCTCTCAGCACACTTCATACTCCGGTCACTGAGGGTGCAGGGCGCTGGGGGGGGGCGCCCTGAGACGCAATAAAACATTACAGAAATACCTTACATGGCAAAAAATGCATCACATATAGCTCCTGGGCTATATGGATGCATTTAACCCCTGCCAGAATATACAAAAAACCGGGAGATAAGGCCGCCGAAAAGGGGGCGGAGCCTATCTCCTCAGCACACTGGCGCCATTTTCCCTCACAGCTCAGTTGGAGGGAAGCTCCCTGGTTCTTCCCTGCAGACAGAAAGGGTTAAAAAAAGACGGGGGCACTAATTAGGCGCAGTATTAAAACATACAGCAGCTATAAGGGGAAAAACACTTATATAAGGTTATCCCTGTATATATATAGCGCTCTGGTGTGTGCTGGCATACTCTCCCTCTGTCTCCCCAAAGGGCTAGTGGGGTCCTGTCCTCTATCAGAGCATTCCCTGTGTGTGTGCTGTGTGTCGGTACGTTGGTGTCGACATGTATGAGGAGAAAAATGATGTGGAGACGGAGCAGAGTGTCTGTAACAGTGATGTCACCCCCTAGGGGGTCGACACCTGAGTGGATGTACTGTTGAAAATTACGTGACAGTGTCAGCTCTATATAAAGGTTGACATGAGACAGCCGGCTACTCAGCTTGTGCCTGTCCAGACGTCTCATAGGCCGTCAGGGGCTCTAAGCGGCCGTTACCTCAGATGGCAGATACAGACGCCGACACGGATACTGACTCCTGTGTCGACGGTGAAGAGACAACCGTGATTTCCAGTAGGGCCACACGTTACATGATTGAGACAATGGAAAATGTTTTTATACATTTCTGATAATACGAGTACCACCAAAAAAGGGGTATTATGTTCGGTGAGGGAAAAACTACCTGTAGTTTTCCTGAATCTGAGAAATAAAATGAGGTGTGTGATGATGCGTGGGTTTCCCCCCGATAACAATTAATAATTTCTTAAAAAGTATTGGCTGCATACCCTTTCCCGCCAGAGGTTAGGATGCGTTGGGAAACACCCCCTAGGGGGGATAAGGCGCTCACACGCTTGTAAGAACAAGGGCTCTACCCTCTCATGAGATGGCCGCCCTTAAGGATCCTGCTGATAGAAAGCAGGAGGGTATCCAAAAAAGGTATTTACACACATACTGGTGTTATACTGCGACCAGCTATCGCCTCAGCCTGGAGGTGCAGTGCTGGGTTGGCATGGTCGGATTCCCTGACTGGAAATATTGATATCCTAGATAAGGATAGTATATTATTGCCTATAGAGCATTTAAAAGATGCATTTCTATATATGCATGATGCACAGCGGAATAATTGCCGACTGGCATCAAGTATAAGTGCGTTGTCCAAGTCTACCAGTAAAATGGGCAGGTGATGCGGATTCCAAACGGCATTTGGAAGTATTGCCTTTGAAAGGGGACATTTGGGGTCGGTCTTTTAGACCTGGTGGCCACGGCAACAGCTGGGAAATCCACGTTTGTACCCCAGGTCGCCTCTCAAAATAAGACGCCGTATTATCAGGCGCAGTCTTTTTGTTGGCAAGCGGACAAAAGGTTCCTCTTTTCTGCTCATGACAGAGGGAGAGGAAAAAGGCTGCAGAGATCAGCCAGTTCCCAGGAACAGAAACCCTTTTCCGCCTCTGCCAAGCCCTCAGTATGACGCTAGGGCTTTACAAGCTCAGGCACGGTGGGGGCCCGTTCTCAATGAATTCAGTGCGCAGTGGGCTCACTCGCAAGTAGACCCCTGGATCCTTCAGGTAATATCTCAGGGGTACATATTGGAATTCGAGACGTCTCCCCCTCGCCGTTTCCAAAAGTCGGCTTTACCGACGTCTCCCTCTGACAGGGAGGCAGTTTTGGAAGCCATTCACAAGCTGTATTCCCAGCAGGTGATAATCAAGGTACCCCTCCTGCAACAGGGAACGGGGTATTATTCCACACTATTGTGGTACCGAAGCCAGACGGCTCGGTGAGACCGATTCTAAAATCTAAAATCTTTGAACACTTACATACAGAGGTTCAAATTCAAGATTGAGTCACTCAGAGCAGTGATTGCGAACCTGGAGGAAGGGGACTACATGATGTCTCGGGACATCAAGGATGCTTACCTTCATGTCAAAATGTACCCTTCTCACCAAGGGTACCTCAGGTTATGGTACAGAACTGTCACTATCAGTTCAGACGCTGCCGTAGGGATGGTCCACGGCACCCCGGGTCTTTACCAAGGTAATGGACGAAATGATATCCCTTCGAAGGAAGGACATTTTAGTTATCCCTTACTTGGACGATTCCCTGATAAGGGTAAGATCCAGGGAACAGTTGGAGGTCGGTGTAGCACTATCTCAGGTAGTGTTGCGGCAGCACGATTGGGTTCTCAATATTCCAAAATCGCAGCTGGTTCCGACGACTTGTCTTCTGTTTCCTAGGGATGATCCTGGACACAGTCCAGAAAAAAGGTGTTTCTCCCGGAAGAGAAAGCCAGGGAGTTATCCGAGCTAATCAGGAACCTCCTAAAACCGAACCAAGTCTCAGTGCATCAATGCACAAGGGTTCTGGGAAAAAATTGTGGCTTCCTACGAAGCAATCCCATTCGTTAGATTCCACGCAAGAACTTTCCAGTGGAACCTACTGGACAAATGGTCCGGGTCGCATTTTCAGATGCATCAGCGGATAACCCTGTCATCAAGGACAAGGGTATCCATCCTGTGGTGGTTGCAGAGTGCTCATCTTCTAGAGGGCCGCAGATTCGGCATTCAGGACTGGGTCCTGGTGACCACGGATGCCAGCCTGCCAGGCTGGGGAGCAGTCACACAGGGAAGGAATATCCAGGGCTTAGGGTCAAGCCTGGATACATCACTTCACATAAATATCCTGAAGCTAAGGGCCATTTACAATGCTCTAAGCTTAGCGAGACCTCTGCTTCAAGGTCAGCCGGTGTTGATCCAGTCGGACAACATCATGGCAGTCACCCACGTAAACAGACAGGGTGGCACAAGAAGCAGGAGGGCAATGGCAGAAGCTGCAAGGATTCTCCGCTGGGCGGAAAATCATGTAATAGCACTGTCAACAGTATTCATTCCGGGAGTGGACAACTGGGAAGCAGACTTCCTCAGCACGACCTCCACCCGGGAGAGTGGGGACTTCACCCAGAAGTCGTCCACATGATTAAAAAACTCGACAGGTATTGCGCCAGGTCAAGAGACCCTCAGGCAATAGTTGTAGACGCTCTGGTAACACCGTGGGTGTACCAGTCAGTGTATGTGTTCCCTCCTCTGCCTCTCATACCCAAGGTACTGAGGTTGATAAGATGGAGAGGAGTAAGCACTATATTCGTGGCTCCGGATGGGCCAAAAAGGACTTGGTAACCGGAATTTCAAGAGAGGCTCACGGAGGATCCGTGGCCTCTACCTCTAAGAAGGGACCTGCTCCAGCAAGGACCCTGTCTGTTCCAAGACTTACCGCGGCTGCGTTTGACGGCATAACGGTTGAACACCGGATCCTGAAGAAAGAAAAAAAGGCATTCCGGATGAAGTCATCCCTATCCTGATCAAAAGCCAGGAAGGATGTAACCGCAAAAACATTATCACCACAATTGGCGAAAATATGTTGCGTAGTGCGAGGCCAGTAAGGCCCGACGGAGGAAATTCAACTGGGTCGATTCCTACATTTCCTGCAAACAGGAGTGTCTATGGGCCTGAAATTGGGGTCCATTAAGGTTCAGATTTCGGCTCTGTCAATTTTCTTCCAAAAAAGAACTAGCTTCAGTCCCTGAAGTTTAGACGTTTGTAAAAGGGGTACTGCATATACAGCCTCCTTTTGTGCCTCCAGTGGCAATTTGGGATCTCAATGTAGTTTGGGTTCCAAAAGTCACATTGGTTTAAACCACTTAAATCTGTGGAGTTAAAATATCTCACATGGAAAGTGGTCATGTTGTTGGCCCTGGCCTGGGCCAGGCGCGTGTCAGGATTGGCGGCTTTATCCTGTAAAAGCCCTTATCTGATTTTCCATTCGGACAGGGCGGAATTGAGGACTCGTCCTCAGTTTCTCCCTAAGGTGGTTCCAGCGTTTTCACCTGAACCAACCTATTGTGGTGCCTGCGGCTACTAGGGACTTGGAGGAATCCAAGTTGCTGGATGTTGTCAGGGCCCTGAAAATATGTTCCAGGACGGCTGGAGTCAGGAAATCTGACTCGCTGTTTATCCTGTATGCACCCAACAAGCTGGGTGCTCCTGCTTCTAAGCAGACTATTGCTCGTTGGATTTGTAGTACAATTCAGCTTGCACATTCTGTGGCAGGCCTGCCACAGCTAAAATCTGTAAAAGCCCGTTCCACAAGGAAAGTGGGCTCATCTTGGGCGGCTGCCCGAGGAGTCTCGGCTTTACAACTTTGCCGAGCAGCTACTTGGTCAGGGGCAAACACGTTTGCTAAATTCTACAAATTTGATACCCTGGCTGAGGAGGACCTGGAGTTCTCTCATTCGGTGCTGCAGAGTCATCCGCACTCTCCCGCCCGTTTGGGAGCTTTGGTATAATCCCCATGGTCCTTACGGAGTCCCCAGCATCCACTTAGGACGTTAGAGAAAATAAGAATTTACTTACCGATAATTCTATTTCTCGTAGTCCGTAGTGGATGCTGGGCGCCCATCCCAAGTGCGGATTGTCTGCAATACTTGTACATAGTTATTGTTACAAAAATCGGGGTTATTATTGTTGGGAGCCATCTTTTCAGAGGCTCCTCTGTTATCATACTGTTAACTGGGTTCAGATCACAAGTTATACGGTGTGATTGGTGTGGCTGGTATGAGTCTTACCCGGGATTCAAAATCCTTCCTTATTGTGTACGCTCGTCCGGGCACAGTATCCTAACTGAGGCTTGGAGGAGGGTCATAGGGGGAGGAGCCAGTGCACACCAGTTAGTCCTAAAGCTTTCTTTAGATGTGCCCAGTCTCCTGCGGAGCCGCTAATCCCCATGGTCCTTACGGAGTCCCCAGCATCCACTACGGACTACGAGAAATAGAATTATCGGTAAGTAAATTCTTATTATATATATGTGTGTGTGTGTGTGTGTGTGTGTGTATATATATATATATATATATATATATACTGGACACGGGCAGCACAACCGTTGACTAGAAGTAAAGTCCCCTCCGGAGGGCACCGGGATCCCAATAATAGACCTCCTTCAGGGAACCATTAGTACGCTGTCTGCTGTAATGTGTAAAAAGGGGGACGATGTCTGCCGTAATGTGTAAAAAGGGGACGCAGTCTGCCGTAATGTGTAAAAAGGGGGACAATGTCTGCCGTAATGTGTAAAAACGGGGGCGCTGTCTGCTGTAATGTGTAAAAAGGGGGACGATGTCTGCTGTAATGTGTAAAAAGGGGACGCTATCTGCCGTAATGTGTAAAAAGGGGACTCTTTTTGAGTATTTTGTGTGTGGCCCTCGAATATTCGCTGGAAGTGTTAAGCGGCCCCCCAGCTGAAATAATTGCCCACCCCTGCCGTAGACAGAATGTCAACATTGTCATAATGTCAACCTTTCCATTAGGGTTAGGGTTGCCATTGAACATAAACATTTTGATCATTTTCACATTATGAATGTTGGACATGTAGGGCTGATTCTGAGTCAGACGCAAGTGGAAAACGTAGCCGGTTCTCATGGATTTCAGCTTACCGCTCAAACACCAAAGAAATGAACCGGTGACTGCACAAGTGCCTGTTAGAGTCTGTTATAAGAACAGCTGTGTAGATCATAGGTAAGTCGTGTGAGACCCAATTAGTCTCCTTGTAGTTGTGGAGACTACAGTAGGTCTCATTGTGCTTGGTTTCGTTCTGACTCCTAGTGGCTGGAGTTACCATCTTGCTTGGTTCTTTGGTGCTGATTGGATGTTAGCCCTTTATAGGGAGTCTTCCTGGACACTCAGTCTGATCCTGTCTTGTCCTGATACGTACATGGGCCCTCATTCCGAGTTGTTCGCTCGGTATTTTTCATCGCATCGCAATGAAAATCCGCTTAGTACGCATGCGCAATGTTCGCACTGCGACTGCGCCAAGTAACTTTGCTATGTAGAAAGTATTTTTACTCACGGCTTTTTCATCGCTCCGGCGAACGTAATGTGATTGACAGGAAATGGGTGTTACTGGGCGGAAACACGGCGTTTCAGGGGCGTGTGGCTGAAAACGCTACCGTTTCCGGAAAAAACGCAGGAGTGGCTGGAGAAACGGTGGGAGTGCCTGGGCGAACGCTGGGTGTGTTTGTGACGTCAACCAGGAACGACAAGCACTGAACTGATCGCACAGGCAGAGTAAGTCTGGAGCTACTCTGAAACTGCTAAGTAGTTAGTAATCGCAATATTGCGAATACATCGGTCGCAATTTTAAGAAGCTAAGATTCACTCCCAGTAGGCGGCGGCTTAGCGTGTGTAACTCTGCTAAATTCGCCTTGCGACCGATCAACTCGGAATGAGGGCCATGGATTCCTACTCTGAGCTGCTCAGCGAAGTTCATCTGCCTGTCACCTGCTGATATTTCTCCATGGTGAAGCTAATCTGGAATCTGTGAAATATCTGCTGAGTATCTTGCTACAGTGCTATGATTTTTGCCTATTGAAAAAAGCTGTGTTGCATTTCATTATAGTGAAATTAATCTGAAGTTTTCTGAAGATCTACTCAATAGCTTGCTGCTATGCAAATTCATTATGCTGTTCAGCAAATTCATTAGCTATTAGCAAATATCTACTGTAGAATATACTTGTGCTATTGGAGAGAACTGTGCAGTATTTCTCTACAAGGCATTTACTTATGCATGCAGAAAAGGAGATTTATGGTAGACTTACCATGGTTAAATCTCTTTCTGCGATGTACACTGGGTTTCGCAGGGAATACATTGGGGTGTAGAGATAGATCTTGATCCAGAGGCACCAACAGGCTAAAGCTTTAGACTGTCCCAGTATGCATTGCAGGCCTCCTCTATATAACCCCGCCTTCAGGCACTGGAGCTTAGTTTTGTAAACCAGTCCAATACAGAAGCAGGTAAGAGAAAAGGCAGATGTTAGTCACATAGAACCACGTTCTCACGACAGGAGAAGGGACCAGCAGTTAATGCCATACTAACCCATAGAAGCTAAGTGCGTCAGGATGGACGCCCTGTGGAACCCAGTGTACCTCGCAAAAAGAGATTTAACCATGGTAAGTTGAAAGGATATCAGCCTCTTCTTGTACCCCTCGATTTGATGGCCACTGACGTCAGTGAGAGCAATCCTTAAAATTACAGATTATACACGACACCATGTAATTAAGAATCACTCTGCGTTTATTGTTCATAACAATGGTATATAAGGCATCATTGTCTAGGGAGGGATTGGAATGTCCAGGGAGGGGTAGGCAAAAGTAAATACTTTATTGGTTTAACTTTACTGCATAGGAGGGATAAAACAGGCTACATGGGGGGGGGATGTAGGATACAGCCTAGTACTTCATCTAGGGGTGGGGATTTCACACAGTTCCCAACAAACTATGGGTGGAACTATATTTATTTTATGCAATGCAAGCTAAATCCAAGGCAAAAGAAAAAGAAACAATATTTACACAATGCACAATGACAGAGGAGATTTAACCCTTCAATCCCCTCTTAGAATCATGATTGTTATATGACATGATTCTTAAGTGAGGCTCCTTTCTTGTTCCTCCAGTTCTTGAGATATTGGGCATAATCGTCGGGTCCCTTACTATCAGAGGAGGTGACAGGACTGGTGGTTATATCATAGTACATCAGGGCCTTATCAATGCCTTTGGAGGTAAGTTTCTTTCCACAGGGAATTACACAATAAACTATAATGCCTAAAAGAATTAAAGTTACAAGTATGAATATGCTTATTTGCACAAGAGCCTGTTTCCAATTTTCAAACCACCCAAAATATTGGCTCCATGGGTTATCAATACCTGAATTTTTTTTGAGTTCTATGGATAAGGTTTCTAACTTGTTTATGGCTAAAGTAACCTTACCATTGGGACCAGTGTTGTCAGGAATATATGTACAACAGCCTTCCACCTTACTAATGTAAACACATGTACCGCCTTTTTCTGCTAGAATCATGTCAAGGGCCATTCTATTTTGGAAGGTCATTTGGGAAGTGGCTTCTAGCTGTTCAGCTATACCTTTAAGAGCATCTTTGGTATCATTAACAAATCTTTGTTGATTATAATATATATAATTAATCCAGGCTACGTTTTTATTTACAGTTACTATAGGGAACAATGATTCAAAACCCGCAGCCACCTCATCTCTAGCTTTGAACTCATTTGGAACACCTCTTGGGACCCCTATAGCATCAATGTATACGTGGGGGTCAAAGCTACCTCCTGGGAGTGCTCTTTTCTTTCGATTAGCAGGAGTATTAGAGGGAGGAGTGGGGTCATCGGTGATCATTAGGAGTGGCATTATGACTTTGGCCAGGGCACACTCACCATACCATGGTGTGTCTAATTTACTTCTAAGTTTCATATCCCCACATATGTAATAAATGTCGCCTAATGATCTAGTTTGGTTGACTAAAACAGTTGTTCTTTTATTTGCACAATACCCTGGTGGGAAGGTTTTTAAATTTCTACCTGTGGTAGTGTTAGATGTATAACAGGTATAGTTTCCAGGATATATGGTTATGGTGCTTCCTGGGTTGGGATTTTTTGACAATATGGGATATTCCCTTTTCCACATTTCGCACTGACTGTCATTTGTTTTGGTGTCATTAAAAAGGCTGAAAAAACAATTTTCCTGTTCTAGGGGTATATTAAGGGGCACTGTACCTAGGTGGGGCCTAGATTTGCCACAGACATAACAGTTACTTTTATTATGTTTGCTAGCACTATACTTCATCCATTCTAACCAGAAATTGATGTCAGAGAAACCAGTTTCAATAGCTAGGGTGTCTTTAAAGGTGGGATTGTTAACGGCCATCATATCCTTGAAGGTGGTTATATGAGGTTTCAAGAGGTTGGGGCGTGGTTTAGGGGGCTTGAGCTGGGCATACTTTTCATTGTTAAACATATCCTGTAACAAGAATGGTGTAAGGGATGGGTTTAAAAAAAAGGATTCACCTAGGACATAGGTGCCTGCATCAGTAGACTGGGGATGTTTTATGCTTAATATGAATTTACTATCACATCTGTTTTGTCTATGAAGGGTAAGACGGGTAAGCAGGGACTCACCATATTTGTCTTTTCTTGAGAGAGCCTCTTTGGGCTGGTATCCATAACTATGGCCAGAATTCCATCCCACTGATCCCCAATACGCACATTTATTTCCCCAATATTTACTAGTAACACAAATATAGGCTTCAGTGGGGGTATTACGTGTACCATACTGATCACACTGCCAGGCATAATGTTTGTTAAGACAGGGAGCAATGGTACAGAAATCTATTTTATAGGCGGCAACCTCAGTATTGGAGGAGTTATACCAAAATGTGTAGGTGCCGGATTTTTGTGTAATGTCTACTTCAGCTGTAGCTTGGCAAGTGAGGACCATTAGGATTATCAACATAGTCCCCAGGATAGAGGTAGGGGACAGGTTCCTCATCCTCCTCTGTTCTTCTGTCTTCGCTAGGTGGGAGGTCAGGGCTGTCTGCCCCCGTTTGTACCTCGCTGGAATCACTTGCTTCCCTCTCTAGGTCTGGTCTAGGAACCTTTTTCACTCGGGATGCATGGATCCAGGTGGGGCTTTCCTCTGTCAGGACTGCTGTTCTGGTTACTGCTACGACCTCTGTCTCTGGACCGTAGGTAAAGTCTCCTGGGCTCTTGTTCCTGGGGAGCACCTTCACCACGACTCTGTCTCCGACTTTAAAGGGGTGTGTAGGTTCCTGTGGATTCAAAGGGTTTTTACAAACAACCTCATGTTCAATTTCATTCAGTTTTATTATCAGGGACCTGACATACTCTTCTCTGATAAGTTCTAGATCTCCCTCCTGTATTACTAATGGTTTCTTAGCCCAAGGTGTAGGGAAGGGCCTACCCATTAATATTTCAAAGGGGGAGTAACCCAAAGTCTTTTGTGGTGTCATTCTGATCTCTGCTAGGATAATAGGAAGGACCTTCTTCCATTTATGGAAGGTACCCCCTGTGGCCTTCCTAAGCTTGTCTTTGAGGGTCCTATTCATGCGTTCTACGACCCCTGAACTCTGCGGGTGATACGGGATGTGGAATTTCCATTCCACCTGCAGGGCCTTTACCAAGGCCTGTGTAATTTTTGCTGTAAAGGCGGAGCCTTTATCACTATTGATTTGCAATGGGCACCCCCATCTGGGGATGATTTCCTGAGTTAGGATCCTAGCAACTGTCTTTGCATCCTCAGATTTAGTGGGGAATACCTCTGGCCATCGAGAGAACATGTCTACAATGACCAGGGCATACTCCTGTTTACCAGTACCTGGGATATGGGTGAAGTCAATTTGCAGGTGTGTAAAGGGTGTGGTGGGGTATTCAAGATGCTGATGTTTTGCCTTGTCAGGGTTGTTGGGGTTGTTTCGCAGGCAAGTGATGCATCTACTGACATACTGATCTACTAATGACTTGGCATCCGTGACATAGAAATCATTACGTAAAAGTAAGGTAGTTGTTGCCTTACTGTGGTGTCCTATGCCATGGTAGTGAGCAATAAACAAGGGTGCACTGGACTGGGGTATACAAGGTTTCCCCTCTTTGCAGATTAATCCTGTTTTAGGATTCTTCTGCAAAACTGGGTAAGTCCAGTCAGCTAGGTCGGCAGTGGAGGCTGAGGCCTGTAACTGGGTGATCAGGTAATGGTTGTCGAGAGCTGGGGGGGTCATGATGGTCATGTGGGCCTGAGTGATGGGCTGTGAGGCTGCATGTTTGGCAGCAGAGTCAGCAAGGGCATTTCCAAGGGAGACTGCATCCTTCCCCCCGGTGTGTGCCCTGCAATGGAGGATTGCAATGTCAGAGGGTAAGGTTATGGCATGCAGAAGGTCAGAGATGAGTTGGGCATGTGATATGCCTTTTCCATCAGCTCCAAGGAAACCACGGCGTTGCCAAATGACCCCATGGTCATGCACGACGCCGTACCCGTATTTGGAGTCAGTGTAGATGGTGACTGGTTTATTCCGGTAAAGGTGACAAGCCCTTGTGAGAGCAATGAGCTCTGCAGCCTGTGCTGACTGGTAAGGAATGGGCTGTGCTTCCAGAATAATGTCAGGGAGAGTGACAATAGCATAACCCGCTTGGTACGTGGTGTCATTGGGTCTGCTACAGGAACCATCTACAAAAATGACATCCGCGTCGGGGACAGGGACAGGGGACATGTCCAGTCTGGGGGATGTTTCTGACTCAATGGAGGCTGAGCAGTCATGGGGTTCAGGAGGGTGGTCTTCAGGACCTTTGAGCCCCAGTAGAGCGTTGAGAACGGGTGCAGGACCTGAAGAGTTGGTGGCATACTTAATGGTGAGTGAGGGGTTGTTTAAAAGGAGAACCTCATATCCACTAAGGCGCTGAGCTGACATGTGTTGTGTGTGTAACCCTTTTAAAATGGTTAGAACATCATGAGTGGTGTGAAGTATTGTTGTGTGGCCTAGGGTGAGTGTGGTGGCCATTTCAGTTACCATTGCACAGGCTGCAAGTGCCCTGAGGCAAGCAGGCATACCTTGCACAGTGACAGGCATTACTTTGGAAAAAAATGCCACTGGGCGCAACTTTCCTCCATGAAACTGTGTGAGCACCCCCGCCATGGTTTTACAATTGTCCCTTGCAAACAAATGAAAAGGTAGTACATAGTTGGGGAGGCCAAGTGCCGGACTTTTCATTAACATACACTTTAAGCTTTCATATGCAGTTAACATTTCTTGTGACCATTGTACAATATTAGGTTTGTCTTTCAGTGTGGCTTGTCTCAAAATGTTATCATAATAGGAACAATCAGATATCCACTGTCTGCAGTAATTTACCATACCCAGAAAAGACAGCAGTTCTCTCTGGGTAGTTGGGGTGACCAGGCCCAATACAGACTGAATGCGCTGTGGACTGACTTTCCTTTCCCCCTGAGTGAGCACAAAACCTAAGTAATCCACATGCTTCTTACACCATTGCATTTTTGTTTTGGACACCTTGTGTCCACATTCACAGAGCCAGTTTAACAGTGATATACCATCCTCCCGGCAGGCCTCCTCAGTTTGACTACAGAGCAGCAGATCATCTGCATACTGTAGCAGGACTGAACCATGGTGAGGTTGCCAGGGCCCCAATGTGGCCTGGAGTACAATGCTATAGACAACGGGTGCGTCAATATAGCCCTGGGGTAAACGACACCAGGTGAGTTGCTTGCCCTCAAAAGAAAATGCAAAAAGTAACTGTGTCTGTGCATCCACTGGAATGCTAAAAAATGCATTTTTTAAATCAATCACAGAAAAAATTGCAGCATCTGCAGGGATAGCTGAAATGAGTGAGTTAATGTCAGGTACAATGGGTGCTATGGGCACAATGAGTTGGTTAATTGCCCTGAGGTCTTGTACAAACCTTACACTACCATCTGACTTAGCAACAGGGTTGACTGGTGTGCAGTAAGGTGAGATTATGTGTCTGAGAATGCCTTGTTGGAGAAACTGTTGTATCATTGGTCTAAGACCTTCAACCTTCTCTTGTGACAAGGGGTATTGCTTTTGATAGACAGGTTGTGTGTCAGGTTTCAGGGTTGCTCTATATGGTGTGCAAGGAATGAGGCCAGTGTCATAGGGACCCTCCGACCATAGAGCAGGGTTCACTTTGTCAAAATCAGGTGTAATGTCTGTTGCCTCCCACACCGGTAGGTGTGGGGACTCGACCTCCAGGCCACTGCTAGTGGGTGAAGGGAGAATGGAGATTTCGAGTTTGCTAAGAAGATCCCTTCCCAGAAGATTAATTGGACATTCAGGTATTACAGTGAAATTGTGTTTACCCATATACGTGCCTCCCGTGGTTCTGACACTAAGGGCATCTGTCAGGTAAGCATCTGTGGGTATCCCATTGATTCCCATTGAAGGAGCAGTCTTTTCCAAATGACCATCGTACAGGTCGACACACAAAACACTAGTAGTTGCCCCGCTATCTACCAGGAAAGGGATTGCTCTCTTTCCTATAATCAAGGTTAGTAGCGGTGGGTCCTTCCAGTGTCTGGTGAGTTGGGCAAAGGCTGGGATACCCTCCTCCGGGCCCCGTCAGTGGGAGGGATCCTGCCAGTCAACCCGGAATCGGACATGATCCTGAAAGGGGTTGTTGTGTGACTGTCGGGGATGATCCCGGGAGGGAGCCGGAGCTTGGGGCTGTCGGTGGTTTTGTGGGGGACAAGGGCAATCCCTTGCCCAGTGATCGTCCCTTCCACAGTTGAAGCAGGAGGTTTGTTTCCTGCTGGCAGAGTCAGGGGGGTGGGGTGGCCTGGCTTGTGGGTTTTGATATCGGGCTGGATTGCGGGGTGGGCCAGTGGAGTGCTGCTGGCGTCTATCTCCCCGACCTCTCTGATTTTGGTAATTATGAGTTGGGGCATTCTGCAAGGGTTTTTTAACATCAAAGCATCCTGCAGCTTCCTTTTCATATAAGTGCTTTTCAAATTCCTTAATATTATCAGAGGTCCAGGAAGAAACACCTTGCTTAACTGGGACCATAACAGATGGCAACAAGTTATTTACAAAGGTAGAAATTAGTAAATGGTCTGTATCTACAAGAGTGAGACCTGCATCTTCAGACCAACACTTTTTAAACCTCTTCCAAAACTCAGTGACAGTTTCAGTGGGCTTTTGTTTACATGCTACGGCAATAGGAAGAGAAGCTCGGGTTTTAAAAATCTCTTTCATATGGGTCTCAATTTCCTTCCACATCTCCGTTACACCGTCCCCAGTATTGAGAGGGTAGCGAACGGCATCGTTAAGGGTGGTAGGAGTGTTTATGGTGGGAATCTTTTTCCAATCCCACCCGTTGTAATGGTCTATAACCCCATCTATGATCAGCTTCATATCTTCTTGAGTATAGCTGCGTCCTGTGCAAGCCTTTTTCAAGTAAGCTATGCAGCCGTCAGGTGCAACAGTGGGTTTGGGACAGTTCTTAACAATTCTGTCCAAATCCTCTATTTCAATGGGTTTCTTTAACAACTGATCCCCTACTGTCATAAAGGGCAGGTGCTGGGTGGCGACACTGCTGGCATCAGCACTGTTTTCAAGGAAACCAGTGCCGGATCGCGTTATGGAGGGGGTAAGAGGGTGGTGATTTGTTTGTTAGGAGTAGGGGCACTAGGGGCGGGGGTGGTTACGTCTATGTGGAGGGTACTGTCAGGGGGGGCTATTCCTCCTGAGCCTCCTTCTCCTTCCCCTTCCCCTCCTCCCCCTCCCCTTTGCATCGGAATTCGTGACAAAGCAACTGCAGCTAACAGATCTGTGTCTTTTAAGGAGGGGTATAGGGGACTGTAGGGCGGAGGAGAAGAGTTTTTCAGAAACTTGTTGCTTCTAAATTCCTCAGCTTTGTGTAGTCGGGAAGTTACAGATTTTATTCTACGCTGTTTCTGCTTGATATTTTTGTCATACCAATGAGGTGCTATCGTGAGCCATTGCTCTCCTCCAGCGCGCATATATGTCATGTCCCATTGTGGGTCATGATCATACCACGGCCAGGCTTCCTTGTCTCCCAGACAAAGCCCTTTGATCATGTCCATATAAAATGGATAATTAATACCATCACGGGGGAATGGGCTGGGGCTGCCAACTTTCTCTGTCCACCCCGCTAAGTTATCTACCCAAGGGTTAACTAAATAATAATCTGTGGTGGAGTTACGGGCAACATATTCCTTACATGTTTCTCCTGGTAAAGGTGGAGGATAAATGACTGTCTTACTCTGACCCCCTCCCATAGTAAAGAATACAATCTACACCAGCTTTCTACGCAATTTCTACAACAACTTATAACAACTGTCTATGCAATATCACAACAAAAATGCAGTTTAAAAAAAAACCTTCTATACAATTTCACAACAAAAAGACTTTCTATGCATGCATTAGCTAACACCAGTTAATTAGTCATTGACAATATCACAATATTATCTGTATAATGAGAACATGAAATCTTTTGACGGGTACGCTTACCTTCGTACAAGATGTCAGAAAAAATACAGCGTTTTAAACAGGAAGCAAGAAAAGTGTTTGAGTAAGATATCTGGCAGACGAAAACTTACCAGCCGTCTGAACCAAATATAAGAACTTATCACACTACAAACATACAAGAATATATAGGCGATCAAATCGGGGTATTTTCTACGTTACGTATAGACCCCAGGTCTATTTTTTTAAGTATCCCAGATACTAACGTCTTTGGAGAATTGCGCTTTTCTCAGACGTATCTTTAAGTCCCAGACATTAAAGATTATATGGTATCCCTGATACCTGTTTTATGGCTTTACATAAAACTACGTAATATTAAGTCCCGGACTTAAATATTACCTTGTCACGTGTTCCCGGAACACGGAGCGAGTTCAAATTCAGTGTTTGAACGCAATCCCTTACGGAAAAGACAGACAATGAATTCTCTATCTTACCGATTCGGGGGCGATCAACTGAATCCAGGACTGAGCCCCCACTTGAAAGGATATCAGCCTCTTCTTGTACCCCTCGATTTGATGGCCACTGACGTCAGTGAGAGCAATCCTTAAAATTACAGATTATACACGACACCATGTAATTAAGAATCACTCTGCGTTTATTGTTCATAACAATGGTATATAAGGCATCATTGTCTAGGGAGGGATTGGAATGTCCAGGGAGGGGTAGGCAAAAGTAAATACTTTATTGGTTTAACTTTACTGCATAGGAGGGATAAAACAGGCTACATGGGGGGGGGATGTAGGATACAGCCTAGTACTTCATCTAGGGGTGGGGATTTCACACAGTTCCCAACAAACTATGGGTGGAACTATATTTATTTTATGCAATGCAAGCTAAATCCAAGGCAAAAGAAAAAGAAACAATATTTACACAATGCACAATGACAGAGGAGATTTAACCCTTCATAAGTCTACCATAAATCTCCTTTTCTGCAGCAGGGTACACTGTATTCCACAGGGAATACATCAGGGATGTCCTAAAGCAG
This sequence comes from Pseudophryne corroboree, assembly GCF_028390025.1. Taxonomy (NCBI): domain Eukaryota; kingdom Metazoa; phylum Chordata; class Amphibia; order Anura; family Myobatrachidae; genus Pseudophryne; species Pseudophryne corroboree. Next base: position 830,151,638 of record NC_086448.1, on the reverse strand, counting down.
TTCCTCAAGGGAGGGGACGAACATTAGCAGGAATGAGAACACGGTGTCCAAAGGAAGCATCCTGGGAGGCGGAAGTATCACAGGCATAGAACCTAATGAATGTGTTCACTGAGGACCACGTAGCCACCTTGCACAATTGTTCTGCGGATGCGCCACGGCGGCCCGCCCAAGAAGGTCAAACAGACTGAGTAGAATGGGCCTTAATAGCAGCAGGAGCAGGGAGCCCAGCCTGCGCATAAGCTTGTGCAATCACCATTCTAATCCATCTAGCCAAGGTTTGCTTATTCGCAGGTCAGCCACGTTTGTGGAAACCAAATAGTACAAAAAGGGCATCTGACCTCCTAATAGAGGCAGTCCCCTCCACATATATACGGAGAGCCCTTACCACATCCAAAGACCGTTATTTGGAGGACAAATCAGAAGAGATGAAGGCCGGAACCACAATCTCTTGGTTAAGGTGAAAAGATGACACCACCTTAGGCAAATAACCTGGGCGATTTCTAAGAACTGCTCAGTCACAATGAAATTTCAGAAAGGGTGGAGGACAGCACAATGCGCCTAAGTTTGATACCCTTCTAGCAGAGGCAATAGCCAGCAAAAACAGGACCTTGGTCATGAGCCATTTAAGGTCCACTGTCTCAAGAGCTCTGGGTGTTGAGGAAGTAGAAGAGGACGCTCTATCAATAGACCCTGCAGGTCTGAGAACCAATGCTGTCTTGGCCACGCTGGAGCAACTAGAAGTAGTATTCCTCCTTCTTGCTTGAACTTCCGTAGTACCCTGGGCAGGAGTGACACTGGAGGGAACACGTAGGGCAGCCAAATGTTCCATGGAATTGGCAGTGCTTCCACGAACGCTGCTTGAGGATCCCTTGTTCTTGATCCGAAGACCGGAACTTTGTGATTGTGTCGAGACGCCATCAGGTCTACATCTGGTAGGCCCCATTTGTCCACTAGGAGTTTTAAAACTTCCTGATGAAGAGTCCACTCTCCGGCGTGCACGTTCTGATGACTGAGGAAATCCGCTTCCCAGTTGAGGACTCCCGGAATGAACACTGCTGTTATTGCTGGCAGATGGCATTCCGCCCAACAAATAATTTTTGACACTTCCATCATTGCCATGCGGCTTCGAGTGCTGCCTTGATGATTTATGTAAGCCACCGTGGTTGTCTGATTGTACTTGAACAGGCCTGTTCTGTATCAGAGGCAGGGCAAGAGTCAAAGCATTGAATACTGCCCGCAATTCCAGAATGTTTATCGGGAGGAGAGATTCCTCCTTGGTCCACCGACCCTTGAAAGAGTGTTGCTCTAGCACCACGCCCCAACCCCTCAGACTGGTGTCCATAGTTAGTAGGACCCAGTTGGGAATCCAGAATGGACGGCCCCTGTTCAACTGCTGGTTCTGTAGCCACCAGCTCAGTGACAGATGAACCTCCGGAGACCAGGAGATCATTTGAGACCTGACCTGATGAGGCAGGCCATCCCAATTAGAAAGGATTAACCTCTGTAGAGGGCAGGAGTGAAATTGACCGTACTCTACCATGTCAAATGCCGACACCATGAGGCCCAGTACTTGCATCGCCGAGTGTATCGACACTATTGGGCGAGAGAGGAAGTATCTTATCCTGTCCTGGAGTTTCAGGACTTTCTCTGAAGACAAAAACAGTCTTTGACTGTGTGTGTCCTGCAGTGCCCCCAAGTGCACCATGCTCCGAGCAGGGACCAGTGAGGACTTCTTCCAGTTGACGACCCACCCGTGGACTTGTAGGAAGTTTACCGTTAGTTGCAGATGACTGAGGAGGACATCTTGGGAGTTAGCCAGGATCAGCAAGTTGTCCAGATATGGCTGGATCCTGATTCTTTGACGACGGAGATAAGCCGTCATCACAGCCATAACCTTGGTGAAGATCCGAGGAGCTGTGGCCAGTCCAAACGGCAGAGCCTGGAACTGATAGTGAAGGTTGCCAATAGCAAACTGCAGATATTGCTGATGTGATATGGCAATAGGTATATGCAGATAAGCATCTTGTATATCCAGGGATACCATTTAATCTCCTGGTTCCATGGCCAGTACAATCGAGTGCAGCGTTTCCATACAGAACTTGGACACTGGCACAAATTTGTTCCGTGATTTGAGGTTGAGTATAGGCCGAAAAGACCCAATGGGTTTCGGGACTAGAAACAGGGTTGAGTAGTATCCTCCGCCTCTCTGGGACAGTGGAACCGGCACTACCACTCTTGTATCCAGGAGGGAATGCACAACCAGGTGTAGAGCTTGCGCCTTCGACAGGTCCAAAGGGATAACCGTCATTCGGAACTGGCGAGGAGGACGTCTCTTGAAAGAGACTGTGTACTCGTGAGAGACAACTTCTCACACCCATGCGTCTGAAGTGGTCTTTAACCAGACCTGGGTGAATTGCAGAAGTCGGCCTCCCACCCTGAGATCCCCAGGGGGAGGCCCACCCCGTCATGCAGCAGGCTTGTCTTGTTTGGAAGCAGGTTGACGAGCGGCCCAGGATTGTTTTGGATGTCTCCCTTAAAAGGGAGTACCTCCAAGGTCTTTTTGGAGTCCAGGTCCACCTTCCATGGCCTCAACCACAGAATTCGGCGAGCCAGGATGGACGTAGTCGATGCCTTGGCCGCCATTAAACCTGCCTCAGAGGACGCCTCCTGAATATATTGGGAGGCAGTGGTAATATGAGACAGATATTGTCTGGCAGTGTCAGATATATCCTGAGGCAGCTCATCCTCTATTGCCTGAACCCATGCTTCAATTCCTTTTGCGGCCCAGGAGGCTGTTATAGTGGGTCTATGTACAGCACCTGTAAGGGAGTAATTAGACTTCAGGCATCCCCCCCCACACGATTATCTATTGATTCCTTCAGTGAGGTGACAGTGGTGACAGGCAGAGTAGATGACACCACAAGACGGGTGACATGAGAGTCCACCGGCGGTGAATTTTCCCACTTACACAACTCAGCAGAGAGAGGATAACGAGCTAGCATCTTTTTTAGACAGGAAGAATTTCTTTCCTGGAGTAGTCCAGGGTTCCTGACGTATGTCTACCAAATGGTCAGAATGCGGTAAGACTACTTTCTCTGACGTCCTAAGTGGATGCTGGGGACTCCGTCAGGACCATGGGGAATAGCGGCTCCGCAGGAGACAGGGCACAAAAGTAAAAGCTTTAGGATCAGGTGGTGTGCACTGGCTCCTCCCCCTATGACCCTCCTCCAAGCCTCAGTTAGGTTTTTGTGCCCGGCCGAGAAGGGTGCAATCTAGGTGGCTCTCCTAAAGAGCTGCTTAGAGTAAAAGTTTTCTTAGGTTTTTTATTTTCAGTGAGTCCTGCTGGCAACAGGCTCACTGCATCGAGGGACTTAGGGGAGAAGAAGTGAACTCACCTGCGTGCAGGATGGATTGGCTTCTTAGGCTACTGGACACTAGCTCCAGAGGGACGATCACAGGTACAGCCTGGATGGGTCACCGGAGCCGCGCCGCCGACCCCCTTGCAGATGCTGAAGAGAGAAGAGGTCCAGAAATCGGCGGCTGAAGACTTCCCAGTCTTCTTAAGGTAGCGCACAGCACTGCAGCTGTGCGCCATTGCTCTCAGCACACTTCACACCAACGGTCACTGAGGGTGCAGGGCGCTTGGGGGGGCGCCCTGGGCAGCAATGAAAGTACCTATGCTGGCTAAAAATACATCACATATAGCCCCTGGGGCTATATGGATGTATTTAACCCCTGCCAGGTTGTCAGAAAATCGGGAGAAGAAGCCAGCCGAAAAGGGGGCGGGGCCTATTCTCCTCAGCACACAGCGCCATTTTCCCTCACAGAACTGCTGGTGGGAAGGCTCCCAGGCTCTCCCCTGCACTGCACTACAGAAACAGGGTTAAAACAGAGAGGGGGGGCATTTTTGTGGCGATATTATTACATATTAAGATGCTATAAGGGAAAACACTTATATAAGGTTGTCCCTGTAAAATTATAGCGTTTTGGTGTGTGCTGGCAAACTCTCCCTCTGTCTCCCCAAAGGGCTAGTGGGGTCCTGTCCTCTATCAGAGCATTCCCTGTGTGTGTGCTGTGTGTCGGTACGTGTGTGTCGACATGTATGAGGACGATGTTGGTGAGGAGGCGGAGCAATTGCCTGTAATGGTGATGTCACTCTCTAGGGAGTCGACACCGGAATGGATGGCTTATTTAGGGAATTACGTGATAATGTCAACAAGCTGCAAGGTCGGTTGACGACATGAGACGGCCGGCAAACCAATTAGTACCTGTCCAGGCGTCTCAAACACCGTCAGGGGCTTTAAAACGCCCATTACCTCAGTCGGTCGACACAGACACAGACACGGACACTGACTCCAGTGTCGACGGTGAAGAAACAAACGTATTTTCCATTAGGGCCACACATGTTAAGGGCAATGAAGGAGGTGTTACATATTTCTGATACTACAAGTACCACAAAAAAGGGTATTATGTGGGGTGTGAAAAAACTGCCTGTAGTTTTTCCTGAATCAGATAAATTAAATGAAGTGTGTGATGATGCGTGGGTTTTCCCCGATAGAAAATTAAAGACGCTCACACGCTTATCAAAACAAGTGGCGTTACCGTCTCCAGATACGGCCGCCCTCAAGGAGCCAGCTAATAGGAGGCTGGAAAATATCCTAAAAAGTATATACACACATACTGGTGTTATACTGCGACCAGCGATCGCCTCAGCCTGGATGTGCAGCGCTGGGGTGGCTTGGTCGGATTCCCTGACTGAAAATATTGATACCCTTGACAGGGACAGTATTTTATTGACTATAGAGCATTTAAAGGATGCATTTCTATATATACGAGATGCACAGAGGGATATTTGCACTCTGGCATCAAGAGTAAGTGCGATGTCCATGTCTGCCAGAAGATGTTTATGGACACGACAGTGGTCAGGTGATGCAGATTCCAAACGGCACATGGAAGTATTGCCGTATAAAGGGGAGGAGTTATTTGGGGTCGGTCCATCGGACCTGGTGGCCACGGCAACAGCTGGAAAATCCACTTTTTTACCCCAAGTCACATCTCAGCAGAAAAAGACACCGTCTTTTCAGCCTCAGTCCTTTCGTCCCCATAAGGGCAAGCGGGCAAAAGGCCAGTCATATCTGCCCAGGGGTAGAGGAACGGAAGAAGACTGCAGCAGGCAGCCCCTTCCCAGGAACAGAAGCCCTCCACCGCTTCTGCCAAGTCCTCAGCATGACGCTGGGGCCGTACAAGCGGACTCAGGTGCGGTGGGGGGGTCGTCTCAAGAGTTTCAGCGCGCAGTGGGCTCACTCGCAAGTGGACCCCTGGATCCTACAAGTAGTATCCCAGGGGTACAGATTGGAAATTCGAGACGTCTCCCCCTCGCAGGTTCCTGAAATCTGCTTTACCAACGTCTCCCTCCGACAGGGAGGCATTATTGGAAACAATTCACAAGCTGTATTCCCAGCAGGTGATAATCAAAGTACCCCTCCTACAACAAGGAAAGGGGTATTATTCCACACTATTTGTGGTACTGAAGCCAGACGGCTCGGTGAGATCTATTCTAAATCTGAAATCTTTGAACACTTACATACAAAGGTTCAAATCAAGATGGAGTCACTCAAGGATGCTTACCTCCATGTCCCAAATTGCCCTTCTCACCAAGGGTACCTCAGGTTCGTGGTACAGAACTGTCACTATCAGTTTCAGACGCTGCCGTTTGGATTGTCCACGGCACCCCGGGTCTTTACCAAGGTAATGGCCGAAATGATGATTCTTCTTCAAAGAAAAGGCGTCTTAATTATCCCTTTCTTGGACGATCTCCTGATAAGGGCAAGGTCCAGAGAACAGTTGGAGGTCGGAGTAGCACTATCTCAAGTAGTTCTACGACAGCACGGGTGGATTCTAAATATTCCAAAATCGCAGCTGATTCCGACGACACGTCTGCTGTTACTAGGGATGATTCTGGACACAGTCCAGAAAAAGGTGTTTCTCCCGGAGGAGAAAGCCTGGGAGTTATCCGAGCTAGTTAGGAACCTCCTAGAACCAGGCCAAGTGTCAGTGCATCAATGCACAAGAGTCCTGGGAAAAATGGTGGCTTCTTACGAAGCGATTCCATTCGGCAGATTTCACGAAAGAATTTTTCAGTGGGATCTGCTGGACGAATGGTCCGGATCGCATCTTCAGATGCATCAGCGGATAATCCTGTCTCCAAGGACAAGGGTGTCTCTTCTGTGGTGGCTGCAGAGTGCTCATCTACTAGAGGGCAGCAGATTCGGCATTCAGGACTGGGTCCTGGTGACCACGGATGCCAGCCTGAGAGGCTGGGGAGCAGTCACACAGGGAAGGAGTGTGGTCAAGTCTGGAGACTTCTCTCCACATAAATATACTGGAGCTAAGGGCAATTTACAATGCTCTGAGCCTAGGAAGACCTCTGCTTCAAAGTCAACCGGTGCTGATCCAGTCGGACAACATCACGGCAGTCGCCCACGTAAACAGACAGGGCGGCACAAGAAGCAGGAGGGCAATGGCAGCAAGGATTCTTCGCTGGGCGAAAAATCATGTGATAACACTGTTAGCGGTGTTCATTCCGGGAGTGGACAACTGGGAAGCAGACTTCCTCAGCAGGCACGACCTCCACCCGGGAGAGTGGAGACTTCATCTGGAAGTCTTCCACATGATTGTGAACCGTTGGGAAAGACCAAAGGTGGATATGATGGCGTCCCGTCTGAACAAAAAACTGGACAGGTATTGCGCCAGGTCAAGAGACCCTCAGGCAATAGCTGGGACGCTCTGGTAACACCGTGGGTGTACCAGTCGGTGTATGTGTTCCCTCCTCTGCCTCTCATACCCAATGGTACTGAGAATTATAAGAAGGAGAGGAGTAAGAACTATACTCGTGGCTCCGGATTGGCCGAGAAGGACTTGGTACCCGGAACTTCAAGAGATACTAAGAAGGGACTTGCTTCAGCAAGGATCATGTCTGTTCCAAGACTTACCGCGGCTGCGTTTGACGGCATGGCGGTTGAACGCCGGATCCTAAGGGAAAAAGGCATTCCGGAAGAGGTCATCCCTACCCTGGTCAGAGCCAGGAAGGAGGTGACCACACAACATTATCACCGCATTTGGCGAAAATATGTTGCATGGTGTGAGGCCAGGAAGGCCCCCACGGAGGAATTTCAACTCGGTCGATTCCTACATTTCCTGCAAACAGGAGTGTCTATGTGCCTCAAATTGGGGTCCATTAAGGTTCAAATTTCGGCCCTGTCGATTTTCTTCCAGAAAGAATTGGCTTCAGTTCCTGAAGTCCAGAAGTTTGTCAAGGGAGTACTGCATATACAACCCCCTTTTCTGCCTCCAGTGGCACTGTGGGATCTCAACGTAGTTCTGGGATTCCTCAAATCACATTGGTTTAAACCGCTCAAATCTGTGGATTTGAAATATCTCACATGGAAAGTGACCATGCTGTTGGCCCTGGCCTCGGCCAGGCGAGTGTCAGAATTGGCGGCTTTGTCTCACAAAAGCCCATATCTGATTGTCCATTCGGACAGGGCAGAGCTGCGGACTCGTCCCCAGTTTCTCCCTAAGGTGGTGTCAGCGTTTCACCTGAACCAGCTTATTGTGGTACCTGCGGATACTAGGGACTTGGAGGACTCCAAGTTGCTAGATGTTGTCAGGGCCCTGAAAATATATGTTTCCAGGACGGCTGGAGTCGGGAAAACTGACTTGCTGTTATCCTGTATGCACCCAACAAACGGGGTGCTCTTGCTTCTAAGCAGACGATTGCTAGTTGGATGTGTAGTACAATTCAGCTTGCACATTCTGTGGCAGGCCTGCCACAGCCAAAATATGTAAATGCCCATTCCACAAGGAAGGTGGGCTCATCTTGGGCGGCTGCCCGAGGGGTCTCGGCTTTACAACTTTGCCGAGCTGCTACTTGGTCAGGGGCACACCCTGGCTGAGGAGGACCTGGAGTTCTCTCACTCGGTGCTGCAGAGTCATCCGCACTCTCCCGCCCGTTTGGGAGCTTTGGTATAATCCCCATGGTCCTGACGGAGTCCCCAGCATCCACTTAGGACGTCAGAGAAAATAAGAATTTACTTACCGATAATTCTATTTCTCGTAGTCCGTAGTGGATGCTGGGCGCCCATCCCAAGTGCGGATTGTCTGCAATACTTGTACATAGTTATTGTTACAAAAATTGGGTTATTATTGTTGTGAGCCATCTTTTCAGAGGCTCCGCTGTTATCATGCTGTTAACTGGGTTCAGATCACAGGTTGTACAGTGTGATTGGTGTGGCTGGTATGAGTCTTACCCGGGATTCAAAATCCTTCCTTATTGTGTACGCTCGTCCGGGCACAGTATCCTAACTGAGGCTTGGAGGAGGGTCATAGGGGGAGGAGCCAGTGCACACCACCTGATCCTAAAGCTTTTACTTTTGTGCCCTGTCTCCTGCGGAGCCGCTATTCCCCATGGTCCTGACGGAGTCCCCAGCATCCACTACGGACTACGAGAAATAGAATTATCGGTAAGTAAATTCTTATTTTATCTACCTTTTGATGTTTACATTTATCAGGTTTCTTAGACGCAGTAGTGGGATCTACATCATCATCGATTTGTAGAATCAGGTTAATAGCCTCCACTAGGTCAGGGACATCAACTTGCATTGTAGTTTCCTCATCAGAAGCAGCTGTATCAGTGTCTGACGGGTCAGTATACTCCCCATCCTCATCAGAAGAATCATCTGAGATATTAGTGGATTGTGAGGAGGAGGCGGCCCGCTTAGATGACCCCTTGACCGCAGAGGGATGTGGGGTAGGTTTTTGTCTAACCAAAGATTGATTCAATTGTTGTATCTGGGTAGACAGAGTATCCGCCCAGGGCGGATTTACCATAGGGACAATACATGGCTGTAATGGCACAGGAGGACCCATAAGGCGTGACACAAGCGTTGCAATGGCAGAGGAGGTCCTGTAAGGCGTGACACAAGCATATTAAGCATATTTGAGAACGCCGCCCAAGGTGGCTCCTGATTGGCTACAGGAGCAGCGGGCTGACTGGGAGGTGTATGGCACATATTAAGCAGACCATCCTTCAAAATTTCCCGCCCTTTGTGGTAGACATTATTGTGAATGTAACCTTAGAACGTAATAGTATGATATAGCCAGACAAATACAATACCTGCAAATAAAACCCCTATTTATGTGGCAGAAAAAGCAAAACACAAGCAGAGAATATATGCTATATGAGGTGACTGAAATACACAGTAATATACACTTAACTGTAAATACTGCGCAGCATTATATAATAGACCCTGACGCACTTAGTCCCCTAGGGTACAGAATACAGTGATAACTCTAGCCTGTGATACACTGAAAGTGAAATTCACACAGCAGATATAGGCACACACAGTCATAGTGACAAAGTAGATAATTATTTTAGTCAGACAATAAAATTGCACTGGACTAGTATATATACTGTATATATACAGTATATACTGTATACCGGATGTATATATCAGAATACTCATACAATATATTCTGGTAGAGGTACACTTGTTCTTAACTAACGCTGTCTTAAAATGACATTTAGAATACTTAAGTGTCTGTAGAATCACAGCGCTGATAAATCAGGCTGATTTACAGAGGAGACCTTGCCCTGCAGTCCCGAAGACTAGTCGCAGCTACTGTGAGAAAATGGCGCCCAGAATCTCAGTCAGGGAGTGAGGTAGAGTGTGAGGCAGCTCCAGGGCGGGAACACCAGCAGTAGATGGCGCCCGGAGCTGGGGGAGGGGCTACAGGTCAAGTGCCTTATCCCCTATGCTGGTTCTGACTACCGGGTACTATGGAGCCTTTTTAAAATGGATAATGCATTATCCGACCTGTGCTCCCCTGCTCTGGTGGATATAGTGGGGTCCCTGCTCGGCCACAGTGTCCACGCCAGTGCTGCGGTCCATCTCCATAGGCCGCGACCGGAATGCAATTTAATGGCAGGTCCCACCTGAGGAACCCTCTTACCTCCTCCTTAGAAGCAGCCACGCGATCCAGGAGAGCGTCTGCGGTGGTGTGCCTAGGAACCGGAGCGCCTCCGCCGCAAGTACCCGGGATCTCGACCAGCGGGAGTATGCGACGCTGCTGGGGAGGTGATGGAGCCGCAGTACAGTATGTCACACTGACATATGAAGTGCTGCAGCCCTTGAAGTCTTCTAAATAGCTTTTTCAGGGCTGCCTAGCGCAGCCCCCCGTTTAGTGACCTGCTTCATGCAGGCACTAACTCTAAAACTGAGCTCTAGTGCCTGGAGGCGGAGTTATAGAGGAGGCCCCGCAATGCCTTCTGGGACAGTCTAAAGCTTTAGCCTGTTGGTGCCTTTAGCCTGTTGGTGCCTCTGGATCAAGATCCATAGCTACACCCCAATGTATTCCCTGTGGAACACAGTGTCCCCGCTGCAGAAAACCTGTTACTTTTATCAATTCTCTATTGTCGAAAAGACTTGCGGCAATATTTAATAGCGTGCAGGTACAGGCTGTTTAGGAATTTCTGTGGGTCTGCCAGTATTTATAAAGTTGCAATCATTTACAAGGTAAAACCAGGTCGTTTTTGCCTTGTAAATAATTACAGTTTTTAAAAGACGGGCAGACTCACAGAAATTCCTGAACAGCCTGCACCTTGCAGACTATTAGGGAGTAATTCCAAGTTGATCGCAGCAGGAAATTTTTTAGCAGTTGGGCAAAACCATGTGCACTGCAGGGGGGGCAGATATAACATGTGCAGAGAGAGTTAGATTTGGGTGTGGTGTGTTCAATCTGCAATCTAAATTGCAGTGTAAAAATAAAGCAGCCAGCATTTACCCTGCACAGAAACAAAATAACCCACCCAAATCTAACTCTCTCTGCACATGTTAAATCTGCCTCCCCTGCAGTGCACATGGATTTGCCCAACTGCTAAAAGATTTCCTGCTGCGATCAACTTGGAATTACCCTCTTAGTTATTGTCTTTGTTATTTGAGAGAATTGTCCAGTGCAACATTTATTGTGCTGAATTTTTCTACAAGGAATTGACTTATGCATGCAGAAGACCTGTATCTCCTTATCAATTCTCTATGGAAAAAAAAAAAATATTATTTGAGACAATTGTGCAGTAAAACATTTATGTAATAGATTTGTGCTATTTGAAAGAACTGTGCAATGTTTCTATACATGGCATGTGCCTATGCATGTGAAATGAGAGGGTGCAGCAGCGTTCCTGATGGATTGAGGAAGGGAAAGGCAAGTAAGAGTAAGGCCAGAGAGGAGGAGCTTAGAGTAGTATCATTAAGTAAGGAGAAGATCAGAGAGGAGGAGCATACATAGGGTAGCATTAATAAGTAAGGAGAAGGCCAAAGAGGTAGAGTTTAGACCAGTATCATTAAGTAAGGAGAAGGCCAGGGAGACAGAGCTTGGAGTGGTATCATTAAGTAAGGGGAAGGCCAGAGAGGAGGAGCTTACAGTGGTATCATTAGGTAAGGAGACCACCAGTGAGGAGGAGCTTAGAGTAGAATCATTAGGTAAGGAGAAGATCAGACAGGAGGATCTTAGAGTAGTATCATTAATTAAGGGGGAGCCAAAGAGGAGGAGCTTTTGACTATTACTATTGACCATCAGAATGGGTTACTTATCTCCTATTCAGAATCTCCACAACTCAGATGGTTGCATCCTAAAATAAATTCTGCATAAAGAGGATTTGCGTTTTTCCTATAATGCTATTACTGCTGGCCACAACAGGGTCCAGATCCAGGAGACAGCTTTTCTGAAATCAAGAGGCAGAACATGCATGTAATAGGTTACGGTTCTTTCCTTCAAGACAGTTGGTCTCCAGGTAAATCACACTCATGATTTGGTGTCTGCAGGTATTACAAAGAACATTGGAATTATTCCCGGTGGTTGTGTCCATGGTGATTTGGCAAGATACGTTCCCAAACACGAGAGGCTTAGTACACTTAGGCGTGGTTAGCGTCACTGATCATTTCTCTGCCTCTTTGCCAGCTTGTTAATGATATTGCGTCTTTAGTACTGATTTGTCTGTAACATTAGGTGCCGGATTTCAGTTATTCCTGGGGACACAAATGCTTTAGCACATAGGTTCTCAAACTTGGTCCTCAGGACCCCACACAGTGCATGTTTTGCAGGTAACCCAGCAGGTGCACAGGTGTATTAATTACTCACTGACACATTTTAAAAGGTCCACAGGTGGAGCTAATTATGTCACTTGTGATTCTGTGAGGAGACCTGCAAAACATGCACTGTGTGGGGTCCTGAGGACCGAGTCTGAGAACCTCTGCTTTAGCAGATCCTCAGCACCTCTGAATGAGGCTGTATGTGCCCATATGCCTTCAGGGTTTAATGTAGGAATAATCACTTTTATCTTAAAAAAACACATTCAGTCGCTGATAGTGGTAAATATTGGAGTGTATACAAAATATTCTAGTTAATATATACAGGTTGAGTATCCCTTATCCAAAATGCTTGGGACCAGAAGTATTTTGGATATGGGATTTTTCCGTATTTTGGAATAATTGCATACCATAATGAGATATCATGAGGATAGGACCCAAGTCTATGCACAGAATGCATTTATGTTTCATATAAACCATATACACACAGCCTGAAGGTCATTTAATACAATATTTTTTATAACTTTGTGCATTAAACAAAGTGTGTCTACATTCACACAATTCATTTATGTTTCATATACACCTTCTACACACAGCCTGACGGTCATTTAATACAATATTTTTAATAACTTTGTGTATTAAACAAAGTTTGTGTACATTGAGCCATCAAAAAACAAAGGTTTCACTATCTCACGCTCACTCAAAAAAGTCCGTATTTCGGAATATTCCGTATTTCGGAATATTTGGATATGGGATACTCAACCTGTACAACAAATTGCACGAACCAAAGTGGTGTACATGTATTGCCTGCCAATCCATATTAAATAAAGCAACAATAAAGTAACAAAGGTAGATCTGTGCTATAGAAAAACCAGCTGCAGTCACAGAGAATTATTGGGAGAGGTCACATAGTGTTAGATACGTCAGAAATCAATTGCAGGTATGGTCCCATCAAGTATATACATTTTAATTCAATGTATAGTATTAATCAATACAAACAAATCTAAGTAGTGTGCAACAGCGACATACATAACACATCTGCAAACCTCCCAACATTTGATATCCAGAAAGAGGGACATTTTCGCGCGCGCTTCCGAAAAGGGGGGTGGCCAATGAAAAAAGGGCGTGGCTTCACGGGAGGGTCAGTGATCGTGAGCCACGCCCCCATTTTAATCACAGAGGGGGCACACCCAGCGCTCTGAGAGCTGCTGACATGCCCTCTCTACCTCTGTCTCCACTGAATAAATGCTGTGCGCATGTGCCAGTGACAGGAGCCTCCCAACTGCCCTCCCCCACCGCGGGACACTGCGGCCCGCGGGAGGGACAGCGGGACAGTCCCAGAAAAACGGGACTGTCCGCAAAAATCGGGACAATTGGGAGGTATGCATCTGTGAAAGGATCCCTATCTCTCTTTGATTACCTCGATGTGATGGCCACTGACGTCAGTGAGAGCAATCCTTAACGTTACAGATAATACACGACACCATGTAGTTAAGAATCACTCTGTTTATTTAATAAATTACAGCGTACTATATAGAAGAGAAACATGGGTGTATACAATATGTGCAAGCATATGATTGGATAAATAGAAGTAGCATACGACATTACATGCGGGATATTTTAGTAACACACAGAAGTAACAGTTTTGATCTAGTATGTAATTGTCCTTGAAGATAAGACACACACAAGCCTTATATTATATGAACAGACAAAGGCATCTTGTAGAGAGTGCGTACGTGTCTATTCAAACACATAACAATTCATATAGCATGTTTAACCCTTCAATCCCCTCTTAGAATCATGATTGTTATATGACATGATTCTTAAGTGAGGCTCCTTTCTTGTTCCTCCAGTTCTTGAGATATTGGGCATAATCGTCGGGTCCCTTACTATCAGAGGAGGTGACAGGACTGGGGGTTATATCATAGTACATCAGGGCCTTATCAATGCCTTTGGAGGTAAGTTTCTTTCCACAGGGAATTACACAATAAACTATAATGCCTAAAAGAATTAAAGTTACAAGTATGAATATGCTTATTTGCACAAGAGCCTGTTTCCAATTTTCAAACCACCCAAAATATTGGCTCCATGGGTTATCAATACCTGAATTTTTCTTGAGTTCTATGGATAAGGTTTCTAACTTGTTTATGGCTAAAGTAACCTTACCATTGGGACCAGTGTTGTCAGGAATATATGTACAACAGCCTTCCACCTTACTAATGTAAACACATGTACCGCCTTTTTCTGCTAGAATCATGTCAAGGGCCATTCTATTTTGAAATGTCATTTGGGAAGTGGCTTCTAGCTGTTCAGCTATACCTTTAAGAGCATCTTTGGTATCATTAACAAATCTTTGTTGATTATAATATATATAATTAATCCAGGCTACGTTTTTATTTACAGTTACTATAGGGAACAATGACTCAAAACCCGCAGCCACCTCATCTCTAGCTTTGAACTCATTTGGAACACCTCTTGGGACCCCTATAGCATCAATGTACACGTGGGGGTCAAAGCTACCTCCTGGGAGTGCTCTTTTCTTTCGATTAGCAGGAGTATTAGAGGGAGGATTGGGGTCATCGGTGATCATTAGGAGTGGCATTATGACTTTGGCCAGGGCACACTCACCATACCATGGTGTGTCTAATTTAGTTCTAAGCTTCATATCCCCACATATATAATAAATGTCGCCTAGTGATCTAGTTTGGTTGACTAAAACAGTTGTTCTTTTATTTGCACAATACCCTGGTGGGAAGGTTTTTAAATTTCTCCCTGGGGTGATGTTAGATGTATAACAGGTATAGTTTCCAGGATATATGGTTATGGTATTTCCTGGGTTGGGATTTTTTGACAATATGGGATATTCCCTTTTCCACATTTCGCACTGACTGTCATTTGTTTTGGTGTCATTAAAAAGGCTGAAAAAACAATTTTCCTGTTCTAGGGGTATATTAAGGGGCACTGTACCTAGGTGGGGCCTAGATTTGCCACAGACATAACAGTTGCTTTTATTGTGTTTGTTAGCACTATACTTCATCCATTCCAACCAAAAATTAATGTCAGAGAAACCAGTTTCAATAGCTAGGGTGTCTTCAAAGGTAGGGTTAGTAATAGCCACCATATCTTTAGAAGTGGCAATATGGGGCTTTAAAGGTTTGTTTTGGGGAGCAATTTTAGGCTGGTATTTTGGGTTTTTGTACATATCCCATAAATAAAACCTTTGTCTTGCACTATAGTACCCTGCTTGCCACCATATACCAACTACATAAGTTGCATTATCCCGGTTGCTGGGATGCACTATGTTTAGCCTGAACCGATATGAGTCTGGGCCCTCTTCCATTTTATGAATAGACAATCTTTGAAGTAGGTTCAGATGTTGACCATATCTGTTTCTGGCAGCTGATGGGCGATATCCCCAATCTGTTCCTGTATTCCACCCCACAGCTTCCCAGGAATTACAATTAGATCCATAATATCTAATGTCATAGTACCATTCATCAGTAACACAAATATATACTGTCTCAGACATTCCTGATTTCCTCCTTTGTTGTATATAATATTTGTCATCAGCAATTTTGGGGAACATAAAATAGTCAAGGATATATGTGGCTACGTGTGTGTTAGAGGAATTGTACCACAAGGTGGGGACCCCATCTGTTTGTGTGATGCTGACTTCACATATTGTGAGGTGAATGAGGGCCAGTAGGGCTATCGAGATAGTCCCCAGGATAGAGATAGGGGGCAGGTTCTTCATCGTTTTCTGTTCTTCTGTCTTCGCTAGGTGGGAGGTCAGGGCTGTCTGCCCCGGTTCGTACCTCACTGGAATCACTTGCTTCCCTCTCTAGGTCTGGTCTAGGAACCTTTTTTACTCGGGATGCATGGATCCAGGTAGGACTTTCCTCTGTCAGGACTGCTGTTCGGGTAACTGCTACGACCTCTGTCTCTGGACCATAGGTGAAGTCTCCTGGGCTCTTGTTCCTGGGGAGCACCTTCACCACGACTCTGTCTCCGACTTTAAAGGGGTGTGTAGGTTCCTGTGGATTCAAAGGGTTTTTACAAACAACCTCATGTTCAATTTCATTCAGTTTTATTATCAGGGACCTGACATACTCTTCTCTGATGAGTTCTAGATCTCCTTCCTGTATTACTAGTGGTTTCTTAGCCCAGGGTGTAGGAAAAGGCCTACCCATTAGTATTTCAAATGGGGAGTAACCCAGAGTCTTTTGTGGGGTCATTCTGATCTCTGCTAGGATAATAGGAAGGACCTTCTTCCATTTATGGAAGGTACCCCCTGTGACCTTCCTAAGCTTGTCTTTGAGGGTCCTATTCATGCGTTCTACGACCCCTGAACTCTGCGGGTGATACGGGATGTGGAATTTCCATTCCACCTGCAGGGTCTTTACCAGAGCCTGTGTAATTTTTGCTGTAAAGGCGGAGCCTTTATCACTATTGATTTGCAATGGGCACCCCCATCTGGGGATGATTTCCTGAGTTAGGATCCTAGCAACTGTCTTTGCATCCTCAGATTTAGTGGGGAATACCTCTGGCCATCGAGAGAACATGTCTACAATGACCAGGGCATACTCCTGTTTACCAGTACCTGGGATATGGGTGAAGTCAATTTGCAGGTGTGTAAAGGGTGTGGTGGGGTATTCAAGATGCTGATGTTTTGCCTTGTCAGGGTTGTTGGGGTTGTTTCGCAGACAAGTGATGCATCTACTGACATACTGATCTACTAATGACTTGGCATCCGTGACATAGAAATCATTACGTAAGAGTAAGGTAGTTGTTGCCTTACTGTGGTGTCCTATGCCATGGTAGTGGGCAATAAACAAGGGTGCACTGGACTGGGGTATACAAGGTTTCCCCTCTTTGCAGATTAATCCTGTTTTAGGATTCTTCTGCAAAACTGGGTAAGTCCAGTCAGCTAGGTCGGCTTTGGAGGCTGAGGCCTGTAACTGGGTGATCAGGTAGTGGTTGTCGAGAGCTGGGGGGGTCATGATGGACATGTGGGCCTGAGTGATGGGCTGTGAGGCCGCATGTTTGGCAGCAGAGTCAGCAAGAGCATTTCCAAGGGAGACTGCATCCTTCCCCCCCGTGTGTGCCCTGCAATGGAGGATTGCAATGTCAGAGGGCAGGGTTATGGCATGCAGAAGGTCAGAGATGAGTTGGGCATGTGATATGCCTTTTCCATCAGCTCCAAGGAAACCACGGCGTCGCCAAATGACCCCATGGTCATGCACGACGCCGTACGCGTATTTGGAGTCAGTGTAGATGGTGACTGGTTTATTCTGGTAAAGGTGACAAGCCCTTGTGAGAGCAATGAGCTCTGCAGCCTGTGCTGACTGGTAAGGAATGGGCTGTGCTTCCAGAATAATGTCAGGGAGAGTGACAATAGCATAACCCGCTTGGTACGTGGTGTCATTGGGTCTGCTACAGGAACCATCTACAAAAATGACATCCGCGTCGGGGACAGGGACAGGGGACATGTCCAGTCTGGGGGATGTTTCTGACTCAATGGAAGCTGAGCAGTCATGGGGTTCAGGAGGGTGGTCTTCAGGACCTTTGAGCCCCAGGAGAGCGTTGAGAATGGGTGCAGGACCTGAAGAGTTGGTGGCATACTTAATGGTGAGTGAGGGGTTGTTCAAAAGGAGAACCTCATATCCACTGAGGCGCTGAGCTGACATGTGTTGTGTGTGTAACCCTTTTAAAATGGTTAGAACATCATGAGTGGTGTGAAGTATTGTTGTGTGGCCTAGGGTGAGTGTGGTGGCCATTTCAGTTACCATTGCACAGGCTGCAAGTGCCCTGAGGCAAGCAGGCATACCTTGCACTGTGACAGGCATTACTTTGGAAAAAAATGCCACTGGGCGCAACTTTCCTCCATGAAACTGTGTGAGCACCCCCGCCATGGTTTTACAATTGTCCCTTGCAAACAAATGAAAAGGTAGTACATAGTTGGGGAGGCCAAGTGCCGGACTTTTCATTAACATACACTTTAAGCTTTCATATGCAGTTAACATTTCTTGTGACCATTGTACAATATTAGGTTTGTCTTTCAGTGTGGCTTGTCTCAAAATGTTATCATAATAGGAACAATCAGATATCCACTGTCTGCAGTAATTTACCATACCCAGAAAAGACAGCAGTTCCTTCTGGGTAGTTGGGGTGACCAGGCCCAATACAGACTGAATGCGCTGTGGACTGACTTTCCTTTCCCCCTGAGAGAGCACAAAACCTAAGTAATCCACATGCTTCTTACACCATTGCATTTTTGTTTTGGACACCTTGTGTCCACATTCACAGAGCCAGTTTAACAGTGATATACCATCCTCCCGGCAGGCCTCCTCAGTTTGACTACAGAGCAGCAGATCATCTGCATACTGTAGCAGGACTGAACCATGGTGAGGGTGCCAGGGCCCCAATGTGGCCTGGAGTACAATGCTATACACAACAGGTGCGTCAATGAAGCCCTGGGGTAAACGACACCAGGTGAGTTGCTTGCCCTCAAAAGAAAAGGCAAAAAGTAACTGTGTCTGTGCATCCACTGGAATGCTAAAAAATGCATTTTTTAAATCAATTACCGAAAAAAATGCAGCATCTGCAGGGATAGCTGAAATGAGTGAGTTAATGTCAGGTACAATGGGTGCTATAGGCACAATGAGTTGGTTAATTGCCCTAAGGTCTTGTACAAACCTTACACTGCCATCTGACTTAGCAACTGGGTTGACTGGTGTGCAGTAAGGTGAAATTACGTGTCTGAGAATGCCTTGTTGGAGAAACTGTTGTATCATTGGTCTAAGACCTTCAACCTTCTCTTGTGACAAGGGGTATTGCTTTTGATAGACAGGTTGTGTGTCAGGTTTCAGGGTTGCTCTATATGGTGTGCAAGGAATGAGGCCAGTGTCATAGGGACCCTCCGACCATAGAGCAGGGTTTACTTTGTCAAAATCAGGTGTAATGTCTGTTGCTTCCCACACCGGTAGGTGTGGGGACTCAACCTCCAGGCCACTGCCAGTGGGTGAAGGGAGAATGGAGATTTCGAGCCTGCTAAGAAGATCCCTTCCCAGAAGATTAATTGGACATTCAGGTATTACAGTGAAATTGTGTTTACCCATATATGTGCCTCCCGTGGTTCTGACACTAAGGGCATCTGTCAGGTAAGCATCTGTGGGTATCCCATTGATTCCCATTGAAGGAGCAGTCTTTACCAAATGACCATCGTACAGGTCGACACACAAAACACTAGTAGTTGCCCCGCTATCTACCAGGAAAGGGATTGCTCTCTTTCCTATAATCAAGGTTAGTAGCGGTGGGTCCTTCCAGTGTCTGGTGAGCTGGGCAAAGGCTGGGATACCCTCCTCCGGGCCCCGTCAGTGGGAGGGATCCTGCCAGTCAACTCGGAATCGGACATGATCCTGAAAGGGGTTGTTGTGTGACTGTCGGGGATGATCCCGGGAGGGAGCCGGAGCTTGGGGCTGTCGGTGGTTTTGTGAGGGACAAGGGCAATCCCTTGCCCAGTGATCGTCCCTTCCACAGTTGAAGCAGGAGGTTTGTTTCCTGCTGGCAGAGTCAGGGGGGTGGGGTGGCCTGGCTTGTGGGTTTTGATATCGGGCTGGATTACGGGGTGGGCCAGTGGAGTGCTGCTGGCGTCTATCTCCCCGACCTTTCTGATTTTGGTAGTTATGAGTTGGGGCATTCTGCAAGGGTTTTTTAACATCAAAGCATCCTGCAGCTTCCTTTTCATATAAGTGCTTTTCAAATTCCTTAATATTATCAGAGGTCCAGGAAGAAACACCTTGCTTAACAGGGACCATAACAGATGGCAACAAGTTATTTACAAAGGTAGAAATTAGTAAATGGTCTGTATCTACAAGAGTGAGACCTGCATCTTCAGACCAACACTTTTTAAACCTCTTCCAGAACTCAGTGACAGTTTCAGTGGGCTTTTGTTTACATGCTACGGCAATGGGAAGAGAAGCCCGGGTTTTAAAAATCTCTTTCATATGGGTCTCAATTTCCTTCCACATCTCCGTTACACCGTCCCCAGTATTGAGAGGGTAGCGAACGGCATCGTTAAGGGTGGTAGGAGTGTTTATGGTGGGAATCTTTTTCCAATCCCACCCGTTGTAATGGTCTATAACCCCATCTATGATCAGCTTCATATCTTCTTGAGTATAGCTGCGTCCTGTGCAAGCCTTTTTCAAGTAAGCTATGCAGCCGTCAGGTGCAACAGTGGGTTTGGGACAGTTCTTAACAATTCTGTCTAAATCCTCTATTTCAATGGGTTTCTTTAACAACTGATCCCCTACTGTCATGAAGGGCAGGTGGGTGGCAACACCGAGGAAACCAGTGCCGGATCGCGTTGTGGAGGGGGTGAGAGGGTTGTCAGTAGCAATAGTTAAGTCAGCGTTGCGGCGGGAGACGGTTTGTCTGTTAGGAGTAGGGGCACTAGGGGCGGGGGTGGTTACGTCTATGTGGAGGGTACTGTCAGGGGGGGCTATTCCTCCTGAGCCTCCTTCTCCTTCCCCTTCCCCTCCTCCCCCTCCCCTTTGCATCGGCATTCGTGACAAAGCAACTGAGCCTCCTTCTCCTTCCCCTTTGCATCGGCATTCGTGACAAAGCAACTGAGCCTCCTTCTCCTTCCCCTTCCCCTCCTCCCCCTCCCCTTTGCATCGGCATTCGTGACAAAGCAACTGCAGCTAAAAGATCTGTGTCTTTTAAGGAGGGGTATAGGGGACTGTAGGGCGGAGGAGAAGAGTTTTTCAGAAACTTGTTGCTTCTAAATTCCTCAGCTTTGTGTAGTCGGGAAGTTACAGATTTTATTCTACGCTGTTTCTGCTTGATATTTTTGTCATACCAATGAGGTGCTATCGTGAGCCATTGCTCTCCTCCAGCGCGCATATATGTCATGTCCCATTGTGGGTCATGATCATACCACGGCCAGGCTTCCTTGTCTCCCAGACAAAGCCCTTTGATCATGTCCATATAAAATGGATAATTAATACCATCACGGGGGAATGGGCTGGGGCTGCCAACTTTCTCTGTCCACCCCGCTAAGTTATCTACCCAAGGGTTAACTAGATAATAATCTGTGGTGGAGTTACGGGCTACATACTCCTTACATGTCTCTCCTGGTAAAGGTGGAGGATAAATGACTGTCTTACTCTGACCCCCTCCCATAGTAAAGAATACAATCTACACCAGCTTTCTACGCAATTTCTACAACAACTTATAACAACTGTCTATGCAATATCACAACAAAAATGCAGTTTACAAAAAAAAAAACATTCTATGCAATTTCACAACAAAAATACGTTCTATGCAATTTCACAACAAAAAATGCAATTTAAAAACTTTCTATGCATGCATTAGCTAACACCAGTTAATTAGTCATTGACAATATCACAATATTATCTGTATAATGAGAACATGAAATCTTTTGACGGGTACGCTTACCTTCGTACAAGATGTCAGAAAAATACAGCGTTTTAAACAGGAAGCAAGAAAAGAGTTTTGAGTAAAGATATCTGGCAGACGAAAACTTACCAGCCGTCTGAACCAAATATAAGAACTTATCTCACTACAACATACAAGAATATATATATAGACGATCAGATCGAGGTATAATCTACGTTATGTATAGACCCCAGGTCTATATATTTTTTTTTTTTTTTAAGTATCCCAGATACTAACGTCTTTGGAGAATTGCGCTTGGACTCCTGGTCCTTTCTCAGACGTATCTTTAAGTCCCAGACATTAAAGATTCTATGGTATCCCTGATACCTGTTTTATGTTTTTTACATAAAACTTCGTAATATTAAGTCCCGGACTTAAATATTACCTTGTCACGTGTTCCCGGAACACTGACACGGATTCAGCTTCAGTGTATGACCGCAATCCTGTATGGCAAAGATAGACAATAAATTCTCTATTCTTACCATTCAGGGACGATCACTGAATTCCGGACATAGAGCCCCCAGCTGAAAGGATCCCTATCTCTCTTTGATTACCTCGATGTGATGGCCACTGACGTCAGTGAGAGCAATCCTTAACGTTACAGATAATACACGACACCATGTAGTTAAGAATCACTCTGTTTATTTAATAAATTACAGCGTACTATATAGAAGAGAAACATGGGTGTATACAATATGTGCAAGCATATGATTGGATAAATAGAAGTAGCATACGACATTACATGCGGGATATTTTAGTAACACACAGAAGTAACAGTTTTGATCTAGTATGTAATTGTCCTTGAAGATAAGACACACACAAGCCTTATATTATATGAACAGACAAAGGCATCTTGTAGAGAGTGCGTACGTGTCTATTCAAACACATAACAATTCATATAGCATGTTTAACCCTTCAATCTGCAATAATTGTATAAATATGTATATAGTACGGTGCAAAAGTTTTAGGCAGGTGTGGGAAAAATGTTGTTAAGTAAGAATGATTTAAAAAAAAAAATAGAAGTGTTAATAGTTTATTTTTATCAATTAACAAAATGCAAAGTGAATGAACAGAAGAGAAATCTAAATCAAAATAAATGTTTGGTGTGACCACCTTTTGCCTTCAAAACAGCATCAATTCTTCTAGGTACACTTGCACACAGTTTTTGAAGGAACTCGGAGGGAGGTTGTTCCAAACATCTTGGAAAACTAAACAAGGATCTTCTGTGGATGTAGGCTTGCTCATATCCTTCTGTCTCTTCATGTAATCCCAGACAGACTCGATGATGTTGAGATCAGGGCTCTGTGGGGGTCATATCATTACTTCCAGGACTCCTTGTTCTTCTTTAACACATAATAACACATAGGTGGTCATTCCGAGTTGTTCGCTCGTTGCCGATTTTCGCTAAGGAGCGATTAAGGCAAAAATGCGCATGGTACGCAGTGCGCATGCGCTTAGTCATTTTACTAAGAACTTAGTAGATTTACTCACGCCGGAACGAAGATTTTTCATTGCTGAAGTGATCGTAGTGTGATTGACAGGAAGTGGGTGTTTCTGGGCGGAAACTGGCCGTTTTCTGTGAGTGTGCGGAAAAACGCAGGCATGTCAGGCAAAAACGTGGGAGTGTCTGGAGAAACGGGGGAGTGGTTGGCCGGACGCTGGGCGTGTGTGTGACGTCAAACCAGGAACGAAACGGCCTGAACTGATCGCTATTTGTGAGTAGGTCTGGAGCTACTCAGAAACTGCTAAGAAATTTCTATTCGCTATTTTGCGAATCTTTTGTTCGCTATTCTGCTAAGCTAAGATACACTCCCAGGGGGCGGCGGCTTAGCGTGTGCAATGCTGCTAAAAGCAGCTAACGAGCGAACAACTCGGAATGAGGGCCATAGTTGTTGAGGTTGAAAAGAGGCAAAATGCCCATCGGGTTCAACCTGTATTCTGTATTAAGCTGTGCACATTATAATGCACCAGCTGAAGTAATGGTTTCGTCGCAATTGTCAACTATATTCCGTACAACTCCCAGATACTTAATGGGGTATATTCAATTGAAGTCGAAAGCTGCCGTCTGTCGGAAAGACGGCAGTTTTCGACTTTTTTAGGTCGGAAGGGGTTCCGACCTATTCAATCTAACCCCAAATTATTCAACAAGTCGAGGAATTCGACTTGTCGAAAAGCACGTGGATCGGCGGAATAGCTGCCGATCCGCGTGCTTGTGTCGAATTGAGATGCGGGAGCAGAGATGGCGGAGAGCCGCGGGCAGACGGGGGAGAGCAGCTCCAGTGGATATGTCACTGCCGCCGCTCACAGCAGCGTCCACCCGGCTCCAGCAAGCGATACTTCGCTTGCTGGAGCCGGGTGGACGCTGCCGTGAGCAGCGGCTGTGATGCGGGAGCAGAGACGGGGGAGAGACGAGTAGGGGGCGGGGAAGGGGGGGGAGCCGCGGGCAGACGGAGGAGAGCAGCGCTACAACAGCGTAGCCGGAGGATGTTACAGCTGCCGCTCACAGCAGTATCCACCCGGCTCCAGCAAGCGAGACCTCGCTTGCTGGAGCCAGTTGGGGGCTGCCGTGAGCGGCGGCTGTGACACATCCTCCGGCTACGCTGTTGTAGCGCTGCTCTCCCCCGTCTGCCCGCAGCTCTCCCCCTTCCACCCCCATCTCCTACTCATCTCTCCCCCGTCTGCCCGCGGCTCTCACCGTCTCGGCTCCCGCATCTCAATTCAACTTTTTTGAACGTCGAATTGAGATTGCATTGAATAGCCCAGGTCGGATCCATTCCGACAAATGAATTTCGGAATGGATCCGACTTCAATTAAATATGCCCCTTAATGTCAATGTATTAAATGCTATAGCCTTAGATACTTTTTTCAGCTAGAAATTTGTCCAATCTGTTTTTAAATGCATTTACAGAGTCCGCAATTATTACCTTCTCCGGCAGGGAGTTCCAAATCCTTATTGCCCTTACCGTGAAGAACCCTCTCCTACGTTGTGTACGGAATTTCCTCTCCTCTAGCCTCAGCGAGTGGCCATGTGTCCTATACAGAGTTCTATTAATAAACAAATCCGCTGCTAGCTCCTTGTAATGACCCTTTACATATTTAAAGATATTAATAATGTCTCCTCTTAGACGCCTCTTTTCTAGTGTATACAAATGTAACCTAGTAATCCTTTCCTCGTACTACAGAGTCTCTAACCCTTTAATCAGTTTAGTAGCTCGCCTTTGAACTCTTTTGAGTTCCCCAATATCCTTTTTATAATATGGTGCCCAGAATTGAACACAATATTCCAGGTGCGGACGTACCAATGATTTGTACAGCGGCAGGATTACACTCTCATCCCTTGTTTCAATGCCCCGTTTTATGCACACAAGCACTTTGCTTGCCCTCTTTGCTGCATTTTGACATTGTGCACTGATATTGAGCCTATTATCTATAAGCACCCCCAAATCTTTTTTCCACTACTGTTACCCCTATATTTTCCCCATTAAGTGAATAGGATGCAAGTTTGTTTTTAATCCCAAAATGCATAATTTTGCATTTTTCAATATTGAACCTCATTCCCCATTTAGACGCCCAGGATTCAAGTTTAAATACAGTAAGTCCTTCTGCAGAGACTCCACATCTATTTCTGAATTAATTACCTTACACAGTTTAGTATCATCTGCAAAGATTGACACTGTGCTTTCCAGGCATAATCCTAGATCACTGATAAATAGATTGAACAGTATGGACCCTTGTGGTATTCCGCTGACTACTGGTGCCCAGCTGGAGAACATCCCATTGACCACTACTCATTGTACCCTGTTATCCAGCCAATTACCTATCCATGTACAAACAGTATTTCCTAGGCCAAGTTACCTTAATTTGATGATCAGTCTCCTGTGTGGCACTGTATCGAAGGCTTTCACAAAATCTAAATACACCACATCCACTGCTTTTCCCTGGTCAGGATTATCGCTCACTTCCTCGTAGAAGCTAATTAAGTTAGTTTGACATGATCTGTCCCTCACAAACCCATGCTGACTATTGCTAATAAACTTAGTATTCCTCAGAAAATCCTCTATGCTATCCCTCAAAATTCCTTCCAATATTTTACCCACTATAGAGGTTAAACTAACTGGTCTATAGTTACCCGGATGATTTTTACGCTGAAGATAGTTTATAATGACATTGACTGTATGTTTGGGGGAGTTGTCCTGCTGCAGAATAAATTTGGAGCCAATCAGATGCCTCCCTGATGGTATTGTATGATGGATAAGTACCTGCCTGTATTTCTAAGCATTGAAGCACAAAGAAACGGGCAACGTTGAGGACCGTAGACAGTCAGCCAAGGGAACTTGATGAAAGACACATCATGCTTACTTCCCTTTGAAATCGGAAGATGTGCAGCAGTGCCATCAGCTCAGAACTGGCAGAAACCAGTGGAACCTAGGTACACCCATCTTCTGTTCGGAGACGTCTTGCCAAAAGTGGTCTTCATGGAAGAATTGTGCCCAAAAAGTCATACCTTCAACATGGAAACAAGGCCAAGCGACTATGCATAATAACATAGGAACCGGGTTTCAGAAAAATGTCAGCAGGTGCTCTAGACTGTTGAGTCAAAATGGGAAATATTTGGCTGTAACAGAAGGCAATTTGTTCACCAAAGGGCTGGAGAGCGGTACAATAATAAGTGTCTGCAGGCAACAGTGAAGCATGGTGGAGGTTCCTTGCAAGTTTGGGGCTGCATTTCAGCAAATGGAGTTGGGGATTTGGTCAAGATTAATTGTGTCCTCAATGCTGAGATATACAGGCAGGTACTTATCCACCATGCAATACCATCAGGGAGGCATCTGTTTGGCTCCAAATTTATTCTACAGCAGGACACCGACCCCAAACATACAGCCAATATCATTAAGAACTATCTTCAGCGTAAAGATGAACAAGGAGTCCTGGAAGTGATGATATGGCCCCTACATAGCACTAATCTCAACATCGAGTCTGTCTTTGATTACATGAAGAGACAGAATGATTTGTGCAAACCTACATCCACAGAAGATCTGTGGTTAGTTCTCCAAGATGTGTGGAAGAACCTCCCTGCCGAGTTCCTTCAAAAACTGTATGCAAGTGTACCTAGGAGAATTAATGCTGTTTTGAAGGCAAAAGGTGGTCACACCAAACATTGGTTTGATTTAGATTTCTCTTCTGTTCATTCGCTTTGCAATTTGTTAATTGATAAAAATAAACTATTAACACTTCTATTTTTGAAAGCGTTCTTACTTTGCTGCATTTTCTCCACATCTGCCTAAAACTTTTGCACAGTGTTGTATATATTTTGTAGTTGCAGCTATGGGATACGGTTAATATCCCAACGGTCGGGATCCTGGCGTCGGAATCCTGTCACAAAACGTAAGGCCGACGCCAGGAGCCCGAAAGCAGACAAAACACCGACACCGGGATCCAGACCGTCGGGTTCCCGATCGTACACATAGCAGACAGGGTAAGTACTATGATGGTGATGGTGGGGTTAGGTTTAGGCAACCCCTGGGGGTAAGGTTCAGGGTGCAGATAGGGGGGTAAGGCACCAACAGGGGTTTAGGATTGGGGGGACATTAGGTTTAGGGTGCAGGGTGGGGTGGATCGGTTTAGGCACCACTCAGGGGGAAGGGGGGGGGGGGTTAGGGTTATAGGCACCTAAAAGGGAGGGATACGGTAGGGTACAGGGATGGTTAGACCTCTTGCCAACCCCTGTCGGTATGTAGACCATCGGGATGCCGCTGACAGACTCCTGACCGCCAGCATCCCGACAGCAGCCATTTTATACCCGACCCACAGCTACTCGCGCCATAACCACAGAAGATGGTTGGAATGGATTCAGTATGATTTACCGGCGGACGGGATGCCGGCTGTCAATATTCTGAGAGCGGCATCCCACCTGCCAGAATGCCGGCAGTGGGGCGAGTGCTAAGAGTACCCTTGCGGGCTCTCTGCGCTCGCCACGCTGCAGGCTCTGTAGCTCGCCACAGGATCTATTCCCACTCTATGGATGTTGTTGACACCCATGAGTGGGAATAGCCCTGGTGCGCCGGGATTCCGGCTGGCGGCATTGTCGGCTGGCGGGATTCTGGCATCAGTATACTGACGGCTGGGATCCTGACAGCCGGCAAATGAATCGCAATCGCATAGCTTGTAGCAAATACATTACTTGTCATGAGAGGCTGTATACCGGTGTTGGTTATATACTGGGATGAGAGCCTGTCTACCGGTGTTGGTTATATGCTTGGAGGAGAGGCTGTATACCAGTGTTGGTTATATACTGGGAGGAGAGTCTGTATACCGGTGTTGGTTATATACTGGGAGGAGAGGCTGTATACCGGTGTTGGTTATATACTGGGAGGAGAGGCTGTATACCGGTGTTGGTTATATACTGGGAGGAGAGGCTGTATACCGGTGTTGGTTATATACTGGGAGGAGAGGCTGTATATCGGTGTTGGTTATATACTGGGAATGAGAGGCTGTATACCGGTGTTGGTTATATACTGGAATGAGTCTGTATACCGGTGTTGGTTATATACTGGGATGAGAGGCTGTATACCGGTGTTGGTTATATACTGGGATGAGAGGCTGTATACCGGTGTTGGTTATATACTGGGATGAGAGGCTGTATACCGGTGTTGGTTATATACTGGGTATGAGAGGCTGTATACCGGTGTTGGTTATATACTGGAATGAGTCTGTATACCGGTGTTGGTTATATACTGGGAGGAGAGGCTGTATACCGGTGTTGGTTATATACTGGGATGAGAGGCTGTATACCGGTGTTGGTTATATACTGGGAGGAGAGGCTGTATACCGGTGTTGGTTATATACTGGGAGGAGAGACTGTATACCGGTGTTGGTTATATACTGGGAGGAGAGGCTGTATACTGGTGTTGGTTATATATTGGGATGAGAGGCTGTATACCGGTGTTGGTTATATACTGGGAGGAGAGGCTGTATACCTGTGTTGGTTATATACTGGGATGAGAGTCTGTATACCAGTGTTGGTTATATACTGGGAGGAGAGGCTGTATACCTGTTTTGGTTATATACTGGGAGTAGAGTCTGTATACCGGTGTTGGTTATATACTGGGATGAGAGGCTGTATATCGGTGTTGGTTATGTAATGGGAGGAGAAGCTGTATACCGGTGTTGGTTATATACTGGGAGGAGAAGCTGTATACCGGTGTTGGTTATATACTGGGAGGAGAGGCTGTATACCGGTGTTGGTTATATACTGGGATGAGAGGCTGTATACCGGTGTTGGTTATATACTGGGAGGAGAGGCTGTATACTGGTGTTGGTTATATACTGGGAGGAGAGGCTGTATACCGGTGTTGGTTATATACTGGGATGAGAGGCTGTATACCGGTGTTGGTTATATACTGGGATGAGAGGCTGTATACTGGTGTTTGTTATATACTGGGAGGTGAGGCTGTATACCGGTGTTGGTTATATACTGGAATGAGAGTCTGTATACCGGTGTTGGTTATATACTGGGATGAGAGGCTGTATACTGGTGTTGGTTATATACTGGGATGAGAGGCTGTATACCGGTGTTGGTTATATACTGGAATGAGAGTCTGTATACCGGTGTTGGTTATATACTGGGAGGAGAGGCGGTATACCTGTGTTGGTTATATACTGGGAGGAGAGGCTGTATACCGGTGTTGGTTATATACTGGGATGAGAGGCTGTATACCGGTGTTGGTTATATACTGGGAATGAGAGGCTGTATACCGGTGTTGGTTATATACTGGAATGAGTCTGTATACCGGTGTTGGTTATGTACTGGGAGGAGAGGCTGTATACCGGTGTTGGTTATATACTGGGATGAGAGGCTGTATACCGGTGTTGGTTATATACTGGGATGAGAGGCTGTATACCGGTGTTGGTTATATACTGGGAGGAGAGGCTGTGTACCGGTGTTGGTTATATACTGGGAGGAGAGACTGCATACCGGTGTTGGTTATATACTGGGAGGAGAGGCTGTATACCGGTGTTGGTTATATACTGGGAGGAGAGGCTGTATACCTGTGTTGGTTATATACTGGGATGAGAGTCTGTATACCAGTGTTGGTTATATACTGGGAGGAGAGGCTGTATACCTGTTTTGGTTATATACTGGGAGTAGAGTCTGTATACCGGTGTTGGTTATATACTGGGATGAGAGGCTGTATACCGGTGTTGGTTATATACTGGGAGGAGAGGCTGTATACTGGTGTTGGTTATATACTGGGAGGAGAAGCTGTATACCGGTGTTGGTTATATACTGGGATGAGAGGCTGTATACCGGTGTTGGTTATAAACTGGGATGAGAGGCTGTATACTGGTGTTTGTTATATACTGGGAGGAGAGGCTGTATACCGGTGTTGGTTATATACTGGGATGAGAGGCTGTATACCGGTGTTGGTTATATACTGGAATGAGAGTCTGTATACCGGTGTTGGTTATATACTGGGATGAGAGGCTGTATACTGGTGTTGGTTATATACTGGGAGGAGAGGCTGTATACCGGTATTGGTTATATACTGGGAGGAGAGGCTGTATACCGGTGTTAATTATATACTGGGAGGAGAGGCTGTATACCTGTGTTGGTTATATACTGGGATGAGAGTCTGTATACCAGTGTTGGTTATATACTGGGAGGAGAGGCTGTATACCTGTTTTGGTTATATACTGGGAGTAGAGGCTGTATACCGGTGTTGGTTATATACTGGGATGAGAGGCTGTATACCGGTGTTGGTTATATACTGGGAGGAGAGGCTGTATACTGGTGTTGGTTATATACTGGGATGAGAGGCTGTATACCGGTGTTGGTTATAAACTGGGATGAGAGGCTGTATACTGGTGTTTGTTATATACTAGGAGGAGAGGCTGTATACCGGTGTTGGTTATATACTGGGATGAGAGGCTGTATACCGGTGTTGGTTATATACTGGGATGAGAGGCTGTATACCGGTGTTGGTTATATACTGGGATGAGAGGCTGTATACCGGTGTTGGTTATATACTGGAATGAGAGTCTGTATACCGGTGTTGGTTATATACTGGGAGGAGAGGCTGTATACCTGTGTTGGTTATATACTGGGAGGAGAGGCTGTATACCGGTGTTGGTTATATACTGGGAGGAGAGGCTGTATACGGGTGTTGGTTATATACTGGGAGGAGAGTCTGTATACCGGTGTTGGTTATATACTGGGATGAGAGGCTGTATATCGGTGTTGGTTATATAATGGGAGGAGAAGCTGTATACCGGTGTTGTTTATATACTGTGAGGAGAGTCTATATACCGGTGTTGGTTATATACTGGGATGAGAGGCTGTATATCGGTGTTGGTTATATACTGGGATGAGAGGCTGTATACTGGTGTTGGTTATATACTGGGAGAGTCTGTATACCGGTGTTGGTTATATACTGGGATGAGAGGCTGTATATCGGTGTTGGTTATATAATGGGAGGAGAAGCTGTATACCGGTGTTGGTTATATACTGTGAGGAGAGGCTGTATACCGGTGTTGGTTATATACTGGGAGGAGAGGCTGTATACCGGTGTTGGTTATATACTGGGAGGAGAGGCTGTATACCGGTGTTGGTTATATACTGGGAGGAGAGACTGTATACCGGTGTTGGTTATATACTGGGAGGAGAGGCTGTATACTGGTGTTGGTTATATATTGGGATGAGAGGCTGTATACCGGTGTTGGTTATAAACCGGGAGGAGAGGCTGTATACCTGTGTTGGTTATATACTGGGATGAGAGTCTGTATACCAGTGTTGGTTATATACTGGGAGGAGTGGCTGTATACCTGTTTTGGTTATATACTGGGAGTAGAGTCTGTATACCGGTGTTGGTTATATACTGGGATGAGAGGCTGTATATCGGTGTTGGTTATGTAATGGGAGGAGAAGCTGTATACCGGTGTTGGTTATATACTGGGAGGAGAGGCTGTATACCGGTGTTGGTTATATACTGGGATGAGAGGCTGTATACCGGTGTTGGTTATATACTGGGAGGAGAGGCTGTATACTGGTGTTGGTTATATACTGGGAGGAGAGGCTGTATACCGGTGTTGGTTATATACTGGGATGAGAGGCTGTATACCGGTGTTGGTTATATACTGGGATGAGAGGCTGTATACTGGTGCTTGTTATATACTGGGAGGAGAGGCTGTATACCTGTGTTGGTTATATACTGGGATGAGAGTCTGTATACCGGAGTTGGTTATATACTGGGGTGAGAGGCTGTATACCGGTGTTGGTTATATACTGGGATGAGAGTCTGTATACCGGTGTTGGTTATATACTGGAATGAGAGTCTGTATACCGGTGTTGGTTATATACTGGGAGGAGAGGCGGTATACCTGTGTTGGTTATATACTGGGAGGAGAGGCTGTATACCGGTGTTGGTTATATACTGGGATGAGAGGCTGTATACCGGTGTTGGTTATATACTGGAATGAGAGGCTGTATATCGGTGTTGGTTATATACTGGGAGGAGAGGCTGTATAAGGGTGTTGGTTATATACTGGGAGGAGAGTCTGTATACCGGTGTTGGTTATATACTGGGATGAGAGGCTGTATATCGGTGTTGGTTATATAATGGGAGGAGAAGCTGTATACCGGTGTTGTTTATATACTGTGAGGAGAGTCTGTATACCGGTGTTGGTTATATACTGGGATGAGAGGCTGTATATCGGTGTTGGTTATATACTGGGAGGAGAGGCTGTATACTGGTGTTGGTTATATACTGGGAGAGTCTGTATACCGGTGTTGGTTATATACTGGGATGAGAGGCTGTATACCGGTGTTGGTTATATACTGGGATGAGAGGCTGTATACCGGTGTTGGTTATATAATGGGAGGAGAAGCTGTATACCGGTGTTGGTTATATACTGTGAGGAGAGGCTGTATACCGGTGTTGGTTATATACTGGGAGGAGAGGCTGTATACCGGTGTTGGTTATATACTGGGATGAGAGGCTGTATACCGGTGTTGGTTATATACTGGGAGGAGATGCTGTATACTGGTGTTGGTTATATATTGGGATGAGAGGCTGTATACCGGTGTTGGTTATATACTGGGAGGAGAGGCTGTATACCTGTGTTGGTTATATACTGGGATGAGAGTCTGTATACCAGTGTTGGTTATATACTGGGAGGAGAGGCTGTATACCTGTTTTGGTTATATACTGGGAGTAGAGTCTGTATACCGGTGTTGGTTATATACAGCCTCTCATCCCAGTATATAACCAACACCGGTATACAGACTCTCCTCCCAGTATATAACCAACACCCTTATACAGCCTCTCCTCCCAGTATATAACCAACACCGGTATACAGCCTCTCCTCCCAGTATATAACCAACACCGGTATAAGGGCTCTCATCCCATATATAGCCAACACCGGTATACAGCCTCTCCTCACAGTATATAACCAACACCGGTATACAGCTTCTCTTCCCATTATATAACCAACACAGATATACAGCCTCTCATCCCAGTATATCTGTGTTGGTTATATAATGGGAAGAGAAGCTGTATACCGGTGTTGGTTATATACTGTGAGGAGAGGCTGTATACCGGTGTTGGTTATATATGGGATGAGAGCCCTTATACCGGTGTTGGTTATATACTGGGAGGAGAGGCTGTATAAGGGTGTTGGTTATATACTGGGAGGAGAGTCTGTATACCGGTGTTGGTTATATACTGGGATGAGAGGCTGTATATCGGTGTTGGTTATATAATAGGAGGAGAAGCTGTATACCGGTGTTGTTTATATACTGTGAGGAGAGTCTGTATACCGGTGTTGGTTATATACTGGGATGAGAGGCTGTATATCGGTGTTGGTTATATACTGGGAGGAGAGGCTGTATACTGGTGTTGGTTATATACTGGGAGAGTCTGTATACCGCTGTTGGTTATATACTGGGATGAGAGGCTGTATATCGGTGTTGGTTATATAATGGGAGGAGAAGCTGTATACCGGTGTTGGTTATATACTGTGAGGAAAGGCTGTATACCGGTGTTGGTTATATATTGGGAGGAGAGACTGTATACCGGTGTTGGTTATATACTGGGAGGAGAGGCTGTATACTGGTGTTGGTTATATATTGGGATGAGAGGCTGTATACCGGTGTTGGTTATATACTGGGAGGAGAGGCTGTATACCTGTGTTGGTTATATACTGGGATGAGAGTCTGTATACCAGTGTTGGTTATATACTGGGAGGAGTGGCTGTATACCTGTTTTGGTTATATACTGGGAGTAGAGTCTGTATACCGGTGTTGGTTATATACTGGGATGAGAGGCTGTATATCGGTGTTGGTTATGTAATAGGAGGAGAAGCTGTATACCGGTGTTGGTTATATACTGGGAGGAAAGGCTGTATACCGGTGTTGGTTATATACTGGGATGAGAGGCTGTATACCGGTGTTGGTTATATACTGGGAGGAGAGGCTGTATACTGGTGTTGGTTATATACTGGGAGGAGAGGCTGTATACCGGTGTTGGTTATATACTGGGATGAGAGGCTGTATAGCGGTGTTGGTTATATACTGGGATGAGAGGCTGTATACTGGTGTTTGTTATATACTGGGAGGAGAGGCTGTATACCGGTGTTGGTTATATACTGGGATGAGAGTCTGTATACCGGTGTTGGTTATATACTGGGATGAGAGGCTGTATACCGGTGTTGGTTATATACTGGGATGAGAGGCTGTATACCGGTGTTGGTTATATACTGGAATGAGAGTCTGTATACCGGTGTTGGTTATATACTGGGAGGAGAGGCGGTATACCTGTGTTGGTTATATACTGGGAGGAGAGGCTGTATACCGGTGTTGGTTATATACTGGGATGAGAGGCTGTATACCGGTGTTGGTTATATACTGGGATGAGAGGCTGTATACCGGTGTTGGTTATATACTGGGATGAGAGGCTGTATACCGGTGTTGGTTATATACTGGGAGGAGAGGCTGTATAAGGGTGTTGGTTATATACTGTGAGGAGAGTCTGTATACCGGTGTTGGTTATATACTGGGATAAGAGGCTGTATATCGGTGTTGGTTATATAATGGGAGGAGAAGCTGTATACCGGTGTTGTTTATATACTGTGAGGAGAGTCTGTATACCGGTGTTGGTTATATACTGGGATGAGAGGCTGTATATCGGTGTTGGTTATATACTGGGAGGAGAGGCTGTATACTGGTGTTGGTTATATACTGGGAGAGTCTGTATACCGGTGTTGGTTATATACTGGGATGAGAGGCTGTATATCGGTGTTGGTTATATAATGGGAGGAGAAGCTTTATACCGGTGTTGGTTATATACTGTGAGGAGAGGCTGTATACCGGTGTTGGTTATATACTGGGAGGAGAGGCTGTATACCGGTGTTGGTTATATACTGGGATGAGAGGCTGTATACCGGTGTTGGTTATATACTGGGAGGAGATGCTGTATACTGGTGTTGGTTATATATTGGGATGAGAGGCTGTATACCGGTGTTGGTTATATACTGGGAGGAGAGGCTGTATACCTGTGTTGGTTATATACTGGGATGAGAGTCTGTATACCAGTGTTGGTTATATACTGGGAGGAGAGGCTGTATACCTGTTTTGGTTATATACTGGGAGTAGAGTCTGTATACCGGTGTTGGTTATATACTGGGATGAGAGGCTGTATATCTGTGTTGGTTATATAATGGGAAGAGAAGCTGTATACCGGTGTTGGTTATATATTGTGAGGAGAGGCTGTATACCGGTGTTGGTTATATATGGGATGAGAGCCCTTATACCGGTGTTGGTTATATACTGGGAGGAGAGGCTGTATAAGGGTGTTGGTTATATACTGGGAGGAGAGTCTGTATACCGGTGTTGGTTATATACTGGGATGAGAAGCTGTATATCGGTGTTGGTTATATAATGGGAGGAGAAGCTGTATACCGGTGTTGTTTATATACTGTGAGGAGAGTCTGTATACCGGTGTTGGTTATATACTGGGATGAGAGGCTGTATATCGGTGTTGGTTATATACTGGGAGGAGAGGCTGTATACTGGTGTTGGTTATATACTGGGAGAGTCTGTATACCGCTGTTGGTTATATACTGGGATGAGAGGCTGTATATCGGTGCTGGTTATATAATGGGAGGAGAAGCTGTATACCGGTGTTGGTTATATACTGTGAGGAAAGGCTGTATACCGGTGTTGGTTATATATTGGGAGGAGAGACTGTATACCGGTGTTGGTTATATATTGGGAGGAGAGGCTGTATACTGGTGTTGGTTATATATTGGGATGAGAGGCTGTATACCGGTGTTGGTTATATACTGGGATGAGAGTCTGTATACCAGTGTTGGTTATATACTGGGAGGAGTGGCTGTATACCTGTTTTGGTTATATACTGGGAGTAGAGTCTGTATACCGGTGTTGGTTATATACTGGGATGAGAGGCTGTATATCGGTGTTGGTTATGTAATGGGAGGAGAAGCTGTATACCGGTGTTGGTTATATACTGGGAGGAAAGGCTGTATACCGGTGTTGGTTATATACTGGGATGAGAGGCTGTATACCGGTGTTGGTTATATACTGGGAGGAGAGGCTGTATACTGGTGTTGGTTATATACTGGGAGGAGAGGCTGTATACCGGTGTTGGTTATATACTGGGATGAGAGGCTGTATAACGGTGTTGGTTATATACTGGGATGAGAGGCTGTATACTGGTGTTTGTTATATACTGGGAGGAGAGGCTGTATACCGGTGTTGGTTATATACTGGGATGAGAGTCTGTATACCGGTGTTGGTTATATACTGGGATGAGAGGCTGTATACCGGTGTTGGTTATATACTGGGATGAGAGGCTGTATACCGGTGTTGGTTATATACTGGAATGAGAGTCTGTATACCGGTGTTGGTTATATACTGGGAGGAGAGGCGGTATACCTGTGTTGGTTATATACTGGGAGGAGAGGCTGTATACCGGTGTTGGTTATATACTGGGATGAGAGGCTGTATACCGGTGTTGGTTATATACTGGGATGAGAGGCTGTATACCGGTGTTGGTTATATACTGGGATGAGAGGCTGTATACCGGTGTTGGTTATATACTGGGAGGAGAGGCTGTATAAGGGTGTTGGTTATATACTGTGAGGAGAGTCTGTATACCGGTGTTGGTTATATACTGGGATAAGAGGCTGTATATCGGTGTTGGTTATATAATGGGAGGAGAAGCTGTATACCGGTGTTGTTTATATACTGTGAGGAGAGTCTGTATACCGGTGTTGGTTATATACTGGGATGAGAGGCTGTATATCGGTGTTGGTTATATACTGGGAGGAGAGGCTGTATACTGGTGTTAGTTATATACTGGGAGAGTCTGTATACCGGTGTTGGTTATATACTGGGATGAGAGGCTGTATATCGGTGTTGGTTATATAATGGGAGGAGAAGCTTTATACCGGTGTTGGTTATATACTGTGAGGAGAGGCTGTATACCGGTGTTGGTTATATACTGGGAGGAGAGGCTGTATACCGGTGTTGGTTATATACTGGGATGAGAGGCTGTATACCGGTGTTGGTTATATACTGGGAGGAGATGCTGTATACTGGTGTTGGTTATATATTGGGATGAGAGGCTGTATACCGGTGTTGGTTATATACTGGGAGGAGAGGCTGTATACCTGTGTTGGTTATATACTGGGATGAGAGTCTGTATACCAGTGTTGGTTATATACTGGGAGGAGAGGCTGTATACCTGTTTTGGTTATATACTGGGAGTAGAGTCTGTATACCGGTGTTGGTTATATACTGGGATGAGAGGCTGTATATCTGTGTTGGTTATATAATGGGAAGAGAAGCTGTATACCGGTGTTGGTTATATACTGTGAGGAGAGGCTGTATACCGGTGTTGGTTATATATGGGATGAGAGCCCTTATACCGGTGTTGGTTATATACTGGGAGGAGAGGCTGTATACCGGTGTTGGTTATATACTGGGATGAGAGGCTGTATACCGGTGTTGGTTATATACTGGGATGAGAGTCTGTATACCGGTGTGGGTTATAAAATGGGATGAGAGGCTGTATACCGGTGTTGGTTATATACTGGGAGGAGATGCTGTATACCGGTGTTGGTTATATACTGGGTGGAGAGGCTGTATACCGGTGTTGGTTATATACTGAGATGAGAGGCTGTATACCGGTGTTGGTTATATACTGAGATGAGAAGCTGTATACCGGTGTTGGTTATATACTGGGATGAGAGGCTGTATACCGGTGTTGGTTATATACTGGGATGAGAATCTGTATACCGGTGTTGGTTATATACTGGGGGGAGAGGCTGTATACCGGTGTGGTTATATACTGGGATGAGAGGCTGTATACCGGTGTTGGTTATATACTGGGATGAGAGTCTGTATACCGGTGTTGGTTATATACTGGGATGAGAGGCTGTATACCGGTGTTGGTTATATACTGGGATGAGAGGCTGTATACCGGTGTTGGTTATATACTGGAATGAGAGTCTGTATACCGGTGTTGGTTATATACTGGGAGGAGAGGCGGTATACCTGTGTTGGTTATATACTGGGAGGAGAGGCTGTATACCGGTGTTGGTTATATACTGGGATGAGAGTCTGTATACCGGTGTTGGTTATATACTGGGAGGAGAGGCGGTATACCTGTGTTGGTTATATACTGGGAGGAGAGGCTGTATACCGGTGTTGGTTATATACTGGGATGAGAGGCTGTATACCGGTGTTGGTTATATACTGGGATGAGAGGCTGTATACCGGTGTTGGTTATATACTGGGATGAGAGGCTGTATACCGGTGTTGGTTATATACTGGGAGGAGAGGCTGTATAAGGGTGTTGGTTATATACTGGGAGGAGAGTCTGTATACCGGTGTTGGTTATATACTGGGATGAGAGGCTGTATATCGGTGTTGGTTATATATTGGGAGGAGAAGCTGTATACCGGTGTTGTTTATATACTGTGAGGAGAGTCTGTATACCGGTGTTGGTTATATACTGGGATGAGAGGCTGTATATCGGTGTTGGTCATATACTGGGAGGAGAGGCTGTATACTGGTGTTGGTTATATACTGGGAGAGTCTGTATACCGGTGTTGGTTATATACTGGGATGAGAGGCTGTATATCGGTGTTGGTTATATAATGGGAGGAGAAGCTTTATATCGGTGTTGGTTATATACTGTGAGGAGAGGCTGTATACCGGTGTTGGTTATATACTGGGAGGAGAGGCTGTATACCGGTGTTGGTTATATACTGGGATGAGAGGCTGTATACCGGTGTTGGTTATATACTGGGAGGAGATGCTGTATACTGGTGTTGGTTATATATTGGGATGAGAGGCTGTATACCGGTGTTGGTTATATACTGGGAGGAGAGGCTGTATACCGGTGTTGGTTATATACTGGGATGAGAGTCTGTATACCAGTGTTGGTTATATACTGGGAGGAGAGGCTGTATACCTGTTTTGGTTATATACTGGGAGTAGAGTCTGTATACCGGTGTTGGTTATATACTGGGATGAGAGGCTGTATATCTGTGTTGGTTATATAATGGGAAGAGAAGCTGTATACCGGTGTTGGTTATATACTGTGAGGAGAGGCTGTATACCGGTGTTGGTTATATATGGGATGAGAGCCCTTATACCGGTGTTGGTTATATACTGGGAGGAGAGGCTGTATACCGGTGTTGGTTATATACTGGGATGAGAGGCTGTATACCGGTGTTGGTTATATACTGGGATGAGAGTCTGTATACCGGTGTGGGTTATAAAATGGGATGAGAGGCTGTATACCGGTGTTGGTTATATACTGGGAGGAGATGCTGTATACCGGTGTTGGTTATATACTGAGATGAGAGGCTGTATACCGGTGTTGGTTATATACTGAGATGAGAAGCTGTATACCGGTGTTGGTTATATACTGGGATGAGAGGCTGTATACCGGTGTTGGTTATAATAAGATTTTACTTACCGATAAATCTATTTCTCGTAGTCCGTAGTGGATGCTGGGGACTCCGTCAGGACCATGGGGATTAGCGGCTCCGCAGGAGACAGGGCACAAAAATAAAGCTTTAGGATCAGGTGGTGTGCACTGGCTCCTCCCCCTATGACCCTCCTCCAAGCCTCAGTTAGGATACTGTGCCCGGACGAGCGTACACAATAAGGAAGGATATTGAATCCCGGGTAAGACTCATACCAGCCACACCAATCACACCGTACAACTTGTGATCTGAACCCAGTTAACAGTATGACAAACGTAGGAGCCTCTGAACAGACGGCTCACAACAATAACAACCCGATTTTTTTGTAACAATAACTATGTACAAGTATTGCAGACAATCCGCACTTGGGATGGGCGCCCAGCATCCACTACGGACTACGAGAAATAGATTTATCGGTAAGTAAAATCTTATTTTCTCTAACGTCCTAAGTGGATGCTGGGGACTCCGTCAGGACCATGGGGATTATACCAAAGCTCCCAAACGGGCGGGAGAGTGCGGATGACCCTGCAGCACCGAATGAGAGACTCCATGTCCTCCTCAGCCAGGGTATCAAATTTGTAGAATTTAGCAAACGTGTTTGCCCCTGACCAAGTAAATGCTCAGCAAAGTTGTAAAGCCGAGACCCCTCAGGCAGTCGCCCAAGATGAGCCCACTTCCTTGTGGAATGGGCTTTTACAGATTTTGGCTGTGGCAAGCCTGCCACAGAATGTGCAAGCTGAATTGTACTACAAATCCAGCGAGCAATCGTCTGCTTAGAAGCAGGAGCACCCATCTTGTTGGGTGCATACAGGCTAAACAGCGAGTCAGATTTTCTGACTCCAGTCGTCCTGGAAACATATATTTTCAGGGCCCTGACAACGTCAAGTAACTTGGAGTCCTCCAAGTCCCTAGTAGCCGCAGGTACCACAATAGGTTGGTTCATGTGAAAAACAGAAAACACCTTAAGGAGAAATTGAGGACGAGTCCTCAATTCTGCCCTGTCAGAATGAAAAATTAAGTAAGGGCTTTTATATGATAAAGCCGCCCATTCTGACACACGCCTGGCTGAAGCCAGGGCTAATAAAATATTTCACATGGAAGGTGAAGATTCTAAGTCCACAGTGGTGAGTGGATCAAACCAATGTGACTTTAGGAAACTCAAAACAACATTGAGATCCCAAGGTGCCACTGGGGGCACAAAAGGAGGCTGTATATGCAGTACCCCTTTTACAAACGTCTGAACTTCAGGCACTGAAGCCAGTTCTTTCTGGAAGAAATTCGACAGGGTCGAAATTTGAACCTTAATGGACCCTAATTTTAGGCCCATAGACAGTCCTGTTTTCAGGAAATGTAGGAAACGACCCAGTTGGAATTCCTCTGTAGGGACCTTCTTGGCCTCACACCACGCAACATATTTTCGCCAATTGCGGTGAAAATGTTTTGCGGTTACATCCTTCCTGGCTTCGACCAGGATAGGGATGACTTCATCTGGAATGCTCTTTCAGGATCCGGCGTTCAACTGCCATGCCGTCAAACGCAGCCGCGGTAAGTCTTGGAACAGACAAGGCCCCTGCTGGAGCAGGTCCTTTCTTAAAGGTAGAGGCCACGGTTCTTCCGTGAGCATCTCTTGAAGTTCCGGGTACCAAGTCCTTCTTGACCCATCCGGAACCACGAGTATCGTTCTTACTCATCTCCTTCTTATGATTCTCAGTACTTTTGGTATGAGATGCATAGGAGGGAACACATACCATGACTGGTACACCCACAGTGTTACCAGAGCGTCCACCGCTATTGCCTGAGGGTCCCTTGACCTGGCGCAATATCTGTCTAGTTTTTTGTTCAGGCGGGACGCCATCATGTCCACCTTTGGTTTTTCCCAACGGTTTACAATCATGTGGAAGACTTCCCGCTGAAGTCCCCACTCTCCCGGGTGGAGGTTATGCCTGCTGAGGAAGTCTGCTTCCCAGTTTTCCACTCCCGGAATTAACACTGCTGAGAGTGTTATCACATGATTTTTCGCCCAGCGAAGAATCCTTGCAGTTTCTGCCATTTCCCTCCTGCTTCTTGTGCCGCCCTGTCTTCGTGGGCGACTGCCGTGATGTTGTCCCACTGGATCAATACCGGCTGACCTTGAAGCAGAGGTCTTGCTAAGCTTAGAGCCTTGTAAATTGCCCTTAGCTCCAGTATATTTATGTGGAGAGAAGTCTCCAGACTTGATCACACTCCCTGGAAATTTTTTCCTTGTGTGACTGCTCCCCAGCCACTCAGGCTGGCATCCGTGGTCACCAGGACCCAGTCCTGAATGCCGAATCTGCGGCCCTTTCATAGATGAGCACTCTGCAGCCACCGCAGAAGAAACACCCTTGTCCTTGGAGACAGGGTTATCCGCTGATGCATCTGAAGATGCGATCCGGACCATTTTCCCAGCAGATCCCACTGAAAGGTTCTTGCGTGAAATCTACCGAATGGGATCGCTTTGTAAGAAACCACCATTTTTCACAGGACCCTTTGTGCAATGATGCACTGATACTTTTCCTGGTTTTAGGAGGTTCCTGACTAGCTCGGATAACTCCCTGGCTTTCTTCTCCGGGAGAAAACATCCTTTTCTGGACTGTGTCCAGAATCATCCCTAGGAACATTAGACGTGTCGTCGGAAAAAGCTGCGATTTTGGAATATTTAGAATCCACTCGTGCTGTCGTAGAACTACTTGAGATAGTGCTACTCCGACCGCCAACTGTTCTCTGGACCTTGCCCTTATCAGGAAAGCGTCCATATTTCTTTTAGGAAGAATCATCATTTCGGCCATTACCTTGGTAAAGACCCGGGGTGCCGTGGACAATCCAAACGGCAGCGTCTGAACTGATAGTGACAGTTCTGTACCACGAACCTGAGATACCCTTGGTGAGAAGGGCAAAATTTGGACTTGTAGGTAAGCGTCCCTGATATCCAGTGACACCATATCGTCCTGGTTCGCTATCACTGCTCTGAGTGACTCCATCTTGATTTGAACCCTTGTATGTAATTGTTCAAATCTTTTAGATCTCACCGAGCCGTTTGGCTTCAGTACCACAATATAGTGTGGAATAATACCCCTTCCCTTGTTGTAGGAGGGGTACTTTGATTATCACGTGCTGGGAATACAGCCTGTGAATTTTTTTCCAATACTGCCTCCCTGTCG
Organism: Pseudophryne corroboree; assembly: GCF_028390025.1. Lineage (NCBI taxonomy): Eukaryota > Metazoa > Chordata > Amphibia > Anura > Myobatrachidae > Pseudophryne > Pseudophryne corroboree. The sequence continues at coordinate 830,108,842 of NC_086448.1, read as the reverse complement.
GAGGGAGACGTTGGTAAAGCAGACTTCAGGAACTTGTGAGGGGAAGACGTCTCGAATTTCCAATGTACACCTGGGATACTACGTGTAGGATCCAGGAGTCCACTTGCGAGTGAGCCCACTGCGTGCTGAAACTCTTGAGATGACCCCCCACCGCACCTGAGTCCGCTTGTATGGCCCCAGCGTCATGCTGCGGACTTGGCAGAAGCTGTGGAGGACTTCTGTTCCTGGGAATGGGCTGCCTGCAGCAGTCTTCTTCCCTTTCCTCTAACCCTGGGCAGATATGACTGGCCTTTTGCCCGCCTGCCTTTATGGGTACGAAAGGACTGAGACTGAAAAGACTGTGTCCTTTTCTGCTGAGATGTGACTTGGGGTAACAAAAGTGGATTTTCCAGCTGTTGCCATGGCCACCAGGTCCGATGGACCGCCCCTTTATACGGCAATACTTCCATGTGCCGTCTGGAATCTGCATCACCTGACCACTGTCGTGTCTATAAACATCGTCTGGCAGATATGGACATCACATCTACTCTTGATGCCAGAATGCAAATATCCCTCTGCGCATCTCGCATATATAGAAATGCATCCTTAAAATGCTCTATAGTCAATAAAATATTGTTCCTGTCAAGGGTATCAATATTTTCAGTCAGGAAATCCGACCAAGCCCCCCCAGCGCTGCACATCCAGGCTGAGGCGATTGCTGGTCGTAGTATAACACCAGTATGTGTGTATATACTTCTTAGGATATTTTTCAGCTTCCTATCAGCTGGCTCCTTGAGGGCGGCCGTATCTGGAGACGGTAACGCCACTTGTTTTTATAAGCGTGTGAGCGCCTTATCCACCCTAAGGTGTGTTTCCCAACTCGCCCTCACTTCTGGCGGGAAAGGGTATACCGCCAATAATTTTCTATGGGAGGAAACCCACGTATCATCACACACTTTAATTTATCTGATTCAGGAAAAACTACAAGTAGATTATTCCCACCCTACATAATACCCTTATTTGTGGTACTTGTAGTATCAGAAATATGTAACACCTCCTTCATTGCCCTTAACATGTAACGTGTGGCCCTAAAGGAAAATACGTTTGTTTCTTCACCGTCGACACTGAAGTCAGTGTCCGTGTCTGTGTCTGTGTCGACCAACTGAGGTAAATGGGCGTTTTTACAAGCCCCTGACGGTGTCTGAGACGCCTGGACAGGTACTAATTTGTTTGCCGGCCGTCTCATGTCGTCAACCGACCTTGCATCGTGTTGACATTATCACGTAATTCCTAAATAAGCCATCCATTCCGGTGTCGACTCCCTAGAGAGTGACATCACCAATACAGGCAATTTGCTCCGCCTCCTCACCAACATCGTCCTCCTACATGTCGACACACACGTACCGACACACAGCACACACACAGGGAATGCTCTGATAGAGGACAGGACCCCACTAGCCCTTTGGGGAGACAGAGGGAGAGTTTGCCAGCACACACCAAAAACGCTATAATTATACAGGGACAACCCCTTATACAAGTGTTTTCCCTTATAGCATTTTCACATATGTAATCATATCGCCAAATAAGTGCCCCCCCTCTCTGTTTTAACCCTGTTTCTGTAGTGAAGTGCAGGGGAGAGCCTGGGAGCCTTCCTCACAGCAGAGCTGAGCAGGAAAATGGCGCCGTGTGCTGAGGAGAATAGGCCCCGCCCCCTAAAACGGCGGGCTCTTCTCCCGGAGTTTGTGAGATCTGGCAGGGGTTAAATACATCCATATAGCCTCAAGGGCTATATGTGATGTATTTTAGCCATAAAAAAGGTATAATACATTGCTGCCCAGAGCGCCCCCCCCAGCGCCCTGCACCCTCAGTGACCGCTGGTATGAAGTGTGCTGACAACAATGGCGCACAGCTGCAGTGCTGTGCGCTACCTTATGAAGACTGAAAGTCTTCTGCCGCCTGTTTCTGGACCTCTTCAACTTCGGCATCTGCAAGGGGGGTCGGCGGCACGGCTCCGGGACGAACCCCAGGGTGAGACCTGTGTTCCGACTCCCTCTGGAGCTAATGGTGTCCAGTAGCCTAAGAAGCAAATCCATCCTGCACGCAGGTGAGTTTACTTCTCTCCCCTAAGTCCCTCGTAGCAGTGAGCCTGTTGCCAGCAGGACTCACTGAAAATAAAAATAAGAATTTACTTACCGATAATTCTATTTCTCGGAGTCCGTAGTGGATGCTGGGGTTCCTGAAAGGACCATGGGGAATAGCGGCTCCGCAGGAGACAGGGCACAAAAAGTAAAGCTTTTCCAGATCAGGTGGTGTGCACTGGCTCCTCCCCCTATGACCCTCCTCCAGACTCCAGTTAGGTACTGTGCCCGGACGAGCGTACACAATAAGGGAGGATTTTGAATCCCGGGTAAGACTCATACCAGCCACACCAATCACACCGTACAACTTGTGATCTAAACCCAGTTAACAGTATGATAACAAAAGGAGCCTCTGAAAGACGGCTTCCTACAACAATAACCCGATTTTTGTAACAATAACTATGTACAAGTATTGCAGAATAATCCGCACTTGGGATGGGCGCCCAGCATCCACTACGGACTCCGAGAAATAGAATTATCGGTAAGTAAATTCTTATTTTCTCTATCGTCCTAGTGGATGCTGGGGTTCCTGAAAGGACCATGGGGATTATACCAAAGCTCCCAAACGGGCGGGAGAGTGCGGATGACTCTGCAGCACCGAATGAGAGAACTCCAGGTCCTCTTTTGCCAGGGTATCAAATTTGTAAAATTTTACAAACGTGTTCTCCCCCGACCACGTAGCTGCTCGGCAGAGTTGTAATGCCGAGACCCCTCGGGCAGCCGCCCAAGATGAGCCCACCGTCCTTGTGGAATGGGCATTTACATATTTTTTGCTGTGGCAAGCCTGCCACAGAATGTGCAAGCTGAATTGTACTACAAATCCAACGAGCAATAGTCTGCTTAGAAGCAGGAGCACCCAGCTTGTTGGGTGCATACAGGATAAACAGCAAGTCAGATTTCCTGACTCCAGCCGACCTGGAAACTATATTTTCAGGGCCCTGACAACATCCAGCAACTTGGAGTCCTCCAAGTCCCCAGTAGCCGCAGGTACCACAATAAGCTGGTTCAGGTGAAACGCTGACACCACCTTAGGGAGAAACTGGGGACGAGTCCACAGCTTTGCTCTGTCCGAATGGACAATCAGATATGGCTTTGTGAGATAAAGCCGCCAATTCTGACACTCGCCTGGCCGAGGCCAGGACCAACAGCATGGTCATTTTCCATGTGAGATATATCAAATCCACAGATTTGAGTTGTTTAAAACAATGTGATTTTAGGAATCCCAAACTACGTTGAGATCGCCCAGTGCCACTGGAGACATCAAAAAGGGGTTGTATATGCAGTACTCCCTTAACAACTTCTGGACTTCAGGAACTGAAGCCAATTTTTTTTTTTTTTTTTTTCTGGAAGAAAATCGACCGGTCGAAATTTGAACCTTAATGGACCCCAATTTGAGACCCATATACACTCCTGCTTGCAGGAAATGTAGGAATTAACCTAGTTGAAATTCTTCCGTGGAGCCTTCCTGGCCTCACACCATGGAACATATTTTCACCTAAGCGGTGATAATGTTGTGCGGTCACCTCCTTCCTGGCTCTGACCAGGGTAGGGATGACCTCTTCCGGAATGCCTTTTTCCCTTAGGATCCGGCGTTCACCCGCCCTGGCGTCAACGCAGCTGCGGTAAGTCATGGAACAGACATGATTCTTGCTGAATCAAGATCCTTTCTAGTATCTCTTGAAGTTCCGGGTACCAAGTTCTTCTTGGCCCAAACCGGAACCACGAGTATAGTTCTTACTCCTCTCCTTCCTATCATTCTCCATACACTGGGTATGAAAGGCAGAGGAGGGAACACATACACCGACTGGTACACCCACGGTGTTACCAGAGCGTCCCAGCTATTGCCTGAGGGTCTCTAGACCTGGCGCTTCATGTGGGACGCCATCATAACCACCTTTGGTCTTTCCCAACGGTTTACAAACATGTGGAAACTTCCAGATGAAGTTCCCACTTTTCCGGGTGGAATTCATTTATGCTGAGGAAATCTTCCTAGTTGTCCACTCCCGGAATGAACACTGCTGACAGTGTTATCACATGATCTTTCGCCCAGCGAAGAATCCTTGCTGTCATTGTCCTCCTGCTTCTTGTGCCGCCCCGTCTGTTTACGTGGGCGACTGCCATGATGATGTCCTACTGGATCAGCACCGGTTGACTTTGAAGCAGAGGTCTTCCTAGGCTCAGAGCATCGTAAATTGCCCTTAGCTCCAGTATATTCACGTGGAGAGAAATCTCCAGACTTGACCACACTTCCTTGGAAATTTCTTCCTTGTGTGACTGTTTCCCAGCCTCTCAGGCTGGCATCCGTGGTCACCAGAACACAGTCCTGAATGCTGAATGTGCTGCCCTCTAGAAGATGAGCACTCTGCAGCCCCCACAGAAGAGACACCCTTGTCCTTGGAGACAGGGTTATCCGCTGATGCATCTGAAGATGCGATCCGGACCATTCGTCCAGCAAATCCCCCTGAAAAGTTTTTGCGTGAGATCTGCCGAATGGAATCGCTTCGTAAGAAGCCACCATTTTTCCCAGGACTCCTGTGCATTGATGCACTGATACTTGGCCTGGATTTAGGAGGTTTCTGACTAGGTCGGATAACTCCCTGGCTTTCCCCTCCAGGAGAAATACCTCTTTCTGGACTATGCCCAGAATCATTCCTAGGAACAGCAGACGTATCATCGGAAAACAGCTGTGATTTTTGGAATATTTAGAATCCACTCGTGCTGTCGTAGAACTACTTTAGATAGTTCTTTTCCGACCTCCAACTGTTCTCTGGAAACTTGTCCCTTTCAGGATATCGTCCAAGTAAGGGATAATTTAGATGCCTTTCTTCTTTTAAGAATCATCTTTTCGGCCATTACCTTGGTAAAGGCCCGGGGTGCCGTGGATAATTCAACGGCAGCGTCTGAAACTGATATTGACAGTTCTGTATCACGAACCAGAGGTACCCTTGTTGAGAAGGGCAAATTTGGACATGGAGGTAATCCTTGATGTCCAGGGACACCATATAGTCCCCTTTTTTCCGGTTCTCTATCACTGCTCTGAGTGACTCCATCTTGATTTGAACCTTTTTATGTAAGTGTTCAAAGATTTCAGATTTAGATTATGTCTCACCAAGCCGTCTGGCTTCAGTACCACAATATAGTGTGGAGGACTAATACCCTTTTCCTTGTTGTAGGAGGGGTACTTTGATTATCACCTGCTGGAAATACAGCTTGTGAATTTTTTCCCAATACTGCCTCCTTGTCGGAGGGAGCCGTTGGTAAAGCAGGCTTCAGGAACCTGCGAGGAAAAAATGTCTCGACTCTCCAATCTGTACCCCTGGGATAATACTTGTATGATCTAGGGGTCAACTTGCGAGTGATCCCACTGCGCGCTGAGACTCTTGAGACTACCCCCCCACTGGTGGAGGGCTTCTTTTCCTGGGAAGGGGCTGCCTGCTGCAGTCTACTTCCCTTTCCTCTATGTCTGGGCAGATATGACTGGCCTTTTGCCCGCTTGCCCACATGGGAACGGAAGGATTGAGGCTGAAAAGACAGTGTCTTTTTCTGCTGAGATGTAACTTGGGGTAAAAAGGTTGGATTTCCCAGCTGTGGCCGTGGCCCCCAGGTCCGACGGACCGACCCCAAATAACTCCTTCCCTTAATACGGCAATACTTCCATGTGCCGTATGGGATTTGTATCACCTGACCACTGTCGTGTCCATGACATCTTCTGGGAGATATGGACAACGCACTTATCTTGATGCCAGAGAGCAAATATCCCTCTGTGCATCTCGCATACATATATATAGAATGCATCCTATTAAATGCTCTATATCAATAAAATATTTTTAGTCAGGGAATTCGACCAAGCCAACCCAGCACTGCATCTCCAGGCTGATGGCGATCGCTGGTCGCAGTATAGCCACCGTCTGTGTGTATATACTTTTTAGGATATTTTTCCAGCTGCCTATCAGCTGGCTCCTTGAGGGCGGCCGTATTTGGAGACGGTAACGCCACTTGATAAGCGTGTGAGCGCCTTATCCACCCTAAGGGGTGTTTCCCAACGCGCCCTAACTTCTGGCGGGAAAGGGTATAACGCCAATATTTGCTATCGGGGTAAACCCACGCATCATCACACACTTCATTTTATTTTATCTGATTCAGGAAAAACTACAGGTAGTTTTTTCACTTCCACATAATACCCTTTTTTGTGGTACTTGTAGTATCAGAAATATGTAACAGCTCCTTCATTGCCCTTAACGTGTGGCCCTAATGAGGAATACGTTTGTTTATTCACCGTCGACACTGGATTCAGTGTCCGTGTCTGTGTCTGTGTCGACTGAGGTAAATGGGCGTTTTTTATATAAAAAAACCCTGACGGTGTTTCTGAGACGCCTGGACCGTTACTAATTGTTTGTCGGCCGTCTCATGTCGTCAACCGACCTTGCAGCGTGTTGACATTCTCACGTAATTCCCTAAATAAGCCATCCATTCCGGTGTCGACTCCCTAGAGAGTGACATCACCATTACAGGCAATTTCTCCGCCTCCTCCAGCATCGTCCTCATACATGTCGACACACACGTACCGACACACAGCACACACACCTGGAATGCTCTGACAGAGGACAGGACCCCACTAGCCCTTTGGAGAGACAGAGGGAGAGTTTGCCAGCACACACCAAAAAACGCTATAATTACATAGGGACAACCTTATATAAGTGTTTCTCCCTAATAGCATCTTTATATATATATTTATATCGCCAATTTGTGCCCCCCCTCTCTGTTTAAACCCTGTTTCTGTAGTGCAGTGCAGGGGAGAGCCTGGGAGCCTTCTCTCCAGCCTTTCTGTGAGAGAAAAAATGGCGCTGTGTGCTGAGGAGATAGGCCCCGCCCCTTTTACGGCGGGCTCGTCTCCCGCTCTTTAGTGAAGTTTGGCAGGGGTTAAATATCTCCATATAGCCTCTGGGGGCTATATGTGAGGTATTTTTAGCCAGTATATAGGTTTACATTTGCCTCCCAGGGCGCCCCCCCCCAGCGCCCTGCACCCTCAGTGACAGCGTGTGAAGTGTGCTGAGAGGAAAATGGCGCACAGCTGCAGTGCTGTGCGCTACCTTTAGAAGACTGTCAGAGTCTTCAGCCGCCGATTCTGGACCTCTTCTAACTTCAGCATCTGCAAGGGGGCCGGCGGCGCGGCTCCGGTGACCATCCAGGCTGTACCTGTGATCGTCCCTCTGGAGCTAATGTCCAGTAGCCAAGAAGCCAATCCATCCTGCACGCAGGTGAGTTCACTTCTTCTCCCCTCAGTCCCTCGTTGCAGTGATCCTGTTGCCAGCAGGACTCACTGTAAAATAAAAAACCTAAGCTAAACTTTCTCTAAGCAGCTCTTTAGGAGAGCCACCTAGATTGCACCCTTCTCGACCGGGCACAAAAATCTAACTGGAGTCTGGAGGAGGGTCATAGGGGGAGGAGCCAGTGCACACCACCTGATCTGGAAAAGCTTTACTTTTTGTGCCCTGTCTCCTGCGGAGCCGCTATTCCCCATGGTCCTTTCAGGAACCCCAGCATCCACTAGGACGATAGAGAAAAACCTAAAAACTTTTTCTAAGCAGCTCTTTAGGAGAGCCACCTAGATTGCACCCTGCTCGGACGGGCACAAAAACCTAACTGAGGCTTGGAGGAGGGTCATAGGGGGAGGAGCCAGTGCACACCACCTGATCCTAAAGCTTTTATTTTTGTGCCCTGTCTCCTGCGGAGCCGCTAATCCCCATGGTCCTGACGGAGTCCCCAGCATCCACTTAGGACGTTAGAGAAATACTGGGATGAGAATCTGTATACCGGTGTTGGTTATATACTGGGGGGAGAGGCTGTATACCGGTGTGGTTATATAATGGGATGAGAGGCTGTATACCGGTGTTGGTTATATACTGGGATGAGAGGCTGTATGTCGGTGTTGGTTATATACTGGGAGGAGATGCAGTATACCAGTGTTGGTTATATACTGGGAGGAGAGGCTGTATACCGGTGTTGGTTATATACTGGGAGGAGAGTCTGTATACCGGTGTTGGTTATATACTGGGAGGAGAGGCTGTATACCGCTGTTGGTTATATACTGGGATGAGAGGCTGTATACTGGTGTTGGTTATATACTGGGATGAGAGTCTGTATACCGGTGTTGGTTATATACTGTGAGGAGAGGCTGTATACCGGTGTTGGTTATATACTGGGAGGAAAGGCTGTATAACGGTGTTGGTTATATACTGGGAGGAGAGGCTGTATACCGCTGTTGGTTATATACTGGGATGAGAGGCTGTATACTGGTGTTGGTTATATACTGGGATGAGAGTCTGTATACCGGTGTTGGTTATATACTGTGAGGAGAGGCTGTATACTGGTGTTGGTTATGTACTGGGATGAGAGGCTGTATACCGGTGTTGGTTATATACTGGGATGAGAGGCTGTATACTGGTGTTGGTTATATTCTGAGATAAGAGGCTGTACATACTGGTTATGTACCAGCTACAGAGACAGTATACTGGTGTGTTATACTGGCATGAGTGGCGTATGCTGGCTATATACTGGCATACTGTATATATGTAGGCTGTACACTGGCAATGCCTGTGTGCACACACCAGACTATGACTGACGGGTGAGGGTCACTGCTGGTGGTGACTGGGCAGGGTGGGGTCACTGCTGGTGGTGACTGGGCAGGGTGAGGGTCACTGCTGGTGGTGATTGGGCAGGGTGAGGGTCACTGCTGGTGGTGACTGGTCAGGGTGAGGGTCACTGCTGGTGGTGACTGGGCAGGGTGGGGTCACTGTTGGTGGTGACTGGGCAGGGTGGGGTCACTGCTGGTGGTGGCTGGGCCAGGCGGGGTCACTGCTGGTGGTGATTGGGCAAGGTGGGGTCACTGTCACTGCTGGTGGTGACTGGGCAGGGTGGGGGTCATTGCTGGTGGTGGCTGTGCGGGGCGGGGTAACTCCGGGTCACTGCAGTGCTGCACTGGTGCTTTTCCCGCCAGCCGGTATTTGTTTACCAGCTCCCTCATTTACATGTCCCCGCCCAGCTACCCCCTGCCTATTGGTCAGCGGTGTGAAGCGGCGGCAATGGCTCGTCACGCGGTGGGAAGCTGGTCACGTGTGTGCCCCGGTCAGTAACTGCCTGTGGCTGAGGCGCTGTCTCCCCTCTCGCGCTGGTGCTCGCGCACTCCCCGCTTCTGTAACTGGCCAGGTGCCGGGAGGGGGCGGGGCCGCGTGTGGGGTGGGCGTGTCCGGGGCTCAGCAGCTCACCTGTGTGATAGTACGGAGAGAGTATACTGTCAGTAGCCATGGTGGTCGGTGTGCCGGGATCTCCGGGCGCTGCAGGGTCTCCTCGAACAGCGGCGGCAGATCATGTGGTGAGAGGCGCCCGTGTCATGCTAGTGTGTGTATACATGTGTGATATCAGTGTGTGTGTATACATGTGTGATATCAGTGTATATGTGTAATATCAGTGTGTGTATACATGTGTGATATCAGTGTGTATGTATACATGTGTGATATCAGTGTGTGTGTGTGTATACATGTGTGATATCAGTGTGTATGTATACATGTGTGATAGTGTGTGTATACATGTGTGATATCAGTCTGTATGTATACATGTGTGATATCAGTGTGTATACATGTGTGATATCAGTGTGTGTGTATACATGTGTGATATCAGTGTGTATGTATACATGTGTGATAATGTGTGTATACATGTGTGATATCAGTCTGTATGTATACATGTGTGATATCAGTGTGTGTATACATGTGTGATATCAGTGTGTATGTATACATGTGTGATATCAGTCTGTGTGTGTATACATGTGATATCAGTGTGTGTATACATGTGTGATATCAGTGTGTATACATGTGTGATATCAGTCTGTGTGTGTATACATGTGTGATATCAGTCTGTGTGTGTATACATGTGATATCAGTGTGTATGTATACATGTGTGATATCAGTGTGTATGTATACATGTGTGATATCAGTCTGTGTGTGTATACATGTGTGATATCAGTGTGTGTATACATGTGTGATATCAGTGTGTGTGTATACATGTGTGATATCAGTGTGTGTGTATACATGTGATATCAGTGTGTGTGTGTATACATGTGTGATATCAGTGTGTGTGTATACATGTGTGATATCAGTGTGTATGTATACATGTGTGATATCAGTCTGTGTGTGTATACATGTGTGATATCAGTGTGTGTGTATACATGTGTGATATCAGTGTGTGTGTATACATGTGTGATAGCAGTGTGTGTGTATACATGTGTGATAGCAGTGTGTGTGTATACATGTGTGATATCAGTCTGTGTGTATACATGTGTGATATCAGTCTGTGTGTGTATACATGTGTGATATCAGTCTGTGTGTGTATACATGTGTGATATCAGTCTGTGTGTGTATACATGTGTGATATCAGTCTGTGTGTGTATACATGTGTGATATCAGTCTGTGTGTGTATACATGTGTGATATCAGTCTGTGTGTGTATACATGTGTGATATCAGTCTGTGTGTGTATACATGTGTGATATCAGTCTGTGTGTGTACATGTGTGATATCAGTGTGTGTGTATACATCTGACCCACCCGCGCGATAAGCTGCGTGTATCCCAATAACTGCCTCCTTTGTAGTTATGCCCCTTGTAGTTTGCCCCCCCCCCCCCTGTAGTTTGCCCCCAGTAGAAGCAGTGGCACTCACACATGTAAAAAAAAAACACACCATACTCACCAAGCCCTGCAACCGCGTCCGACCGCTGTGATCCTTCCGGCGTCCGCTCCTCGGCACTGTGGGAGAGCGTCTCTCCCAAAGCACGCACTGACAGCCGGAAGCCGGAGCTCAGTAGTGAGCTCCTGCCTCCGGCTGACGCTGTGGAGAGAGAGCTGGGCGCCCGCTGGTAACACAATCTCAGCGGGCGCCCGGCATCTCCCTGCGGCACCGGGCACACATCAGGTTAGGTGAGCCGGAGGAGGCAGAACTGCATTCAGTCTCCAAGTGGAACTGACGGAACGCAGTTGCGCCCCATTCCGGCTCACTTTAACCCCTGATGTTAATAACTGCCGCCTGCGTGATAAGCTGTGTGTATGCCAATAACTGCCCCTGCGTTATAAGCTGCGTGTACGCCAATAACTGCCCCCTGCTTTATAAGCTGCGTGTATACCAATAACTGCCCCCTGCGTTATAAGCTGCTTGTATACCAATAACTGCCCCTGCGTTATAAGCTGCGTGTACGCCAATAACTGCCCCCTGCTTTATAAGCTGCGTGTATACCAATAACTGCCCCCTGCGTTATAAGCTGCTTGTATACCAATAACTGCCCCTGCGTTATAAGCTGCGTGTACGCCAATAACTGACCCCTGCGTGATAAGCTGCGTGTATACCAATAACTGCCCCTGCGTTATAAGCTGCGTGTACGCCAATAACTGCCCCTGCGTTATAAGCTGCGTGTACGCCAATAACTGCCCCTTCGTTATAAGCTGCGTGTATGCCAATAACTTCCCCCTGCGTTATAAGCTGCGTGTATGCCAATAACTGCCCCCTGCGTGATAAGCTGCGTGTATGCCAATAACTGCCCCCTGCGTTATAAGCTGCGTGTATGCCAATAACTGCCCCCTGCGTTATAAGCTGCGTGTATGCCAATAACTGCCCCTGCATTATAAGCTGCGTGTATGCCAATAACTGCCCCCTGCGTTATAAAGTGTGTGTATGCCAATAACTGCCCCTGCGTTATAAGCTGCATGTACATGAATAACTGCCCCCTGCGTTATAAGCTGCATGTACATGAATAACTGCCCCCTGCGTTATAAGCTGCGTGTACGCCAATAACTGCCCCCTGCGTTATAAGCTGCGTGTACGCCAATAACTGCCCCCTGCATAAGCTGCGTGTACGCCAATAACTGCCCCCTGCGTGATAAGCTGCGTGTATACCAATAACTGCCCCCTGCGTTATAAGCTGCATGTACATGAATAACTGCCCCCTGCATTATAAGCTGTGTACGCCAATAACTGCCCCCTGCGTGATAAACTGCGTGTATGCCAATAACTGCCCCCTGCATTATAAGCTGCGTGTATGCCAATAACTGCCCCCTGCGTTATAAACTGTGTGTATGCCAATAACTGCCCCTGCGTTATAAGCTGCATGTACATGAATAACTGCCCCCTGCGTTATAGGCTGCGTGTACGCTAATAACTGCCCCCTGCGTGATAAGCTGCGTGTACGCCAATAACTGCCCCCTGCGTGATAAGCTGCGTGTATACCAATAACTGCCCCCTGCGTTATAAGCTGCATGTACATGAATAACTGCCCCCTGCATTATAAGCTGTGTACGCCAATAACTGCCCCCTGCGTGATAAACTGCGTGTATGCCAATAACTGCCCCCTGCGTTATAAGCTGCGTGTACGCCAATAACTGCCCCTGCGTGATAAACTGCGTGTATGCCAATAACTGCCCCTGCGTTATAAGCTGCGTGTACGCCAATTACTGCCCCCTGCGTTATAAGCTGCGTGTACGCCAATAACTGCCCCTTCGTGATAAGCTGCGTGTATGCCAATAACTGCCCCTGCGTTATAAGCTGCGTGTACGCCAATAACTGCCCCCTGCGTTATAAGCTGCGTGTATGCCAATAACTGCCCCCTGCGTTATAAAGTGTGTGTATGCCAATAACTGCCCCCTGCGTTATAAGCTGCATGTACATGAATAACTGCCCCCTGCGTTATAAGCTGCGTGTACGCCAATAACTGCCCCCTGCGTTATAAGCTGCGTGTACGCCAATAACTGCCCCCTGCATAAGCTGCGTGTACGCCAATAACTGCCCCCTGCGTGATAAGCTGCGTGTATACCAATAACTGCCCCCTGCGTTATAAGCTGCATGTACATGAATAACTGCCCCCTGCATTATAAGCTGTGTACGCCAATAACTGCCCCCTGCGTGATAAACTGCGTGTATGCCAATAACTGCCCCCTGCATTATAAGCTGCGTGTATGCCAATAACTGCCCCCTGCGTTATAAACTGTGTGTATGCCAATAACTGCCCCTGCGTTATAAGCTGCATGTACATGAATAACTGCCCCCTGCGTTATAGGCTGCGTGTACGCTAATAACTGCCCCCTGCGTGATAAGCTGCGTGTACGCCAATAACTGCCCCCTGCGTGATAAGCTGCGTGTATACCAATAACTGCCCCCTGCGTTATAAGCTGCATGTACATGAATAACTGCCCCCTGCATTATAAGCTGTGTACGCCAATAACTGCCCCCTGCGTGATAAACTGCGTGTATGCCAATAACTGCCCCCTGCGTTATAAGCTGCGTGTACGCCAATAACTGCCCCTGCGTGATAAACTGCGTGTATGCCAATAACTGCCCCTGCGTTATAAGCTGCGTGTACGCCAATTACTGCCCCCTGCGTTATAAGCTGCGTGTACGCCAATAACTGCCCCTTCGTGATAAGCTGCGTGTATGCCAATAACTGCCCCTGCGTTATAAGCTGCGTGTACGCCAATAACTGCCCCCTGCGTTATAAGCTGCATGTATGCCAATAACTGCCCCCTGCGTTATAAAGTGTGTGTATGCCAATAACTGCCCCCTGCGTTATAAGCTGCATGTACATGAATAACTGCCCCCTGCGTTATAAGCTGCGTGTACGTTAATAACTGCCCCCTGCGTGATAAACTGCGTGTATGCCAATAACTGCCCCCCTGCGTGATAAGCTGCGTGTATACCAATAACTGCACCTGCATTATAAGCTGCGTGTATGCCAATAACTGCCCCCTGCGTTATAAACTGTGTGTATGCCAATAACTGCCCCTGCGTTAAAAGCTGCATGTGCATGAATAACTGCCCCCTGCGTTATAGGCTGCGTGTACGCTAATAACTGCCCCTTGCGTGATAAGCTGCGTGTACGCCAATTACTGCCCCCTGCGTGATAAGCTGCGTGTATACCAATAACTGCCCCCTGCGTTATAAGCTGCATGTACATGAATAACTGCCCCCTGCATTATAAGCTGCGTGTATGCCAATAACTGCCCCCTGCGTGATAAACTGCGTGTATGCCAATAACTGCCCCCTGCGTTATAAGCTGCGTGTACGCCAATAACTGCCCCTGCGTGATAAACTGCGTGTATGCCAATAACTGCCCCTGCGTTATAAGCTGCATGTACATGAATAAATGCCCCCTGCATTATAAGCTGCGTGTACGTTAATAACTGCCCCCTGCGTGATAAACTGCGTGTATGCCAATAACTGCCCCTGCGTTATAAGCTGCATGTACATGAATAACTGCCCCCTGCGTTATAAGCTGCGTGTACGTTAATAACTGCCCCCTGCGTGATAAACTGCGTGTATGCCAATAACTGCCCCCCTGCGTTATAAACTGCGTGTATGCCAATAACTGCCCCCCTGCGTGATAAGCTGCGTGTATACCAATAACTGCACCTGCATTATAAGCTGCGTGTATGCCAATAACTGCCCCCTGCGTTATAAACTGTGTGTATGCCAATAACTGCCCCTGCGTTAAAAGCTGCATGTGCATGAATAACTGCCCCCTGCGTTATAGGCTGCGTGTACGCTAATAACTGCCCCTTGCGTGATAAGCTGCGTGTACGCCAATAACTGCCCCCTGCGTGATAAGCTGCGTGTATACCAATAACTGCCCCCTGCGTTATAAGCTGCATGTACATGAATAACTGCCCCCTGCATTATAAGCTGCGTGTATGCCAATAACTGCCCCCTGCGTGATAAACTGCGTGTATGCCAATAACTGCCCCCTGCGTTATAAGCTGCGTGTACGCCAATAACTGCCCCTGCGTGATAAACTGCGTGTATGCCAATAACTGCCCCTGCGTTATAAGCTGCATGTACATGAATAACTGCCCCCTGCATTATAAGCTGCGTGTACGTTAATAACTGCCCCCTGCGTGATAAACTGCGTGTATGCCAATAACTGCCCCTGCGTTATAAGCTGCATGTACATGAATAACTGCCCCCTGCGTTATAAGCTGCGTGTACGTTAATAACTGCCCCCTGCGTGATAAACTGCGTGTATGCCAATAACTGCCCCCCTGCGTTATAAACTGCGTGTATGCCAATAACTGCCCCCCTGCGTGATAAGCTGCGTGTATACCAATAACTGCACCTGCATTATAAGCTGCGTGTATGCCAATAACTGCCCCCTGCGTTATAAACTGTGTGTATGCCAATAACTGCCCCTGCGTTAAAAGCTGCATGTGCATGAATAACTGCCCCCTGCGTTATAGGCTGCGTGTACGCTAATAACTGCCCCTTGCGTGATAAGCTGCGTGTACGCCAATAACTGCCCCCTGCGTGATAAGCTGCGTGTATACCAATAACTGCCCCCTGCGTTATAAGCTGCATGTACATGAATAACTGCCCCCTGCATTATAAGCTGCGTGTATGCCAATAACTGCCCCCTGCGTGATAAACTGCGTGTATGCCAATAACTGCCCCCTGCGTTATAAGCTGCGTGTACGCCAATAACTGCCCCTGCGTGATAAACTGCGTGTATGCCAATAACTGCCCCTGCGTTATAAGCTGCATGTACATGAATAACTGCCCCCTGCATTATAAGCTGCGTGTACGTTAATAACTGCCCCCTGCGTGATAAACTGCGTGTATGCCAATAACTGCCCCTGCGTTATAAGCTGCATGTACATGAATAACTGCCCCCTGCGTTATAAGCTGCGTGTACGTTAATAACTGCCCCCTGCGTGATAAACTGCGTGTATGCCAATAACTGCCCCCCTGCGTTATAAACTGCGTGTATGCCAATAACTGCCCCCCTGCGTGATAAGCTGCGTGTATACCAATAACTGCACCTGCATTATAAGCTGCGTGTATGCCAATAACTGCCCCCTGCGTTATAAACTGTGTGTATGCCAATAACTGCCCCTGCGTTAAAAGCTGCATGTGCATGAATAACTGCCCCCTGCGTTATAGGCTGCGTGTACGCTAATAACTGCCCCTTGCGTGATAAGCTGCGTGTACGCCAATAACTGCCCCCTGCGTGATAAGCTGCGTGTATACCAATAACTGCCCCCTGCGTTATAAGCTGCATGTACATGAATAACTGCCCCCTGCATTATAAGCTGCGTGTATGCCAATAACTGCCCCCTGCGTGATAAACTGCGTGTATGCCAATAACTGCCCCCTGCGTTATAAGCTGCGTGTACGCCAATAACTGCCCCTGCGTGATAAACTGCGTGTATGCCAATAACTGCCCCTGCGTTATAAGCTGCATGTACATGAATAACTGCCCCCTGCATTATAAGCTGCGTGTACGTTAATAACTGCCCCCTGCGTTATAAGCTGCGTGTACGCCAATAACTGCCCCCTGCGTTATAAGCTGCGTGTACGCCAATAACTGCCCCCTGCGTGATGAGCTGCGTGTACGCCAATAACTGTTCCCTGCGTAATAAGCTGCGTGTACGCCAATAACTGCCCCCTGCGTTATAAGCTGCGTGTATGACAATAACTGCCCCTGCATTATAAGCTGCGTGTACGCCAATAACTGCCCCTGCGTTATAAGCTGCGTGTATGACAATAACTGCCCCTGCATTATAAGCTGCGTGTACGCCAATAACTGCCCCCTGCGTTATAAGCTGCGTGTACGCCAATAACTGCCCCCTGCGTGATGAGCTGCGTGTACGCCAATAACTGTTCCCTGCGTAATAAGCTGCGTGTATGACAATAACTGCCCCCTGCGTTATAAGCTGCGTGTATGCCGATAACTGCCCCCTGCGTGATAAGCTGCGTGTATGACAATAACTGCCCCCTGCGTTATAAGCTGCGTGTATGACAATAACTGCCCCCTGCGTTATAAGCTGCGTGTACGCCAATAACTGCCCCTGCGTTATAAGCTGCGTGTATGCCAATAACTGCCCCTGCATTATAAGCTGCGTGTATGCCAATAACTGCCCCCTGCGTGATAAGCTGCGTGTATGCCAATAACTGCCCCCTGCGTGATAAGCTGCATGTACACCAATAACTGCCCCCTGCGTGATAAGCTGCATGTACGCCGATAACTGCCCCCTGCGTGATAAGCTGCGTGTACGCCAATAACTGCCCCTGCGTGATATGCTGCATGTACACCAATAACTGCCCCCATGTGTGTATGTGTATATGTAATAACACGGGTCATTGCTGTACGGATACTGGCGGAGCTGTCTCTCCTCTGCATGTTTGTTACATTGGGGGTAATTCTGAGTTGATCGCAGCAGGAACTTTGTTAGCAGTTGGGCAAAACCATGTGCAGTGCAGGGGGGGCAGATGTAACATGTGCAGAGAGAGTTAGATTTGGGTGTGGTGTGTTCAATCTGCAATCTAAATTGCAGTGTAAAAATAAAGCAGCCAGCATTTACCCTGCACAGAAACAAAATACCACACCCACATCTAACTCTCTCTGCAAATGTTATATCTGCCCCCCCTGCAGTGCACGTGGTTTTGCCCAACTGCTAACAAAGTTCCTGCTGCGATCAACTCAGAATTACCCCCATTGTCACAGTGTCCCTCCTTGTGTGTTTATGGCAACTGAAGTGTGGTGATTGCCTAGTGACTGTGTGTGTTGTCCCTGGGACAGGATGTGTAATGGGGACATTGTAGTGCTAGTCGTTACATGCTTCCGTATCTTACTTGTGACGACAGCTTACTGTACTGAACTGCCTTGTGCTGCATCATGTAGAACTATCTACTGTACTGCCTTGTGCTGCATCATGTAGAACTATCTACTGTACTGTACTGCCTTATGCTGCATCATGTAGAACTATCTACTGTACTGTACTGCCTTGTGCTGCATCATGTAGAACTATCTACTGTACTGTACTGCCTTGTGCTGCATCATGTAGAACTATCTACTGTACTGTACTGCCTTGTGCTGCATCATGTAGAACTATCTACTGTACTGTACTGCCTTGTGCTGCATCATGTAGAACTATCTACTGTACTGTACTGCCTTGTGCTGCATCATGTAGAACTATCTACTGTACTGCCTTGTGCTGCATCATGTAGAACTATCTACTGTACTGCCTTGTGCTGCATCATGTAGAACTATCTACTGTACTGTACTGCCTTGTGCTGCATCATGTAGAACTATCTACTGTACTGTACTGCCTTGTGCTGCATCATGTAGAACTATCTACTGTACTGCCTTGTGCTGCATCATGTAGAACTATCTACTGTACTGTACTGCCTTGTGCTGCATCATGTAGAACTATCTACTGTACTGTACTGCCTTGTGCTGCATCATGTAGAACTATCTACTGTACTGTACTGCCTTGTGCTGCATCATGTAGAACTATCTACTGTACTGTACTGCCTTGTGCTGCATCATGTAGAACTATCTACTGTACTGCCTTGTGCTGCATCATGTAGAACTATCTACTGTACTGTACTGCCTTGTGCTGCATCATGTAGAACTATCTACTGTACTGTACTGCCTTGTGCTGCATCATGTAGAACTATCTACTGTACTGTACTGCCTTGTGCTGCATCATGTAGAACTATCTACTGTACTGTACTGCCTTGTGCTGCATCATGTAGAACGATCTACTGTACTGCCTTGTGCTGCATCATGTAGAACTATCTACTGTACTGTACTGCCTTGTGCTGCATCATGTAGAACTATCTACTGTACTGTACTGCCTTGTGCTGCATCATGTAGAACTATCTACTGTACTGTACTGCCTTGTGCTGCATCATGTAGAACTATCTACTGTACTGCCTTGTGCTGCATCATGTAGAACTATCTACTGTACTGCCTTGTGCTGCATCATGTAGAACTATCTACTGTACTGCCTTGTGCTGCATCATGTAGAACTATCTACTGTACTGCCTTGTGCTGCATCATGTAGAACTATCTACTGTACTGCCTTGTGCTGCATCATGTAGAAGTATCTACTGTACTGTACTGCCTTGTGCTGCATCATGTAGAACTATCTACTGTACTGTACTGCCTTGTGCTGCATCATGTAGAAGTATCTACTGTACTGCCTTGTGCTGCATCATGTAGAAGTATCTACTGTACTGTACTGCCTTGTGCTGCATCATGTAGAACTATCTACTGTACTGTACTGCCTTGTGCTGCATCATGTAGAACTATCTACTGTACTGTACTGCCTTGTGCTGCATCATGTAGAACTATCTACTGTACTGTACTGCCTTGTGCTGCATCATGTAGAACTATCTACTGTACTGTACTGCCTTGTGCTGCTTCATGTAGAACTATCTACTGTACTGTACTGCCTTGTGCTGCTTCATGTAGAACTATCTACTGTACTGTACTGCCTTGTGCTGCTTCATGTAGAACTATCTACTGTACTGTACTGCCTTGTGCTGCTTCATGTAGAACTATCTACTGTACTGTACTGCCTTGTGCTGCTTCATGTAGAACTATCTACTGTACTGTACTGCCTTGTGCTGCTTCATGCAGAACTATCTACTGTACTCAGAGGTGTAGCTAGGCCCCATGGTGCCCGGAGCAAGGATATGATTTGCACCCACCCCCCACCCCCCTCCCCTGTACTGAATTGGGGACCTAGCCAACATGTGGTGGCATGTTACATTTGAAAATAAACAATATTTCTCTAACGTCCTAAGTGGATGCTGGGCTCCGTAAGGACCATGGGGAATAGCGCCTCCGCAGGAGACTGGGCAGTCTCCTGCGGAGCCGCTATTCCCCATGGTCCTTACGGAGTCCCAGCATCCACTACGGACTACGAGAAATAGATTTACCGGTGAGTAAAATCTTATTTTCTCTGACGTCCTAAGTGGATGCTGGGACTCCATAAGGACCATGGGGAATAGCGGCTCCGCAGGAGACTGCCCAGTCTCCTGCGGAGCCGCTATTCCCCATGGTCCTTACGGAGCCCAGCATCCACTACGGACTACGAGAAATAGATTTACCGGTGAGTAAAATCTTATTTTAAATCCTAAATGGGTGACAGGGCCGGTTCTAAACCTTGTGGAGCTCAGGGCAAAATTTTCCTTTGGGTGCCCTCCATGTTTTAAATAGGGTCAGTTCGTACCGGAGGCTTGCAACAACAATATAGGGGCATGTCAGTACGGATGGTGTAATGCAGGCATTCCCAACCACGGTCCTCAAGGCACACCAACAGTGCGGGTTTTAGTGATATCCAGGCTGCAGCACAGTTGGTTACATCAAAATAACTGAGCTACTAATTAAGTCACTTGTGCTGAAGCCTGGATATCACTAAAACCTGCACTGTTGGTGTGCCTTGAGGACCGTGGTTGGGAATGCCTGGTGTAATGGTTAGTATTACTGCCTGACAGCACTGAGGTCATGGGTTCAATTCCCACCATGGCCCAAACTGTGTGGAGTTTGTATATTCTCCCCTTGTTTGTGTGGGTTTCCTCCAGGTACTCTGGTTTCCTCCCACAATACAAAAAATAAGATTTTAAACCTACCGGTAAATCTATTTCTCCTAGTCCGTAGAGGATGCTGGGGACTCCGTAAGGACCATGGGGTATAGACGGGCTCCGCAGGAGATAGGGCACCTAAAAAGAACTTTGACTATGGGTGTGCACTGGCTCCTCCCTCTATGCCCCACCAATCATACCACGTAACCTGGAACATACAGAACCAGTTAACAGTATGAACAAAAAACAGTAACGGTCCAAGACCGATGTCAACTGTAACATAACCCTTATGTAAGCAACAACTATATACAAGTCTTGCAGAGTTTCCGCACTGGGACGGGCACCCAGCATCCTCTACGGACTAGGAAAAATAGATTTACCGGTAGGTTTAAAATCTTATTTTCTCTTACGTCCTAGAGGATGCTGGGGACTCCGTAAGGATCATGGGGTTTATACCAAAGCATCCAATCGGGCGGGAGAGTGCGTATGACTCTGCAGCACCGACTGAGCAAACGCTAGGTCCTCATCAGCCAGGGTATCAAACTTGAAGAATTTAGCAAAAGTGTTTGACCCCGATCAAGTCGCCGCTCGGCAAAGTTGTAATGCCGAGACGCCTCGGGCAGCCGCCCAAGAAGAGCCCACCTTCCTAGTGCAATGGGCCTTAACCGAATTTGGTACCGGCAATCCAGCCGTAGAGTGAGCCTGCTGAATCGTATTACAGATCCAGCGAGCAATAGTCTGCTTCGAAGCAGGAGCGCCAATCTTATTGGCCGCATACAGGACAAACAGAGCCTCTGATTTCCTAATTCTAGCCGTCCTGGCTACATAAATTTTAAAGGCCCTGACTACGTCCAGGGATCTGGAATCCTCCAGGTCACTTGTAGCCACAGGCACCACAATAGGTTGATTCATATGGAACGAAGAAACCACTTTAGGCAAAAATTGCGGACTTGTCCTCAATTCAGCTCGATCCACATGAAAAATCAAGTAGGGGCTCTTGTGTGACAGCCTCCAATTCTGACACTCGCCTTGCTGATGCTAAGGCCAACAACATGACCACCTTCCAGGTAAGAAATTTCAACTCAACCTTGTTAAGCGGTTCAAACCAGTGTGATTTTAGGAACTGCAACACCACGTTCAGGTCCCATGGTGCCACTGGAGGCACAAAAGGGGGCTGGATGTGCAGCACTCCCTTTACCAACGTCTGGACTTCTGGAAGAGAAGCCAATTCCTTCTGAAAGAAAATCGAGAGGACCGAACTCTGTACCTTAACAGAGCCTAATTTCAGGCCCATATCCACTCCTGTCTGTAGGAAGTGGAGAAGACGACCCAGATGAAAATCTTCCGTAGGTGCATTCTTGGTCTCACACCAAGACACATACTTTTGCCAGATACGGTGATAATGTTTTTTTTTTTTTTATAAATCTGTTTATTTTGATTTTCATAGAGTATAAAGTCAAACAGGAACAAATCGGTAGCATTTGATGAAGTAAACAATTATATCATGTAGGTAGGTACATCAAACTGTATCGAAAAGAAAACATACAATCTTATCTGAGCATGGGAATAAAAGTAGTGAAAAAGGCATATGTTCCCGTGTTTCAGGTATGCACTATTTGTACCATAAAACCCTCAGGAAGATGTTCCTTAAAGCTAACCATTAAAACATCATTCAAAAATCAATTTGTTTTCACATGAAGATGAGAAAAAAGTACAGAGAGAGAAGAAAGAAGATGGGGTAGGGAAATACATTAGGGTAAATGGGGAAGGAGGGAAAGATGCTCCTGACAATTGAATCGAGGAAAAATAGCAGTGAATATATCAATCTCCTGGCAGGGTCTGGAGGAGGTCAACCCTAGGACTGAATAGCCTAAACTGCATGGATGGTTATGAGGTAGATTCTTCTAATAGTTTCCTATGGAGAAACCATTCAGTTTGTTCAAAGACTTTAAATATCTGGGCTTGTGTGGACTGATCTCGTGACTCTATATAAAGACCCCACTTTTTGTAAAAAGTTTTAACCCCCACCTCTATATTGGCTTGGACCGATTTCCTATCATAGTATAGTATCTGTAGAAGTTTACCATGAACTTCCCCGAGTGTAGGGGGAGAGGGTGACAACCAGTGTGATAAAATAATTTTCTTTGAGACTGTTACCAAAATTGTGAGAAATGGTATAGTTCGCCGTTTCTCAGGTCCTAAATGCCATTCGGAGAAATTTGCACACAAACAAGATAGGGGTGTTGCTGTTACATGTATATTCAAAAGCTTATTAATGTAAGCCAGAAGTTTGTTCCAGAAACGTTTAATCCGACCACATTCCCAGAACATATGATAGAAGGAAGCCGTACGTATATGACATTTGGGACATTCCCCAGTTTCCGTGGGGTGAAACTTAGCATGTTGGCTCGGGGAAATATAGGCTCTCTGTAACGTACGGAGGTGGACCTCCTGTAAGTAAGGTGAGGCCAGGGCTTTCAAGCTAGAAACATAATGATCACTGAGTTGGTGATGGGCAGTCAGAGTAGGTATATCTTTACTCCATTGGTGAAGTAGTCTTTCCCATCTACAGTCTGTTGTGCTAGATGTCAGAATAGAGTATATTTGTCTAATGCGTGTCGGGCCTATTCTATGTGTTTTAAGCGAAAGCTGTAGTGGGTTAGTAGATAAGGGAGTTTCTTGTGAGGTAGTACTCCTGTGGGTAGCCAAGCCTAGATAGTGTCGTGTCTGTAGATACATGAAAAAATGAGAGTGGGGTAGGCTATATTTCTCTTGGAGCGATGTGAAGGAGTACATGGATCCTCCCGGGTCAAATACTTTGGAAGAGTTTGAGAGTCCTTTCTCTTTCCAGAGTCGGTAATTTGAGTTAAGGAGGGACGGGGGGAAAGCTGGATTACCCCATAGCGGGATGCATATAGATTCCTCAGGATTGCATTTAAATTTCTTGTGTAAAGCGCGCCAGTTATAATAGATATCCCTAAAAAGGGGGTTAGCAAGGATGTGGGTCGGGATCAGTGAGGGTTTAGATAGGAGTAATGCCCCCGGGGAGTAAGGAGTGAATAGTGCCTCATCTAGAGCGGAGTCTGTATAGAGTTCCCTGTCAAACAGCCAGTCAGCAGCACATCTAAATAGGGATGCCATTGAGTAGGATGCGTAATCTGGAACACCAAATCCGCCTGCGGACTTGGGTGCCATCAGTTTATCCAAAGCAATGAACGCCTTCTTGCCTTTCCATAAAAACCTTGACATAATTTTCCGTAGATATTGAATATCATGTTTAGTAAGGCGGACTGGGAGCATCTGCATGAGGTAAAATATCTTTGGGAAAACAATACTTTGTAACACAGCTATTCTCCCTATCAAGGATAGAGGTAACAATTTCCAACCATCCAGTAGTGCGGTAATACGTGCAAGAACAGGGGTAAAATTTTCTTCATAAAGCCTGGAGAGGTTTGCTGGGATTTGAATCCCTAGGTATGTGATCTTAGTGAGGGCTATTTTGAATGAGAGATCTGGGAGTAGTGTGGAAATAGTACGTGAGGAGGGACCTAATGGTAAAAGTTCTGATTTGGCCACATTGACCCTATACCCCGCCCTAACTCCGAATGCCTGTATCATTCCAAGGATCTCTGGGATAGAGGTCGATGGATCTGAAACAAATAGTAGCATATCATCGGCAAAGAGGGCAAGGCGAAGGTCAATATCTCCTATTTGAATTCCTTTAATTACACTCGATTGGCGTAGGGCAATCGCCAGGGGTTCCAATGCTACTGCAAACAGTAAGGGTGAAAGTGGGCACCCCTGCCTGGTACCTCTCTGAATCTCAAAGGGAGAAGAGAGAACTCCATTGCAGGATATCTGTGTTTGTGGGGCCGTGTAGAGAAGTTTTAGAAGATTTACAAAATCTACTGGGAAGCCAAATTGTAGGAGTGTGGAAAAAAGATGATCCCAATTCACCATATCAAACGCTTTTTCCGCGTCGAGTGATAGAATAACTGGAAGGGAGGAAGGGGTATTTGAAGAGGAGGAGGAGACATAAATGGCAGAAAGAACTCTCCTTACATTGATCTCCGAGTGTCTGCCCCAAATAAACCCAGTTTGATCTTTATGTATGATATGAGGGAGTAATAATTTAATCCGGTTAGCTAAGATTTTAGTAAGTAGTTTGTAATCAAGATTTAAGAGTGAAATTGGGCGATATGACCCTGGTTGGGATAAGTCTCTACCAGGTTTAGGGAGGACTTTGAGGATGGCAGTGTTAAAGTGTTTAGGAAGAGTATCAGAAGACAGAATCGCATTGAGGACGGACACCAGTGTGTCCCCTATTCGGGGTAAAAGAATTTTATAAAAGTCGGCACTAAAGCCATCAGGGCCCGGTGCCTTATCTCTGCCAAACTGTCCAATGACACTCCGGACTTCTTCCAATGAGATGGGCGCCAGCAATGGTGATGTCATGGAAGCCTGAAGCTGGGGAGCAGAAAGGTTATCCCAAAAGTTCTTGGGCCATGGTGACTGGGTGGGAGGAGTAGAAGGGGTGGAGTTTGAGGAAGAGGAATATAGATCCTCGTAAAATGTTTTCATAACATCAGAAATCTCCTGATTATTAGTAGTTAATGTGCCAGCAGGGGTATACAAAGGGTGAGTGACCATGGGAGGGCGGGAGCCCATGAGGAGTGTCGTCAGCAATTTGCCCGTTTTATTACCAAATTTGTAGAACCGATAGTTCACCGAGAATGAATACCTATTACCCATGGAGGACATGAATTCATCAAAGTGGGCTTTGGCTTCGATGTATATAAGGCGATTTTGAGGGGTCGGAAAGGATTTGTATTGCTGATAGGCTGTCGACAAGGGCCTCTGGAACTCCAAATATTGAGAGGCATATTTTTTATTGGTAGCTGAGACATAGGATATAATGTCTCCCCGGAGAACTGATTTTGCAGTCATCCAAAATAGAATTGGATTTTCCTCTAAATGTGACGCGTTGTTAGTTTTAAAGGCCTCCCAAGAGGATTCCAACCTTTGCTGGAATTTCAGGGAGTGAGCGAGATAGGAGGGGAATCTCCACAATCTGGGAGAGTGCGGTATGTCTGGGAAGTGGAGCGTTGCAGTGACTAGGGCATGGTCCGATAAGGAGATTGTCTCAATTTGTGAATCTGATACGTTCGGTAGTAGAGCATGGGACAGTAAAATATAGTCTATCCTAGATAGCGTGTGATGGGCCGCTGAGAGACATGTGTATTCCTTCTCTGTGGGATGTAAAGCTCTCCAGATATCTACCGTCTGTAGGCTGTCGGCTAATAGAGGGACCCCGAGTTTGGGTAGTGAAAGAGGTTTTGTTGGTGTGTGGGATCGGTCCAAATAGGGGGAAGAGATAAGGTTCAAATCGCCACAGAGTATTAAGGGGTCTGTGAGAAGGGGGGTTAGTTTGGCGAGTAAAGACTGAAAGAAATTTTTGGAATAAATGTTGGGTGCATATACGTTACATAGTGTGTAAACTCTACCATTAAGCTTAACAGACAGTATCACATAACGACCTTCAGGATCAGTGACTGTGGTCAGGATTTCAGTGGTCACAGAACGTTTCGCCAATATGACAACCCCTCTGGCTTTGGAATTGTAAGAGCTGAAACCTAAAACCCGCCAGTTCAGGGCATTCAATTTTGCCGTTTCCTCTGGAGTTAGGTGCGTTTCTTGTAGGAATGCCATGTCTATGTGCTGTTTACCTAAATATAGGAGTATTTTCCGTCTCTTTGCTGGGGAGTTAAAGCCCCCGACATTCCAAGATCCCACTATCAGGTTAGGCATAATTCAGAGGAAAGGGCAAAACAGAGGACCCGTAAACCATTCACATAAGGGGAATGAGCATCATCACCTGCCTGAGGACGGGGGGTGGGGAGGAGGGGGGAGGGAAGAGACAAAACAGGTGGGGAAAAGAGGAGATAGAAATAGAAAGTAGTATTATATAACAGGCCATACAATTGAAAAGAGGATACTGTGATAAATAGCCAATATTTCTGTGACCAGTGACCTCCGGTCAACGAGCATGGGCGACTACCAGTGGTGGCAATCTCGAACCCCGGGATTAAGCAGTGTGTACCAGCAGGAAAGGAGGAGCCCCTCCCCACCGCGATATACATAAACAAATCCCACCCAGAGACCCCTAGTAACTGAGCTATGTAACCAAATGCTCCAAGAAGCAATATAATATTATGATATAATATATGCAATATGCAGTGAGCGGTATATAGTATACAACCTGTGGCTAATGTAGTGGAGACGGCTGTATAACATGAAAATGCAGCATAATGGGATATGTCCCGACCAACATAGCGCTTTTTCAATTTGTATCTGTAAAGTATGCGCTTAGGTTAGAATATTTCAAAAGAAAAAAGCAGAGAATCGGTCAAAACAACATCTTAGAGCAGTTAAAGTAATTGTGGAGTAGCGATAGCTACCATAGTGCCTGTGAGTCATTGTTGCTCTAACAAAATAAATCAAGGCAGTCTATGCCTAATGAGCTACTAAACTGCAGGTGAACATTCAGCAGGAAATGATCAATTTGTCGCTGAAGGGAGATCAGAAATGTCCGCGCTGTCTTCTCTGGATATATTACGGAGGTAGGCCGCTGCGTCAGCAGGTGTTAAGAAATCTTTGTGGGAGGTACCTTCGTAAATGCGCAGGCGAGCGGGATATAACAGGCCAAACTTGCGGCCCTCTGAGACAAGTTGAGTGCAAATAGGAGAAAAAGCTTTGCGGGCCCGGGTCAGTTCCACTGAATAGTCCTGGAATATGAAGAGCTTGTTACCCTCCCACTGGATATCCCTCATTTTGCGAGACGCGGACCAGAATGCTACTTTATGAAGGTAGTTCAGACAGCGGAACAAAGTTACACGTGGGCGCGGTTTATTGGGGGTGGGCATAGGACCCACACGGTGAATTCTTTCAATCACTAAATCATTGCATTCCCGTTCTATATTCAAAATTGCGGGAAGGGTGACTCGGGCAAAATGAGCCAGTGCCGTGCCTTTAAGTGATTCCGGCAGTCCCACAATTCTGATATTATTTCTTCTTGCGCGATTTTCCATATCATCTAATTTATTCCATATCTGATAGTTCTCTGTAGTTAGAGATTTCACTGAGTGGTGCAGCCCTTCTATGTCATGTGTGGCAGCATGCAGTTGAGATTCAGTGTGTGTGACCCTCTGCTGTAAGTGCTGCAGCTGTGTTGTTATATCACTGACAGCCTGTGAAAGCAGGGGGGCCATAGTGGCTTTTATTGCTGCCACAACGTCTCCATATGTTACCGGAGCCTCCGGATCTCTGCATACCTGTGAGCCTGCATATTCAGTCCCCTCCGCCGCGGCTTTCTTAGAGGCAGGAGAGGTAACTTCAGGTCCGGCGCCAGGCGCCATATTGCTTCCCGCGCGGCGCTTCTCCAGTCTCGTGGGTGCGCCAGCGGGGGCCTGTGTAGCCGCGGTTACGGGTGTCACGAAACGATCCATCGTGATCACGGGTCTCACCAGGGGTAATCTGGGCGGTGTGGAGGCTGTAGCAGCCTTGAAAAGGTTCAGTGCGGCGGGCTGTAGGACGGAGCTCCGGCGATGAGAGACTCACTCCATGGGTCCCGGAACCGGAAGTCGGTGATAATGTTTTATCGTCACCTCCTTCCTAGCCTTTATTAACGTAGGGATGACCTCTTCCGGAATCCCCTTTTTCGCTAGGATTCGGCGTTCAACCGCCATGCCGTCAAACGTAACCGCGGTAAGTCTTGAAATACACAGGGCCCCTGCTGCAACAGGTCTTCCCTCAGAGGAAGAGGCCAGGGATCTCCTGTGAGCATCTCTTGTAGATCCGAGTACCAGGCCCTTCGAGGCCAGTCTGGGACAACGAGTATCGTTCGTACTCTTCTTCGTCTTATGATCCTCAACACTTTTGTGATGAGAGGAAGAGGAGGAAAACACGTAGACCGATTTGAACACCCACGGTGTTACCAGAGCGTCCACTGCTATTGCCTGAGGGTCCCAAGACCTGGCGCAGTACCTCTGAAGTTTTTTGTTGAGGCGTGACGCCATCATGTCTATTTGAGGAGTTCCCCCAAAGACGTGTTACGTCTGCAAAGACTTCTTGATAAAGTCCCCACTCTCCTGGATGGAGATCGTGTCTGCTGAGGAAGTCTGCTTCCCAGTTGTCCACTCCCGGAATGAAGACAGCTGACAGAGCGCTTACATGATTTTCCGCCCAGCGAAGGATCCTAGTGGCTTCCGCCATCGCGACTCTGCTTTTTGTCCCGCCTTGGCGGTTCACATGAGCCACTGCTCTGACATTGTCTGATTGAATCAGAACCGGTAGGTTTAGAAGAAAACTCGCCGCTTGTCGAAGGCCGTTGTAAATGGCACATTGATGTGTAGACAGGACTCCTGGTCTGACCAAAGACCTTGAAAATGTTTTCCCTGTGTGACCGCTCCCCATCCTCGGAGGCTCGCGTCCGTGGTAACCAGGATCCAATCCTGAATTCCGAACCTGCGAACCTCCAGGAGGTGAGCACTTTGCAACCACCACAGGAGGGACACTCTGGTCCCTGGGGACAGAGTTATTTTCCGATGTAAGTGCAGATGGGACCCGGACCACTTGTCCAGAAGGTCCCATTGAAAAGTCCTTGCATGGAACCTGCCGAAGGGAATGGCCTCGTAGGCCGCCACCATTTTCCCCAGAACTCGAGTGCATTGGTGAACTGACACCCCTTTCGGTTTTAGCAGGTCTCTGACCATGTTCTGTATGTCTTGGGCTTTCTCTATTGGGTGGAAGACCTTCATTTGTTCCGTATCCAGTATCATACCTAGGAACGGTAGTCGAGTTGTCGGAATCAACTGTGACTTCGGTAGATTTAGAATCCAACCGTGTTGCTGGAGCACTCTCAGAGAGAGCGCTACACTGCTCAGCAATTTCTCTCTGAAAATCCTCGGGGCCGTGGAGAGTCCAAACTGCAACGTCTGAATTTGGTAATGACAATCCTGTACAGCGAATCTCAGGTATTCCTGATGGGGGGCATATATGGGGACATGAAGGTACGCCTCCTGTATGTCCAGAGACACCATAAACTCCCCCTCCTCCATGTTGGCTATTATCGCTCTGAGAGATTCCATTTTGAATTTGAATCTTCTTATGTACAGGTTTAGGGATTTCAGATTCAAAATAGGTCTGACCGAACCGTCCGGTTTCGGGACCACAACTAGGGTTGAATAGTAACCTCTTCCCTGCTGGTGCAGGGGAGCCTTGATTATCACTTGCTGTATACACAGCGTTTGAATTGCAGCTAACACTACATCCCTTTTCGATGTGGAAGCTGGTAGGGCCGATTTGAAAAATCGGCGCGGGGGCACCTCCTCGAATTCCAATTTGTAACCCTGGGAAACTATTTCCAACACCCAGGGATTCAGGTCCGAACTGACCCAGGCCTGACTGAAAAGTCGAAGACGTGCCCCCACCGGTGCGGACTCCCTCAGGGGAGCCCCAGCGTCATGCTGTGGGTTTTGAAGCAGCCGGGCAGGACTTTGGTTTCTGGGCACCTGCCGAAGCAGGTGCTCTCTTGCCTCTGCCCTTACCTCTGGCGAGGAAAGAGGATCCCCGACCTCTTTTGGACTTGTGCGACCGAAAGGACTGCATCTGATAGGGTGTTACTTTCTTTTGCTGTTGGGGAATATATGGTAAAAAATTTGATTTACCTGCTGTGGTTGTGGAAACCAGGTCCGTCAGCCCATCCCCAAACAATACATCACCCTTGTAGGGTAGTACTTCCATATGTTTCTTGGAATCCGCATCACCCGTCCATTGGCGAGTCCATAAGGATCTTCTTGCTGAGACAGACATGGCATTGGCCCTAGAAGCTAGCAATCCAATGTCCCTTTGAGCATCCCTCATAAATAAGACTGTGTCTTTAATATGGGCTAGAGTTAGGAATATAGTATCCTTATCCATATTATCAAATTGATCTGTCAGCTCATCTGTCCAAGCTGCAATTGCGCTACACACCCATGCCGACGCAATTGTCGGTCTTAGCACAGCACCCGTATGAGAATAAATACACTTTAAGGTAGTTTCTTGCCTGCGATCTGCAGGGTCCTTAAGGGCCGCTGTGTCAGGAGACGGTAGCGCCACTTTCTTGGACAAGCGCGTCAGGGCTTTGTCCACAGTGGGGGTTGATTCCCAAATCTCCCTGTCCTGCTTAGGGAAAGGGTATGCCATATAAATTCTTTAGGGGATCTGCGGTCTCTTATCCGGAGTCTCCCAAGCTTTTCCAAAGAATTCATTTAATTCATGAGATGTGGGAAAGTTAATAATCTGTTTCTTTTCCTTAAACATGTGTACCCTTGTGTCGGGGACAGAGGGTTCATCCACAATATGCAACACATCCCTTATTGCCACAATCATACACTGAATGGTTTTAGTCACCCTAGGGTGCAATTTTACTTCGTCATAGTCGACACTGGAATCCGAATCCGTGTCGGTAGTAGTGTCTTGTGTTAAGGGACGCTTTTGAGACCCCGACGGGCCCTGTGAGTCGGTCCAATCTGAGGATTGACCCCCTGATGTCCCCCCTGAATCAGCCTTATCAAGCCTTTTATGTAAAGATGCCACACTTGCATTCAACATATGCCACATGTCCATCCAATCTGGAGTCGGCACAACCAACGGGGACACACCACTCATTTGCTCCACCTCCTCCTTGGAAAAGCCTTCCGCTTCAGACATGTCGACACCACGTACCGACACCCCACACACACAGGGATTAACCTATAAGGGGACAAAACCCCAACCAGGCCCTTAGGAGAGACAGAGAGAGAGTATGCCAGCACACACCCAGCGCTTAATAACACTGGAAAAATATGACCAGATAGCGCTTTTATATATCTATAAAAATGACCAGATTCCCACTCACTGCGCTCAAAATGCCCCCCTCCTCTTTTTTTCCAGCCTGAATGTTCAGCAGGGGAGAGACCAGGGAGCCAGCGTTTTCCTCATGCAGCTTCTGTGGAGAAAATGGTGCTGGTTAGTGCTGGGGATCAAGCTCCGCCCACCCGACGGCGGGCTTCGGTCCCAGTGATTTTTTAATAGAAAATGGCGGGGGATCGTAGAATTACTGCCCAGCAGCCTAATCTACCTTGTCAGTGCCCAAATGTGAGGTTTATTGCTGCCCAGGGCGCCCCCCCCTGCGCCCTGCACCCTTCAGTGCTGCTCTGTGTGTGTGTGACTGGGAGCAATGGCGCGCAGCTTACCGCTGCACTCCTTACCTCATGAAGATCTGAAGTCTTCTGCCGCCTATGATGTCTTCTGCCTTCCCATACTCACCCGGCTTCTATCTTCGGCATCTGTGAGGAGGACGGCGGCGCGGCTACGGGACGAACCCCAGGTGAGCATTTACCATCTGTACTCGTATGGACTGATCCGGAGCACCCATATTGGGAATAAGCGCTGTTTGGGACTGTTTAATTATAGTTCCCACTGATTCCGATAATTACTCATTCTATTCGCTCCCTAAAGGATTGTGTCAAAATATTGATCTAATTGATCTTTGTTGTTGTAAATTGTATATGTATATTAAACAGTATTTCACTATATAAAATTTTTTTCACATGTCTACGTGTTATCACGTTCTGAGACAAGAAGTATCATTGGACTGAAGTGAAAAAGAAAAAAAGAAGGAAATACGAATAGCGCTAGTTAAGTGTACTCCCCGTCTTTCTTATTTGAACCCCAGGTGAGACCTGTGTTCCGACTCCCTCTGGAGCTAATGGTGTCCAGTAGCCTTAGAAGCAGTGCCCAACTTGACAAGCCAGCTCTGCTTCTCTCTCCTCAGTCCCACGATGCAGGGAGCCTGTTGCCAACAGGACTCCCTGAAAATAAAAAACCTAACAAAATTCTTTTTCCACAGAAAACTCTGGAGAGCTCTCTGCAGTGCACCCATTCTCCTCTGGGCACAAGATCTAACTGAGGTCTGGAGGAGGGGCATAGAGGGAGGAGCCAGTGCACACCCATAGTCAAAGTTCTTTTTAGGTGCCCTATCTCCTGCGGAGCCAGTCTATACCCCATGGTCCTTACTGAGTCCCCAGCATCCTCTAGGACGTAAGAGAAATGTACTGGTAGGTTAATTTGCTCCTATGGGGCAGAGACTGATGTCAATGGCGAAATATTATATGTAAAGTGCTGCAGAATATGTGTGCGCTATATAAATAACTGGTAATAATAAATAAATAATGGTTTCATTGGGAAGGTGTGTGGCCACAGAATAGAACCAATTCACATTACACCGCACAGTAGTAACCTTTATACGCATTATGCCACACACTAGAGCCCCTTATACACATTATGCCACACACTAGAGCCCCTAAAACATGTTACACTATGTTGAGCCCCTTATAATCACTACACCCTGGTAGAGCCGCTATGGAAGTAGCTGTATTTAACTAATTACTTGTTTAATTCAAATAAATTTAAAACACCATATATGCACCGAGTGACCTGACCCCACAACCCCCAATTCCTCAATGAAAAAAAAAGCCCCAAACGTGACCCACCCACAAACCTGATAACCCCCCCAATCTTTGAATGAAGATGCCCCAAAATTGATCCGCACCCCCCCGACCCCGGTCTGATACTCTTCCAATGCCTCAATGAAAATAATGCCCCAAATGTGACCCCTCCAGACCTGAAACCCTCAGTGAGGGGTATAGAGAAGTGCTGCGGCAGCCTGAGAGACAGAGTGAGGTGCTGCAGCTTCTAATGCAGAGAAAGAGGCTGCAGCAGCAGCTGGGTCAGAGTGAGGTGCTGCAGCATCAATGTAGAGAGAAGTGCTGCAGCAGCTGGGGCAGAGAGGTGCTGCAGCAGCCGGGACAGAAAGAGGTACTGCAGAAGCTGCTGCAGATAGAGGTGCTGCAGCAGCTGGGGCAGAGAGAGGTGCTGTAGCATCAATGTAGAGAGAAGTGCTACAGCAGCCGGAGAAGATAGAGGTTCTGCAGAAGCTGTGGCAGAAAGAGGTGCTGTAGCTTCCAGGAAAGAGAGAGGTGCTGCAGCAGCGGCAGTGGGTGGTGCTGTAGGACAGAAGTAACCCTGCTGCAAAACTACAAGCTGACAGGCCTCTGGCCTGCCCTGCTCCCTACCTAGTCTTCGAGTCAGTGTGCGCCCCCTCTGCTTCTTCTCCTCCTGCTCTACGGCTGCCAGAACAGTGGTGGAGTGGTGGGCATCAGCGCGCCCTCTAACTTTTCCGGCGCCCGGAGCATGCGCTCCACCGGAGCCACCCTCGCTACACCCCTGACTGTACTGCCTTGTGCTGCTTCATGTAGAACTATCTACTGTGCTGTACTGCCTTGTGCTGCTTAATGTATGACTATCTACTGTACTGTACTGCCTTGTGCTGCTTAATGTATGACTATCTACTGTGCTGTACTGCCTTGTGCTGCTTAATGTATGACTATCTACTGTGCTGTACTGCCTTGTGCTGCTTAATGTATGACTATCTACTGTACTGTACTGCCTTGTCTGCTTCCTGTATGACTATCTACTGTACTGTACTGCCTTGTGCTGCTTAATGTATAACTATCTACTGTACTGTACTGCCTTGTCTGCTACCTGTATAACTATCTACTGTGCTGTACTGCCTTGTGCTGCTTAATGTATAACTATCTACTGTACTGTACTGCCTTGTCTGCTTCCTGTATAACTATCTACTGTACTGTACCGCCTTGTGCTGCATCATGTATAATTATCTACTGTACTGTACTGCCTTGTGCTGCTTAATGTATGACTATCTACTGTACTGTACTGCCTTGTGCTGCTTAATGTAGAACTATCTACTGTACTGCCTTGTGCTGCATCATGTAGAACTATCTACTGTACTGTACTGCCTTGTGCTGCTTAATGTATGACTATCTATACTGTACTGCCTTGTGCTGCTTAATGTATGACTATCTACTGTACTGTACTGCCTTGTGCTGCATCATGTAGAACTATCTACTGTACTGTACTGCCTTGTGCTGCATCATGTAGAACTATCTACTGTACTGTACTGCCTTGTGCTGCATCATGTAGAACTATCTACTGTACTGTACTGCCTTGTGCTGCATCATGTAGAACTATCTACTGTACTGCCTTGTGATGCATCAAGTAGAACGATCTACTGTACTGTACTGCCTTTTGCTGCATCATGTAGAACTATCTACTGTACTGCCTTGTGCTGCATCATGTAGAACTATCTACTGTACTGCCTTGTGCTGCATCATGTAGAACTATCTACTGTACTGCCTTGTGCTGCATCATGTAGAACTATCTACTGTACTGCCTTGTGCTGCATCAAGTAGAACGATCTACTGTACTGTACTGCCTTGTGCTGCATCATGTAGAACTATCTACTGTACTGCCTTGTGCTGCATCATGTAGAACTATCTACTGTACTGTACTGCCTTGTGCTGCATCATGTAGAACTATCTACTGTACTGTACTGCCTTGTGCTGCTTAATGTATGACTATCTATACTGTACTGCCTTGTGCTGCTTAATGTATGACTATCTACTGTACTGTACTGCCTTGTGCTGCATCATGTAGAACTATCTACTGTACTGCCTTGTGCTGCATCATGTAGAACTATCTACTGTACTGTACTGCCTTAGTTCTACATGATGCAGCACAAGGCAGTACAGTAGATAGTTCTACATGATGCAGCACATCTACTGTACTGCCTTGTGCTGCATCATGTAGAACTATCTACTGTACTGCCTTGTGCTGCATCATGTAGAACTATCTACTGTACTGCCTTGTGCTGCATCATGTAGAACTATCTACTGTACTGTACTGCCTTGTGCTGCATCATGTATAATTATCTACTGTACTGTACTGCCTTGTGCTGCATCATGTAGAACGATCTACTGTACTGCCTTGTGCTGCATCATGTAGAACTATCTACTGTACTGCCTTGTGCTGCATCATGTAGAACTATCTACTGTACTGCCTTGTGCTGCATCATGTAGAACTATCTACTGTACTGTACTGCCTTGTGCTGCATCATGTAGAACTATCTACTGTACTGCCTTGTGCTGCATCATGTAGAACTATCTACTGTACTGTACTGCCTTGTGCTGCATCATGTAGAACTATCTACTGTACTGTACTGCCTTGTGCTGCATCATGTAGAACTATCTACTGTACTGTACTGCCTTGTGCTGCATCATGTAGAACTATCTACTGTACTGCCTTGTGCTGCATCATGTGTAATTATCTACTGTACTGCCTTGTGCTGCATCATGTAGAACTATCTACTGTACTGTACTGCCTTGTGCTGCATCATGTAGAACTATCTACTGTACTGTACTGCCTTGTGCTGCATCATGTAGAACTATCTACTGTACTGCCTTGTGCTGCATCATGTATAATTATCTACTGTACTGCCTTGTGCTGCATCATGTAGAACTATCTACTGTACTGTACTGCCTTGTGCTGCATCATGTAGAACGATCTACTGTACTGTACTGCCTTGTGCTGCATCATGTAGAACTATCTACTGTACTGCCTTGTGCTGCATCATGTAGAACTATCTACTGTACTGTACTGCCTTGTGCTGCATCATGTAGAACTATCTACTGTACTGCCTTGTGCTGCATCATGTAGAACTATCTACTGTACTGCTTTGTGCTGCTTAATGTATGACTATCTACTGTACTGTACTGCCTTGTGCTGCATCATGTAGAACTATCTACTGTACTCAGAGGTGTAGCTTGGCGCCATGGTGCCCGGAGCAAGGCTATGATTTGCACCCTCCCCTCCCCTCCCCTGTACTGAATTGGGGACCTAGCCAACATGTGGTGGCATGTTACATTTGAAAAGAAACAATATTTCTCTGACGTCCTAAGTGGATGCTGGGCACTCCGTTAGGACCATGGGGATTAGCGGCTCCGCAGGAGACAGGGCACAAAACTAAAGCTTTAGGATCAGGTGGTGTGTACTGGCTCCTCCCCCTATGACCCTCCTCCAAGCCTCAGTTAGGTTTTTGTGCCCGTCCGAGCAGGGTGCAATCTAGGTGGCTCTCTTAAGGAGCTGCTTAGAAAAAGTTTTTAGGTTTATTATTTTCAGTGAGTCCTGCTGGCAACAGGCTCACTGCTTCGAGGGACTTAGGGGAGAGAAGTTCAACTCACCTGCGTGCAGGATGGATTGGCTTCTTAGGCTACTGGACACCATTAGCTCCAGAGGGAGTCGGAACACAGGTCTCACCCTGGGGTTCGTCCCGGAGCCGCGCCGCCGACCCCCCTTGCAGATGCTGAAGATTGAAGGTCCAGAAACCGGCGGCAGAAGGCTCTTCAGTCTTCTTGAAGGTAGCGCACAGCACTGCAGCTGTGCGCCATTGTTTGTCACACACTTCTCACCAACGGTCACGGAGGGTGCAGGGCGCTGCTGGGGGCGCCCTGGGCAGCAATGTAAATACCTTTTATGGCTAAAAAATACATCACATATAGCCCTTGAGGCTATATGGATGTATTTAACCCCTGCCAGATATTACAAACTACGGGAGAAAAGCCCGCCGGAATAGGGGGCGGGGCTTATTCTCCTCAGCACACAGCGCCATTTTCCTGCTCAGCTCCGCTGTGAGGAAGGCTCCCAGGACTCTCCCCTGCACTGCACTACAGAAACAGGGTAAAACAGAGAGGGGGGGCACTTTTTATGGCGATATTTTATATATTTAAGCTGCTATAAGGATACAACACTTATATAAGGTTGTTCCCATATATATTATAGCGCTTGGGTGTGTGCTGGCAAACTCTCCCTCTGTCTCCCCAAAGGGCTAGTGGGGTCCTGTCTTCGATAAGAGCATTCCCTGTGTGTCTGCTGTGTGTCGGTACGTGTGTGTCGACATGTATGAGGACGATGTTGGTGTGGAGGCAGAGCAATTGCCGGTAATGGTGATGTCACCCCCTAGGGAGTCGACACCGGAATGGATGGCTTTGTTTATGGAATTACGTGATAATGTCAGCACATTACAAAAATCAGTTGACGACATGAGACGGCCGGAAAACCAGTTGGTACCTGCCCAGGCGTCTCAGACACCGTCAGGGGCTGTAAAACGCCCTTTACCTCAGTCGGTCGACACAGACCCAGACACGGACACTGAATCTAGTGTCGACGGTGAAGAAACAAACGTATTTTCAAGTAGAGCCACACGTTATATGATCACGGCAATGAAGGAGGCTTTGCATATCTCTGATACTGCAAGTACCACAAAAAGGGGTATTATGTGGGGGGTGAAAAAACTACCTGTAGTTTCTCTGACGTCCTAGTGGATGCTGGGAACTCCGTAAGGACCATGGGGAATAGCGGCTCCGCAGGAGACTGGGCACATCTAAAGAAAGCTTTAGGATCACCTGGTGTGCACTGGCTCCTCCCCCCATGACCCTCCTCCAAGCCTCAGTTAGATTTCTGTGCCCGACGAGAAGGGTGCACACTAGGGGCTCTCCTGAGCTCTTTGTGAAAGTTTTAGTTTAGGTTTATTATTTTCAGTGAGACCTGCTGGCAACAGGCTCACTGCATCGAGGGACTAAGGGGAGAAGAAGCGAACTCACCTGCGTGCAGAGTGGATTGGGCTTCTTAGGCTACTGGACATTAGCTCCAGAGGGACGATCACAGGTTCAGCCTGGATGGGTCACCGGAGCCGCGCCGCCGTCCCCCTTACAGAGCCAGAAGAGCGAAGAGGTCCGGAAAAATCGGCGGCAGAAGACGATCCTGTCTTCAGATAAGGTAGCGCACAGCACCGCAGCTGTGCGCCATTGCTCTCAGCACACTTCACACTCCGGTCACTGAGGGTGCAGGGCGCTGGGGGGGGCAGCGCCCTGAGACGCAATAAATCGATAAAAAAACCTTATATGGCTAAAATAAATGCATCACATATAACTCCTGGGCTATATAGATGCATTTAACCCCTGCCAAAACATACAGAAAAAGGATGATAAGGACGCCGAGAAAGGGGCGGAGCCTATCTTCTCAGCACACTGGCGCCATTTTCCCTCACAGCTCAGTTGGAGGGAAGCTCCCTGGCTCTCCCCTGCAGTCACTACACTACAGAAAGGGGTTAAAAAAGAGAGGGGGGCACAAATTAGGCGCAGTATATAACAATACAGCAGCTATAAAGGGAAAAACACTTATATAAGGTTATCCCTGTATATATATAGCGCTCTGGTGTGTGCTGGCAAACTCTCCCTCTGTCTCCCCAAAGGGCTAGTGGGGTCCTGTCCTCTATCAGAGCATTCCCTGTGTGTGTGCTGTGTGTCGGTACGTTGGTGTCGACATGTATGAGGAGAAAAATGATGAGGAGACGGAGTAGAGTGTCTGAAATAGTGTTGTCACCCCCTAGGGGGTCGACACCTGAGTGGATGTACTGTTGAAATTGCGTGACAGTGTCAGCTTTGTATAAAAGACAGTGGTTGACATGAGACAGCCGGCTACTCAGCTTGTGCATGTCCAGACGTCTCATACAGGGGCCCTAAAGCGCCCGTTACCTCAGATACAGACGCCGACAGGGGTACTGACTCCTGTGTCGACGGTGAAGAGACAACCGTGATTTCCAATAGGGCCACACATTGCATGATTGAGGCAATGGAAAAAGTTTACACTTTTCTGATAATATGAATACCACCAAAAAAAAGGGGTATTATGTTTGGTGAGGAAAAACTTCCTGTAGTTTTCCTGAATCTGAGAAATAAAATGAGGTGTGTGATGATGCGTGGGTTTCCCCCCGATAACAATTGATATTTTCTAAAAAGTTATTGGCAGTATACCTTTTCCCGCCAGAGGTTAGGGTGCGTTGGGAAACACCCCCTAGGGTGGATAAAGCGCTCACACGCTTGTAAAAACAAGGGCTCTACCCTCTCCTGAGATGGCCGCCCTTAAGGATCCTGCTGATAGAAAGCAGGAGCGTATCCTAAAATGTATTTACACACATACTGGTGTTATACTGCGACCAGCAATCGCCTCAGCCTGGATGTGCAGTGCTGGGTTGGCGTGGTCGGATTCCCTGACTGGAAATATGGTATCCTAGATAAGGACAGTATATTATTGCCTATAGAGCAATTAAAGGATGCATTTCTATATATGCAGGATGCACAGCGGAATATTTGCCGACTGGCATCAAGTATAAGTGCGTTGTCCAATTATTCCAGTAAAGTGGTCAGGTGATGCGGATTCCAAACGGCATTTGGAAGTATTGCCTTAAAAGAGGGGATGTACCCCAGGTCGCCTCTCAAAATAAGACGCCGTATTATCAGGCGCAGTCCTGGTTGGCAAGCGGACAAAAGGGTTCCTCTTTTCTGCTCGTGACAGAGGGAGAGGAAAATGGCTGCAGAGATCAGCCAGTTCCAAGGAACAGAAACCCTTTTCCGCCGCTGCCAAGCCCTCAGTATGACGCTAGGGCTTTACAAGTTCAGGCACGGTGGGGTCCCGTTCTCAATGAATTTCAGTGCGCAGTGGGCTCACTCGCAAGTAGACCCCTGGATCCTTCAGATAATATTTCAGGGGTACAAATTGGAATTCGAGACGTATTCCCCTCGCCGTTTCCAAAAGTCTGTTTTACCGACGTCTCCCGCTGACAGGGAGGCAGTTTTGGAAGCCATTCACAAGCTGTATTCCCAGCAGGTGATAATCAAGGTACCCCTCCTGCAACAGGGAACGGGGTAATATTCCACACTATTGTGGTACCGAAGCCAGACGGCTCGGTGAGACCGATTTTAAAATCTAAAATCTTTGAACACTTGCATACAGAGGTTCAAATTCAAAATTGAGTCACTCAGAGCAGTGATTGCAAACCTGGAAGAAGGGGACTACATGATGTCTCGGGACATCAAGGAGGCTTACCTTCATGTCAAAATTTACCCTTCTCACCAAGGGTATTTCAGGTTATGGTACAGAACTGTATCAGTTCGGACGCTGCCGTAGGGATGGTCCACGGCACCCCGGGTCTTTACTGAAGTAATGACCGAAATGATGATATTCCTTCGAAGGAAGGGAATTTTAGTTATCCTTTACTTGGACGATTCCCTGATAAGGGTAAGATCCAGGGAACAGTTGGAGATCGGTGTAGCACTATATCAGGTAGTGTTGCGTCAGCACGATTGGATTTTCAATATTCCAAAATCGCAGCTGGTTCCGACGACTTGTCTTCTGTTCCTAGGGATGATTCTGGACATAGTCCAGAAAGAAGGTGCTTCTCCCGGAGGAGAAAGCCAGGGAGTTATCCGAGCTAGTCAGGAACCTCCTAAAACCGAACCAAGTCTCAGTGCATCAATGCACAAGGGTTCTGGGTAAAAATGGTGGCTTCCTACGAAGCAATCCCATTCGGCAGATTCCACGCACAGTGGAACCTTCTGGACAAATGGTCCGGGTCGCATCTTCAGATGCTTCAGCGGATAACCCTGTCACCAGGGACAAGGGTATCCCTCCTGTGGTGTTTGCAGAGTGCTCATCTTCTAGAGAGCCGCAGATTCGGCATTCGGGACTGGGTCCTGGTGGCCACGGATGCCAGCCTGCGAGGCTGGGGAGCAGTCACACAGGGAAGGAATTTCCAGGGCTTATGGTCAAGCCTGGAGACATCTCTTCATATAAACATTCTGGAACTAAGGGCCATTTACAATGCCCTAAGTCAAGCGAAACCCCTGCTTCAGGGTCAGGCGGTATTGATCCAATCGGACAACATCACGTCAGTCGCCCACGTAAACAGACAGGGCGGCACGAGAAGCAGGAGGGCAATGGCAGAAGCTGCAAGGATTTTCGCTGGGCGGAAAATCATGTGATAGCACTGTCAGCAGTGTTCATACCGGGAGTGGACAACTGGGAAGCAGACTTCCTCAGCAGACACGACCTTCACCCGGGAGAGTGGGGACTTCACCCAGAAGTCTTCCACCTGATTGTAAACCGTTGGGAAAAACAAAAGGTGGACATAATGGCGTCCCGTCTAAACAAAAAACTAGACAGATATTGCGCCAGGTCAAGGGACCCTCAGGCAATAGCGGTGGACGCTCTGGTAACACCGTGGGTGTACCAGTCAGTGTATGTGTTCCCTCCTCTGCCCCTCATACCAAAAGTACTGAGAATCATGAGAAGGAGAGGAGTAAGAACTATACTCATGGTTCCGGATGGGCCAAGAAGGACTTGGTATCCGGAACTTCAAGAGATGCTCACGGACGAACAGTGGCCTCTACCTCTAAGAAAGGACCTGCTCCAGCAAGGGCCTTGTCTGTTCCAAGACTTACCGCGGCTGCGTTTGACGGCATGGCGGTTGAACGCCGGATCCTGAAGATCCCTACCCTGGTCAAGGCCAGGAAAGACGTAACCGCAAAACATTATCACCGCATTTGGCGAAAATATGTTGCGTGGGGTGAGGCCAAGAAGGCCCCTACAGAGGAATTTCAACTGGGTCGTTTCCTCCATTTCCTGCAAACAGGACTGTCTATGGGCCTAAAATTAGGGTCCATTAAGGTTCAAATTTCGGCCCTGTCGATTTTCTTCCAAAAAGAACTGCCTTCAGTGCCTGAAGTTCAGACATTTGTAAAAGGGGTACTGCATATACAGTCTCCTTTTGTGCCTCCAGTGGCACCTTGGGGATCTCAATGTTGTGTTGAGTTTCCTAAAGTCACATTGGTTTGAACCACTCACCACTGTGGACTTAAAATATCTCACATGGAAGTGACGAGTTAGCCCTGGTTTCAGCCAGGCGGGTGTCAGAATTGGCGGCTTTATCATATAAAAGCCCTTACTTAATATTTCATTCTGAAAGGGCAGAATTG
Organism: Pseudophryne corroboree; assembly: GCF_028390025.1. Taxonomy (NCBI): domain Eukaryota; kingdom Metazoa; phylum Chordata; class Amphibia; order Anura; family Myobatrachidae; genus Pseudophryne; species Pseudophryne corroboree. The sequence goes on along the minus strand of NC_086448.1, from coordinate 830,066,517 downwards.
AGGACTCGTCCTCAAATTTTCTACCTAAGGTGGTTTCTGCATTTCACATAAACCAACCTATTGTGGTACCTGCGGCTACTAAGGACTTGGAGGATTCCAAGTTGCTTGACGTGGTCAGGACCCTGAAAATACATGTTTCCAGGACGGCTGGAGTCAGAAAATCTGACTCGCTGTTTATCCTGTATGCACCCAACAAACTGGGTGCTCCTGCTTCTAAGCAGACGATTGCTCGTTGGATTTGTAGTACAATACAGCTTGCACATTCTGTGGCAGGCCTGCCACAGCCAAAAATCTTAAAATGCCCACTCCACAAGGAAGGTGGGCTCATCTTGGGCAGCTGCCCGAGGGGTCTCGGCTTTACAACTTTGCCGAGCAGTTACTTGGTCAGGAGCAAATACGTTTGTAAAATTCTACAAATTTTATATCTTGGCTGAGGAGGACCTGGAGTTCTCTCATTCGGTGCTGCAGAGTCATCCGCACTCTCCCGCCCGTTTGGGAGCTTTGGTATAATCCCCATGGTCCTTACGGAGTTCCCAGCATCCACTAGGACGTCAGAGAAAATAAGAATTTACTTACCGATAATTCTATTTCTCGTAGTCCGTAGTGGATGCTGGGCGCCCATCCCAAGTGCGGATTGTCTGCAATACTGGTACATAATTTTTGTTACCAAAAAATTCGGGTTATTGTTGTAGTGAGCCATCTTTTCTAGAGGCTCCTCTATTATCATGCTGTTAACTGGGTTCAGATCACAAGTTGTACAGTGTGATTGGTGTGGCTGGTATGAGTCTTACCCGGGATTCAAAATCCTTCCTTATTGTGTACGCTCGTCCGGGCACAGTATCCTAACTGAGGCTTGGAGGAGGGTCATGGGGGGAGGAGCCAGTGCACACCAGGTGATCCTAAAGCTTTCTTTAGATGTGCCCAGTCTCCTGCGGAGCCGCTATTCCCCATGGTCCTTACGGAGTTCCCAGCATCCACTACGGACTACGAGAAATAGAATTATCGGTAAGTAAATTCTTATTTTTTCCTGAATCAGAGGAATTGAATGATGTATGTGATGAAGCGTGGGTTAACCCAGATAGAAAAGTGCTAATTTCAAAAAAAGTTATTGGCATTATACCCTTTCCCGCCAGAGGTTAGGGCGCGCTGGGAAACACCCCCTAGGGTGGATAAGGCGCTCACACGCTTATTAAAACAAGTGGCGTTACCGTCTCCTGATACGGCCGCCCTCAAGGATCCAGCTGATAGGAGGCTGGAAACTACCCTAAAGAGTATATACACACATACTGGTGTTATACTGCGACCAGCCATCGCCTCAGCCTGGATGTGCAGTGCTGGGGTGGTCTGGTCGGATTCCCTGACTGAAAATATTGATACCCTGGATAGGGACAGTATTTTATTGACTATAGAGCAATTAAAGGATGCTTTTCTTTATATGCGAGATGCTCAGAGGGATATTTGCACTCTGGCATCGAGAGTAAGTGCGATGTCCATATCTGCCAGAAGAAGTTTATGGACGCGACAGTGGTCAGGTGATGCGGATTCCAAACGACATATGGAAGTATTGCCGTATAAAGGGGAAGAATTATTTGGCGTAGGTCTATCGGATCTGGTGGCCACGGCAACTGCCGGAAATTCCACCTTTTTACCTCAGACCCCCTCCCAACAGAAAAAGACACCGTCTTTTCAGCCGCAGTCCTTTCGGTCCTATAAGAACAAGAGGGCAAAAGGACAGTCATATCTGCCCCGGGGCAGAGGAAGGGGTAAGAGAGGGCAGCAAGCAGCCCCTGACCAGGAACAGAAGCCCTCCCAGGGTTCTGCAAAGCCCTCAGCATGACGCTGGGGCTGTACAAGCGGACTCAGGAGCGGTGGGGGGTCGACTCAGGAATTTCAGCGCACAGTGGGCTTGCTCACAGGTGGACCCTTGGATCCTGCAGGTAGTATCTCAGGGTTACAGGTTGGAATTCGAGAAGTCTCCCCCTCGCCGGTTCCTAAAGTCTGCTTTGCCAACGTCTCCCTCAGACAGGGCGACGGTATTGGAAGCCATTCACAAGCTGTTTTCTCAGCAGGTGATAGTCAAGGTACCCCTCCTACAACAGGGAAAGGGGTATTACTCCACGCTATTTGTGGTACCGAAGCTGGACGGCTCGGTAAGACCTATTCTAAATCTGAAATCTTTGAACCTGTACATACAAAAATTCAAGTTCAAGATGGAATCACTCAAAGCAGTGATAGCGAATCTGGAAGAAGGGGACTTTATGGTGTCCCTGGACATAAAGGATGCTTACCTGCATGTCCCAATTTGCCCTTCAAAAACCCCTGCTTCAGGGTCAGCCAGTGTTGATCCAGTCGGACAACATCACGGCAGTCGCCCACGTAAACAGACAGGGCGGCACAAGAAGCAGGAGAGCAATGGCAGAAGCTGCAAGGATCCTTCGCTGGGCGGAAGATCATGTGATAGCACTGTCAGCAGTGTTCATTCCGGGAGTAGACAACTGGGAAGCAGACTTCCTCAGCAGACACGATCTACACCCGGGAGAGTGGGGACTTCATCCAGAAGTCTTCCACATGATTGTGAACCGTTGGGAAAAACCAAAGGTGGATATGATGGCGTCTCGCCTCAACAAAAAACTGGACAGGTATTGCGCCAGGTCAAGAGACCCTCAGGCAATAGCTGTGGACGCTCTGGTAACACCGTGGGTGTACCAGTCAGTGTATGTGTTTCCTCCTCTGCCTCTCATACCCAAAGTACTGAGAATTATACGGCAAAGGGGAGTAAGAACGATACTCGTGGCTCCGGATTGGCCAAGAAGAACTTGGTACCCGGAACTTCAGGAGATGCTCACGGAAAATCCGTGGCCTCTACCTCTAAGACGGGACCTGATTCAGCAGGGACCGTGTCTATTCCAAGACTTACCGCGGCTGCGTTTGACGGCATGGCGGTTGAACGCCGAATTCTAAAGGAAAAAGGCATTCCAGAAGAGGTCATTCCTACACTGGTTAAAGCCAGGAAGGAGGTGACTGCACAACATTATCACCGCATTTGGAGAAAATATGTTGCGTGGTGTGAGGCCAGGAAGGCCCCCACGGAGGAATTTCAACTGGGTCGATTCCTACATTTCCTGAAAACAGGATTGTCTATGGGCCTCAAATTGGGGTCCATTAAGGTTCAAATTTCGGCCCTGTCGATTTTCTTCCAGAAAGAATTGGCTTCAGTTCCTGAAGTCCAGACTTTTGTAAAAGGAGTACTACATATACAGCCCCCGGTTGTGCCCCCAGTGGCTCCGTGGGACCTGAATGTAGTTTTGGATTTTCTCAAATCCCATTGGTTTGAGCCACTCAAATCGGTGGATTTGAAATATCTTACATGGAAAGTAACCATGCTACTGGCCCTGGCTTTAGCCAGGAGAGTATCAGAATTGGCGGCTTTATCGTATAAGAGCCCATATCTGATTTTCCATTCGGACAGGGCAGAACTGCGGACGCGTCCTCAGTTTCTGCCTAAGGTGGTGTCAGCGTTTCACCTGAACCAGCCTATTGTGGTGCCTGCGGCTACTAGCGATTTGGAAGATTCCAAGTTGCTGGACGTTGTCAGGGCATTGAAAATATACATTTCAAGGACGGCTGGAGTCAGAAAATCTGACTCGCTGTTTATACTGTATGCACCCAACAAGCTGGGTGCTCCTGCTTCTAAGCAGACGATTGCTCGTTGGATTTGTAGCACAATTCAACTTGCACATTCTGTGGCAGGCCTGCCACAGCCTAAATCTGTCAAGGCCCATTCCACAAGGAAGGTGGGCTCATCCTGGGCGGCTGCCCGAGGGGTCTCGGCATTACAACTCTGCCGAGCAGCTACGTGGTCGGGGGAGAACACGTTTGTAAAATTCTACAAATTTGATACCCTGGCTAAAGAGGACCTGGAGTTCTCTCATTCGGTGCTGCAGAGTCATCCGCACTCTCCCGCCCGTTTGGGAGCTTTGGTATAATCCCCATGGTCCTGACGGAGTCCCCAGCATCCACTTAGGACGTCAGAGAAAATAAGATTTTACTTACCGATAAATCTATTTCTCGTAGTCCGTAGTGGATGCTGGGCGCCCATCCCAAGTGCGGATTGTCTGCAATACTTGTACATAGTTATTGTTACAAAAAAATCGGGTTATTTGTTGTGAGCCGTCTGTTCAGAGGCTCCTACGTTTGTCATACTGTTAACTGGGTTTAGATCACAAGTTATACGGTGTGATTGGTGTGGCTGGTATGAGTCTTACCCGGGATTCAATATCCTTCCTTATTATGTACGCTCGTCCGGGCACAGTATCCTAACTGAGGCTTGGAGGAGGGTCATAGGGGGAGGAGCCAGTACACACCACCTGATCCTAAAGCTTTAGTTTTGTGCCCTGTCTCCTGCGGAGCCGCTAATCCCCATGGTCCTGACGGAGTCCCCAGCATCCACTACGGACTACGAGAAATAGATTTATCGGTAAGTAAAATCTTATTTTCTCTGACGTCCTAGTGGATGCTGGGAACTCCGTAAGGACCATGGGGAACAGCGGCTCCGCAGGAGACTGGGCACAAAAAGAAAGCTTTAGGACTACCTGGTGTGCACTGGCTCCTCCCCCTATGACCCTCCTCCAAGCCTCAGTTAGATTTTTGTGCCCGACCGAGCAGGGTGCAATCTAGGGGGTTCTCCTGAGCTTCTTAGATAAAAGTTAGTTTTAGGATTTTTATTTTCAGTGAGACCTGCTGGCAACAGGCTCACTGCATCGAGGGACTAAGGGGAGAAGAAGCGAATCTGCCTGCTTGCGGCCAGCTTGGGCTTCTTAGGCTACTGGACACCATTAGCTCCAGAGGGATCGAACACAGGCCCAGCCTCGGAGTCCGGTCCCAGAGCCGCGCCGCCGGCCCCCTTACAGAGCCAGAAGCAAGAAGAGGTCCGGAAAATCGGCGGCAGAAGACATCAGTCTTCATCAAGGTAGTGCACAGCACTGCAGCTGTGCGCCATTGCTCCTCATGCACACCTCACACTGCGGTCACTGATGGGTGCAGGGCGCTGGGGGGGGGCGCCCTGAGCAGCAATATTAACACCTTGGCTGGCAAAAATACATCACATATAACCCCCAGGGCTATATGGATGTACATTAACCCCTGCCAGAATGCATAAAAATGCGGGAGAAAAGTCAGTGAAAAAGGGGCGGAGCCTATCTCCTCAGCACACTGGCGCCATTTTTCCCTCACAGCTCCGTTGGAGGGAAGCTCCCTGGCTCTCCCCTGCAGTTAATACACTACAGAAAGGGTTAAAGAGAGAGGGGGGGGCACAATTTAGGCGCAGTATACATATATATATATGCAGCTATAAGGGAAAACACTTTTTCTCTAACGTCCTAAGTGGATGCTGGGGACTCCGTAAGGACCATGGGGAATAGCGGCTCCGCATGAGACTGGGCACATCTAAAGAAAGCTTTAGGACTATCTGGTGTGCACTGGCTCCTCCCCCTATGACCCTCCTCCAAGCCTCAGTTAGATCTCTGTGCCCGAACGAGAAGGGTGCACACTAGGGGCTCTCCTGAGCTTCTTAGTGAAAGTTTTAGTTTAGGTTTTTTATTTTCAGTGAGACCTGCTGGCAACAGGCTCACTGCATCGAGGGACTAAGGGGAGAAGAAGCGAACTCACCTGCGTGCAGAGTGGATTGGGTTTCTTAGGCTACTGGACATTAGCTCCAGAGGGACGATCACAGGCCCAGCTTGGATGGGTCCCAGAGCGGCGCCGCCGGCCCCCTTACAGAGCCAGAAGGCAGAAGAGGTCCGGAAAATCGGCGGCAGAAGACGTCCTGTCTTCAACAAGGTAGCGCACAGCACTGCAGCTGTGCGCCATTGCTCTCAGCACACTTCACACTCCGGTCACTGAGGGTGCAGGGCGCTGGGGGGGGGGGCGCCCTGAGACGCAATAAAAAACACCTTGGATGGCAAAAAAATGCATCACATATAGCTCCTGGGCTATATGGATGCATTTAACCCCTGCCAGAATACACAGAAAAACGGGAGATAAGGCCGCCGATAAGGGGGCGGAGCTTATCTCCTCAGCACACTGGCGCCATTTTCCCTCACAGCTCCGTTGGAGGGAAGCTCCCTGGCTCTCCCCTGCAGTCACTACACTACAGAAAGGGTTAAAAAAGAGAGGGGGGGCACTAATTAGGCGCAGTATTAACTATACAGCAGCTATAAGGGGAAAAACACTTATATAAGGTTATCCCTGTGTATATATATATATATATAGCGCTCTGGTGTGTGCTGGCAAACTCTCCCTCTGTCTCCCCAAAGGGCTAGTGGGGTCCTGTCCTCTATCAGAGCATTCCCTGTGTGTGTGCTGTATGTCGGTACTTTTGTGTCGACATGTATGAGGAGAAAAATGATGTGGAGACGGAGCAGATTGCCTGTAATAGTGATGTCACCCCCTAGGGGGTCGACACCTGAGTGGATGAACTGTTGGAAGAAATTACGTGACAGTGTCAGCTCTGTATAAAAGACAGTGGTTGACATGAGACAGCCGGCTACTCAGCTTGTGCCTGTCCAGGCGTCTCATAGGCCGTCAGGGGCTATAAAGCGCCCGTTACCTCAGATGGCAGATATAGACGCCGACACGGATACTGACTCCAGTGTCGACGGTGAAGAGACAAATGTGACTTCCAGTAGGGCCACACGTTACATGATTGAGGCAATGAAAAATGTTTTACACATTTCTGATAATACGAGTACCACCAAAAAGGGGTATTATGTTCGGTGAGGAAAAACTACCTGTAGTTTTCCTGAATCTGAGAAATTAAATGAGGTGTGTGATGATGCGTGGGTTTCCCCCGATAACAACTGATAATTTCTAAAATGTTATTGGCATTATATCCTTTCCCGCCAGAGGTTAGGGTGCGTTGGGAAACACCCCCTAGGGTGGATAAACGCTCACACGCTTGTAAGGGCTCTAACCTCTCCTGAGATGGCCGCCCTTAAGGATCCTGCTGATAGAAAGCAGGAGGGTATCCTAAAATGTATTTACACACATACTGGTGTTATACTGCGACCAGCAATCGCCTCAGCCTGGATGTGCAGTGCTGGGTCGGCGTGGTCGGATTCCCTGACTGAAAATATTGATACCCTAGATAGGGACAGTATATTTTTGCCTATAGAGCATTTGAAAGATGCATTTCTATATATGCGTGATGCACAGCGGAATATTTGCCGACTGGCATCAAGTCTAAGTGCGTTGTCCATTTCTACCAGTAGAGGGTTATGGACACGTCAGTGGTCAGGTGATGCGTATTCCAAATGGCATTTGGAAGTATTGCCTTATTAAGGGGAGGAATTATTTGGGGTCGGTCTTTTAGACCTGGTGGCCACGGAAACAGCTGGGAAATACACGTTTGTACCCCAGGTCACCTCTCAACATGAGAAGACGCCGTATTATCAGGCGCAGTCTTTTCGTGGACAAGCGGGCAAAAGGTTCCTCATTTCTGCCCCGTGACAGAGGGAGAGGAAAAAGGCTGCAGAAATCAGCCAGTTCCCAGGAACAGAAACCCTCTCCCGCCTCTGCCAAGCCCTCAGTATACGCTGGGGCTTTACAAGCAGAATCAGGCACGGTGGGGGGCCCGTCTCAATGAATTTCAGCGCGCAGTGGGCTCACTCGCAAGTAGACCCCTGGATCCTTCAGGTGATATCTCAGGGGTACAAATTAGGAAACTGCGAGGGGGAGACGTCTCGAATTCTAAAGTCGGCTTTACCGATGTCTCCTTCTGACAGGGAGACAGTTTTGGAAGCCATTCACAAGCTGTATTCCCAGCAGATGATAATCAAGATACCCCTCCTGCAACAGGGAACGGGGTATTATTCCACACTGTGGTGGTACCGAAGCCGGACGGCTCGGTGAGACCGATTCTAAATCTAAAATCTTTGAACACTTACATACAGAGGTTCAAATTCAAGATTGAGTCACTCAGAGCAGTGATTGCGAACCTGGAAGAAGGGGACTACATGATGTCTCGGGACATCAAGGATGCTTACCTTCATGTCAAAATTTACCCTTCTCACCAAGGGTACCTCAGGTTTATGGTACAGAACTGTCACTATCAGTTCAGACGCTGCCGTATGGATGGTCCACGGCACCCCGGGTCTTTACCAAGGTAATGGCCGAAATGATGATATTCCTTCGAAGGAAGGGAATTTTAGTTATCCCTTACTTGGACAATTCCCTGATAAGGGTAAGATCCAGGGAACAGTTGGAGGTCGGTGTAGCACTATCTCAGGTAGTGTTGCGGCAGCACGATTGGATTCTCAATATTCCAAAATCGCAGCTGGTTCCGACGACTTGTCTTCTGTTCCTAGGGATGATCCTGGACACAGTCCAGAATAAGGTGTTTCTCCCGGAGGAGAAAGCCAGGGAGTTATCCGAGCTAGTCGGGAACCTCCTAAAACCGAGCCAAGTCTCAGTGCATCAATGCACAAGGGTTCTGGGTAAAATGGTGGCTTCCTACGAAGCAATCCCATTCGGCAGATTCCACGCAAGAACTTTCCAGTGGGACCTGCTGGACAAATGGTCCGGGTCGCATCTTCAGATGCATCAGCGGATAACCCTGTCACCAAGGACAAGGGTGTCCCTCCTGTGGTGGTTGCAGAGTGCTCATCTTCTAGAGGGCCGCAGATTCGGCATTCAGGACTGGGTCCTGGTGACCACGGATGCCAGCCTGCGAGGCTGGGGAGCAGTCACACAGGGAAGGAATATCCAGGGCTTATGGTCAAGCCTGGAGACATCACTTCACATAAATATCCTGAAGCTAAGGGACATTTACAATGCTCTAAGCTTAGCAAGACCTCTGCTTCAAGGTCAGCCGGTGTTGATCCAGTCAGACAACATCACGGCAGTCACCCACGTAAACAGACAGGGTGGCACAAGAAGCAGGAGGGCAATGGCAGAAGCTGCAAGGATTCTTCGCTGGGCGGAAAATCATGTGATAGCACTGTCGGCAGTATTCATTCCGGGAGTGGACAACTGGGAAGCAGACTTCCTCAGCACGACCTCCACCCGGGAGAGTGGGGACTTCACCCAGAAGTCTTCCACATGATTATAAACCGTTGGGAAAAAATCGACAGGTATTGTGCCAGGTCCAGGGACCCTCAGGCAATAGCTGTAGACGCTCTGGTAACACCGTGGGTGTACCAGTCAGGGTATGTGTTCCCTCCTCTGCCTCTCATACCCAAGGTACTGAGATTGATAAGATGGAGAGGAGTAAGCACTATATTTGTGGCTCCGGATTGGCCAAGAAGGACTTGGTAACCGGAACTTCAAGAGATGCTCACGGAGGATCCGTGGCCTCTACCTCTAAGAAGGGACCTGCTCCAGCAAGGACCCTGTCTGTTCCAAGACTTACCGCGGCTGCGTTTGACGGCATGGCGGTTGAACGCCGGATCCTGAAGGAAAAAAGGCATTCCGGATGAAGTCATCCCTATCCTGATCAAAGCCAGGATGGATGTAACCGCAAAAACATTATCACCGCATTTGGCGAAAATATGTTGCGTGGTGCGAGGCCAGTAAGGCCCGACGGAGGAAATTCAACTGGGTCGATTCCTACATTTCCTGCAAACAGGAGTGTCTATGGGCCTGAAATTAGGGTCCATTTAAGGTTCAAATTTCGGCACTGTCAATTTTCTTCCAAAAAGAACTAGCTTTAGTCCCTGAAGTTCAGACGTTTGTAAAAGGGGTACTGCATATACAGCCTCCTTTTGTGCCTCCAGTGGCACTTTGGGATCTCAATGTAGTTTTGGGTTCCAAAAGTCACATTGGTTTGAACCACTTAAATCTGTGGAGTTAAAATATCTCACATGGAAAGTGGTCATGCTGTTGGCCCTGGCCTGGGCCAGGCGCGTGTCAGAATTGGCGGCTTTATCCTAAAAAAGCCCTTATCTGATTTTCCATTCGGACAGGGCGGAATTGAGGACTCGTCCTAAGTTTCTCCCTAAGGTGGTTTCAGCGTTTCACCTGAACCAACCTATTTGTGGTGCCTGCGGCTACTAGGGACTTGGAGGACTCCAAGTTGCTAGACGTTGTCAGGGCCCTGAAAATATGTTTCCAGGACGGCTGGAGTCAGGAAATCTGACTCGCTGTTTATCCTGTATGCACCCAACAAGCTGGGTGCTCCTGCTTCTAAGCAGACTATTGCTCGTTGGATTTGTAGTACAATTCAGCTTGCACATTCTGTGGCAGGCCTGCCACAGCCAAAAATCTGTAAATGCCCACTCCACAAGGAAGGTGGGCTCATCTTGGGCGGCTGCCCGAGGGGTCTCGGCTTTACAACTTTGCCGAGCAGCTACTTGGTCAGGAGCAAATACGTTTGTAAAATTCTACAAAATTGATATCCTGGCTGAGGAGGACCTGGAGTTCTCTCATTTGGTGCTGCAGAGTCATCCGCACTCTCCCGCCCGTTTGGGAGCTTTGGTATAATCCCCATGGTCCTTACGGAGTCAGTCCCCAGCATCCACTTAGGACGTTAGAGAAAATAAGAATTTACTTACCGATAATTCTATTTCTCATAGTCCGTAGTGGATGCTGGGCGCCCATCCCAAGTGCGGATTGTCTGCAATACTGGTACATAGTTATTGTTACCAAAAAATCGGGTTATTGCTGTAGTGAGCCATCTTTTCTAGAGGCTCCTCTGTTATCATGCTGTTAACTGGGTTCAGATCACAAGTTGTACGGTGTGATTGGTGTGGCTGGTATGAGTCTTACCCGGGATTCAAAATCCTTCCTTATTGTGTACGCTCGTCCGGGCACAGTATCCTAACTGAGGCTTGGAGGAGGGTCATAGGGGGAGGAGCCAGTGCACACCAGATAGTCCTAAAGCTTTCTTTAGATGTGCCCAGTCTCCTGCGGAGCCGCTATTCCCCATGGTCCTTACGGAGTTCCCAGCATCCACTACGGACTATGAGAAATAGAATTATCGGTAAGTAAATTCTTATTTTATAGGTGCTATCCCTGTGATATATAGCGCCCTGGTGTGTGCTGGCATACTCTCCCTCTGTCTCCCCAAAGGGCTTTTTTGGGGTCCTGTCCTCTATCAGAGCATTCCCTGTGTGTGTGCTGTGTGTCGGTACGGCTGTGTCGACAGGTATGTGGAGGATAATGAGGTGGAGGCGGAGCGAATGCCTGTAAATATGTTGTCACCCCCTGCGGGGTCGACACCGGTGTGGTTGAACTTATGGAAGGATTACGTGAAAGTGTCAACTCCTTACATAAAAGGTCGACGACACAGAACAGCCGGCTACTCAGCTTGTGCCTGTTCCAGCGTCTCAAATGTCATGGGGGGCTCTAAAATCGCCCGCTACCTCAGATAACAGACACAGATGTCGACACGGATACTGACTCCAGTGTCGACGTCGATGAGACTGGTGTACCCTCCAAATAGGTCCACCCGTTACAGGATTGAGGCAATGAAAAATGTATTACACATTTATGATTATACCCCAGGTACCACATAAAAGGGTATTGTGTTTGGTGAGAGAAAACTATTAGTGGTTTTTCCTGCATCTGAGAAATTAAATGAGGTGTGTGAGGAAGAGTGGTCTTCCCCCGGTAAGAAATTGATAATTTCTAAAACGGTTATTGGCAGCGTACCCTTTCCCGCAAGAGGATAGGTCACGCGGGGAAACACCCCATAGGGTAGATACAGCGCTTACACGCTTATCAGAAAAAGTGGCACTACCGTCTCCGGATACGGCCGCCCTGAAGGGACCTGCTGATAGAAAGCAGGAGGTTACCCTATAAGATATAGTCACACACTAGGGCATTATATTGCGACCAGCCGTTGCTTCGGCATGGATGTGCAGTGCTCCCGCTGCGTGGTCAGATTCCCTGTCGGAAAATAACTATGGATAGGGACAATATTTTGCTGAAAATAGAGCATATAAAAGACGTGGTCTTATACATGCGTGATACACAGAGGGATATTTGCCGGCTGGCATCAAAAATAAGCGCTAGGTCCATTGCCGCCAGACGGGGGTTATGGACTTGGCAATGGTCAGGCGATGCCGACTCGAATCGGCACATTGAAGTTGCCCTATAAGGGGGTAAAACTGTTTGGGGATGGTTTTTCAGACCTCGTTTCCACAGCTACTGTTGGGAAATTGATTTTTTTGCCACAGGCTACCCCACAACAAAAGAAAGCACCGTATCATCAAGTACAGTCCTTTCGGCCCCAGGGCTAGAGGCTCATCCTTTCTGCCGAGAGGCAAAGGTAGAGAAAAAAGCTGCAACACACAGCTAGTTCCCAAGAGCAGAAGTCCTCCCTGCGTCCGGTAGGTCCACAGCATGGTGCGGGGGTTGCTCAGGCGGACCCGGGTACGGTGGGGGCCCGTCTCAGAAATTTCAGCGGACAGTGGGCTCTCTCACATGGATTCCTGGGTCCTTCAAGTAGTATCTCAGGGGTACAGGCTGGAGTTCGAGACGTTCTTCCCCCCGCCGTTTCCTAAAATCTGCCTTACCGGCACCTCCCTCTGCCAGGGAGACGGTGTTGGTGGATATTCAACACTATAATCACAACAAGTGATTGTCAAGGTGCCCCTCCTTCAGCAAGGAAGGGGTTACTATTCCACAGTGGTTGTGGTACCGAAACGTTTCGGTGAGACCCATCTTGAAATTAAAATACTTGAACTTTTATATCCGAAGATTCAAGTTCAAGATGGAATCGCTCAGGGCGGATATTACGAGCCTGGACGAGGGGGATTACAGGGTCTCCCTGGACATCAAGGATGCGTACCTGCATGTCCCCATTTACCCTCCTCACCAGGAGTACCTCAGATATGTGGTACAGGACTGTCACTATCAGTTCCAGACGCGGCCGGTGGAATTGTCCACGGCACCGAAGGTCTTTACCTAGGTAATGGCAGAAGTGATGATACTCCTTCGCAAGAAGGAAGTTTTTATTATCCCGTACTTGGACGATCTCCTGATAAAGGCGAGGTCCAAAGAACAGTTGGTAGTGGGGGTAGCACTCTCTCGGGAAGTGCTACAACAGCACGACTGGATTCTCAATATTCCAAAGTCACAGCTGGTCCCGACGACACGTCTTCTGTTCCTGGGAATGTTTCTGAACGCAGACCAGAAAAGAGTGTTTTCTTCCAGTGGTAAATGCCGAGGAGTTGTCATCTCTAGTCAGAGACATCCTAAAACCAGGACAGGTGTCGGTACATCAATGCACACGAGTCCTGGGAAAAATGGTAGCTTCGTACGAAGCATAATTCCATTCGGAAGACTCCACGCAAGGACGTTCAAGTGGGACCTGTGGGACTAATGGTCCGGGTCCCATCTACAGATACAACAGCGGATAACCCTGTCAGCAAGAAACAGGGTGTCGCTGCTGTGGTGGCTGCAGAGGGCTCATCTACTAGAGGGCCGCAGATTCGGAATACAGGACTGGGTCCTGGTGACCACGGATGCCAGCCTTCGGGGCTGGGGTGCAGTCACACAGGGAAGAAATTTCCAAGGAGATTTCGCTTCACATAAATATTCTGCAGCGAAGGGCCATTTACAATGCCCTAAGCCAAGCAAGGCCCCTGCTTCAGAACCAGCCGGTACTGATCCAATCAGACGACATCACGGCGGTCGCCCATGTAAACAGACAGGGCGGCACAAGAAGCAGGATGGCGATGGCAGAAGCCACAAGGATTCTCCGATGGGCGACCTACACCCAGGAGAATGGGGACTTCATTCAGAAGTTTTCCAAATGCGGGTAAACCGTTGGGAATGACCACGGGTGGACATGATGGCGTCCCGCCTCAACAAGAAGTTGAAAAGATATTGCGCCAGGTCAAGGACCCTCAGGCGATCGCTGGGGACGCTCTAGTGACACCGTGGGTGTACCAGTCGGTTTATGTGTCTCCTCCTCTACCTCTCATACCCAAGGTACTGAGAATAATAAGAAGGCGAGGAGTGAAAACCATACTCGGGGTTCCGGATTGGCCATGAAGAGCTTGGTACCCGGAACTTCAAGAGATGCTGGCAGTGGACCCTTGGCCTCTGCCGCTTAGACAAGACCTGCTGCAGCAGGGACCCTGTCTGTTCCAAGACTTACCGCGGCTGCGTTTGACGGCATGGCGGTAGAACACCGGATCCTAAAGGAAAAGGGTATTCCGAAGGAAGTCATCCCTACCCTGATCATAGCCAGGAAGGATGTCACCGCAAGACATTATCGCCGCGTTTGGCGAAAATTTGTTGCTTGGTGGGAGGCCATGAAGGCCCCGACGGAGGAATTTCAACTATGTCGATTCCTGCACTTCCTGCAAGCAGGGGTGACGTTTGGGCCTCAAATTGGGGTCCATCAAGGTCCAGATTTCGGCTCTGTCGATTTTCTTCCAGAAAGAACTGGCTTCACTGCCTGAAGTTCAGACTTTGGTTAAAGGAGTACTACATATTCAGCCTCCTTTTGTGCCTCCTGTGGCACTTTTTGGATCTTAACGTGGTGTTGGATTTCCTAAAGTCGCATTGGTTGAGCCACTTAAAACCATGGAGCTAAAGCATCTCGCGTGGAAAGTGGTCATGCTGTTGGCCTTGGCCTTGGCCAGGCGTGTGTCAGAATTGGCGGCTTTGTCATGTAAAAGCCCTTATCTGATTTTCTGTATGGATAGGGCAGAGTTGAGGACTCGTCCTCAGTTTCTCCCAAAGGTGGTCTCAGGTTTTCACTTGAACCAACCTATTGTGGTGCCTGCGGCTACTAGGGACTTGGAGAATTCCAAGTTGCTGGACGTAGTCAGGGCCCTGAAAATTTTATTTTTCCAGGACGGCTGGAGTCAGGAAAACTGACTCGCTGTTTATCCTGATGGCACCCAACAAGCTGGGTGCTCCTGCTTCTAAGCAGTCTATTGCGCGCTGGATTTGTAGCACTATTCAGCTGGCGCATTCTGCGGTAGGATGACCGCAGCCTAAATCAATAAAAGCCCATTCCACATGGAAGGTGGGCTCATCTTGGGCGACTGCCCGAGGGGTCTCGGCTTTACAACTTTGCCGAGCAGCTACCTGGTCAGGGGCAAACACGTTTGCAAAATTCTATGAATTTGATACCCTGGCTGAGGAGGACCTGGAGTTCTCTCATTCGGTGCTGCAGAGTCATCCGCACTCTCCCGCCTGTTTGGGAGCTTTGGTATAATCCCCATGGTCCTTACGGAGTTCCCAGCATCCACTAGGACGTCAGAGAAAATAAGAATTTACTTACCGATAATTCTATTTCTCGTAGTCCGTAGTGGATGCTGGGCGCCCATCCCAAGTGCGGATTGTCTGCAATACTTGTACATAGTTATTGTTACAAAAATCGGGTTATTATTGTTGTGAGCCATCTATCCAGAGGCTCCTCTGTTATCATGCTGTTAACTGGGTTCAGATCACAGGTTGTACGGTGTGATTGGTGTGGCTGGTATGAGTCTTACCCGGGATTCAAAATCCTTCCTTATTGTGTACGCTCGTCCGGGCACAGTATCCTAACTGAGGCTTGGAGGAGGGTCATAGGGGGAGGAGCCAGTGCACACCAGATAGTCCTAAAGCTTTCTTTTTGTGCCCAGTCTCCTGCGGAGCCGCTGTTCCCCATGGTCCTTACGGAGTTCCCAGCATCCACTACGGACTACGAGAAATAGAATTATCGGTAAGTAAATTCTTATTTTAAATGCTAAATTGGTTACAGGGCCGGTTCTAAACCTTGTGGAGCTCAGGGCAAAATTTTCCTTTGGGTGCCCTCCATGTTTAAAATAGGGTCAGTTCGTACCGGAGGCTTGCAACAACAATATAGGGGCATGTCCGTACGGATGGTGTAATATAGGCATTCCCAACCACGGTCCTCAAGGCACACCAACAGTGCAGGTTTTAGTGATATCCAGGCTGCAGCACAGATGGTTACATCAAAATAACTGAGCTACTAATTAAGTCACTTGTGCTGAAGCCTGGATATCACTAAAACCTGCACTGTTGGTGTGCCTTGAGGACCGTGGTTAGGAATGCCTGGTGTAATGGTTAGTATTACTGCCTGACAGCACTGAGGTCATGGGTTCAATTCCCACCATGGCCCAAACTGTGTGTAGTTTGTATATTCTCCCCTTGTTTGTGTGGGTTTCCTCCAGGTACTCTGGTTTTCTCCCACAATACAAAAAATAAGATTTTAAACCTACCGGTAAATCTATTTCTCCTAGTCCGTAGAGGATGCTGGGGACTCCGTAAGGACCACGGGGTATAGACGGGCTCCGCAGGAGATAGGGCACCTAAAAAGAACTTTGACTATGGGTGTGCACTGGCTCCTCCCTCTATGCCCCTCCTCCAGACCTCAGTTAGAGGAGATGGACAATACAAGGCAGGATTTAGCAATCCGAGGGCAAGATTCATACCAGCCCACACCAATCATACCATGTAACCTGGAACATATAGAACCAGTTAACAGTATGAACAAACTACAGTAACGGTCCAAGACCGATGTCAACTGTAACATAACCCTTATGTAAGCAACAACTATATACAAGTCTTGCAGAGTTTCCGCACTGGGACGGGCACCCAGCATCCTCTACGAACTAGGAGAAATAGATTTACCGGTAGGTTTAAAATCTTATTTCTCTAACATCCTAAGTGGATGCTGGGGACTCCGTAAGGACCATGGGGAATAGCGGCTCCGCAGGAGACTGGGCACAAAAGTAAAAGCTTTAGGACTACCTGGTGTGCACTGGCTCCTCCCCCTATGACCCTCCTCCAAGCCTCAGTTAGATTTTTGTGCCCGAACGAGAAGGGTGCACACTAGGTGGCTCTCCTGAGCTGCGTAGTGAAAAGTTTAGTTTTAGGTTTTTTATTTTCAGTGAGACCTGCTGGCAACAGGCTCACTGCACCGAGGGACTAAGGGGAGAAGAAGCGAACTCACCTGCGTGCAGAGTGGATTGGGCTTCTTAGGCCACTGGACATTAGCTCCAGAGGGACGATCACAGGCCCAGCCATGGATGGGTCCCAGAGCCGCGCCGCCGGCCCCCTTACAGAGCCAGAAGACTGAAGAGGTCCGGGAAATCGGCGGCAGAAGACGTCCTGTCTTCAATAAGGTAGCGCACAGCACCGCAGCTGTGCGCCATTGCTCTCAGCACACTTCACACTCCGGTCACTGAGGGTGCAGGGCGCTGGGGGGGGGGCGCCCTGAGACGCAATAAAAACACCTTAGATGGCTAAAAATACATCACATATAGCTCCTGGGCTATATGGATGCATTTAACCCCTGCCAGTTTTTCCTTAAAAAAGCGGGAGAAAGGCCGCCGAGAAGGGCTTTATACCCTTTCCAGCCAGAGGTTAGGGCGCGTTGGGAAACACCCCCTAGGGTAGATAAGGCGCTCACACGCTTATCAAAACAAGTGGCGTTACCGTCTCCGGATACGGCCGCCCTCAAGGAGCCAGCTGATAGAAAGCTGGAAAATATCCTAAAAAGTATATACACACATACTGGTGTTATACTGAGACCAGCAATCGCCTCAACCTGGATGTGCAGTGCTGGGGTGGCTTGGTCGGATTCCCTGACTGAAAATATTGATACCCTGGACAGGGACAGTATATTATTGACTATAGAGCATTTAAAGGATGCATTTCTATATATGCGAGATGCACAGAGGGATATTTGCACTCTGGCATCAAGAGTAAGTGCGCTGTCCATTTCTGCCAGAAGAGGGTTATGGACGCGACAGTGGTCAGGTGATGCGGATTCCAAACGGCATATGGAAGTATTGCCGTATAAAGGGGAGGAGTTATTTGGGGTCGGTCTATCGGACCTGGTGGCCACGGCAACGGCTGGGAAATCCACCTTTTTACCCCAGGTCACCTCTCAGCAGAAAAAGACACCGTCTTTTCAGGCTCAATCCTTTCGTCCCCATAAGGGCAAGCGGGCAAAAGGCCACTCATATCTGCCCCGGGGCAGAGGAAGGGGAAAAAGACTGCAGCAGGCAGCCTCTTCCCAGGAACAGAAGCCCTCCCCCGCTTCTGCCAAGTCCTCAGCATGACGCTGGGGCCTTACAAGCGGACTCAGGTACGGTGGGGGGTCGTCTCAAGAATTTCAGCGCGCAGTGGGCTCACTCGCAAGTGGACCCCTGGATCCTGCAGGTAGTATCTCAGGGGTACAAATTGGAATTCGAGACGTCTCCCCCTCGCCGGTTCCTGAAGTCTGCTTTACCAACGTCTCCCTCCGACAGGGAGGCGGTATTGGAAGCCATTCACAAGCTGTATTCCCAGCAGGTGATGATCAAGGTACCCCTCCTACAACAGGGAAAGGGGTATTATTCCACGCTGTTTGTGGTACCGAAGCCGGACGGCTCGGTGAGACCTATTTTAAATCTGAAATCCTTGGACACTTACATACAAAGGTTCAAATTCAAGATGGAGTCACTCGGAGCAGTGATAGCGAACCTGGAAGAAGGGGACTATATGGTGTCTCTGGACATCAAGGATGCTTACCTCCATGTCCCAATTTGCCCTTCTCACCAAGGGTACCTCAGGTTTGTGGTACAGAACTGTCACTATCAGTTTCAGACGCTGCCGTTTGGATTGTCCACGGCACCCCGGGTCTTTACCAAGGTAATGGCCGAAATGATGATTCTTCTTCGAAGGAAAGGCGTCTTAATTATCCCTTACTTGGACGATCTCCTGATAAGGGCAAGGTCCAAGGAACAGTTAGAGGTCGGAGTAGCACTATCTCAAGTAGTGCTACGACAGCACGGGTGGATTCTAAATATTCCAAAATCGCAGCTGATTCCGACGACACGTCTGCTGTTCCTAGGGATGATTCTGGACACAGTCCAGAAAAAGGTGTTTCTCCCGGAGGAGAAAGCCAGGGAGTTATCCGAGCTAGTCAGGAACCTCCTAAAACCAGGCCAAGTGTCAGTGCATCAATGCACAAGGGTCCTGGGAAAAAATGGTGGCTTCTTACGAAGCGATTCCATTCGGCAGATTCCACGCAAGAACTTTTCAGTGGGATCTGCTGGACAAATGGTCCGGATCGCATCTTCAGATGCATCAGCGGATAACCCTGTCTCCAAGGACAAGGGTGTCTCTCCTGTGGTGGTTGCAGAGTGCTCATCTTCTAGAGGGCCGCAGATTCGGCATTCAGGACTGGGTCCTGGTGACCACGGATGCCAGCCTGAGAGGCTGGGGAGCAGTCACACAGGGAAGAAATTACCAGGGCTTGTGGTCAAGCCTGGAGACATCACTTCACATAAATATCCTGGAGCTAAGAGCCATCTACAATGCTCTGAGCCTAGCAAGACCTCTGCTTCAAGGTCAGCCGGTGCTGATCCAGTCAGACAACATCACGGCAGTCGCCCACGTAAACAGACAGGGCGGCACAAGAAGCAGGAGGGCAATGACAGAAGTTGCAAGGATTCTTCGCTGGGCAGAAAATCATGTGATAGCACTGTCAGCAGTGTTCATTCCGGGTGTGGACAACTGGGAAGCAGACTTCCTCAGCAGACACGACCTCCACCCGGGGGAGTGGGGACTTCACCCAGAAGTCTTCCACATGATTGTGAACCGTTGGGAAAAACCAAAGGTGGACATGATGGCGTCCCGCCTCAACAAAAAACTAGACAGATATTGCGCCAGGTCAAGGGACCCTCAGGCAATAGCTGTGGACGCTCTGGTAACACCATGGGTGTACCAGTCAGTGTATGTGTTCCCTCCTCTGCCTCTCATACCCAAGGTACTGAGGATCATAAGAAGGAGAGGAGTAAGGACTATACTCGTGGCTCCGGATTGGCCAAGAAGGACTTGGTACCCGGAACTTCAAGAGATGCTCACAGAGGACCCGTGGCCTCTACCTCTAAGAAAGGACCTGCTCCAGCAGGGACCCTGTCTTTTCCAAGACTTACTGCGGCTGCGTTTGACGGCATGGCGGTTGAACGCCGGATCCTGAAGGAAAAAGGCATTCCGGATGAAGTCATCCCTACCCTGATCAAAGCCAGGAAGGATGTAACCGTACAACATTATCACCGTATTTGGCGTAAATATGTTGCGTGGTGCGAGGCCAGGAAGGCCCCTACAGAGGAATTTCAACTGGGTCGTTTCCTGCATTTCCTACAAACAGGACTGTCTATGGGCCTAAAATTAGGGTCCATTAAGGTTCAGATTTCGGCCCTGTCGATTTTCTTCCAGAAAGAACTGGCTTCAGTTCCTGAAGTACAGACGTTTGTCAAGGGGGTACTGCATATACAACCTCCTTTTGTGCCTCCAGTGGCACCTTGGGATCTAAATGTAGTTTTGGGATTCCTAAAATCACATTGGTTTGAACCACTTTCCACTGTGGACTTAAAATATCTCACATGGAAGGTGGTAATGCTGTTAGCCCTGGCTTCAGCCAGGCGTGTCTCAGAATTGGCGGCTTTATCCTATAAAAGCCCTTACCTAATTTTTCATACGGACAGGGCAGAATTGAGGACTCGTCCTCAATTTCTCCCTAAGGTGGTTTCAGCATTTCACTTGAACCAGCCTATTTGTGGTGCCTGCGGCTACTAGGGACTTGGAGGACTCCAAGTTGCTAGACGTTGTCAGGGCCCTGAAAATATGTTTCCAGGACGGCTGGAGTCAGGAAATCTGACTCGCTGTTTATCCTGTATGCACCCAACAAGCTGGGTGCTCCTGCTTCTAAGCAGACTATTGCTCGTTGGATTTGTAGTACAATTCAGCTTGCACATTCTGTGGCAGGCCTGCCACAGCCAAAAATCTGTAAATGCCCACTCCACAAGGAAGGTGGGCTCATCTTGGGCGGCTGCCCGAGGGGTCTCGGCTTTACAACTTTGCCGAGCAGCTACTTGGTCAGGAGCAAACACGTTTGCTAAATTCTACAAATTTGATACCCTGGCTGAGGAGGACCTGGAGTTCTCTCATTCGGTGCTGCAGAGTCATCCGCACTCTCCCGCCCGTTTGGGAGCTTTGGTATAATCCCCATGGTCCTTACGGAGTCCCCAGCATCCACTTAGGACGTTAGAGAAAATAAGAATTTACTTACCGATAATTCTATTTCTCATAGTCCGTAGTGGATGCTGGGCGCCCATCCCAAGTGCGGATTGTCTGCAATACTTGTACATAGTTATTGTTACAAAAATCGGGTTATTATTGTTGTGAGCCATCTTTTCAGAGGCTCCTCTGTTATCATGCTGTTAACTGGGTTCAGATCACAGGTTGTACGGTGTGATTGGTGTGGCTGGTATGAGTCTTACCCGGGATTCAATATCCTTCCTTATTGTGTACGCTCGTCCGGGCACAGTATCCTAACTGAGGCTTGGAGGAGGGTCATAGGGGGAGGAGCCAGTGCACACCAGGTAGTCCTAAAGCTTTTACTTTTGTGCCCAGTCTCCTGCGGAGCCGCTATTCCCCATGGTCCTTACGGAGTCCCCAGCATCCACTACGGACTATGAGAAATAGAATTATCGGTAAGTAAATTCTTATTTTTCTCTTACGTCCTAGAGGATGCTGGGGACTCCGTAAGGACCATGGGGTTTATACCAAAGCATCCAATCGGGTGGGAGAGTGCGTATGACTCTGCAGCACCGACTGAGCAAACGCTAGGTCCTCATCAGCCAGGGTATCAAACTTGAAGAATTTAGCAAAAGTGTTTGACCCGATCAAGTCGCCGCTCGGCAAAGTTGTAATGCCGAGACGCCTTGGGCAGCCGCCCAAGAAGAGCCCACCTTCCTAGTGGAATGGGCCTTACCCGAATTTGGTACCGGCAATCCAGCCGTAGAGTGAGCCTGCTGAATCGTATTACAGATCCAGCGAGCAATAGTCTGCTTCGAAGCAGGAGCGCCAATCTTATTGGCCGCATACAGGACAAACAGAGCCTCTGATTTCCTAATTCTAGCCGTCCTGGCTACATAAATTTTAAAGGCCCTGACTACGTCCAGGGATCTGGAATCCTCCAGGTCACTTGTAGCCACAGGCACCACAATAGGTTGATTCATATGGAACGAAGAAACCACTTTAGGCAAAAATTGCGGACTTGTCCTCAATTCAGCTCGATCCACATGAAAAATCAAGTAGGGGCTCTTGTGTGACAAAGCCTCCAATTCTGACACTCGCCTTGCTGATGCTAAGGCCAACAACATGACCACCTTCCAGGTAAGAAATTTCAACTCAACCTTGTTAAGCGGTTCAAACCAGTGTGATTTTAGGAACTGCAACACCACGTTCAGGTCCCATGGTGCCACTGGAGGCACAAAAGGGGGCTGGATGTGCAGCACTCCGTTTACAAACATCTGGACTTCTGGAAGAGAAGCCAATTCCTTCTGAAAGAAAATCGAGAGGACCGAACTCGGTACCTTAACAGAGCCTAATTTCAGGCCCATATCCACTCCTGTCTGTAGGAAGTGGAGAAGACGACCCAGATGAAAATCTTCCGTAGGTGCATTCTTGGTCTCACACCAAGACACATACTTTTGCCAGATACGGTGATAATGTTTTATCGTCACCTCCTTCCTAGCCTTTATTAACGTAGGGATGACCTCTTCCGGAATCCCCTTTTTCGCTAGGATTCGGCGTTCAACCGCCATGCCGTCAAACGTAACCACGGTAAGTCTTGAAATACATAGGGCCCCTGCTGCAACAGGTCTTCCCTCAGAGGAAGAGGCCAGGGATCTCCTGTGATCATCTCTTGTAGATCAGAGTACCAGGCCCTTCGAGGCCAGTCTGGGACAACGAGTATCGTTCGTACTCTTCTTCGTCTTATGATCCTCAACACTTTTGTGATGAGAGGAAGAGGAGGAAAACACGTAGACCGATTTGAACACCCACGGTGTTACCAGAGCGTCCACTGCTATTCCCTGAGGGTCCCGAGACCTGGCGCAGTACCTCTGAAGTTTTTTGTTGAGGCGTGACGCTATCATGTCTATTTGAGGAGTTCCCCAAAGACGTGTTACGTCTGCAAAGACTTCTTGATGAAGTCCCCACTCTCCTGGATGGAGATCGTGTCTGCTGAGGAAGTCTGCTTCCCAGTTGTCCACTCCCGGAATGAAGACAGCTGACAGAGCGCTTACATGATTTTCCGCCCAGCGAAGGATCCTTGTAGCTTCCGCCATCGCGACTCTGCTTTTTGTCCCGCCTTGGCGGTTCACATGAGCCACTGCTCTGACATTGTCTGATTGAATCAGAACCGGTAGGTTTCGAAGAAAACTCTCCGCTTGTCGAAGGCCGTTGTAAATGGCCCTCAGTTCCAACACATTGATGTGTAGACAGGACTCCTGGTCTGACCAAAGACCTTGAAAATGTTTTCCCTGTGTGACCGCTCCCCATCCTCGGAGGCTCGCGTCCGTGGTAACCAGGATCCAATCCTGAATTCCGAACCTGCGAACCTCCAGGAGGTGAGCACTTTGCAACCACCACAGGAGGGACACTCTGGTCCCTGGAGATAGTTATTTTCCGATGTAAGTGCAGATGGGACCCAGACCACTTGTCCAAAAGGTCCCATTGAAAAGTCCTTGCATGGAACCTGCCGAAGGGAATGGCCTCGTAGGCCGCCACCATTTTCCCCAGAACTCGAGTGCATTGTTGAACTGACACCCCTTTCGGTTTTAGCAGGTCTCTGACCATGTTCTGTATGTCTTGGGCTTTCTCTATTGGGTGGAAGACCTTCATTTATTCCATATCCAGTATCATACCTAGGAACGGTAGTCGAGTTGTCGGAATCAACTGTGACTTCGGTAGATTTAGAATCCAACCGTGTTGCTGGAGCACTCTCAGAGAGAGCGCCACACTGCTCAGCAATTTCTCTCTGAAAATCCTCGGGGCCGTGGAGAGTTCAAACTGCAACGTCTGAATTTGGTAATGACAATCCTGTACAGCGAATCTCAGGTATTCCTGATGGGGGGCATATATGGGGACATGAAGGTACGCCTCCTGTATGTTCAGAGACACCATAAACTCCCCCTCCTCCATGTTGGCTATTATCGCTCTGAGAGATTCCATTTTGAATTTGAATCTTCTTATGTACAGGTTTAGGGATTTCAGATTCAAAATAGGTCTGACCGAACCGTCCGGTTTCGGGACCACAAATAGGGTTGAATAGTAACCTCTTCCCTGCTGGTGCAGGGGAACCTTGATTATCACTTGCTGTATACACAGCGTTTGAATTGCAGCTAACACTACATCCCTTTCCGATGTGGAAGCTGGTAGGGCCGATTTGAAAAATCGTCGCTGGGGCACCTCCTCGAATTCCAATTTGTAACCCTGGGAAACTATTTCCAACACCCAGGGATTCAGGTCCGAACTGACCCAGGCCTGACTGAAAAGTCGAAGACGTGCCCCCACCGGTGCGGACTCCCTCAGGGGAGCCCCAGCGTCATGCTGTGGGTTTTGGAGCAGCCGGGGAGGACTTTGGTTCCTGGACACCTGCCGAAGCAGGTGCTCTCTTGCCTCTGCCCTTACCTCTGGCGAGGAAAGAGGATCCCCGACCTCTTTTGGACTTGTGCGACCGAAAGGACTGCATCTGATAGGGTATTACTTTCTTTTGCTGTTGGGGAATATATGGTAAAAAATTTGATTTACCTGCTGTGGCTGTGGAAACCAGGTCCGTCAGCCCATCCCCAAACAATACATCACCCTTGTAGGGTAGTACTTCCATATGTTTCTTGGAATCCGCATCACCCGTCCATTGGCGAGTCCATAAGGATCTTCTCGCTGAGACAGACATGGCATTGGCCCTAGAAGCTAGCAATCCAATGTCCCTTTGAGCATCCCTCATAAATAAGACTGCGTCTTTAATATGGGCTAGAGTTAGGAATATAGTATCCTTATCCATATTATCAAATTGATCTGTCAGCTCATCTGTCCAAGCTGCAATTGCGCTACACACCCATGCCGACGCAATTGTCGGTCTTAGCACAGCCCCTGTATGAGAATAAATACACTTTAAGGTAGTTTCTTGCCTGCGATCTGCAGGGTCCTTAAGGGCCGCTGTGTCAGGAGACGGTAGCGCCACTTTCTTGGACAAGCGCGTCAGGGCTTTGTCCACAGTGGGGGGTGATTCCCAAATCTCCCTGTCCTGCTTAGGGAAAGGGTATGCCATATAAATTCTTTTGGGGATCTGCGGTCTCTTATCCGGAGTCTCTCAAGCTTTTCCAAAGAATTCATTTAATTCATGAGATGTGGGAAAGTTAATAATCTGTTTCTTTTCCTTAAACATGTGTACCCTTGTGTCGGGGACAGAGGGTTCATCCACAATATGCAACACATCCCTTATTGCCACAATCATACACTGAATGGTTTTAGTCACCCTAGGGTGCAATTTTACTTCGTCATAGTCGACACTGGAATCCGAATCCGTGTCGGTAGTAGTGTCTTGTGTTAAGGGACGCTTTTGAGACCCCGACGGGCCCTGTGAGTCGGTCCAATCTGAGGATTGACCCCCTGATGTCCCCCCTGAATCAGCCTTATCAAGCCTTTTATGTAAAGATGCCATACTTGCATTCAACATATGCCACATGTCCATCCAATCTGGAGTCTGCACAACCGAGGGGGACACACCACTTATTTGCTCCACCTCCTCCTTGGAAAAGCCTTCCGCTTCAGACATGTCGACACCACGTACCGACACCCCACACACACAGGAATTAACCTATAAGGGGACAAAACCCCAACCAGGCCCTTAGAGACAGAGAGAGAGTATGCCAGCACACACCCAGCGCTTAATAACACTGGAAAAATATGACCAGATAGCGCTTATATATATATATATATATATATATATATATATATATATATATAATGACCAGATTCCCACTCACTGCGCTCAAAATGCCCCCCTCCTCTTTTTTCCAGCCTGAATGTTCAGCAGGGGAGAGACCAGGGAGCCAGCGTTTTCCTCATGCAGCTTCTGTGGAGAAAATGGTGCTGGTTAGTGCTGGGGATCAAGCTCCGCCCACCCGACGGCGGGCTTCGGTCCCGGTGATTTTTTAATAGAAAATGGCGGGGGATCGTAGAATTACTGCCCAGCAGCCTAATCTACCTTGTCAGTGCCCAAATGTGAGGTTTATTGCTGCCCAGGGTGCTGCGCCCTGCACCCTTCAGTGCTGCTCTGTGTGTGTGTGACTGGGAGCAATGGCGCGCAGCTTACCTCATGAAGTTCTGAAGTCTTCTGCCGCCTATGATGTCTTCTGCCTTCTCATACTCACCCGGCTTCTATCTTCGGCATCTGTGAGGAGGACGGCGGTGCGGCTCCGGGACGAACCCCAGGTGAGACCTGTGTTCAGACTCCCTCTGGAGCTAATGGTGTCCAGTAGCCTTAGAAGCAGTGCCCAACTTGACAAGCCAGCTCTGCTTCTCTCTCCTCAGTCCCACGATGCAGGGAGCCTGTTGCCAACAGGACTCCCTGAAAATAAAAAAAGCTAACAAAATTCTTTTTCCACAGAAAACTCTGGAGAGCTCTCTGCAGTGCACCCATTCTCCTCTGGGCACAAGATCTAACTGAGGTCTGGAGGAGGGGCATAGAGGGAGGAGCCAGTGCACACCCATAGTCAAAGTTCTTTTTAGGTGCCCTATCCTGCGGAGCCCGTCTATACCCCATGGTCCTTACGGAGTCCCCAGCATCCTCTAGGACGTAAGAGAAATATACTGGTAGGTTAATTTGCTCCTATGGGGCAGAGACTGATGTCAATGGCGAAATATTCTATGTAAAGTGCTGCGGAATATGTGTGCGCTATATAAATAACTGGTAATAATAAATAAATAATGGTTTCATTGGGAAGGTGTGTGGCCACAGGATAGAACCAATTCACATTACACCGCACAGTAGTAACCTTTATACGCATTATGCCACACACTAGAGCCCCTTATACACATTATGCCACACACTAGAGCCCCTAAAACATGTTACACTATGTTGAGCCCCTTATAATCACTACACCCTGGTAGAGCCGCTATGGAAGTAGCTGTATTTAACAAATTACTTGTTCAATTCAAATAAATTTAAAACACCATATATGCACCGAGTGACCTGACCCCACAACCCCCAATTCCTCAATGAAAAAAAAAGCCCCAAACGTGACCCACCCACAGACCTGATAACCCCCCCAATCTTTGAATGAAGATAATGCCCCAAAATTGATCCGCACCCCCCCGCCCCCGGTCTGATACTCTTCCAATGCCTCAATGAAAATAATGCCCCAAATGTGACCCCTCCAGACCTGAAACCCTCAGTGAGGGATATAGAGAAGTGCTGCGGCAGCCTGAGAGACAGTGAGGTGCTGCAGCTTCTAATGCAGAGAAAGAGGCTGCAGCAGCAGCTGGGTCAGAGTGTGGTGCTGCAGCATCAATGTAGAGAGAAGTGCTGCAGCAGCTGGGGCAGAGAGAGGTGCTGCAGCAGCCGGGACAGAAAGAGGTACTGCAGAAGCTGCTGCAGATAGAGGTGCTGCAGCAGCAGCAGCTGGGGCAGAGAGAGGTGCTGTAGCATCAATGTAGAGAGAAGTGCTACAGCAGCCGGAGAAGATAGAGGTTCTGCAGAAGCTGTGGCAGAAAGAGGTGCTGTAGCTTCCAGGAAAGAGAGAGGTGCTGCAGCAGCGGCAGTGGGTGGTGCTGTAGGACAGAAGTAACCCTGCTGCAAAACTACAAGCTGACAGGCCTCTGGCCTGCCCTGCTCCCTACCTAGTCTTCGAGTCAGTGTGCGCCCCCTCTGCTTCTTCTCCTCCTGCTCTACGGCTGCCAGAACAGTGGTGGAGTGGTGGGCATCAGCGCGCCCTCTAACTTTTCCGGCGCCCGGAGCATGCGCTCCACCGGAGCCACCCTCGCTACACCCCTGACTGTACTGCCTTGTGCTGCTTCATGTAGAACGATCTACTGTGCTGTACTGCCTTGTGCTGCTTCCTGTATAACTATCTACTGTGCTGTACTGCCTTGTGCTGCTTAATGTATGACTATCTACTGTACTGTACTGCCTTGTCTGCTTCCTGTATAACTATCTACTGTACTGTACTGCCTTGTGCTGCTTTATGTAGAACAATCTACTGTGCTGTACTGCCTTGTGCTGCTTAATGTATGACTATCTACTGTACTGTACTGCCTTGTCTGCTTCCTGTATAACTATCTACTGTACTGTACTGCCTTGTGCTGCTTAATGTATAACTATCTACTGTACTGTACTGTACTGCCTTGTCTGCTTCCTGTATAACTATCTACTGTACTGTACTGCCTTGTGCTGCATCATGTATAATTATCTACTGTACTGTACTGCCTTGTCTGCTTCCTGTATAACTATCTACTGTACTGTACCGCCTTGTGCTGCATCATGTATAATTATCTACTGTACTGTACTGCCTTGTGCTGCTTAATGTATGACTATCTACTGTACTGTACTGCCTTGTGCTGCTTAATGTATAACTATCTACTGTACTGCCTTGTGCTGCATCATGTAGAACTATCTACTGTACTGTACTGCCTTGTGCTGCTTAATGTATGACTATCTATACTGTACTGCCTTGTGCTGCTTAATGTATAACTATCTACTGTACTGTACTGCCTTGTCTGCTTCCTGTATAACTATCTACTGTACTGTACCGCCTTGTGCTGCATCATGTATAATTATCTACTGTACTGTACTGCCTTGTGCTGCTTAATGTATGACTATCTACTGTACTGTACTGCCTTGTGCTGCTTAATGTATAACTATCTACTGTACTGCCTTGTGCTGCATCATGTAGAACTATCTACTGTACTGTACTGCCTTGTGCTGCTTAATGTATGACTATCTATACTGTACTGCCTTGTGCTGCTTAATGTATAACTATCTACTGTGCTGTACTGCCTTGTGCTGCATCATGTAGAACTATCTACTGTACTGTACTGCCTTGTGCTGCATCATGTAGAACTATCTACTGTACTGTACTGCCTTGTGCTGCATCATGTAGAACTATCTACTGTACTGTACTGCCTTGTGCTGCATCATGTAGAACTATCTACTGTACTGCCTTGTGCTGCATCATGTAGAACTATCTACTGTACTGCCTTGTGCTGCATCATGTAGAACTATCTACTGTACTGCCTTGTGCTGCATCAAGTAGAACAATCTACTGTACTGCCTTGTGCTGCATCATGTAGAACTATCTACTGTACTGTTCTGCCTTGTGCTGCATCATGTAGAACCATCTACTGTACTGTACTGCCTTGTGCTGCATCATGTAGAACTATCTACTGTACTGCCTTGTGCTGCATCATGTAGAACTATCTACTGTACTGCCTTGTGCTGCATCATATAGAACTATCTACTGTACTGCCTTGTGCTGCATCATGTAGAACTATCTACTGTACTGTACTGCCTTGTGCTGCATCATGTAGAACTATCTACTGTACTGTACTGCCTTGTGCTGCATCATGTAGAACTATCTACTGTACTGCCTTGTGCTGCATCATGTAGAACTATCTACTGTACTGCCTTGTGCTGCATCATGTAGAACTATCTACTGTACTGCCTTGTGCTGCATCATGTAGAACTATCTACTGTACTGCCTTGTGCTGCATCATGTAGAACTATCTACTGTACTGCCTTGTGCTGCATCATGTAGAACTATCTACTGTACTGTACTGCCTTGTGCTGCATCATGTAGAACTATCTACTGTACTGCCTTGTGCTGCATCATGTAGAACTATCTACTGTACTGCCTTGTGCTGCATCATGTAGAACTATCTACTGTACTGCCTTGTGCTGCATCATGTAGAACTATCTACTGTACTGCCTTGTGCTGCATCATGTAGAACTATCTACTGTACTGCCTTGTGCTGCATCATGTAGAACTATCTACTGTGCTGTACTGCCTTGTGCTGCATCATGTAGAACTATCTACTGTACTGCCTTGTGCTGCATCATGTAGAACTATCTACTGTACTGCCTTGTGCTGCATCATGTAGAACGATCTACTGTACTGCCTTGTGCTGCATCATGTAGAACTATCTACTGTACTGTACTGCCTTGTGCTGCATCATGTAGAACTATCTACTGTACTGTACTGCCTTGTGCTGCATCATGTAGAACTATCTACTGTACTGTACTGCCTTGTGCTGCTTAATGTATGACTATGTACTGTACTGCCTTGTGCTGCATCATGTAGAACTATCTACTGTGCTGTACTGCCTTGTGCTGCATCATGTAGAACTATCTACTGTACTGTACTGCCTTGTGCTGCATCATGTAGAACTATCTACTGTACTGTACTGCCATGTGCTGCATCATGTAGAACTATCTACTTCCTTGTGCTGCATCATGTAGAACTATCTTTCTATACAGGGAGCTATCATACTGCGTCGGCACTGCTGAGGCTGTGTGATATTGTGGCTGTTGTGTTCTGTAGGATGATCTGTAGGTAGGATGGGTTGGGTATGGATGACCGGCGGTTGGGATACTGCCGGTCACCATACCGACGCTGGGATCCCAGGGTTTAGATTGCCGGCGGGGAGGGGGGGGGGGGCGAGCGCAACAAAGCCCCATGCGGTTTCGCTGCGCTCACCACAGGTTGTATTCCCACTCTGTGGGTGTCATGGAAACCCACGAGTGGAAATACTCCCTGTCAGTCGGCATGTCACCGGGCGGGATTCCGACGTCTGTGTAGTGACGGATGGATGGATAAGGGGAGGGGGCAGCTTCAGTGCTACCCGAGCCATCTGGCTGGGGGAGCTGGCAGCGGACTGTACCCCAGAGGCATACTGCCAGTGTCTGTGAGTCTCGGTGCTCTGCTCTGGAGGAAAGGTGCCGTGCCTCCTTCCCCCTCTTCTGAGGTGTGGACCAAACCTGGTCAGACCTTCCATGCGTCATGCAGGTTGCCGGCCCTGTATTCTCTCCCAGCTAGGGTGCATTAAATGGGGATCTCCTGCTTGAGCTGGGCACTTGTCTAAGGCCACCACTGTTACGATTCAGAATGCTGCAGCCCCTTCACATAGAAGCATTGAAGTCATCCTTAATTCTGTATGTTACCTCTGGTTCCTCCATTAGGCCCATGTTTAGTTCACCTTGGTTTAATAAAACCTCAAAGAGGGTGTTGGAACACGTGACAGAGATGCAGTATCTTTGGCTGAGCTCATCTGCGAGGTGTCTGAATATGTACTAAATACAGGGGGTAACACCATTGACTCAACTAAGCTTTCTGCCTCAGCACAATCAATACTGTTGGTTCAGTTCCAGCTCCGATGCCTGGATGAGAGGAATTGGAAATCTGCGATACGTCATAGATCTGTCCATCAATACTTCATTTGGCAAGTAGCAAAGTCCTCAGTGGCTTCTCAGTCCTCTTCCTTGTGGGTGACCCTCACAGCCCTAAGACCAGTAGTTATCCCCTGTATGCACGTATTCTGGGCCTAATTCGGACCTGGTCGCACGCAGGCTATTTTTTGCCCTGCCTTGTCCAGGTAATCGTCGCCAACAGGGGAGGGGGAAAACGCGGTGTAGGGGTGCGATCGGAAAGTTTGTGCAGTTTCTGCACAGCTCAGGACTTACTCAGCCGCTGCGACGATCAGGGATGTTGCTGAAGTCAGGAACCCTCCCAGAAAACGGCCAGGCCCGCCTGCGCTTTTCCGGACACTCCCAGAAACCGGTGAGTTGCCGCCCACGAACGCTTTCCGTCTGTCAGTCTTCTTCCGATCGTCGGTGCGATCGCTTTCTTTGTAGGATCCGTCGCTGCCTGGCGATGGCGGCCGACGTGCCTGCGCATTGCGGGTTACACGCATGCGCAGTTCAGACCCGATCGCACGGCTGCAATAAAATGCAGCGTGCGATCAGGTCTGAATGACCCCCTCTGTCCTTTGCAATGCTATGGGGTATAGGGGGGCTGCCCAAACGTTTGCTCTAAAAGCAGCATTCACCCTATTTCTATATTTTGCTGTTATTGCTTGTTAGGAAGAAGAGCAATGTGTGCGCGCGCTTACGTTGGCGTGAAACATTTTGTATTGCCACCTTGGGAGAAGTGGCGGCTATAGAGGGGAATTCAATTCACAATATTGCTGCGATGTGCTGTTTCGGGGCGGCACATGGCATCCTGCTGCGTCACACCCTTACAGATGTGCGAGGGAAAACTTATGTCGGCACTACCACAAGTGCCTGATATGTGTGCAGCCTGGCATCGCGGCAGTGCCTGGTGGCACATCACAGCAAATTGAATTCCCCCTATACTTTTGGTCCCACCAACTTTCCATAAAAACAAGGGAGTGAAAATATTTTCTGGGTATTTAATTCCTAGTATCACATAGTTCTGGATCTGTTTTGTGTGTTTGTATTTGTTTAGTCAGTGTTGTTGCACGTGTAAAGATACAATGTAACAAGTCGTTTGCACGGCTGCTTTCCTCCACTGTCCCTTTATAAAGGACATCTCCCAGCTTCTTAATGTGACTGGGGGGCTGTTGGCATAAAGCTGGGATTGCCCCTTTAACTTGTGCTTGTGGTGGAGATTGAGGAGCCTGTGCTCCGTGGCCCCCCAGAGGCTCTCCTGAGAATAGCAGGAGCCCTTGTATTATTTACAGTGTAACGCAACGCGAGACTGCAACTCCCATCCTGCCTGCAGCTCACACTGCTCAGTGACATCAGACCCTGGACATGGCTGGGCCAGGCTGCAGAGGAGCGACGGCACAGTAAGCAGTGCAGCTATGGGGGAGGACATTCCACCTAGTGACAGTGGGTGGGGGGGTCTGTGTGTGTGTGTGATCCCTGGGAGGAGGAAATGCCTGCACTGCAAGCCCAGGAATGCATTGCCTGTGTGCAGGCCCACGTATATAGGCACACTGCCTGTTGTGCATGCTGGGAGCTAGAGTTCTCAGACTTTGCTTGCTCGCCGATGAGTAAGGAGCAATGCAAAAAAAACCCAACCCAAGTAACTTTACACTGCGGGGGCGCAGATGTGAGGTATGCAGAGAGTGTGGGCTACATGCAGAAGCAGCCAGTATTTACCCTGCATGCAATCGTAATAATAGTATCCCTCCGCCTTGCAGGCTCGTCCAGGTGCAGGGTTGCTTGCTGTATTTCTTTTGCCCCTATCAGAATCCGCCTCCCAAGCCTGGTCTGACCCTGCGCCTGGCGCCCATCGCTCCCACGACTGTTTACAAAACATTGATGCTGGCAGTGGGTGGTTCGCGGGTCGGACGCTTGCAACGTTGGCTATCGCTTAGCAACAGTTACTATATGCAGATCAGTTCAGGTGTCGCAAGCAGTGCTGTGTCCTCAGGTCATTTGTAACTGCATGTCAGAGGGTAGACTGTCGGCTCCACTACGGTGAGTGCACGGTGCCGCGTATTCCTACCAGTGTATATTATGTCACCTGTATGCTGCAGGCGTCTGATAAGTGGGTGAGGTGACCTGGAAGTCTGCCAGCTGTGTGACATGTATGTATGACGTTGTGAGTGCGTGTGTGTATATGCACCTAGTTCATTGCTGTCTTTATTTATCTGTGATGAATGGAGATATCTGTGTTGGAGGCTGGTTTACTGTGTCTGAGAATAACTGGAAATACACAATATAGCCCTGCGGTTATGCACGCTGACCTGGGGAAATAATCCCTGTGGGACACCGTAGTAACGCCCGTACCGCTGATTTATCATGTTTCAGGTTCCGGAGGATTTATGTGTAATATATTCTGATGTTGGAGAGTTAGAAATGTTTCTGTAGTGTCCGTTTTGTGAGATAATAAAGTGCAGAAACTATTTTTGCAGGGGTGTGACGGAATGTTTTTATGTAACAATATGTCTGCTGTATTCTGATTCTTCACATGATAGTCAAATTCAATCCCCCAATTTTGCAGTTTTACGCGGATTTTCTGTCCGACATTGGGGATTCAGGTGTCAGAATCCCAACATTCACTACATTCGCCACGCTTAAGGCCGGTTGCTTGCTTTGCTTGTCACAGGTTATATTCCCACTCGGGTGGTGGTGTGGACCCACCACCCGAGTGGGAATACCGGGCTGAGTTTGGGAGTCTGACTGCCGGCATTTCAACACCTGTCAGGATTCTGAATCCTGGGATCCCATCAGGCGGTTTATTAACCATATTTATTAACAGTTTCTTATATAGCGCAGCATATTCCGTTGCGCTTTACAATTAGAACAACAGTAATAGAACAAAACTGGGTAAAAACAAACAGATATAGAGGTAGGAAGGCCCTGCTCGCAAGCTTACAATCTATATCCCATCTGACTGTATGTATGTGTGTTCTGTGTATATAGATGACGGACCCTCTCTTCCCCTACAATGCACCCTGGCAGTACCTGTCTGACTGTATGTATGTGTGTTCTGTGTATATAGATGACGGACCCTCTCTTCCCCTACAATGCACCCTGGCAGTACCTGTCTGACTGTATGTGTGTGTGTTCTGTGTATATAGATGTCGGACCCTCTCTTCCTCTACAATGCACCCTGGCAGTACCTGTCTGACTGTATGTGTGTGTTTTGTGTATATAGATGACGGACCCTCTCTTCCCCTACAATGCACCCTGGCAGTACCTGTCTGACTGTATGTGTGTGTGTTCTGTGTATATAGATGTCGGACCCTCTCTTCCTCTACAATGCACCCTGGCAGTACCTGTCTGACTGTATGTGTGTGTTTTGTGTATATAGATGACGGACCCTCTCTTCCCCTACAATGCACCCTGGCAGTACCTGTCTGACTGTATGTGTGTGTGTTCTGTGTATATAGATGTCGGACCCTCTCTTCCTCTACAATGCACCCTGGCAGTACCTGTCTGACTGTATGTATGTGTGTTCTGTGTATATAGATGACGGACCATCTCTTCCTCTACAATGCACCCTGGCAGTACCTGTCTGACTGTATGTATGTATGTATGTGTGTTCTGTGTATATAGATGACGGACCCTCTCTTCCCCTACAATGTACCATGGCAGTACCTGTCTGACTGTATGTATGTGTGTTCTGTGTATTTAGATGACGGACCCTCTCTTCCCCTACAATGCACCCTGGCAGTACCTGTCTGACTGTATGTATGTGTGTTCTGTGTATATAGATGACGGACCCTCTCTTCCCCTACAATGCACCCTGGCAGTACCTGTCTGACTGTATGTGTGTTCTGTGTATATAGATGACGGACCCTCTCTTCCCCTACAATGCACCCTGGCAGTACCTGTCTGACTGTATGTATGTATGTGTGTTCTGTGTATATAGATGACGGACCCTCTCTTCCCCTACAATGCACCCTGGCAGTACCTGTCTGACTGTATGTATGTGTGTTCTGTGTATATAGATGACGGACCCTCTCTTCCCCTACAATGCACCCTGGCAGTACCTGTCTGACTGTATGTATGTGTGTTCTGCGTATATAGATGACGGACCCTCTCTTCCCCTACAATGCACCCTGGCAGTACCTGTCTGACTGTATGTATGTGTGTTCTGTGTATATAGATGATGGACCCTCTCTTCCCCTACAATGCACCCTGGCAGTACCTGTCTGACTGTATGTGTGTGTGTTCTGTGTATATAGATGATGGACCCTCTCTTCCTCTACAATGCACCCTGGCAGTACCCGTCTGACTGTATGTGTGTGTGTTCTGTGTATATAGATGATGGACCCTCTCTTCCCCTACAATGCACCCTGGCAGTACCTGTCTGACTGTATGTGTGTGTGTTCTGTGTATATAGATGATGGACCCTCTCTTCCCCTACAATGCACCCTGGCAGTACCTGTCTGACTGTATGTATGTGTGTTCTGTGTATATAGATGACGGACCCTCTCTTCCCCTACAATGCACCCTGGCAGTACCTGTCTGACTGGTATATAGATGACGGACCCTCTCTTCCTCTACAATGCACCCTGGCAGTACCTGTCTGACTGTATGTATGTGTGTTCTGTGTATATAGATGACGGACCCTCTCTTCCCCTACAATGCACCCTGGCAGTACCTGTCTGACTGGTATATAGATGACGGACCCTCTCTTCCCCTACAATGCACCCTGGCAGTACCTGTCTGACTGTATGGTTGTGTGTTCTGCGTATATAGATGACGGACCCTCTCTTCCCCTACAATGCACCCTGGCAGTACCTGTCTGACTGTATGTATGTGTGTTCTGTGTATATAGATGACGGACCCTCTCTTCCCCTACAATGCACCCTGGCAGTACCTGTCTGACTGTATGTGTGTGTGTTCTGTGTATTCAGATGACGGACCCTCTCTTCCCCTACAATGCACCCTGGCAGTACCTGTCTGACTGTATGTGTGTGTGTTCTGTGTATATAGATGACGGACCCTCTCTTCCCCTACAATGTACCATGGCAGTACCTGTCTGACTGTATGTATGTGTGTTCTGTGTATATAGATGACGGACCCTCTCTTCCTCTACAATGCACCATGGCAGTACCTGTCTGACTGTATGTGTGTGTGTTCTGTGTATATAGATGATGGACCCTCTCTTCCCCTACAATGCACCCTGGCAGTACCTGTCTGACTGTATGGTTGTGTGTTCTGCGTATATAGATGACGGACCCTCTCTTCCCCTACAATGCACCCTGGCAGTACCTGTCTGACTGGTATATAGATGACGGACCCTCTCTTCCCCTACAATGCACCCTGGCAGTACCTGTCTGACTGTATGTATGTGTGTTCTGTGTATATAGATGACGGACCCTCTCTTCCTCTACAATGCACCCTGGCAGTACCTGTCTGACTGTATGTATGTGTGTTCTGTGTATATAGATGACGGACCCTCTCTTCCCTTACAATGCACCCTGGCAGTACCTGTCTGACTGTATGTATGTGTGTTCTGTGTATATAGATGACGGACCCTCTCTTCCCCTACAATGCACCCTGGCAGTACCTGTCTGACTGTATGTATGTGTGTTCTGTGTATATAGATGACGGACCCTCTCTTCCCCTACAATGCACCCTGGCAGTACCTGTCTGACTGTATGTGTGTTCTGTGTATATAGATGACGGACCATCTCTTCCCCTACAATGCACCCTGGCAGTACCTGTCTGACTGTATGTATGTGTGTTCTGTGTATATAGATGACGGACCCTCTCTTCCCTTACAATGCACCCTGGCAGTACCTGTCTGACTGTATGTATGTGTGTTCTGTGTATATAGATGACGGACCCTCTCTTCCCCTACAATGCACCCTGGCAGTACCTGTCTGACTGTATGTATGTGTGTTCTGTGTATATAGATGACGGACCCTCTCTTCCCCTACAATGCACCCTGGCAGTACCTGTCTGACTGTATGTGTGTTCTGTGTATATAGATGACGGACCATCTCTTCCCCTACAATGCACCCTGGCAGTACCTGTCTGACTGTATGTATGTGTGTTCTGTGTATATAGATGACGGACCCTCTCTTCCCCTACAATGCACCCTGGCAGTACCTGTCTGACTGTGTATATAGATGACGGACCCTCTCTTCCCCTACAATGCACCCTGGCAGTACCCGTCTGACTGTATGTGTGTGTGTTCTGTGTATATAGATGATGGACCCTCTCTTCCCCTACAGTGCACCCTGGCAGTACCTGTCTGACTGTATGTGTGTGTGTTCTGTGTATATAGATGATGGACCCTCTCTTCCCCTACAATGCACCCTGGCAGTACCTGTCTGACTGTATTGTTGTGTGTTCTGCGTATATAGATGACGGACCCTCTCTTCCCCTACAATGCACCCTGGCAGTACCTGTCTGACTGTATGTATGTGTGTTCTGTGTATATAGATGACGGACCCTCTCTTCCCCTACAATGCACCCTGGCAGTACCTGTCTGACTGTATGTATGTGTGTTCTGTGTATATAGATGACGGACCCTCTCTTCCTCTACAATGCACCCTGGCAGTACCTGTCTGACTGTATGTATGTGTGTTCTGTGTATATAGATGACGGACCCTCTCTTCCCTTACAATGCACCCTGGCAGTACCTGTCTGACTGTATGTATGTGTGTTCTGTGTATATAGATGACGGACCCTCTCTTCCCCTACAATGCACCCTGGCAGTACCTGTCTGACTGTGTATATAGATGACGGACCCTCTCTTCCCCTACAATGCACCCTGGCAGTACCCGTCTGACTGTATGTGTGTGTGTTCTGTGTATATAGATGATGGACCCTCTCTTCCCCTACAATGCACCCTGGCAGTACCTGTCTGACTGTATGGTTGTGTGTTCTGCGTATATAGATGACGGACCCTCTCTTCCCCTACAATGCACCCTGGCAGTACCTGTCTGACTGTATGTATGTGTGTTCTGTGTATATAGATGACGGACCCTCTCTTCCCCTACAATGCACCCTGGCAGTACCTGTCTGACTGTATGTATGTGTTCTGTGTATATAGATGATGGACCCTCTCTTCCCCTACAATGCACCCTGGCAGTACCTGTCTGACTGTATGGTTGTGTGTTCTGCGTATATAGATGACGGACCCTCTCTTCCTCTACAATGCACTCTGGCAGTACCTGTCTGACTGTATGTATGTGTGTTCTGTGTATATAGATGACGGACCCTCTCTTCCCCTACAATGCACCCTGGCAGTACCTGTCTGACTGTATGGTTGTGTGTTCTGCGTATATAGATGACGGACCCTCTCTTCCCCTACAATGCACCCTGGCAGTACCTGTCTGACTGTATGTATGTGTGTTCTGTGTATATAGATGACGGACCATCTCTTTCCCTACAATGCACCCTGGCAGTACCTGTCTGACTGTATGTATGTGTGTTCTGTGTATATAGATGACTGACCCTCTCTTCCCCTACAATGCACCCTGGCAGTACCTGTCTGACTGTGTGTGTGTTCTGTGTATATAGATGACGGACCCTCTCTTCCCCTACAATGCACCATGGCAGTACCTGTCTGACTGTATGTATGTGTGTTCTGTGTATTTAGATGACGGACCATCTCTTCCTCTACAATGCACCCTGGCAGTACCTGTCTGACTGTATGTATGTGTGTTCTGTGTATATAGATGACGGACCCTCTCTTCCCCTACAATGCACCCTGGCAGTACCTGTCTGACTGTATGTGTGTTCTGTGTATATAGATGACGGACCATCTCTTCCCCTACAATGCACCCTGGCAGTACCTGTCTGACTGTATGTATGTGTGTTCTGTGTATATAGATGACGGACCATCTCTTCCTCTACAATGCACCCTGGCAGTACCTGTCTGACTGTATGTATGTGTGTTCTGCATATATAGATGACGGACCCTCTCTTCCCCTACAATGCACCCTGGCAGTACCTGTCTGACTGTATGTATGTGTGTTCTGTGTATATAGATGACGGACCATCTCTTCCTCTACAATGCACCCTGGCAGTACCTGTCTGACTGTATGTATGTGTGTTCTGCATATATAGATGACGGACCCTCTCTTCCCCTACAATGCACCCTGGCAGTACCCGTCTGACTGTATGTGTGTGTGTGTTCTGTGTATATAGATGATGGACCCTCTCTTCCCCTACAATGCACCCTGGCAGTACCTGTCTGACTGTATGTATGTGTGTTCTGTGTATATAGATGACGGAGCCTCTCTTCCCCTACAATGCACCCTTGCAGTACCTGTCTGACTGTATGTATGTGTTCTGTGTATATAGATGATGGACCCTCTCTTCCCCTACAATGCACCCTGGCAGTACCTGTCTGACTGTATGGTTGTGTGTTCTGCGTATATAGATGACGGACCCTCTCTTCCTCTACAATGCACTCTGGCAGTACCTGTCTGACTGTATGTATGTGTGTTCTGTGTATATAGATGACGGACCCTCTCTTCCCCTACAATGCACCCTGGCAGTACCTGTCTGACTGTGTGTGTGTTCTGTGTTTATAGATGACGGACCCTCTCTTCCTCTACAATGCACCCTGGCAGTACCTGTCTGACTGTATGTATGTGTGTTCTGTGTATATAGATGACGGAGCCTCTCTTCCCCTACTATGCACCCTGGCAGTACCTGTCTGACTGTATGTATGTGTGTGTGTGTGTGTTCTGCGTATATAGATGATGGACCCTCTCTTCCCCTACAATGCACCCTGGCACTACCTGTCTGTGTGTATGTGTGTTGTGTATATAGATGTCAGACCCTCTCTTCCCCTACAATGCACCCTGACAGTACCTGTCTGACTGTATGTGTGTGTGTGTTCTGTGTATATAGATGTCAGACCCTTTCTTCCCCTACAATGCACCCTGGCAGTACCTGTCTGACTGTATGTGTGTGTGTTCTGTGTATATAGATGATGGACCCTCTCTTCTCCTTCAATGCACCCTGGCACTACCTGTCTGACTGTATGTATGTGTGTTCTGCGTATATAGATGACTGATCCTCTCTTCCTCTACAATGCACCCTGGCAGTACCTGTCTGACTGTATGTATGTATGTATGTATGTATGTATGTGTGTTCTGCGTATATAGATGACTGATCCTCTCTTCCTCTACAATGCACCCTGGCAGTGCCTGTCTGACTGTATGTATGTGTGTTCTGTGTATATAGATGACGGACCCTCTCTTCTCCTTCAATGCACCCTGGCAGTACCTGTCTGACTGTGTGTGTGTTCTGTGTATATAGATGACGGACCCTCTCTTCCCCTACAATGCACCCTGGCAGTACCTGTCTGACTGTATGTATGTGTGTTCTGTGTATATAGATGACGGACCCTCTCTTCCCCTACAATGCACCCTGGCAGTACCTGTCTGACTGTATGTATGTGTGTTCTGTGTATATAGATGACGGACCCTCTCTTCCCCTACAATGCACCCTGGCAGTACCTGTCTGACTGTATGTATGTGTGTTCTGTGTATATAGATGACGGACCCTCTCTTCCCCTACAATGCACCCTGGCAGTACCGGTCTGACTGTATGTGTGTGTGTTCTGTGTATATAGATGACGGACCCTCTCTTCCTCTACAATGCACCCTGGCAGTACCTGTCTGACTGTATGTATGTGTGTTCTGTGTATATAGATGACGGAGCCTCTCTAACCCTACTATGCACCCTGGCAGTACCTGTCTGACTGTATGTATGTGTGTTCTGTGTATATAGATGTCAGACCCTTTCTTCCCCTACAATGCACCCTGGCAGTACCTGTCTGACTGTATGGTTGTGTGTTCTGCGTATATAGATGACGGACCCTCTCTTCCCCTACAATGCACCCTGGCAGTACCTGTCTGACTGTATGTATGTGTGTTCTGTGTATATAGATGACGGACCCTCTCTTCCCCTACAATGCACCCTGGCAGTACCTGTCTGACTGTATGTATGTGTGTTCTGTGTATATAGATGACGGACCCTCTCTTCCCCTACAATGCACCCTGGCAGTACCTGTCTGACTGTATGTGTGTTCTGTGTATATAGATGACGGACCATCTCTTCCCCTACAATGCACCCTGGCAGTACCTGTCTGACTGTATGTATGTGTGTTCTGTGTATATAGATGACGGACCCTCTCTTCCCCTACAATGCACCCTGGCAGTACCTGTCTGACTATATGTATGTGTGTTCTGTGTATATAGATGACGGACCCTCTCTTCCCCTACAATGCACCCTGGCAGTACCTGTCTGACTGTGTATATAGATGACGGACCCTCTCTTCCCCTACAATGCACCCTGGCAGTACCCGTCTGACTGTATGTGTGTGTGTTCTGTGTATATAGATGATGGACCCTCTCTTCCCCTACAATGCACCCTGGCAGTACCTGTCTGACTGTATGTGTGTGTGTTCTGTGTATATAGATGATGGACCCTCTCTTCCCCTACAATGCACCCTGGCAGTACCTGTCTGACTGTATTGTTGTGTGTTCTGCGTATATAGATGACGGACCCTCTCTTCCCCTACAATGCACCCTGGCAGTACCTGTCTGACTGTATGTATGTGTGTTCTGTGTATATAGATGACGGACCCTCTCTTCCCCTACAATGCACCCTGGCAGTACCTGTCTGACTGTATGTATGTGTGTTCTGTGTATATAGATGACGGACCCTCTCTTCCTCTACAATGCACCCTGGCAGTACCTGTCTGACTGTATGTATGTGTGTTCTGTGTATATAGATGACGGACCCTCTCTTCCCTTACAATGCACCCTGGCAGTACCTGTCTGACTGTATGTATGTGTGTTCTGTGTATATAGATGACGGACCCTCTCTTCCCCTACAATGCACCCTGGCAGTACCTGTCTGACTGTGTATATAGATGACGGACCCTCTCTTCCCCTACAATGCACCCTGGCAGTACCCGTCTGACTGTATGTGTGTGTGTTCTGTGTATATAGATGATGGACCCTCTCTTCCCCTACAATGCACCCTGGCAGTACCTGTCTGACTGTATGGTTGTGTGTTCTGCGTATATAGATGACGGACCCTCTCTTCCCCTACAATGCACCCTGGCAGTACCTGTCTGACTGTATGTATGTGTGTTCTGTGTATATAGATGACGGACCCTCTCTTCCCCTACAATGCACCCTGGCAGTACCTGTCTGACTGTATGTATGTGTGTTCTGTGTATATAGATGACGGACCCTCTCTTCCCCTACAATGCACCCTGGCAGTACCTGTCTGACTGTATGGTTGTGTGTTCTGCGTATATAGATGACGGACCCTCTCTTCCCCTACAATGCACCCTGGCAGTACCTGTCTGACTGTATGTATGTGTGTTCTGTGTATATAGATGACGGACCATCTCTTCCCCTACAATGCACCCTGGCAGTACCTGTCTGACTGTATGTATGTGTGTTCTGTGTATATAGATGACTGACCCTCTCTTCCCCTACAATGCACCCTGGCAGTACCTGTCTGACTGTGTGTGTGTTCTGTGTATATAGATGACGGACCCTCTCTTCCCCTACAATGCACCATGGCAGTACCTGTCTGACTGTATGTATGTGTGTTCTGTGTATTTAGATGACGGACCATCTCTTCCTCTACAATGCACCCTGGCAGTACCTGTCTGACTGTATGTATGTGTGTTCTGTGTATATAGATGACGGACCCTCTCTTCCCCTACAATGCACCCTGGCAGTACCTGTCTGACTGTATGTGTGTTCTGTGTATATAGATGACGGACCATCTCTTCCCCTACAATGCACCCTGGCAGTACCTGTCTGACTGTATGTATGTGTGTGTGTTCTGTGTATTTAGATGACGGACCCTCTCTTCCCCTACAATGCACCCTGGCAGTACGTGTCTGACTGTATGTATGTGTGTTCTGTGTATATAGATGACGGACCATCTCTTCCTCTACAATGCACCCTGGCAGTACCTGTCTGACTGTATGTATGTGTGTTCTGTGTATATAGATGACGGACCCTCTCTTCCCCTACAATGCACCCTCGCAGTACCTGTCTGACTGTATGTATGTGTGTTCTGCATATATAGATGATGGACCCTCTCTTCCCCTACAATGCACCCTGGCAGTACCTGTCTGACTGTATGTATGTGTGTTCTGTGTATATAGATGACGGACCCTCTCTTCCCCTACAATGCACCCTGGCAGTACCCGTCTGACTGTATGTGTGTGTGTTCTGTGTATATAGATGATGGACCCTCTCTTCCCCTACAATGCACCCTGGCAGTACCTGTCTGACTGTATGTATGTGTGTTCTGTGTATATAGATGACGGAGCCTCTCTTCCCCTACAATGCACCCTGGCAGTACCTGTCTGACTGTATGTATGTGTTCTGTGTATATAGATGATGGACCCTCTCTTCCCCTACAATGCACCCTGGCAGTACCTGTCTGACTGTATGGTTGTGTGTTCTGCGTATATAGATGACGGACCCTCTCTTCCTCTACAATGCACTCTGGCAGTACCTGTCTGACTGTATGTGTGTTCTGTGTATATAGATGACGGACCCTCTCTTCCCCTACAATGCACCCTGGCAGTAC
This sequence comes from Pseudophryne corroboree, assembly GCF_028390025.1. Classification (NCBI taxonomy): domain Eukaryota; kingdom Metazoa; phylum Chordata; class Amphibia; order Anura; family Myobatrachidae; genus Pseudophryne; species Pseudophryne corroboree. Next base: position 830,022,695 of record NC_086448.1, on the reverse strand, counting down.
CTGTCTGACTGTATGTATGTATGTATGTATGTGTGTTCTGTGTATATAGATGACGGACCCTCTCTTCCCCTACAATGCACCCTGGCAGTACCTGTCTGACTGTGTGTGTGTTCTGTGTTTATAGATGACGGACCCTCTCTTCCTCTACAATGCACCCTGGCAGTACCTGTCTGACTGTATGTATGTGTGTTCTGTGTATATAGATGACGGAGCCTCTCTAACCCTACTATGCACCCTGGCAGTACCTGTCTGACTGTATGTATGTGTGTGTGTGTGTGTTCTGCGTATATAGATGATGGACCCTCTCTTCCCCTACAATGCACCCTGGCACTACCTGTCTGTGTGTATGTGTGTTGTGTATATAGATGTCAGACCCTCTCTTCCCCTACAATGCACCCTGACAGTACCTGTCTGACTGTATGTGTGTTCTGTGTATATAGATGTCAGACCCTTTCTTCCCCTACAATGCACCCTGGCAGTACCTGTCTGACTGTATGTGTGTGTGTTCTGTGTATATAGATGATGGACCCTCTCTTCTCCTTCAATGCACCCTGGCACTACCTGTCTGACTGTATGTATGTGTGTTCTGCGTATATAGATGACTGATCCTCTCTTCCTCTACAATGCACCCTGGCAGTACCTGTCTGACTGTATGTATGTATGTATGTGTGTTCTGCGTATATAGATGACTGATCCTCTCTTCCTCTACAATGCACCCTGGCAGTGCCTGTCTGACTGTATGTATGTGTGTTCTGTGTATATAGATGACGGACCCTCTCTTCTCCTTCAATGCACCCTGGCAGTACCTGTCTGACTGTGTGTGTGTTCTGTGTATATAGATGACGGACCCTCTCTTCCCCTACAATGCACCCTGGCAGTACCTGTCTGACTGTATGTATGTGTGTTCTGTGTATATAGATGACGGACCCTCTCTTCCCCTACAATGCACCCTGGCAGTACCTGTCTGACTGTATGTATGTGTGTTCTGTGTATATAGATGACGGACCCTCTCTTCCCCTACAATGCACCCTGGCAGTACCGGTCTGACTGTATGTGTGTGTGTTCTGTGTATATAGATGACGGACCCTCTCTTCCTCTACAATGCACCCTGGCAGTACCTGTCTGACTGTATGTATGTGTGTTCTGTGTATATAGATGACGGAGCCTCTCTAACCCTACTATGCACCCTGGCAGTACCTGTCTGACTGTATGTATGTGTGTTCTGTGTATATAGATGTCAGACCCTTTCTTCCCCTACAATGCACCCTGGCAGTACCTGTCTGACTGTATGTGTGTGTGTGTGTGTGTGTGTGTGTTCTGCGTATATAGATGACGGACCCTCTCTTCCCCTACAATGCACCCTGGCACTACCTGTCTGATTGTGTGTATGTGTGTTGTGTATATAGATGTCAGACCCTCTCTTCCCCTACAATGCACCCTGGCAGTACCTGTCTGACTGTGTATATAGATGACGGACCCTCTCTTCCCCTACAATGCACCCTGGCAGTACCCGTCTGACTGTATGTGTGTGTGTTCTGTGTATATAGATGATGGACCCTCTCTTCCCCTACAATGCACCCTGGCAGTACCGGTCTGACTGTATGTGTGTGTGTTCTGTGTATATAGATGACGGACCCTCTCTTCCTCTACAATGCACCCTGGCAGTACCTGTCTGACTGTATGTATGTGTGTTCTGTGTATATAGATGACGGAGCCTCTCTAACCCTACTATGCACCCTGGCAGTACCTGTCTGACTGTATGTATGTGTGTTCTGTGTATATAGATGTCAGACCCTTTCTTCCCCTACAATGCACCCTGGCAGTACCTGTCTGACTGTATGTGTGTGTGTGTGTGTGTGTGTGTGTTCTGCGTATATAGATGACGGACCCTCTCTTCCCCTACAATGCACCCTGGCACTACCTGTCTGATTGTGTGTATGTGTGTTGTGTATATAGATGTCAGACCCTCTCTTCCCCTACAATGCACCCTGGCAGTACCTGTCTGACTGTGTATATAGATGACGGACCCTCTCTTCCTCTACAATGCACCCTTGCAGTACCTGTCTGACTGTATGTGTGTGTGTTCTGTGTATATAGATGATGGACCCTCTCTTCTCCTTCAATGCACCCTGGCACTACCTGTCTGACTGTATGTATGTATGTATGTATGTATGTATGTGTGTTCTGCGTATATAGATGACTGATCCTCTCTTCCTCTACAATGCACCCTGGCAGTACCTGTCTGACTGTATGTATGTATGTATGTATGTATGTATGTATGTGTGTTCTGCGTATATAGATGATGGACCCTTTCTTCCCCCTACAATCCACCATGGCACTACCTGTCTGACTGTATGTATGTGTGCGTGTGTGTTCTGTGTATATAGATGACGGACCCTCTCTTCCCCTACAATGCACCCTGTCACTACCTGTCTGACTGTATGTATGTGTGCTGAGTATATAGATGACGGACCTTCTCTTCCCCTACAATGCACCCTGGCAGTACCTGTCTGACTGTGTGTGTGTGTGTGTGTGTGTGTGTGTGTTCTCTGTATATAGATGACGGACCCTCTTTTCCCCTACAATGCACCCTGGCACTACCTGTCTGACTGTATGTATGTGTGTTCTGTGTATATAGATGACGGACCTTCTCTTCCCCTACAATGCACCCTGGCAGTACCTGTCTGACTGTATGTATGTGTGTTCTGTGTATATAGATGACGGACCCTCTCTTCCCCCTACAATGCACCCTGGCAGTACCTGTCTGACTATATGTGTGCGTGTGTGTGTGTGTTCTGTGTATATAGATGACGGACCCTCTCTTCCTCTACAATGCACCCTGGCGGCACCTGTCTGACTGTATGTGTGTGTGTTCTGTGTATATAGATGACGGACCCTCTCTTCTCCTACAATGCTCTCTGGCAGTACCTGTCTGACTGTATGTATGTGTGTTCTGTGTATATAGATGACGGACCCTCTCTTCCCCTACAATGCACCCTGGCAGTACCTGTCTGACTGTATATGTGTGTGTTCTGTGTATATAGATGACGGACCCTCTCTTCCTCTACAATGCACCCTGGCAGTACCTGTCTGACTGTATGTATGTGTGTTCTGTGTATATAGATGACGGACCCTCTCTTCCCCTACAATGCACCCTGGCAGTACCTGTCTGACTGTGTGTGTGTTCTGTGTATATAGATGACGGACCCTCTCTTCCCCTACAATGCACCCTGGCAGTACCTGTCTGACTGTGTGTGTGTTCTGTGTATATAGATGATGGACCCTCTCTTCCCCTACTATGCACCCTGGCACTACCTGTCTGACTGTATGTATGTGTGTTCTGTGTATATAGATGATGGACCCTCTCTTCCTCTACAATGCACCCTGGCAGTACCTGTCTGACTGTATGTATGTGTGTATGTTCTGTGTATATAGATGACGGACCCTCTCTTCCTCTACAATGCACCCTGGCAGTACCTGTCTGACTGTATGTGTGTGTGTTCTGTGTATATAGATGACGGACCCTCTCTTCCCCTACAATGCACCCTGGCAGTACCTGTCTGACTGTGTGTGTGTTCTGTGTATATAGATGATGGACCCTCTCTTCCTCTACAATGCACCCTGGCAGTACCTGTCTGACTGTATGTGTGTGTGTTCTGTGTATATAGATGACGGACCCTCTCTTCCCCTACAATGCACCCTGGCAGTACCTGTCTGACTGTATGTATGTGTGTTCTGTGTATATAGATGACGGACCCTCTCTTCCCCTACAATGCACCCTGGCAGTACCTGTCTGACTGTATGTATGTGTGTTCTGTGTATATAGATGATGGACCCTCTCTTCCTCTACAATGCACCCTGGCAGTACCTGTCTGACTGTATATGTGTGTGTTCTGTGTATATAGATGACGGACCCTCTCTTCCTCTACAATGCACCCTGGCAGCACCTGTCTGACTGTATGTGTGTGTGTTCTGTGTATATAGATGACGGACCCTCTCTTCTCCTACAATGCACTCTGGCAGTACCTGTCTGACTGTATGTATGTGTGTTCTGTGTATATAGATGACGGACCCTCTCTTCCCCTACAATGCACCCTGGCAGTACCTGTCTGACTGTATGTGTGTGTGTTCTGTGTATATAGATGATGGACCCTCTCTTCCCCTACAATGCACCCTGGCAGTACCTGTCTGACTGTATGTATGTGTGTTCTGTGTATATAGATGACGGACCCTCTCTTCCCCTACAATGCACCCTGGCAGTACCTGTCTGACTGTAGGTGTGTGTGTTCTGTGTATATAGATGATGGACCCTCTCTTCCCCTACAATGCACCCTGGCAGTACCTGTCTGACTGTATATGTGTGTGTTCTGTGTATATAGATGACGGACCCTCTCTTCCCCTACAATGCACCCTGGCAGTACCTGTCTGACTGTGTGTGTGTTCTGTGTATATAGATGATGGACCCTCTCTTCCCCTACAATGCACCCTGGCACTACCTGTCTGACTGTATGGTTGTGTGTTCTGTGTATATAGATGATGGACCCTCTCTTCCCCTACAATGCACCCTGGCAGTACCTGTCTGACTGTATGGTTGTGTGTTCTGTGTATATAGATGACTGACCCTCTCTTCCACTACAATGCACCCTGGCAGTACCTGTCTGACTGTATGTATGTGTGTATGTTCTGTGTATATAGATGATGGACCCTCTCTTCCTCTACAATGCACCCTGGCAGTACCTGTCTGACTGTATGTATGTGTGTATGTTCTGTGTATATAGATGACGGACCCTCTCTTCCTCTACAATGCACCCCGGCAGTACCTGTCTGACTGTATGTGTGTGTGTTCTGTGTATATAGATGACGGACCCTCTCTTCCCCTACAATGCACCCTGGCAGTACCTGTCTGACTGTGTGTGTGTGTTCTGTCTATATAGATGATGGACCCTCTCTTCCTCTACAATGCACCCTGGCAGTACCTGTCTGACTGTATGTGTGTGTTCTGTGTATATAGATGACGGACCCTCTCTTCCCCTACAATGCACCCTGGCAGTACCTGTCTGACTGTATGTGTGTGTGTTCTGTGTATATAGATGATGGACCCTCTCTTCCCCTACAATGCACCCTGGCAGTACCTGTCTGACTGTATGTATGTGTGTTCTGTGTATATAGATGACGGACCCTCTCTTCCCCTACAATGCACCCTGGCAGTACCTGTCTGACTGTATGTATGTGTGTTCTGTGTATATAGATGATGGACCCTCTCTTCCTCTACAATGCACCCTGGCAGTACCTGTCTGACTGTATGTATGTGTGTTCTGTGTATATAGATGACGGACCCCCTCTCCCCCTACAATGCACCCTGGCAGTACCTGTCTGACTGTATGTGTGTGTGTTCTGTGTATATAGATGACGGACCCTCTCTTCCCCTACAATGCACCCTGGCAGTACCTGTCTGACTGTATGTGTGTGTGTTCTGTGTATATAGATGACGGACCCTCTCTTCCCCTACTATGCACCCTGGCAGTACCTGTCTGACTGTATGTATGTGTGTTCTGTGTATATAGATGACGGACCCTCTCTTCCTCTACAATGCACCCTGGCAGTACCTGTCTGACTGTGTGTGTATTCTGTGTATATAGATGATGGACCCTCTCTTCCCCTACAATGCACCCTGGCAGTACCTGTCTGACTGTATGTGTGTGTGTTCTGTGTATATAGATGATGGACCCTCTCTTCCTCTACAATGCACCCTGGCAGTACCTGTCTGACTGTATGTATGTGTGTTCTGTGTATATAGATGACGGACCCTCTCTTCCTCTACAATGCACCCTGGCAGTACCTGTCTGACTGTATGGTTGTGTGTTCTGTGTATATAGATGACGGACCCTCTCTTCCCCTACAATGCACCCTGGCAGTACCTGTCTGACTGTATATGTGTGTTCTGTGTATATAGATGACGGATCCACTCTTCCTCTACAATGCACCCTGGCAGTACCTGTCTGACTGTATGCGTGTGTGTTCTGTGTATATAGATGATGGACCCTCTCTTCCCCTACAATGCACCCTGGCAGTACCTGTCTCACTGTATGTATGTGTGTTCTGTGTATATAGATGACGGACCCCCTCTCCCCCTACAATGCACCCTGGCAGTACCTGTCTGACTGTATATGTGTGTGTTCTGCGTATATAGATGATGGACCCTCTCTTCCTCTACAATGCACCCTGGCAGTACCTGTCTGACTGTATGTATGTGTGTTCTGTGTATATAGATGTCAGACCCTTTCTTCCCCTACAATGCTCCCTGGCAGTACCTGTCTGACTGTATGTATGTGTGTTCTGTGTGTATAGATGATGGACCCTCTCTTTCCCTACAATGCACCCTGGCAGTACCTGTCTGACTGTGTGTGTGTGTGTTCTGTGTATATAGATGATGGACCCTCTCTTCCTCTACAATGCACCCTGGCAGTACCTGTCTGACTGTGTGTGTCTGTGTTCTGTGTATATAGATGATGGACCCTCTCTTCCCCTACAATGCACCCTCGCAGTACCTGTCTGACTATATGTGTGTGTGTTCTGTGTATATAGATGATGGACCCTCTCTTCCTCTACAATGCACCCTGGCAGTACCTGTCTGACTGTATGGTTGTGTGTTCTGTGTATATAGATGACGGACCCTCTCTTCCCCTACAATGCACCCTGGCAGTACCTGTCTGACTGTATGTGTGTGTTCTGTGTATATAGATGACGGACCCTCTCTTCCTCTACAATGCACCCTGGCAGTACCTGTCTGACTGTATGTGTGTGTGTTCTGTGTATATAGATGACGGACCCTCTCTTCCCCTACAATGCACCCTGGCACTACATGTCTGACTGTATGTATGTGTGTTCTGTGTATATAGATGACGGACCCTCTCTTCCCCTAAAATGCACCCTGGCAGTACCTGTCTGACTGTATGTGTGTGTGTTCTGTGTATATAGATGATGGACCCTCTCTTCCCCTACAATGCACCCTGGCAGTACCTGTCTGACTGTATGTATGTGTGTTCTGTGTATATAGATGACGGACCCTCTCTTCCCCTACAATGCACCCTGGCAGTACCTGTCTGACTGTATGTATGTGTGTTCTGTGTATATAGATGATGGACCCTCTCTTCCTCTACAATGCACCCTGGCAGTACCTGTCTGACTGTATGTATGTGTGTTCTGTGTATATAGATGACGGACCCCCTCTCCCCCTACAATGCACCCTGGCAGTACCTGTCCGACTGTATATGTGTGTGTTCTGTGTATATAGATGACGGACCCTTTCTTCCCCTACAATGCACCCTGGCAGTACCTGTCTGACTGTATGTATGTGTGTTCTGTGTATATAGATGACAGACTCTCTCTTCCCCTACAATGCACCCTGGCACTACCTGTCTGACTTTGTGTGTGTTCTGTGTATATAGATGACGGAACCTTTCTTCTCCTACAATGCACCCTGGCAGTACCTGTCTGACTGTATGTATGTGTGTTCTGTGTATATAGATGACGGACCCTCTCTTCCCCTACAATGCACCCTGGCACTACCTGTCTGACTATTTGTATGTGTGTTCTGTGTATATAGATGACGGACCCTCTCTTCCCCTACAATGCACCCTGGCACTACCTGTCTGACTGTGTGTGTGTGTGTGTGTGTGTGTGTGTGTGTGTTCTGTGTATATAGATGACGGACCCTCTCTTCCCCTACAATGCACCCTGGCACTACCTGTCTGACTGTATGTGTGTGTTCTGTGTATATAGATGACGGAACCTTTCTTCTCCTACAATGCACCCTGGCAGTACCTGTCTGACTGTATGTATGTGTGTTCTGTGTATATAGATGACGGACCCTCTCTTCCCCTACAATGCACCCTGGCAGTACCTGTCTGACTGTATGTATGTGTGTTCTGTGTATATAGATGACGGGCCCTCTCTTCCTCTACAATGCACCCTGGCAGTACCTGTCTGACTGTATGTATGTGTGTTCTGTGTATATAGATGATGGACCCTCTCTTCCCCTACAATGCACCCTGGCACTACCTGTCTGACTGTATGTATGTGTGTTCTGTGTATATAGATGACGGACCCTCTCTTCCCCTACAATGCACCCTGGCAGTACCTGTCTGACTGTATGTATGTGTGTTCTGTGTATATAGATGACGGGCCCTCTCTTCCTCTACAATGCACCCTGGCAGTACCTGTCTGACTGTATGTATGTGTGTTCTGTGTATATAGATGATGGACCCTCTCTTCCCCTACAATGCACCCTGGCAGTACCTGTCTGACTGTATGTATGTGTGTTCTGTGTATATAGATGACGGACCCTCTCTTCCCCTACAATGCAGCCTGGCAGTACCTGTCTGACTGTGTGTTCTCTGTATATAGATGACGGACCCTCTCTTCCCCTACAATGCACCCTGGCACTACCTGTCTGACTGTATGTATGTGTGTTCTGTGTATATAGATGACGGACCCTCTATTCCCCTACAATGCACCCTGGCAGTACCTGTCTGACTGTATGTATGTGTGTTCTGTGTATATAGATGATGGACCCTCTCTTCCCCTACAATGCACCCTGGCAGTACCCGTCTGACTGTATGTGTGGTGTTCTGTGTATATAGATGACGGACCCTCTCTTCCTCTACAATGCACCCTGGCAGTACCTGTCTGACTGTATGTATATGTGTTCTGTGTATATAGATGATGGACCCTCTCTTCCCCTACAATGCACCCTGGCAGTACCTGTCTGACTGTATATGTGTGTGTTCTGTGTATATAGATGACGGACCCTCTCTTCCCCTACAATGCACCCTGGCAGTACCTGTCTGACTGTATGTATGTGTGTTCTGTGTATATAGATGACGGACCCTCTCTTCCCCTACAATGCACCCTGGCAGTACCTGTCTGACTGTATGTATGTGTGTTCTGTGTATATAGATGACGGACCCTCTCTTCCCCTACAATGCACCCTGGCAGTACCTGTCTGACTGTATGTGTGTGTGTTCTGTGTATATAGATGACGGACCCTCTCTTCCCCTACAATGCACCATGGCAGTACCTGTCTGACTGTATGTGTGTATGTTCTGTGTATATAGATGACGGACCCTCTCTTCCCCTACAATGCACCCTGGCAGTACCTGTCTGACTGTATGTATGTGTGTTCTGTGTATATAGATGACGGACCCTCTCTTCCCCTACAATGCAGCCTGGCAGTACCTGTCTGACTGTGTGTTCTCTGTATATAGATGACGGACCCTCTCTTCCCCTACAATGCACCCTGGCACTACCTGTCTGACTGTATGTATGTGTGTTCTGTGTATATAGATGACGGACCCTCTATTCCCCTACAATGCACCCTGGCAGTACCTGTCTGACTGTATGTATGTGTGTTCTGTGTATATAGATGATGGACCCTCTCTTCCCCTACAATGCACCCTGGCAGTACCCGTCTGACTGTATGTGTGGTGTTCTGTGTATATAGATGACGGACCCTCTCTTCCTCTACAATGCACCCTGGCAGTACCTGTCTGACTGTATGTATATGTGTTCTGTGTATATAGATGATGGACCCTCTCTTCCCCTACAATGCACCCTGGCAGTACCTGTCTGACTGTATATGTGTGTGTTCTGTGTATATAGATGACGGACCCTCTCTTCCCCTACAATGCACCCTGGCAGTACCTGTCTGACTGTATGTATGTGTGTTCTGTGTATATAGATGACGGACCCTCTCTTCCCCTACAATGCACCCTGGCAGTACCTGTCTGACTGTATGTATGTGTGTTCTGTGTATATAGATGACGGACCCTCTCTTCCTCTACAATGCACCCTGGCAGTACCTGTCTGACTGTATGTGTGTGTGTTCTGTGTATATAGATGACGGACCCTCTCTTCCCCTACAATGCACCCTGGCACTACCTGTCTGACTGTATGTGTGTGTGTTCTGTGTATATAGATGACGGACCCTCTCTTCCTCTACAATGCACCCTGGCAGTACCTGTCTGACTGTGTGTGTGTTCTGTGTATATAGATGATGGACCCTCTCTTCCCCTACAATGCACCCTGGCAGTACCTGTCTGACTGTATATGTGTGTTCTGAGTATATAGATGACGGACCCTCTCTTCCTCTACAATGCACCCTGGCAGTACCTGTCTGACTGTATATATATATATATATATTTCTCTGACGTCCTAAGTGGATGCTGGGGACTCCGTCAGGACCATGGGGATTAGCGGCTCCGCAGGAGACAGGGCACAAAACTAAAGCTTTAGGATCAGGTGGTGTGTACTGGCTCCTCCCCCTATGACCCTCCTCCAAGCCTCAGTTAGGTTTTTGTGCCCGTCCGAGCAGGGTGCAATCTAGGTGGCTCTCTTAAGGAGCTGCTTAGAAAAAGTTTTTAGGTTTCTTATTTTCAGTGAGTCCTGCTGGCAACAGGCTCACTGCATCGAGGGACTTAGGGGAGAGAAGTTCAACTCACCTGCGTGCAGGATGATTTGGCTTCTTAGGCTACTGGACACCATTAGCTCCAGAGGGAGTCGGAACACAGGTCTCACCCTGGGGTTCGTCCCGGAGCCGCGCCGCCGACCCCCCTTGCAGATGCTGAAGATTGAAGGTCCAGAAACCGGCGGCAGAAGGCTTTTCAGTCTTCATGAAGGTAGCGCACAGCACTGCAGCTGTGCGCCATTGTTGTCACACACTTCACACCAACGGTCACGGAGGGTGCAGGGCGTTGCTGGGGGCGCCCTGGGCAGCAATGTATAATACCTTATTCTGGCTAAAAATACATCACATATAGCCCCTGGAGGCTATATGGATGTATTTAACCCCTGCCAGGTCTCAGAGAAACGGGAGAAGAAGCCCGCCGAAAAGGGGGCGGGGCCTATTCTCCTCAGCACACAGCGCCATTTTCCCTCACAGAAAGGCTGGTGGGAAGGCTCCCAGGCTCTCCCCTGCACTGCACTACAGAAACAGGGTTAAAACAGAGGGGGGGGGCACTTATTTGGCGATATGTATATATATATTAAAATGCTATAAGGGAAAAACACTTATATAAAGGTTGTCCCTGTATAATATAGCGTTTTTGGTGTGTGCTGGCAAACTCTCCCTCTGTCTCCCCAAAGGGCTAGTGGGGTCCTGTCCTCTATTAGAGCATTCCCTGTGTGTGTGCTGTGTGTCGGTACTTGTGTGTCGACATGTATGAGGACGATGTTGCTGAGGAGGCGGAGCAATTGCCTGTAATGGTGATGTCACTCTCTAGGGAGTCGACACCGGAATGGATGGCTTATTTAAGGAATTACGTGATAATGTCAACACGCTGCAAGGTCGATTGACGACATGAGACGGCCGGCAAACCAATTAGTACCTGTCCAGGCGTCTCAAACACCGTCAGGGGCGTTAAAACGTCCTTTTACCTCAGTCGGTCGACACAGACACGGACACTGACTCCAGTGTCGACGGTGAAGAAACAAACGTATTTTCCTTTAGGGCCACACGTTACTTGTTAAGGGCAATGAAGGAGATGTTACATATTTCTGATATTACAAGTACAGGTTGAGTATCCCTTATCCAAAATGCTTGGGACCAGAGGTATTTTGGATAACGGATTTTTCCGTATTTTGGAATAATTGCATACCATAATGAGATATCATGGCGATGGGACCTAAGTCTAAGCACAGAATGCATTTATGTTTCATATACACCTTATACACACAGCCTTAAGGTAATTTTAGACAATATTTTTTATAACTTTGTGCATTAAACAAAGTGTGTCTACATTCACACAATTCATTTATGTTTCATATACACCTTATACACACAGCCTGAAGTTCATTTAATACAATATTATTAATAACTTTGTGTATTAAACAAAGTTTGTGTACATTGAGCCATCAAAAAACAAAGGTTTTACTATTTCACTCTCACTCAAAAAAGTCCGTATTTCGGAATATTCCGTATTTCGGAATATTTGGATATGGGATACTCAACCTGTACCACAAAAAAGGGTATTATGTGGAGTGTGAAAAAACTACATGTGGTTTTTCCTGAATCAGATAAATTAAATGAAGTGTGTGATGATGCGTGGGTTTCCCCCGATAGAAAATTATTGGCGGTATACCCTTTCCCGCCAGAAGTTATGGCGCGTTGGGAAACACACCTTAGGGTGGATAAGGCGCTCACACGCTTATAAAAACAAGTGGCGTTACCGTCTCCAGATACGGACGCCCTCAAGGAGCCAACTGATAGGAGGTTGGAAAATATCCTAAAAAGTATATACACACATACTGGTGTTATACTGCGACCAGCGATCGCTTCAGCCTGGATGGGCAGCGCTGGGGTGGCTTGGTCGGATTCCCTGACTGGAAATATTGATACCCTTGACAGGGACAGTATTTTATTGACTATAGAGCATTTAAAAGATGCATTTCTCTATATGCGAAACTCTGGCATCAAGAGTAAGTGCGATGTCCATATCTGCCAGACGATGTTTATGGACACGACAGTGGTCAGGTGATGCATTCCAAACGGCACATGGAAGTATTGCCGTATAAAGGGGAGGAGTTATTTGGGGTCGGTCCATCGGACCTGGTGGCCACGGCAACAGCTAGAAAATCCACCTTTTTTACCCCAAGTCACATCTCAGCAGAAAAAGACATAGTCTTTTCAGCCTCAGTCCTTTCGTCCCCATAATATCTGCCCAGGGATAGAGGTAAGGGAAGAAGACTGCAGCAGGCAGCCCATTCCCAGGAACAGAAGCCTTCCACCGCTTCTGCCAAGTCCTCAGCATGACGCTGGGGCCGTACAAACAGGTGCGGTGGGGGGTCGTCTCAAGAGTTTCAGCACGCAGTGGGCTCACTCGCAAGTGGACCCCTGGATCCTACAAGTAGTATCCCAGGGGTACAGATTGGAAATTCGAGACGTCTCCCCCTCGCAGGTTCCTGAAGTTTGCTTTACCAACGTCTACCTCCGACAGGGAGGCAGTATTGGAAACAATTCACAAGCTGTATTCCCAGCAGGTGATAATCAAAGTACCCCTCCTACAACAAGTAAAGGGGTATTATTCCACACTATATTGTGGTACTGAAGCCAGACGGCTCGGTGAGACCTATTCTAAATGGAGTCACTCAGAGCAGTGATAGCGAACCAGGAAGAAGGGGACTATATGGTGTCCCTGGACATCAAGGATGCTTACCTCCATGTCCAAATTTGCCCTTCTCACAAAGGGTACCTCAGGTTCGTGGTACAAAACTGTCACTATCAGTTTCAGACGCTGCCGTTTGGATTGTCCACGGCACCCCGGGTCTTTACCAAGGTAATGGCCGAAATGATGATTCTTCTTCAAAGAAAAGGCGTCTTAATTATCCCTTACTTGGACGATCTCCTGATAAGGGCAAGGTCCAGAGAACAGTTGGAGATCTGAGTAGCGCTATCTCAAGTAGTTCTACGACAGCACGGGTGGATTCTAAATATTCCAAAATCGCAGCTGTCTCCGACGACACGTCTGCTGTCCCTAGGGATGATTCTGGACACAGTCCAGAAAAAGGTGTTTCTCCCGGAGGAGAAAGCCAGGGAGTTATCCGAGCTAGTCAGGAACCTCCAAAAACCAGGAAAAGTGTCAGTGCATCATTGCACAAGGGTCCTGGGAAAAATGGTGGCTTCTTACGAAGCGATTCCATTCGGCAGATTTCACGCAAGAACCTTTCAGTGGGATCTGCTGGACAAATGGTCCGGATTGCATCTTCAGATGCATCAGCGGATAACCCTGTCTCCAAGGACAAGGGTGTCTCTTCTGTGGTGGCTGCAGAGTGCTCATCTACTAAAGTGCCACAGTTATGCATTCAGGACTGGGTCCTGGTGACCACGGATTCCAGCTTGAAAGGCTGGGGAGCAGTCACACAGGGAAAAAATTTCCAGGGAGTGTGATCAAGTCTGGGGACTTCTCTCCGCATAAATATACTGGAGCTAAGAGCAATTTACAATGCTCTAAGCTTAGCAAGACCTCTGCTTCAAGGTCAGCCGGTATTGATCCAGTGGGACAACATCACGGCAGTCGCCCACGTAAACAGACAGGGCGGCACAAGAAGCAGGAGGACAATGGCAGAAACTGCAAGGATTCTTCGCTGGGCGGAAAATCATGTGATAGCACTGTCAGCAGTTTTTCATTCCGGGAGTGGACAACTGGGAAGCAGACTTCCTCAGCACGACCTCCACCCGGGAGAGTGGGGACTTCATCGAGAAGTTGTTTCCACATGATTGTGCACCGTTGGGAAGACCAAAGGTGGACATGATGGCGTCCCGCCTGAACAAAAAACTGGACAGGTATTGCGCCAGGTCAAGAGACCCTCAGGAAATAGCTGTGGACGTTCTGGTAACACCATGGGTGTACCAGTCGGTGTATGTGTTCCCTCCTCTGCTTCTCATACCAAAGGTACTGAGAATTATAAGACGTAGAGGAGTAAGAACTATACTCGTGGCTCCGGATGGGCCAAGAAGGACTTGGTACCCGGAACTTCATGAGATGCTCACGGAGGACTCAGGGCCTCTGCCGATAAGAAGGGACTTGCTTCAGCAAGTACCATGTCTGTTCCAAGACTTACCGCGGGTGCGTTTGACGGCATGGCGGTTGAACGCCGGATCCTAAGGGAAAAAAGGCATTCCGGAAGAGGTCATTCCTACCCTGGTCAAAGCCAGGAAGGAGGTGACCGCACAACATTATCACCACATGTGGCGAAAATATGTTGCGTGGTGTGAGGCCAGGAAGGCCCCACGAAGAAATTTCAACTCGGTCGATTCCTGCATTTCCTGCAAACAGGAGTGTCTATGGGCCTCAAATTGGGGTCCATTAAGGTTCAAATTTCGGCCCTGTCGATTTTCTTCCAGAAAGAATTGGCTTCAGTTCCTGAAGTCCAGAAATTTGACAAGGGAGTACTGCATATACAACCCCCTTTCTCTATCGTCCTAAGTGGATGCTGGGGTTCCTGAAAGGACCATGGGGAATAGCGGCTCCGCAGGAGACAGGGCACAAAAGTAAAGCTTTTACAGGTCAGGTGGTGTGTACTGGCTCCTCCCCCTATGACCCTCCTCCAGACTCCAGTTAGATTTTTGTGCCCGGCCGAGAAGGGTGCAATTCTAGGTGGCTCTCATAAAGAGCTGCTTAGAGAGTTTAGCTTAGGTTTTTTATTTTACAGTGATTCCTGCTGGCAACAGGATCACTGCAACGAGGGACAGAGGGGAGAAGAAGTGAACTCACCTGCGTGCAGGATGGATTGGCTTCTTGGCTACTGGACATGAAGCTCCAGAGGGACGATCACAGGTACAGCCTGGATGGTCACCGGAGCCACGCCGCCGGCCCCCTCACAGATGCTGAAGCAAGAAGAGGTCCAGAATCGGCGGCTGAAGACTCCTGCAGTCTTCTTAAGGTAGCGCACAGCACTGCAGCTGTGCGCCATTTTCCTCTCAGCACACTTCACACGGCAGTCACTGAGGGTGCAGGGCGCTGGGGGGGGGCGCCCTGGGAGGCAAATGAAAACCTTTAAAAAGGCTAAAAATACCTCACATATAGCCCCAGAGGCTATATGGAGATATTTACCCCTGCCTAAATGTACTAAATAGCGGGAGACGAGCCCGCCGAAAAAGGGGCGGGGCCTATCTCCTCAGCACACGGCGCCATTTTCTGTCACAGCTCCGCTGGTCAGGAAGGCTCCCAGGTCTCTCCCCTGCACTGCACTACAGAAACAGGGTATAACAGAGAGGGGGGGCAGAATAAATGGCAATATATTAATATAAAAGCAGCTATAAGGGAGCACTTAATCATAAGGCTATCCCTGTCATATATAGCGCTTTTTGGTGTGTGCTGGCAGACTCTCCTTCTGTCTCCCCAAAGGGCTAGTGGGTCCTGTCTTCGTATAGAGCATTCCCTGTGTGTCTGCTGTGTGTCGGTACGTGTGTGTCGACATGTATGAGGACGTTATTGGTGTGGAGGCGGAGCAATTGCCAAATATGAGGATGTCACCTCCTAGGGGGTCGACACCAGAATGGATGCCTTTATTTGTGGAATTACGGGATAGCGTCAACTCGCTTAAGCAGTCGTTTGCCGACATGAGGCGGCCGGACACTCAATTAGTGTCTGTCCAGGCGCCTCAAACACCGTCAGGGGCTGTAAAACGTCCCTTGCCTCAGTCGGTCGACACAGACCCAGACACAGGCACTGATTCCGGTGGTGAAGGTGACGAATCAACCGTATTTTCCAGTAGGGCCACACGTTATATGATTTTGGCAATAAAGGAGATGTTACATTTAGCTGATACTACAGGTACCACTAAACAGGGTATTATGTGGGGTGTGAAAAAACTACCAGTAGTTTTTACCGAATCAGAAGAATTAAATGACGTGTGTGATGAAGCGTGGGGTGCCCCGATAAAAAACTGCTAATTTCAAAGAAGTTATTGGCTTTATACCCTTTCCCGCCAGAGGTTAGGGAGCGCTGGGAAACACCTCCTAGGGTGGACAAAGCGCTAACACGCTTATCAAAACAAGTGGCGTTACCCTCTCCTGAGACGGACGCACTTAAAGATCCATCAGATAGGAGGATGGAAAATATCCAAAAAGGTATATACACACATGCAGGTGTTATACTACGACCAGCTATTGCGACTGCCTGGATGTGCAGTGCTGGGGTAGTTTGGTCAGAGTCCCTGATCGAAAATATTGATACCCTGGACAGGGACAATATTTTACTGTCGTTAGAACAAATAAAGGATGCATTTCTTTATATGCGTGATGCACAGAGAGATATCTGCACACTGGCATCACGGGTAAGTGCTATGTCCATTTCGGCCAGAAGAGCTTTATGGACACGACAGTGGACAGGCGATGCGTAGAGGAGTTATTTGAGGTCGGTCTATCGGATTTGGTGGCCACGGCTACGGCCGGGAAATCCACTTTTTCTACCTCAAGTCACTCCCCAACAGAAAAAGGCACCGACCTTTCAACCGCAGCCCTTTCGTTCCTTTAAAAATAAGAGAGCAAAGGGCTATTCATATCTGCCACGAGGCAGAGGACGAGGGAAGAGACAGCAACAGGCAGCTCCTTCCCAGGAACAGAAGCCCTCCCCGGCTTCTACAAAAGCCTCAGCATGACGCTGGGGCTTCGCAAGCGGACTCGGGGGCGGTAGGCGGTCGTCTCAATAATTACAGCGCGCAGTGGGCTCACTCGCAGGTAAATCCCTGGATCCTGCAGATAATATCTCAGGGGTACAGGTTGAAATTAGAGACAGAGCCACCTCGCCGTTTCCTGAAGTCTGCTTTACCAACGTCCCCCTCAGAAAGGGAGACGGTTTTGGAAGCCATTCACAAGCTGTATTCTCAGCAGGTGATAGTCAAGGTACCTCTTCTACAACAAGGGAAGGGGTATTATTCCACTCTATTTGTGGTACCAAAGCCGGATGGCTCGGTAAGGCCTATTCTAAATCTGAAGTCCTTGAACCTATACATAAAGAAGTTCAAGTTCAAGATGGAGTCACTCAGAGCAGTGATAGCGAACCTGGAAGACGGGGACTTTATGGTATCCTTGGACATCAAGGATGCGTATCTCCACGTTCCAATTACCCCTCACACCAGGGGTACCTCAGGTTCGTTGTACAAAACTGTCACTATCAGTTTCAGACGCTGCCGTTTGGTTTGTCCACGGCACCTCGGGTCTTTACAAAGGTAATGGCCGAGATAATATTTCTTCTTCGAAGAAAAGGCGTATTAATTATCCCATACTTGGACGATCTCCTAATAAGGGCAAGGTCCAGAGAACAGCTAGAGATGGGTTTAGCACTATCTCAAGAGGTGCTAAAGCAGCACGGATGGATTCTGAATATTCCAAAATCCCAATTAATGCCGACAACTCGTCTGCTGTTCCTGGGGATGATTCTGGACACAGTTCAGAAAAAGGTTTTTCTTCCCGAAGAAAAAGCCAAGGAGTTATCTGACCTGGTCAGGAACCTCCTAAAACCAGGAAAGGTGTCTGTACATCAATGCACAAGAGTCCTGGGAAAAAATGGTAGCTTCTTACGAAGCAATCCCTTTCGGCAGATTCCATGCAAAGGGATCTGTTGGACAAATGGTCAGGGTCGCATCTTCAGATGCACCTGCGGATAACCCTGTCGCCGAGGACAAGGGTATCCCTTCTGTGGTGGTTGCAGGAGGCTCATCTATTGGAGGGCCGCAGATTCGGCATGCAGGATTGGATCCTGGTGACCACGGATGCCAGCCTGAGAGGCTGGGGAGCAGTCACACAGGGAAGAAATTTCCAGGGAGTGTGGTCGAGCCTGAAAAAGTCTCTTCACATAAGCATTCTGGAACTAAGAGCAATCTACAATGCTCTAAGCCAGGCGGAACCTCTGCTTCAAGGAAGACCGGTGTTGATCCAGTCGGACAACATCACGGCAGTCGCCCATGTAAACAGACAGGGCGGCACAAGAAGCAGGAGGGCAATGGCAGAAGCTGCCAGGATCCTTCGCTGGGCGGAGAATCACGTGATAGCACTGTCAGCAGTATTCATCCCGGGCGTGGACAACTGGGAAGCAGACTTCCTCAGCAGACACGACCTTCACCCGGGAGAGTGGGGACTTCATCCAGAAGTTTTCCACATGCTATTAAACCGTTGGGTAAAACCAATGGTGGACATGATGGCGTCTCGCCTCAACAAAACACTGGACAGGTATTGCGCCAGGTCAAGAGATCCGCAGGCAATAGCTGTGGACGCGCTGGTAACACCTTGGGTGTACCAGTCGGTATATGTGTTTCCTCCTCTGCCTCTCATACCAAAGGTATTGAGGATTATACGGCAAAGAGGAGTAAGACTAGTGGCTCCGGATTGGCCAAGAAGGACTTGGTACCCGGAACTTCAAGAGATGGTCACGGACGATCCGTGGCCTCTACTTCTGAGAAGGGACCTGCTTCAGCAGGGTCCTTGTCTTTTTCAAGACTTACCGCGGCTGCGTTTGACGGCATGGCGTTGAATGCCAGATCCTAAAAGGAAAAGGCATTCCAGAAGAAGTCATTCCTACCTTGATAAAGGCAAGGAAGGAAGTCACCGCGAAGCATTATCGCCGTATTTGGCGAAAATATGTTGCGTGGTGCGAGCAGCGGAGTGCTCCGATGGAGGAATTTCAACTGGGTCGTTTTCCTACATTTCCTGCAATCAGGATTGTCTATGGGTCTCAAATTGGGATCTATTAAGGTTCAAATTTCGGCCCTATCAATATTCTTCCACAAAGAATTGGCCTCAGTCCCTGAGGTCCAGATTTTTATCAAAGGAGTACTGCATATACAGCCTCCTGTGGTGCCTAAGGTGGCACCGTGGGATCTAAATGTAGTTTTAGATTTCCTCAAATCCAATTGGTTTGAACCACTAAAGAATGTGGATTTGAAATATCTCACATGGAAAGTGACTATGTTACTGGCCCTGGCTTCGGCCGGGAGAGTATCTGAACTGGCGGCTTTGTCTTATAAAAGCCCTTATATAATTTTCCATTCGACATAGGGCAGAGCTGCGGACGCGTCCGCATTTTCTCCCTAAGGTGGTATCAGCGTTTCACCTGAACCAGCCTATGGTAGTGCTTGCGGCTACAGACGACTTGAAGGACTCCAAGTTGTTGGACGTTGTCAGAGCCTTAAAAATATACATTTAAAGGACGGCTGGAGTCAGAAAATCTGACTCGCTGTTTATACTGTATGCACCCAACAAGTTGGGTGCACCTGCTTCTAAGCAGTCGATTGCTCGTTGGTTTTGTAACAAAATTCAACTTGTACATTCTGTGGCAGGCCTGCCACAGCCTAAATCTGTTAAGGCCCATTCCGCAAGGAAGGTGGGCTCATCTTGGGCGGCTGCCCGAGGGGTCTCGGCATTACAACTCTGCCGAGCAGCTACGTGGTCAGGGGAGAACACGTTTGTAAATTTTTACAAATTTGATACCCTGGCAAAGGAGGACCTGGAGTTCTCTCATTCGGTGCTGCAGAGTCATCCGCACTCTCCCGCCCGTTTGGGAGCTTTGGTATAATCCCCATGGTCCTTTCAGGAACCCCAGCATCCACTTAGGACGATAGAGAAAATAAGAATTTACTTACCGATAATTCTATTTCTCGGAGTCCGTAGTGGATGCTGGGCGCCCATCCCAAGTGCGGATTATCTGCAATACTTGTACATAGTTATTGTTAACTAATTCGGGTTATTGTTTAGGAAGCCATCTTTCAGAGGCTCCTCTGTTATCATACTGTTAACTGGGTTTAGATCACAAGTTGTACGGTGTGATTGGTGTGGCTGGTATGAGTCTTACCCGGGATTCAAAATCCTCCCTTATTGTGTACGCTCGTCCGGGCACAGTACCTAACTGGAGTCTGGAGGAGGGTCATAGGGGGAGGAGCCAGTACACACCACCTGACCTGTAAAAGCTTTACTTTTGTGCCCTGTCTCCTGCGGAGCCGCTATTCCCCATGGTCCTTTCAGGAACCCCAGCATCCACTACGGACTCCGAGAAATAGAATTATCGGTAAGTAAATTCTTATTTTTGTGCCTCCAGTGGCACTGTGGGATCTCAACGTAGTCCTGGGATTCCTAAAATCACGTTGGTTTAAACCGCTCAAATCTGTGGATTTGAAATATCTCACATGGAAAGTGACCATGATGTTGGCCCTGGCCTCGGCCAGGCGAGTGTCAGAATTGGCGGCTTTGTCTCACAAAAGCCCATATCTGATTGTCCATTCGGACAGGGCAGAGCTGCGGACTCGTCCCCAGTTTCTCCCTAAGGTGGTGTCAGCGTTTCATCTGAACCAGCTTATTGTGGTACCTGCGGCTACTAGAGACTTGGAGGACTCCAAGTTGCTAGATGTTGTCAGGGCCCTGAAAATATAGATTTCCAGGACGGCTGGAGTCAGGAAAACTGACTTGCTGTTATCCTGTATGCACCCAAAAAACTGGGTGCTCTTGCTTCTAAGCAGACGATTGCTAGTTGAATGTGTAGTACAATTCAGCTTGCACATTCTGTGGCAGGACTGCCACAGCCAAAATATATAAATGCCCATTCCACAAGGAAGGTGGGCTCATCTTGGGCGACTGCCCGAGGGGTCTCGGCTTTACTACTTTGCCGAGCTGCTACTTGGTCAGGGGCACACCCTGGCTGAGGAGGACCTGTAGTCATCTCACTCGGTGCTGCAGAGTCATCCGCACTCTCCCGCCCGTTTGGGAGCTTTGGTATAATCCCCATGGTCCTGACGGAGTCCCCAGCATCCACTTAGGACGTCAGAGAAAATAAGATTTTACTTACCGATAAATCTATTTCTCGTAGTCCGTAGTGGATGCTGGGCGCCCATCCCAAGTGCGGATTGTCTGCAATACTTGTACATAGTTATTGTTACAAAAAAATCGGGTTGTTATTGTTGTGAGCCGTCTGTTCAGAGGCTCCTACGTTTGTCATACTGTTAACTGGGTTTAGATCACAAGTTATACGGTGTGATTGGTGTGGCTGGTATGAGTCTTACCCGGGATTCAATATCCTTCCTTATTGTGTACGCTCGTCCGGGCACAGTATCCTAACTGAGGCTTGGAGGAGGGTCATAGGGGGAGGAGCCAGTGCACACCACCTGATCCTAAAGCTTTAGTTTTGTGCCCTGTCTCCTGCGGAGCCGCTAATCCCCATGGTCCTGACGGAGTCCCCAGCATCCACTACGGACTACGAGAAATAGATTTATCGGTAAGTAAAATCTTATTATATGTGTGTGTATTCTGTCCTGATGACTGACCCTCTCTTCCTCCTGTCAGGTGGACTGCATGATCCAGAGCATGGACCATCCTCTACTCTCGCAGTTTGTGAATGGGATTACCAGCGCTGTCCCACCTCCCCAATCCAAGCTGTACAGCAGCTGGTCTGTGTGTGAGGACGATGCAGGGACGCCCTCCATACCGGACTGTAAGGAAAAAAGGTAATTATACTACTCTTTCTACTTCTAGGTGTTTTTTACACTCCTCCGGAACACACTGCATTTTTCCCTTGCCCTCTATTGGATAAACTTTTAATCTTTATAGTGAATAATTTGCCTAATTTCATGTAAAATGTCTGTACTGTAAAATAAGACAATAAATTTAGTCAAAACAAGACCTCTACTTACGCTGGGCACAGACTTGTCCAATTCTCATCCAGTCTGACCTCGGCTCTAGCAGACATTGGCAGAGTGTGTACACTGACGGCCTCTTGTTTCATCCAATCCTGCTATTGTCAAAAGATTTTGAAACCTGTTGAAAAATCAGGAGACCCGATCTCCAGACTCCTGTGACTGTCCAATTCATGTGTCACACAATCCTTTCAGCGGATGCCGGTCGGAGATCTGCAGCAAAACTGTACAGGTGTGTACGCATAGATTGGGTCTTGTATCTGTGATCTAGGTCTCCAGTAGGATTGTGTCAACAGTGGCCTGGAACTGGATCCAGTGATTGTGCTGAGTGAAAGAATTTTGGGTCCCAGGGACCCCTCACTTTAAAAAAAAAAAGTAGGGTCCTTCTCCATGGTTTCTGTGTCCCAGCGCATATTACGGAGGATGAGGGCAGGCAGCAGTTGGGACACTGCTGGGATCAGGTGGCAGCAGTTGGGACAGTGCTGGGATCAGGTGGCAGCAGTTGGGACAGTGCTGGGATCAGGTGGCAGCAGTTGGGACACTGCTGGGATCAGGTGGCAGCAGTTGGGACACTGCTGGGATCAGGTGGCAGCAGTTGGGACACTGCTGGGATCAGGTGGCAGCAGTTGGGACAGTGCTGGGATCAGGTGGCAGCAGTTGGGACACTGCTGGGATCAGGTGGCAGCAGTTGGGACACTGCTGGGATCAGGTGGCAGCAGTTGGGACACTGCTGGGATCAGGTGGCAGCAGTTGGGACACTGCTGGGATCAGGTGGCAGCAGTTGGGACACTGCTGGGATCAGGTGGCAGCAGTTGGGACACTGCTGGGATCAGGTGGCAGCAGTTGGGACACTGCTGGGATCAGGTGGCAGCAGTTGGGACACTGCTGGGATCAGGTGGCAGCAGTTGGGACACTGCTGGGATCAGGTGGCAGCAGTTGGGACACTGCTGGGATCAGGTGGCAGCAGTTGGGACACTGCTGGGATCAGGTGGCAGCAGTTGGGACACTGCTGGGATCAGGTGGCAGCAGTTGGGACACTGCTGGGATCAGGTGGCAGCAGTTGGGACACTGCTGGGATCAGGTGGCAGCAGTTGGGACACTGCTGGGATCAGGTGGCAGCAGTTGGGACACTGCTGGGATCAGGTGGCAGCAGTTGGGACACTGCTGGGATCAGGTGGCAGCAGTTGGGACACTGCTGGGATCAGGTGGCAGCAGTTGGGACAGTGCTGGGATCAGGTGGCAGCAGTTGGGACAGTGCTGGGATCAGGTGGCAGCAGTTGGGACAGTGCTGGGATCAGGTAGCATTTGGGGGTAGAGGGGGTTAAGGGCAGGGAGATGTTGGGGTATAGCTGTGGGTAAGGGCAGGCAGTGCTGGGGGTAGGAAAGGGAAGACAGCAGTAGGGACAGTGCTGGTGGGGTAGGGGGGCAGCACTGGATGTAGAGAGGTTATAATGGTAGATAGCAGCTTGGGCAGTACTGGTGGCAAGGAGGTGGTTAGAGACGGGCAATGCTGGGGGTAGGGAGGGTGTCCGGATAGCAGCTGTGGCAGTACTGAGGGGAGGGGGTATGGAAATATAGCAGTTGGGCACTTATTCCTCCTGCTATGAGCCCCCGGACGGATCACGGTTGTCCGCCACTAGCTTGAGCTGCAGCCCCAGCTTGTCCCTCAGCAGCCAGGTGTAGACCTCCAGCTCCCTCCTGTCCCAGGCAGTGTCCACCTCCCCGGCCTCCTGCGTGTAGAGATCTGGCTGAGGGAGTGCAGGATGCTGGAGGGGCCCGGCACCACTGACAGCGCTGCTGCAGCAGCCAGGAAAGTTTCATGGTGGGTAACTGAGATGAGGTGCAGAGCCTTGTGAGAGAGGGAGCTGGATTCTGAGGCCGAGCACAAGGGGAAGGATGCCCGATGCAGATCTAGAGAGCGCTAGATTTAGGTGCAGCAGGCTCTGCGTCTCCACAAGCAACGGGTGATCACACCAAAGCGTAGGGAAGACCGGTCGCAGTGTCTCCAGACCTTACATGCAGCCACGAGCTGCACACACGCTGAGGGTCCCCTCACAGGAGTGCAGTCAGGATCCTGGCGTTCAGAAAACCAATGCTGGAATGCCGAACGAGGAACTGCTGCCCCTCAGGAGATGTAAGCCGTGGGGAGAGGGTTAGGGTTAAACTGTGGGGGTGGGAGGGTTAGGCTTTGGGTGGGAAGGGGGGTTAGGCTGCAAGGGAGGGAGGGTTTGGTTTAGGCTATAGGAAGGTGGGTTTAGGCACCACCGGGGAGGGTTAGGTTTAGGCTATAGGAAGGTGGGGTTAGGCACCACCAGGGAGGGTTTGGTTTAGGCTATAGGAAGGTGGGGTTAGGCACCACCAGGGAGGGTTTGGTTTAGGCTATAGGAAGGTGGGGTTAGGCACCACCGGGGAGGGTTTGGTTTAGGCTATAGGAAGGTGGGGTTAGGCACCACCAGGGAGGGTTTGGTTTAGGCTATAGGAAGGTGGGGTTAGGCACCACCGGGGAGGGTTAGGTTTAGGCTATAGGAAGGTGGGGGAGGGTTAGGCTATAGGAAGGTGGGGTTAGGCACCACCAGGGAGGGTTTGGTTTAGGCTATAGGAAGGTGGGGTTAGGCACCACCGGGGAGGGTTAGGTTTAGGCTATAGGAAGGTGGGGGAGGGTTAGGCTATAGGAAGGTGGGGTTAGGCACCACCGGGGAGGGTTTGGTTTAGGCTATAGGAAGGTGGGGTTAGGCACCACCGGGGAGGGTTAGGTTTAGGCTATAGGAAGGTGGGGGAGGGTTAGGCTATAGGAAGGTGGGGTTAGGTACCACCGGGGAGGGTTAGGTTTAGGCTATAGGAAGGTGGGGTTAGGCACCACTGGGGAGGGTTTGGTTTAGGCTATAGGAAGGTGGGGTTAGGCACCACCGGGGAGGGTTAGGTTTAGGCTATAGGAAGGTGGGGTTAGGCACCACCGGGGAGGGTTTGGTTTAGGCTATAGGAAGGTGGGGTTAGGCACCTCTGGGGAGGGTTAGGTTTAGGCTATAGGAAGGTGGGGTTAGGCACCTCTGGGGAGGGTTAGGTTTAGGCTATAAGAAGGTGGGGTTAGGCACCTCTGGGGAGGGTTAGGTTTAGGCTATAGGAAGGTGGGGTTAGGCACCTCTGGGGAGGGTTAGGTTTAGGCTATAGGAAGGTGGGGTTAGGCACCTCTGGGGAGGGTTAGGTTTAGGCTATAGGAAGGTGGTGTTAGGCACCACCGGGGAGGGTTAGGTTTAGGCTATAGGAAGGTGGGGTTAGGCACCACCGGGGAGGGTTAGATTTAGGCTGTGGGGAGGATTAGAGTTAGGTACCACACTGTTTAGGTGTCAGGATTCCCATTGCCGTTTTTTGACTGCTGGCACCCCGCCCGCCGGGATACCCCTTCACAGAATCGGACCAGTGTGTACCCAGCTTTATCTGAGGAGGAATGTAAATGTGTAATAACGTCTTTTCTCTAACGTCCTAGTGGATGCTGGGGACTCAGTCAGGACCATGGGGAATAGCGGCTCCGCAGGAGACAGGGCACAAAAAGTAAGCTTTTAGGATCACATGGTGTGTACTGGCTCCTCCCCCTATGACCCTCCTCCAAGCCTCAGTTAGGTTTTTGTGCCCGTCCGAGCAGGGTGCAATCTAGGTGGCTCTCATAAAGAGCTGCTTAGAAAAAGTTTTTTAGGTTTCTTATTTTCAGTGAGTCCTGCTGGCAACAGGCTCACTGCATCGAGGGACTTAGGGGAGAGAAGTGAACTCACCTGCGTGCAGGAGGGATTTGCTTCTTAGGCTACTGGACACCATTAGCTCCAGAGGGATCGAACACAGGCCCAGCCATGGAGTCCGGTCCCGGAGCCGTGCCGCCGACCCCCCTTGCAGATGCCGAAGTTGAAGAGGTCCAGAGGTCCGGAAACAGGCGGCAGAAGACTTTCAGTCTTCATAAGGTAGCGCACAGCACTGCAGCTGTGCGCCATTGTTGTCGGCACACTTCACACCAGCGGTCACTGAGGGTGCAGGGCGCTGGGGGGGGCGCCCTGGGCAGCAATGTATAATACCTTTTTCTATGGCTAAAATACATCACATATAGCCCTTGAGGCTATATGGATGTATTTAACCCCTGCCATATATCGCAAACTCCGGGAGAAGAGCCCGCCGTTTTAGGGGGCGGGGCCTATTTTCCTCAGCACACAGCGCCATTTTCCTGCTCAGCTCCGCTGTGAGGAAGGCTCCCAGGACTCTCCCCTGCACTGCACTACAGAAACAGGGTAAAACAGAGAAGGGGGGCATATTTTGGCGATATTTTTATATATTAAGCGCATATAACAGAAACAACACCTTTTAGGGTTGTTTATATACATTTTTATAGCGCTTTGGTGTGTGCTGGCAAACTCTCCCTCTGTCTCCCCAAAGGGCTAGTGGGGTCCTGTCTTCGATAAGAGCATTCCCTGTGTGTCTGCTGTGTGTCGGTACGTGTGTGTCGACATGTATGAGGACGATGTTGGTGTGGAGGCGGAGCAAATTGCCGGTAATGGTGATGTCACCCCCTAGGGAGTCG
This sequence comes from Pseudophryne corroboree, assembly GCF_028390025.1. Lineage (NCBI taxonomy): Eukaryota > Metazoa > Chordata > Amphibia > Anura > Myobatrachidae > Pseudophryne > Pseudophryne corroboree. Next base: position 829,995,958 of record NC_086448.1, on the reverse strand, counting down.
ACACCGGAATGAATGGCTTTAATTATGGAATTACGTGATAATGTTAGCACGCTGCAAAAGTCAGTTGACGACATGAGACGGCCGGAAAACCAGTTAGTACCTGTCCAGGCGTCTCAGGCACCGTCAGGGGCTGTAAAACGTCCCTTACCTCAGTCAGTCGACACAGGTACCGACACAGATGAATCTAGTGTCGACGGTGAAGAAAGAAACGTATTTTCCAATAGGGCCACACGTTATATGATCACGGCAATGAAGGAGGCTTTGCATATCTCTGATACTGCAGGTACCTCAAAGGGGGGTATTATGTGGGGTGTGAAAAAACTACCTGTAGCTTTTCCAGAATCAGAGGAATTGAATGACGTGTGTGATGAAGCGTGGGTTAACCCCGATAGAAAACTGCTAATTTCAAAGAAGTTATTGGCATTATACCCTTTCCCACCAGAGGTTAGGGCGCGCTGGGAAACACCCCCTAGGGTGGATAAGGCGCTCACACGCTTATCAAAACAAGTGGCGTTACCGTCTCCTGATACGGCCGCCCTCAAGGATCCAGCTGATAGGAGGCTGGAAACTACCCTGAAGAGTATATACACACATACTGGTGTTATACTGCGACCAGCAATAGCCTCAGCCTGGATGTGCAGTGCTGGGGTGGTGTGGTCGGATTCCCTGACTGAAAATATTGATACCCTGGATAGGGACAGTATTTTATTGACTATAGAGCAATTAAAGGATGCTTTTCTTTATATGCGAGATGCTCAGAGGGATATTTGCACTCTGGCATCGAGAGTAAGTGCGATGTCCATATCTGCCAGAAGAAGTTTATGGACGCGACAGTGGTCAGGTGATGCGGATTCCAAACGGCATATGGAAGTATTGCCGTATAAAGGAGAGGAATTATTTGGGGTCGGTCTATCGGATCTGGTGGCCACGGCAACAGCCGGAAAATCCACTTTTTTACCTCAGGTCACCTCCCAACAGAAAAAGACACCGTCTTTTCAGCCGCAGTCCTTTCGTTCCTATAAGAACAAGCGGGCAAAAGGACAGTCATATTTGCCCAGAGGCAAAGGAAGGGGTAAGAGGGTGCAGCAAGCAACTACTTCCCACGAACAGAAGCCCTCCCCGGCTTCTACAAAGCCCTCAGCATGACGCTGGGGCTGTGCAAGCGGACTCAGGGGCGGTGGGGGGTCGACTAAAGATTTTCAGCACACAGTGGGCGCGCTCACAGGTGGACCCTTGGATCCTGCAGGTAGTATCTCAGGGTTACAAGTTGGAATTCGAAAAGTCTCCCCCTCGCCGGTACCTAAAGTCTGCTTTACCAACGTCTCCCTCAGAAAGGGCGACGGTATTGGAAGCCATTCACAAGCTGTATTCTCAGCAGGTGATAGTCAAGGTACCCCTCCTACAACAGGGAAAGGGGTATTATTCCACACTATTTGTGGTACCGAAGCCGGACGGTTCGGTAAGACCTATTCTAAATCTGAAATCCTTGAACCTGTACATACAGAAGTTCAAGATGGAGTCACTCAGAGCAGTGATAGCGAATCTGGAAGAAGGGGACTTCATGGTGTCCCTGGACATAAAAGATGCTTATCTGCATGTCCCAATTTACCCTTCACACCAAGGGTATCTCAGGTTCGTGATACAAAACTGTCATTATCAGTTTCAAACGCTGCCGTTTGGTTTGTCCACTGCACCTCGGGTCTTTACCAAGGTAATGGCCGAAATGATGGTTCTTCTACGAAGAAAAGGCGTATTAATTATCCCTTACTTGGACGATCTCCTGATAAGGGCAAGGTCCAGGGAACAGCTGGAAGTCGGAGTAGCACTAACCCAAGTAGTGCTTCAACAACACGGGTGGATTCTGAATCTTCCAAAATCTCAATTGACCCCGACGACACGTCTGCTGTTCCTGGGAATGATTCTGGACACTGTTCAGAAAAAGGTGTTTCTCCCGGAGGAGAAAGCAAGGGAGTTATCCGAACTTGTCAGGAACCTCCTAAAACCAGGAAATGTGTCAGTACATCAATGCACAAGAGTCCTGGGAAAGATGGTGGCTTCTTACGAAGCAATTCCATTCGGCAGATTCCACGCACGAATATTTCAGTGGGATCTGCTGGACAAATGGTCCGGATCGCATCTGCACATGCATCAGCGGATAACACTGTCACCAAGAACAAGGGTGTCTCTTCTGTGGTGGTTGCAGAGTGCCCATCTGTTAGAGGGCCGCAGATTCGGCATACAGGACTGGGTCCTGGTGACTACGGATGCCAGCCTACGAGGCTGGGGAGCAGTCACACAGGGAAGAAACTTCCAGGGCGTGTGGTCGAACCTGGAGACGTCTCTTCACGTAAATATACTGGAGCTAAGAGCGATTTACAATGCTCTAAGCCTGGCAAAACCGCTGCTTCAGGGTCAGCCGGTGTTGATCCAGTCGGACAACATCACGGCAGTCGCCCACGTAAACAGACAGGGCGGCACGAGAAGCAGAAGAGCAATGACAGAAGCTGCAAGGATTCTTTGCTGGGCGGAAAATCATGTCATAGCACTGTCAGCAGTGTTCATTCCGGGAGTGGACAACTGGGAAGCAGACTTCCTCAGCAGACACGACCTCCACCCGGGAGAGTGGGGACTTCATCCAGAAGTCTTCCACATGATTGTGAACCGTTGGGAAAAACCAAAGGTGGACATGATGGCGTCCCGCCTCAACAAGAAACTGGACAGATATTGCGCCAGGTCAAGAGACCCTCAGGCAATAGCTGTGGACGCTCTGGTAACACCGTGGGTGTACCAGTCCGTGTATGTGTTTCCTCCTCTGCCTCTCATACCAAAGGTACTGAGAATTATACGGCTACGGGGAGTAAGAACAATACTCGTGGCTCCGGATTGGCCGAGAAGGACTTGGTACCCGGAACTTCAAGAGATGCTCACGGAAGAGCCGTGGCCTCTACCGTTAAGAAGGGATCTGCTTCAGCAGGGACCTTGTATGTTCCAAGACTTACCGCGACTGCGTTTGACGGCATGGCGGTTGAACGCCGGATTCTAAAAGAAAAGGGCATTCCAGAGGAAGTTATTCCTACCTTGATTAAAGCCAGGAAGGAAGTGACCGCACAACATTATCACCGCATTTGGAGAAAATATGTTGCGTGGTGTGAGGCCAAGAAGGCCCCAACGGAGGAATTTCAATTGGGTCGATTCCTACATTTCCTGCAGGCAGGATTGTCTATGGGCCTCAAATTTGGGTCTATTAAGGTTCAAATTTCGGCCTTATCGATTTTCTTCCAGAAAGAATTGGCTTCAGTGCCTGAAGTACAAACCTTTGTCAAAGGTGTACTACATATACAGCCCCCGATTGTGCCTCCAGTGGCACCGTGGGATCTCAACGTAGTTTTGGATTTTCTCAAATCCCATTGGTTTGAGCCGCTCAAATCGGTAGATTTGAAGTATCTTACATGGAAAGTAACCATGCTACTGGCCCTGGCTTCAGCCAGGAGAGTATCAGAGTTGGCGGCTTTATCGTACAAAAGCCCATATCTGATTTTCCATTCGGACAGGGCAGAACTGCGGACGCATCCTCAGTTTCTGCCTAAGGTGGTTTCGGCTTTTCACTTGAACCAGCCTATTGTGGTCCCTGCGGCTACTAGCGACTTGGAGGACTCCAAGTTGCTGGACGTTGTCAGAGCATTGAAAATATATATTTCAAGGACGGCTGGAGTCAGAAAATCTGACTCGCTGTTTATCCTGTATGCACCCAACAAGAGGGGTGCTCCTGCGTCTAAACAGACGATTGCTCGTTGGATCTGTAGCACAATCCAACTTGCACATTCTGTGGCAGGCCTGCCACAGCCTAAATCTGTAAATGCCCACTCCACAAGGAAGGTGGGTTCATCTTGGGCGGCTGCCCGAGGGGTCTCGGCATTACAACTTTGCCGAGCAGCTACGTGGTCAGGGGAGAACACGTTTGTAAAATTTTACAAATTTAATACTCTGGCTAAGGAGGACCTGGAGTTCTCTCATTCGGTGCTGCAGAGTCATCCGCACTCTCCCGCCCGTTTGGGAGCTTTGGTATAATCCCCATGGTCCTGACGGAGTCCCCAGCATCCACTTAGGACGTCAGAGAAAATAAGATTTTACTTACCGATAATTCTATTTCTCGTAGTCCGTAGTGGATGCTGGGCGCCCATCCCAAGTGCGGATTGTCTGCAATACTTGTACATAGTTATTGTTACAAAAATCGGGTTATTATTGTTGTGAGCCATCTTTTCAGAGGCTCCGCTGTTATCTTGCTGTTAACTGGGTTCAGATCACAAGTTGTACGGTGTGATTGGTGTGGCTGGTATGAGTCTTACCCGGGATTCAAGATCCTTCCTTATTGTGTACGCTCGTCCGGGCACAGTATCCTAACTGAGGCTTGGAGGAGGGTCATAGGGGGAGGAGCCAGTACGCACCATGTGATCCTAAAAGCTTACTTTTTGTGCCCTGTCTCCTGCGGAGCCGCTATTCCCCATGGTCCTGACGGAGTCCCCAGCATCCACTACGGACTATGAGAAATAGAATTATCGGTAAGTAAATTCTTATTATTGCCTATCTAGCCAATCGTTTGCAGTGATGCACATCATAGACTGTCACTAGCCGCTGTCATTTTGTGGTGTCATATATTTTATTAAGATGCATCCGTTAATGAAGGTACCCTGACAGAAAGTGGGTTGCCTGTTTATTATCAGGATCATACAGTAATATAGGGGTCCAGGTTTGGCGCTATGGGGGTAATTCTGAGTTGATCGCAGCAGGAAATCTTTTAGCAGTTGGGCAAATCCATGTGCACTGCAGGGGAGGCAGATGTAACATGTGCAGAGAGAGTTAGATTTGGGTGGGTTATTTTGTTTCTGTGCAGGGTAAATACTGGCTGCTTTATTTTTACACTGCAATTTAGATTGCAGATTGAACACACCACACCCAAATCTATCTCTCTCTGCACATGTTATATCTGCCTCCCCTGCAGTGCACATAGTTTTGCCCATCTGCTAACAGAATTCCTGCTGCGATCAATCTCGGAATTACCCCCAATGTCCTTGAACCACTTGCCTGGCATGGTGGGGTGGCATCAGATGTAACCATGCCTGCAAGTGCTCTATCTGACCTGGGGGCACAGGATGCGACCAGTCGGGTAGAGAGTGTTATCAGCGGCAGGGAAGAGAAACTTCCCTCCGCTGCTGCTGTCAGAGGGACCTCCTGCACTCTCCCCCACTGATTGCTGTGCTGCCGATCACTGCTGATTGGTCATCACTGCAGGATTCTCCGCCTCCAGTGGCTGCAGACCATGGCAGCCGCTGGGGAGTGTAAATTAACCACCCCAAGCCCCCCCCCCCCTGTGTACCTGGAGGCTGTCCCATCTTTCAAAATGAAAGCCCTATAGAGAGTGTAAGCTTGGGAGCAGGGCCTTCCTACCTCTATATCTGTTTGTTTTTACCCAGTTTTGTTCTATTACTGTTGTTCTAATTGTAAAGCGCAACGGAATATGCTGCGCTATATAAGAAACTAAATAAATAAATAATAAAGCCCTGATGTTTGAAAAAATATATTTCTCTTACGTCCTAGAGGATGCTGGGGACTCCGTAAGGACCATGGGGTATAGACGGGCTCCGCAGGAGACATGGGCACTATAAAGAACGTTTAGTATGGGTGTGCACTGGCTCCTCCCTCTATGCCCCTCCTCCAGACCTCAGTTAGATCCTGTGCCCAGAGGAGACTGGGTGCATTACAGGGAGCTCTACTGAGTTTCTCTGAAAATACTTTTGTTAGGGTTATTATTTTCAGGGAGCACTGCTGGCAACAGGCTCCCTGCTTCGTGGGACTGAGGGGAGAGAAGCAGACCTACTTAACTGATAGGCACTGCTTCTTAGGCTACTGGACACCATTACCTCCAGAGGGTCGGAACACAGGTGTCATCCTCGCTGTTCGTCCCTCCTCACAGAGCCGGAAGATAGAAGCCGGGTGAGTATAAGAAGACAGAAGACTTCATAGGCGGCAGAAGACTTCAGATCTTCAGTAAGGTACCGCGCAGCGGTCACGCTGCGCCCTATTGCTCTCACACACACACAAGGCACAGCAAGTGTGCAGGGCGCAGGGGGGGCGCCCTGGGCAGCAATAAATACCTCAAATAACACTGGCACAGGTCTCAGATACTGCGGAGGCAGTATATTATAAAACCCCCGCCAGTATAAAGAATTGAGCGGGACCGAAGCCCGCCGTCGAGGGGGCGGGGTGTCTCCATATTTGTATATCCAAGTGTGTATGGGGGGTGTCAGTACGTGTGTGTCGGCATGTCTGAAGCGGAAGGCTCGTCTAGGGAGGAGGCAGAGCAGATGATTGTGGTGTCTCCGTCTGCACCACCGACACCTGATTGGTTGGATATGTGGAATATTTTAAATGCAAATGTGACTTTATTACATAAAAGATTGGACAAAGCAGAGTGCAGAGAAAAAGCAGGGAGTCAATCCATGGCTTTGACTGTGTCACAAGGCCCTTCGGGGTCTCATAAACGTCCCCTTTCCCAGATAGCAGACACTGATACCGACACGGATTCCGACTCCAGTGTCGACTATGATGATGCACGGTTACACCCAAGGGTGGCCAAAAGTATTCATTATATGATTATTGCAATAAAAGATGTTTTGCATATCACTGAGGACCCCTCTGTCCCTGACACGAGGGTCTGCATGTTTAAGGGAAAAAAAACGGAGGTAACGTTTCCCCCATCTCTTGAGCTGAACGCTTTATTTGAAAAAGCTTGGGAAACTCCAGACAAGAGACTGCAGATTCCCAAGAGAATTATTATGGCGTATCCCTACCCCTCACAGGACAGGTCACGGTGGGAATCCTCGCCCACGGTGGACAAGGCTTTGACGCGCTTATCCAAAAAGGTTGCACTACCGTCCCTGGACATGGCAGCCCTCAAGGATCCTACAGATCGCAGACAGGAAACTACCTTAAAATCAATTTATACGCATACGGGTGCCCTGCTCAGACCGGCAGTAGCATCTGCATGGGTGGGTAGCGCAATTGCAGCGTGGGCGGATAACTTGTCATCTGACATTGACACCCTTGATAAAGATAGCATTTTGTTGACCTTGGGTCACATTAAGGACGCAGCGTTATATATGAGAGAGGCTGTGAGAGATATTGGGCTGTTGGGTTCAAGAGCCAATGCCATGGCAGTGTCGGCTAGAAGGTCCCTGTGGACCCGCCAATGGACAGGTGATGCCGATTCAAAGAGACATATGGAGACTTTACCTTACAAAGGTGAGGTTTTATTTGGGGAGGGCCTCGCGGACCTGGTTTCCACAGCTACCGCGGGTAAGTCTTTGTTTTTGCCTTACATTCCCCCACAACAAAAGAAAACACCTCAATATCAGATGCAGTCCTTTCGGTCGCATAAGTTCAGAAAGGGTCGGGGCTCTTCCTTCCTCGCCAGAGGTAGAGGTAGAGGGAAAAGAACGCCAGCTACGGCTAGTTCCCAGGAACAAAAGTCCTCCCCGGCCTCTACAAGATCCACAGCATGACGCTGGGGCTCCACTGAGGGAGTCCGCACCGGTGGGGGCACGTCTTCGACTCTTCAGCCAGGTCTGGGTTCAGTCGGATTTGGATCCTTGGGCGGTCGAAATTGTATCCCAAGGCTACAAACTGGAGTTCGAAGAAGTGCCTGCTCGCCGATTTTTCAAATCGGCTTTGCCAGCTTCTCCCCCAGAGAGGGAAATAGTTTCAGCTGCCATACAAAAGCTGTGTCAAGGTTATCAAGGTTCCCCTAATGCAACAGGGGAAGGGGTATTATTCAACCCTATTTGTGGTCCCGAAGCCGGATGGCTCGGTCAGACCCATTCTGAAACTAAAATCCCTGAACCTGTATTTGAAAAGGTTCAAATTCAAGATGGAATCTCTCCGGGCAGTGATCTCCAGCCTGGAAGGGGGGATTTTATGGTGTCGCTGGACATAAAGGATGCATACCTTCATGTCCCCATTTATCCCTCTCATCAGGCGTACCTGAGATTCGCGGTACAGGACTGTCATCACCAGTTTCAGACGTTGCCGTTTGGGCTTTCCACGGCCCCGAGAATTTTCACCAAGGTAATGGCGGAAATGATGGTGCTCCTGCGCAAGCAAGGAGTCACAATTATCCCATACTTGGACGATCTCCTGATAAAGGCAAGATCAAGAGATCAGTGACTGAAAAGCGTGTCTCTCTGTCTGAGAGTACTACAACAACACGGCTGGATTCTAAATCTACCAAAGTCGCAGTTGGTTCCGACAACTCGGCTGTCAATTTTGACATGGTTCTGGACACGGAAGAAAAGAGGGTTTTTCTCCCAACGGAAAAGGCCCAGGAACTCCAGAATATGGTCAAGGACCTGCTAAAACCAAAAAGAGTGTCAGTTCATCAATGCACTCGAGTATTGGGAAAGATGGTGGCGGCCTACGAGGCCATTCCGTTCGGCAGGTTTCATGCGAGAACTTTTCAGTGGGACCTTCTGGACAAGTGGTCAGGGTCCCATCTACAAATGCATCTGAGGATAAGCCTGTCCCCCAGGGCCAGGGTATCTCTCCTGTGGTGGCTTCAAAGTGCTCACCTTCTAGAGCAGGGGTGGGGAACCTTTTTTCTACCGAGGGCCATTTGGATATTTATAAAATCCTTCGGGGGCCGTACAAGTCTGCTCCCGAGCGCGCCAAAAAAATAGGGGTGGCCAGTTAAAATGGGATGTGATACACATATGCCCCCAATAGTGCAGTGCCAGATCCACAATTGCCCCCACAGTGCCAGGTATACAAATGACCCTCACAGTGCCAGGTATACAAATGCCCCCACAGTGCCAGGTATACAGATGCCCCTCACAGTGCCAGGTATACAGATGCCCCTCACAGTGCCAGGTATACAGATGTCCCTCACAGTGCCAGGTATACAGATGCCCCTCACAGTGCCAGGTATACAGATGCCCCTCACAGTGCCGGGTATACAAATGCCCTACAGATGCCCCTCACAGTGTCAGGTATACAGATGCCCCCCCGTCCCGCTTACCACTCCTTTCGGCGGGGACACGGAGGAGAGCGCGGCTATGTTGGGCGGCGGCGTGTAAGACTTGAAACCAGCCGTCTGTTCGAGAGCCAATCAGAGCTCGCGGACCGGCAGCCGCGGCTCCTGATTGGCTGCCGGTCCGCGAGCTCTGATTGGCTCACGAACCGGCGGCTGGTTTCAAGTCCTACAAGCTTCCGCCGCCCGACAATAGCCGCGCTCTCCTCCGTGTGGTGACAGCTGAGACACGTTGCCGCCAGACTGTGCGGCTGCGTGTCTCACTGAGAGGAGCGGGTGGGCCGGACCAAACGGCTTCGCGGGCCTTATACGGCCCGCGGGCCGGAGGTTCCCCACCCCTGTTCTAGAGGGTCGCAGGTTCGGCATTCAAGATTGGGTTCTTGTGACCACGGACGCGAGCCTCCGAGGATGGGGAGCAGTCACACAAGGAAGAAATTTTCAGGGAATATGGTCAAGCCAGGAGGCTTGTCTACACATCAATGTGCTGGAATTAAGGGCCATATACAACGGCCTACGACAAGCGGAGAATCTTCTTCGCAATCTACCCGTTCTGATTCAGTCAGACAACGTCACAGCCGTGGCACATGTAAACCGCCAAGGCGGGACAAGGAGCAGAGCAGCAATGGCAGAAGCCTCCAGGATTCTTTGCTGGGCGGAAAATCATGTAAGTGCTCTGTCAGCAGTCTTCATTCCGGGAGTAGACAACTGGGAAGCAGGCTTCCTCAGCAGACACAATCTCCATCCAGGGGAGTGGGGTCTTCATCAAGAGGTCTTTGCAGAAGTAACAAGTCGTTGGGGACTTCCTCAAATAGACATGATGGCGTCACGCCTCAACAAAAAGCTTTGGATGTATTGTTCCAGGTCGAGGGACCCTCAGGCAGTGGCGGTGGACGCCCTAGTGACACCGTGGGTGTTTCAGTCGGTCTATGTGTTCCCTCCACTTCCACTCATCTCAAAAATATTGAGAATCATAAGACGAACAAGAGTGCAGACAATACTCATTGTTCCAGATTGGCCTCGAAGGGCCTGGTATTCAGATCTTCAGGAAATGATCACGGAAGATCCGTGGCCTCTTCCTCCCAGGGAGGACTTGTTGCAACAGGGGCCCTGCGTGTTCCAAGACTTACTGCGGTTACGTTTGACGACATGGCGGTTGAACATCAAATCCTAGCTAGGAAAGGTATCCCAGGGGAAGTCATCCCTACTCTAATCAAAGCTAGGAAGGAGGTAACGGCGAAACATTATCACCGTATCTGGAGAAAATGTATCTTGGTGTGAAGCCAAGAATGCTCCTACGGAAGATTTTCAGCTGGGTCGTTTCCTCCACTTTCTACAGACAGGAGTGGATATGGGCCTAAAATTAGGCTCCATTAAGGTGCAGATTTCGGCCTTATCTATATTCTTTCAGAAGGAATTGGCTTCTCTTCCAGAAGTCCAGACTTTTGTAAAGAGAGTGCTGCACATCCAACCTCCTTTTGTGCCCCCAGTGGCACCGTGGGACCTTAACGTGGTGTTACAGATCCTTAAGTCACACTGGTTTGAACCTCTTCAAACCGTTGAATTAAAATTTCTCACTTGGAAGGTGGTCATGTTGTTGGCATCTGCAAGGCGGGTGTCCGAATTGGTGGCTTTGTCTCACAAGAGCCCCTATCTGATTTTCCATGTGGATCGAGCAGAGTTGAGAACTCGTCCTCAATTTCTACCTAAAGTGGTTTCGTCGTTTCATATGAACCAACCTATTGTGGTGCCTGTGGCTACGGGTGACTTGGAGGATTCCAAGTCCCTTGATGTAGTCAGGGCCTTAAATATTTATGTAGCCAGGACGGCTCGGGTTAGGAAAACAGAGGCACTGTTTGTCCTGTATGCAGCCAACAAGGTTGGCGCTCCTGCTTCTAAGCAGACTATTGCTCGCTGGATCTGTAACACGATTCAGCAGGCTCATTCTACGGCTGGATTGCCGTTACCAAGTTCGGTAAAGGCCCATTCCACTGGGAAGGTGGGCTCTTCTTGGGCGGCTGCCAGAGCCGTCTCGGCATTACAGCTTTGCCGAGCAGCTACTTGGTCGGGTTCAAACACTTTTGCAAAATTCTACAAGTTTGATACCCTGGCTGATGAGGACCTCATGTTTGCTCAATCGGTGCTGCAGAGTCATCCGCACTCTCCCGCCCGGTCTGGAGCTTTGGTATAATCCCCATGGTCCTTACGGAGTCCCCAGCATCCTCTAGGACGTAAGAGAAAATAAGATTTTAAACCTACCGGTAAATCTTTTTCTCCTAGTCCGTAGAGGATGCTGGGCGCCCGTCCCAGTGCGGACAATTTCTGCGAGACTTGTATATAGTTGTTGCTTACATAAGGGTTATGTTACAGTTGAGATCAGTCTCGGACTGATGCTGTTTTGTTCATGCTGTTAACTGGTTTAGTATATACCATGTTGTACGGTGTGGATGGTGTGGGCTGGTATGTGTCTCGCCCTTAGATTAACAAAAATCCTTTCCTCGTACTGTCCGTTCTATAACTGAGGTCTGGAGGAGGGGCATAGAGGGAGGAGCCAGTTCACACCCATCTAAAGTCTTAGAGTGCCCATGTCTCCTGCGGAGCCCGTCTATACCCCATGGTCCTTACGGAGTCCCCAGCATCCTCTACGGACTAGGAGAAAACGATTTACCGGTAGGTTTAAAATCTTATTTTTTTAAAAATATATCTTTTTTTTTTTTCTTTTTCTCTTTTTAACTAAAATCATTTGCGACAGGGTTAAATTCATGTTCTTCACCTAATTCACTCATAAAAAAAACCAACAATTTCGGAGCGGTGTTGGGGGCGAAATAAATCATCAGTTCAGTGGTTAATATAGGACATTGCTGCCATCTTCTGGAGGATATATCTGCCCCAGCACTATGTGAGCAGCGTGAATGAAACCCATTTATTATCAGTATATAACGCTGTCCTGCACCAGTGCAGTGCTGGTGTGTGTTCATATTTTCCACTCATTGTTTAGTCAGTGAGGTGGGTATTACCGTAGCTGGAGTGATGCATCATGTAGAAATTAGAATATGCCCCCCCTCACCCGGCACCTAGAGTGAACAATGCTTCATTTTCCATGTCTGAGGGATAAAGGATGCTAAAACAACATTACAATATCTCCAATGGCACCGACTGACGGAACAGACGAGGAGTTTTCTAAATCACTATGAACTTTTTTCTCTTACGTCCTAGAGGATGCTGGGGACTCCGTAAGGACCATGGGGATAGACGGGCTCCGCAGGAGACATGGGCACTTTAAGAAAGACTTTAGGTCTGGGTGTGCACTGGCTCCTCCCTCTATGCCCCTCCTCCAGATCTCAGTTTACTACTGTGCCCAGTGGAGACTGGGTGCTTTTCAGGGAGCTCTCCTGAGCTTTCTGACAGAAAGTACATTTGTTAGGTTTTTTATTTTCAGGGAGCCTGCTGGCAACAGACTCCCTGCATCGAGGGACTGAGGGGAGAGAAGCAGACCTACTCCTGTGAGTTTCAAGGCTCTGCTTCTTAGGCTACTGGACACCATTAGCTCCAGAGGGAGTCAGAACACAGGTCTCACCCTGGAGTTCGCCCGGAGCCGCGCCACCGTCCTCCTCACAGAGCCGGAAGATAGAAGCCGGGTGAGTATGAGAAGAAAAGAAGACTTCATGATCTTCACTGAGGTGAAGCTGTGCGCCATTGCTCCCATACACCTCACACACGCAGTCACTGTAAGGGCGCAGGGGGGACGCCCTAGGCAGCATATAAACCTCTTTTCTGGCAAAAATAGTATATATACAGCTAGCCACTGTATGTATATGCAGACAAACAATTTGGCAGTTGCTCAATCATACCTGGAGATAATTATATATCAGGTGCTGGAAGGGGGAGGGGTCACAGACAAACAACAGACAGAGAGGAGGGGGGTGCAAATCCCCACCCCTAAATTCCCTTCCTGGGGGTGGCTCCTGGGTAAGTTAGCTCTCTGTCTGAAAGTGTTTTAGTAATAGCCTTTATCATGAGGCCTACTGTGACAAATTACATGGCCCTATGTGGGCACTGCTATTATGTAGGTTAGGACTGCTGTATCGGAGAAGCCGTGACGTGGCCAGCAGCTAAACATGTGTTTGCAAACATTTGTGACCAATTCTCTGAATTTTATTACCAGATAGGTTCAGGGATGGTTACAGGTAATTTTCAGTGTGCGGAAGGGAATTTAGGGGTGGGGATTTGCACCCCCCTCCTCTCTGTCTGTTGTTTCACTGTGTGTGTGTGTGTGTGTGTATATATATATATATATATATATATATATATATATATATATATATATATATATATATATATATATATATATAAGCCCCCGCCAGTTTTCAGTATATTTGAGCGGGACAGAAGCCCGCCGTCGAGGGGGCGGGGCTTCTCCCTCAGCACTCACCAGCGCCATTTTCTCCACAGCACAGCTGAGAGGAAGCTCCCTGGACTCTCCCCTGCTTATACCACGGTTAAAGAGAGTTTTAAAGTAGAGGGGGGGGGGGCACATAATTAGGCGCATATATACATTTATACACAGCGCTACTGGGTAAACATATGTTTATTGTGTTTTTTCCTGGGTCATATAGCGCTGGGGTGTGTGCTGGCATACTCTCTCTCTGTCTCTCCAAAGGGCCTTGTGGGGGAACGGTCTTCAGATAAGAGGATTCCCTGAGTGTGTGGTGTGTCGGTACGCGTGTGTCGACATGTCTGAGGTAAAAGGCTCTCCTAGGGAGGAGGGGGAACAAATGAATGTGGTGTCTCCGTCGACAACGCCGACACCTGACTGGATGGATATGTGGAATGTTTTAAGTGCTAATGTAAATTTATTGCACAAAAGATGAGAAGGAACAGCCAGGGAGTCAACCCATGTCTGTCCCTATGTCGCAGGGGCCTTCAGGGTCTCAAAAGCGCCCATATCACAAATAATAGTCACAGATACCGACACGGATTCTGACTCCAGTGTCGACTACGATGATGCAAAGTTACAGCCAAAATTGGCTAAAAGTATTCAATATATGATTATTGTAATAATAGATGATTTGCATATCAAACCCCCTGTCCCTGACACGAGGGTACACATGTATAGGGTAAAGAAACCTGAGGTAAACTTTCCCCCATCTCATGAACGAGTTATTGAAAAGGCTTGGAAATCTCCAGACAAGAAACTGCAGATTCCCAAAAATGGATTCTTAGGGCGTATCCTTTCCCGACTAAGGACAGGATACGGTAAGAATCTTCCCCAAGAGGGAAAAAAGCTTGGACACGCTTATCCAAAAAATGTAGCGCTGCCATTATGGCTACCCTCAGGGATCCTGCTGATCGCAGACAGCAGGCTACCTGGAAGTCCATTTACACAATCTAGTACCTTACTCAACCCGGCATTAGTGTCGGCTTGGGTTTGTAGCGCTGTAGCAGCAAGGATAGGTACCTTATCGACGGAAATTAATACCCTGGATAAGGATACCGGTTTATAGACCCTGGGTCATATTAAAGATGCTGTCTTATATATGGGAAATGCTCAAAGAGACATTGGCCTACTGAGTTCTAGAAATCACCGCTATGTCGATTTCTGCTAGACGAGTCCTATGGACCCGGCAATGAACAGAAGGCATATGGAGGTTTTACCTTACAAGGGTGAGGAATTGGTTGGGGAAGGTCTCTCGGACCTGGTCTCCACAAATACTGCAACTGAATAAAATTTTTGCCATGTATTTCCTCACAGCCTAAGAAAGCACCACATTAACACATGCGGTCTTTTTGGTTCTATAAAAACAAGAGAGTACGAAGATAGTCTTTTCTTGCCAGAGGTAAGGTCAGGGAAAACAAGCTGCCAACCACAGCTAGTTCCCAGGAGCAGAAGTACTCCCCGGCCTCTATAAAATCCACAGCGTGATGCGGGAACTCCGCTGAGGGAGTCCGCCCCAGGTGGGGCACGTCTTTGACTTGTCAGCCACATCTGGGTTCACTCACAGGTGGATCCCGGGGCAATAGAAATTATTTCCCAGGGTTACAAGCTGGAATTCGAACAAGTGTATCCTCGCCGGGTTTTCAAATCGGCCTTAACAGCTTCTCCACCAGAAAGAGAGCTACTGTTAAATGCAATTCACAAAGTGTATCATCAACAGGTGGTGGTCAAAGTTCCCCTACTTCTACATGAGATGGGGTAGTAAATCAACCCTGTTAGTAGTCCCGAAACCGGACGGTTCGGTCAGACCCATTTTACATTTAAAATCCTTGAACCTATACTTGAAAAGGTTCAAGTTCAAGGTGCAATCGCTCAGAGCGGTCATCGCCAGCCTAGAAAGGGGTAGATTTTATGGTATCCCTGACATAAAGGATGCATACCTTCATGTTCCCATATATCCACCTCATCAGGCGTACCTAAGAATGGCGGTACAGGTTATCATTACCAGGGCTTTCCACCGAGGATTTTCACCAAGGTAATGGCGGAAATGATGGTGCTCCTGCGCAAGCAGGATGTCGCAATTATACCGTACTTGGACGATCTCCTCATAAAAGCGAGATCAAGAAAACAGTCACTAAACAGCGTATCACTTTTACTGAAGGTGTTACAGCAACACAGCTGTTTTCTCAATATCCCGAATTCGCAGTTGGTTCCTACAACTGGTCTGACCTTCTTGGGCATGATTCTGGATACGGTCCAGAAAAGGGTTTATCTTCAGATTGAAAAGGCTCAGGAACTCATGACTCTGGTCAGGAACCTATTGAAGCCAAAACAGGTGTCAGTGCATTACTGCACTCAAGTCCTGGAAAAGATGGTGGCGTCATACAAAGCCTTCCAATGGGACCTACTGGCAAGTGGTCCGAATCACATCTACAGATTCATCATTTGATCGCCCTGTCCCCCAGGGCCAGGGTATCTCTCCTGTGATGGTGTTCACCTTCTAGAGGGCCGCAGGTTCGACATTCAGGACTGGATTCTGGTGACCACAGACGCGAGCTTTCGAGGTTGGGGAGCAGTCACACAGGGGAGAAACTTCCAGGGTCTTGGGTCAAGTCAAGAGACTTGTCTTCACATCAACGTCCTGGAGCTGAGGGCCATATACAACGCCCTTCGTCAAGCGGAGACCTTGCTTTGCGACTTACCAGTTCTGATCCAATCAGACAACATCACCGCAGTGGCTCATGTAAACCGCCAGGACGGCACAAGGAGCAGAGTGGCAAGAAGCCACCAGGATTCTTCGCTGGGCGAAAAATCATGTAAGAGCACTGTCAGCAGTGTTCATTCCAGGAGTGGACAACTGGGAAGCAAACTTCCTCAGCAGACACGACCTGCATCCAGGAGTGGGGACTTCATCAGGAGGTCTCCACACAGATTGCAAGTCAGTGGGGACTGGCCCAAATAGACATGAGGACGTCCCGCCTCAACAAAAAAACTGAAAAAGTATTGCGCCAGGTCAGTAGACCCTCAGACGGTAGCTGTGGATGCCCTAGTGACACCGTGGGTGTTCCAGTCGGTCTAGGTGTTTCCTCCTCTTCCTCTCATCCCAAAGGTGTTGAGAATAATAGGAAAAAGAGGAGTACACAATTCTCATTGTTCCAGATTGGCCATGAAGGGCCTGATATCCGGATCTGCAGGAGATGCTCACAGAAGATCAGTGGCATCTTCCTCTAAGACCAGACCTGTTGCAACAGGGGCCCTGTCTGTTCCAAGACTTACCGCGGCTGCGTTTGACGGCATGGCGGTTGAACGCCGGATCCTAGCGGAAAAGGGCATTCCGGATGAGGTCATTCCTACGCTGATAAAGGCTAGGAAAGACGTGACAACTAAACATTATCACCGTATATGGCGAAAATATGTTTCTTGGTGTGAGGCCAGGAATACTCCTACGGAAGAATTCCATCTGGGCCGTTTTCCTTCACTTCCTACAAACTGGAGTGAATTTGGGCCTAGAATTAGGCTCCATTAAGGTTCAGATTTCGGCCTTATCCATTTTCTTTCAAAAAGAATTGGCTTCTCTCCCAGAAGTACAGACTTTTGTGAAGGGAGTGCTGCATATTCAGCCTCCTTTTGTACCTCCGGTGGCGCATTGGGACCTTAACGTGGTGTTGAGTTTCCTTAAGTCGCACTGTTTTGAACCACTTAAAATGGTGGAGTGAAAATATCTCACTTGAAAGGTGGTCATGTGGTTAGCCTTGGCTTCGGCTAGGCAAGTGTCGGAATTGGCGGCTTTGTCTCATAAAACCCCTATCTGGTTTTTCCATATGGATAGAGCGGAATTGCGGAACCGTCCTCAATTCTTGCCTACGGTGGTGTCGTCTTTTTAGATGAACCAACCTATTGTGGTGCCTGTGGCTACACGTGACTTGGAGGATTCCGAGTCCCTTGATGTGGTCAGGGTTTTGAAAACTTGCGTAGCCAGAACGGCTAGAGTCAGAAAAAACAGAAGCTCTGTTTGTCCTGTATGCAGCCAACAAGGTTGGCGCTCCTGTTTTAAAGCAGACTATTGCGCACTGTATCTGTAACACGATTCAGCGAGCGTGCGACGGCGGGATTGCCGTTACCTAAATTGGTCAAGACCCATTCCACTAGTAAGGTGGGCTCGTCTTGGGCGGCTGCCCGAGGGGTCTCGGCACTACAGCTGTGCTGAGCGACTACTTGGTCGGGTTCAAACACCTTGCAAGGTTTTATAAGTTTGATACCCTGGCTTAGGAGGACCTCCTGTTTGCTCAATCGGTGCTGCAGAGTCATCCGCACTCTCCCGCCCGTTTTTGGAGCTTTGGTATAATCCCCATGGTCCTTACGGAGTCCCCAGCATCCTCTAGGACGTAAGAGAAAATAAGATTTTAAACCTACTGGTAAATCTTTTTCTCGTAGTCCGTAGTGGATGCTGGGCGCCCGTCCCAAGTGCGGACTACTTCTGCAAGACTTGTATATAGTTATTGCTTACATAAGTGTTGTTATAGTTTTCATCGGTCTTGGACTGATGCTATGTTGTTTTCATACTGTTAACTGGGTAGTATATCACAGGTTATACGGTGTGAATGGTGTGGGCTGGTATGCATCTTGCCCTTGGATTAACGAAAATCCTTTCCTCGTACTGTCCGTCTCCTCTGGGCACAGTTTCTCTAACTGAGGTCTGGAGGAGGGGCATAGAGGGAGGAGCCAGTGCACACCCAGACCTAAAGTCTTTCTTAAAGTGCCCATGTCTCCTGCGGAGCCCGTCTATCCCCATGGTCCTTACGGAGTCCCCAGCATCCTCTACGGACTACGAGAAAAAGATTTACCGGTAGGTTTAAAATCTTATTTATTTTTTATTTTTTTTGGGGGGGGGGTTCCCACATTACTTAATAATTTACATTAACCCTTTTTTTTCTCTTCAAGTGCGCTGTTTAGACTCTCTGAAAATAGCCCAAATATGTTTGGCTTGATGACGAGTTTCCCCGAGGAGTCAAACAAACTGGATGGCGTGACAGACTGGTAAGCACAAGTAAAGTCTAATGATCTCGCTCCCTGCCCCGTGGGCATGAAAATGTGCTGTAATGCCATCTTATGTGTGTGTGTTATTTCTTCTTCATCCTCTTAGTGTACACTTTCAGATGCTCAGCTGGAGTTTGGGCACTTTAAATTTAGCACTAAAATTCCTAATTCTTCCCCCTTCACACCCTCGCTGCCTGCTGGGAAGCCCAGTTTTATTGAAGTGCCCGTGGGAAATGGGTGCTTTTGTGGGGGGGGGGGGGGGTCAGTTCTTTTAACTGGCACCCCTCGCTGTTCTGTGTTTACCTTTGTCACTGCAGTTTCACATCCAGCTTAGTCTTGTGCACTGTAGCCGACTTTTATTTCCTGTCTTGACTGATAAGGGGAGTCTGTGAAATGGAGAACTTGAAGAGGGAGTTTCAGTAAGGTGGTAGTTTTTTTTTCTATTTATTTTTTAAAACTTCTTCTAAGTGTACTAGCGGCTAATCAGGTAGTGACAATTTATGTGCCACGTGTGAGGTGTAGGACCAGCCGCCGTGCTCTTCTGCCGGGGCTTCATCTGCAACGTCAGGACCATAAGCTTACACAGATTGCAGCACTTCTCAGTTTGAGCCATAATCCTTAATGCTAAGGGCTTCTTTGATAGGATGTCTGAGACCATTCTTAAGGCTAGAAAGCCAGTTTTGGTCAAGAATTATCACATTGGGGAATACGTTTATATCTGCTGGTATGAGAGACGAAGGGACTCCTACATCTTCTCTTCAATGAGCTATGGATCAAGACTTGTCTCCTTGAATGTTCAACTTTCATCCTTCTCTTCTTCTCTTTTTTTTTTATTTGTTTTTATTTTTTTATATTAAGAGAAAACATTGTATGAGTGATGCAGTTGCATCTACCCCCCCACCACCACCACCTTTTGGCAAGGGTGAAGTTAGATTCCAGATTCCTGTACCTGGAAAACGGCCATTCTTTTAATGATCTCCACAGGAGAGTTTTGGAGCTGGGGCTCTTTTCTTGTAGATCTCCATATATCCTCTACAGTATTTCCACTTTTTATTTCAATGAGGACACTGATTACGTCCTCCGACAGTGATCATCCTCTTCCTTTCTCTATAAAGTTTACAAGAGAATGTGGCCGGCTTCCGAGGATTCCTCTGCTAGATTCAATGCTGCGATAAGTCGGCCTGTTGCTTGTAATGTGAGGGCACATTCTTCTAGATCGGAGAGTAGGCTCCTGGTGGACACAGCACTGGGCAAGCTGTCAAGACAGCCAACCAAAAATTTTTACAGATTCCACGCTTTGCAGGACTGGTGCTCACCCTTTAATGCTCCATTTAAAGTGTCCGAACTATGTTCCAGAGTTGTCCTCCCCCCCCCCCCCCCTTCCCCCAATGGACCAAGAGACAATGATTGAAAACATTTTTTAAAATAAAATTCTTATCAGAAGTAAATCAATTAGCAATTTATGTTTTTGTTTTGTTTTTTATCTGTTTTCTCCAGGGATTCGTTATCTAGACTGTTCCCTCCACTGTGGGCTGCTAATGACCACCAAGACCTTTCAGAATATCTTCCAGGCATCCTTCCAGAAAATGTCAATTTCTCTAGTGAGACTTGTGCCCCGAAATACCAAGAGCAAGGGAGAAAGTTGCCGGATATGGAAAGTCTTCAGAGAGGGTTTGAGGACCTCGGCCTGCTGGAGTCTTGGGTTTCCTGCCCTGATACATGTACACCACAGCTGGAAGACATCCTGCAAGATCTTTATATTGAAAACCAATCACTGGAACCCAATTCCTCATTCCATCCAATGGAAGCGCCTAACCAAGCCATCAGTGATTACCTGAAGTTTAACGGTCGAGATCCTGCCACCAAAGGTGGTGGCTTCAGCCCCAGTAGTCAGAAGAGAGCAAAAGAATTCCCTGGCATTCATAAACCACTGTGGAAAAATGACAAAGGGAGAGGAACGTCTACAAAGACTAATTTACTAAGTCAGAGCAATTACGCGTCTGGTGTGAGAGAAGATTGGGGTAAAGAAGCGTACACAAAGCCCTGCAATGACTTTTCGCCTCTGAGCATAAAGCCACCGGCATACCATTTTAATCAGCAGTTTGCTAAAGAGCGCAGTTATCCACATACCACCCAGAGGAAACACTACAAAGAAGGGTCAGAAAACAACTACGGCAGCTTCTCAAAGTTTGGAAATTTTGATGGTCGAGAAAACAACATGGTATCTCAGATCCAAAGCGAATCCTTTGCAAGGTCTTCTGCTCCTGGTATCCATCCAAATGAAGACTTCCACCCATCCAGCCAGGGCCACCGATGGTTAGATAGCGAGACGACAGGGATTCAGAAGCCGACCACAAGTCCTCTGCCGTCCCCTGCTAGTTCTACAGTGTCTGATGGATCTCCAACACATCATCCCGGCTACTTCTGCCCTATTCCTTCTGTGCCGCCTTCCATGAAAGAGGGACCAGTGAACGGCACATCCAACCAGGTACCATTTTCCAACTTTACTGAAGAAAATCAGAGGCGTAACAAATCTTTCAATCACTCGTCTCCTTGCAAGGAGGGGGTATATCGTAATATGCCACCAGGCTATCCACCCAACTGGTCACCCCCACAGCAAAGCTCTGGGCTGAATAGCTCTGATCGGTACCACAAGCTGCCTAAAAAAACAAACCCACCGAATAGCAGTAATGCAGAGAGAAGGGGGAGAAGAAGCTGGAACAGCCAACACGGTAATGTCCGACAAAACCCACCTACTTACAACCTGTTCCAAAGGAAGCAAGACCCCAACGTGGGAAACATGTCTGATTTCATCAACGCCTCATTCCTCCCCCCTTTCTCGTTAATGTCTGATCTGAAGCAGAACCAGAATTTTCCTCCTTTCAACCCACAAGCGTTTTCTCCACCAACCAACATGCCGTTTCCCCCTCCTCCTCTTCCCTTCTCTGACCTCATCGATCTGTTCCATTACGAAGACTTAAATCGCATCCACCCTTTTATAAGTGACTTATTCTGTGGTGAAGTTCCCACGCCCTACTTCCCGTTCCCCGCTCCTTTCAACAGATGTCGTCCATCGAGAAACCGCAGCGGGCCTGCCAACGAGCTTCACTTACAGCTAGAGGAATGCTGCGAGCAGTGGCGGGCTCTAGAGAAGGAACGGAAAAAGGTAGGACACCCCTACTGACAATGAGGATAGTATTGGCTAAAGATGGTGGTTCCCAAAATTTGGTCCTCAAGACACCCTAACAGTGCAGGTTCTAAAGATATCCATGGTACTAATTAACCTCTTGAGTGGCATGCCCGGAAAATTTCCGGGCATGCCAGTGCTCCCCCTGGCATGAGCATTATAGTGCTGGCGGGCTAGTGCCCGCCAGCAAATACAAGTGCTAGGTATGGCCATCGGTGGATTATCCATTGATGGTCGCCATCGATGATCTGTGGCCATCCCTAGCTACCCCTAGGCAATGAGCATGGATCCCAGTGCATAAAATCCCTGGGAAAAAGCATGACACGCCTTGTTAAACCGCTGGCAACGAACATGAATCCCCTGGCGACGCGCAGGTTAAAAAAAACAAACCCTGCCCTGGGAGGTGTGGCCAAATACCCAAAACACGCCACTGAAAGGGTTATGTCACCTGTGGCCAAGCATGGATATACTTAAACCCTGGACCATTGGGGTGCCTTTGGGAACCATCTGCAGATGTCCTGTCCAAAATTACTTTAGGCAGCCGCAATGTCAGGATCTTCTAATTTAATTAGATTTTGCAAATTATATTTAAAAAAAACAAACCATTTTTTTTCTCTATTTTTTTGTTTCATTTTTAGGCCTGTCCTGTGTACATGCTACCAACACTTGGGTCAAGCTGTGTTTAGATAGCATGCAGGGAACGTACACGCAGCCTCTTTTTTTTTTTTGTCTTCTGTGGCATTTTTATTTATTGCGCGTACATGTCCTTTCACAATGCATACGCTGGACTTGCGACTGTATGACTAGGGGCCGGAGCTGGCATTTAGGCGTAGGCAGATGCGCCCAAAGTACAGTAAGGGTGTGTATTCGCAAATTGCAACTCGTATGGCTGCAAAAACGCACAAACGTAGCTCCCTGCGGGGTCTGACGTGCTTCTACCCTGGTGTGATTTGCGCAGCAATAATAACTGGAAACGTTCACAACACTGCCGTTTATGCAAAAGTAGTAACTGTGCTTTAAGTACACCCTGCGCTACAGAGCACACCAATAACGAATGCTTCAGACTCTGCTGGGAAAGGGAAATCCTGGAGGTTTTCAAGTGTTGGCATGAATAATAAATGTATATTTGCACTTGGTACATCTCGCATATCCGATGCCACAAGCCCCTTGGCTACTTATTATCTGCCTCTCTCTGGCCGTTATAAGTGTTTGCAGTGCACACTGCGATTATTCGTACTCACACTGAAGCCAGGCCACCATCCGTATACCAGTCACATTAGATCCATGTACATGATGGGGAGGTTGCAAACATGCGTATTTCTGTAGATTCTTTTTGCAGTTCCGTGGGCATCTAGCGCTGCCAGATAAGGCCGGTAATGGATAACTGCAGAACATGGTTTTCCAGTTGAAAGATAAAATACTACGACTGTTAACATTTATCCGAGCCTATCCCAATAACGTGGAAAATGTCTTTTTCTTTGATTTTTTTTGTTCCTAAACGTTCCACAAGGATAAATCTTGTTATGTGTTGGACATTATTGTTCCTTTTAACACTTCCATTGCCAGTGTGTTAGGATTTGCCGACAATGGCTGTCCTTCCTCTCTCAGATCGCCACTGCAGTAATTCCCACTTATATCATCTTACGAAAAGTCAGCGACAGTACTTTTTTTTTACTTGAAATAGGCCAAAGTGTGCGGAAACCCTGCCTTCGAATAGTGCTTGTGACATCTAGTGATCAGTAAGTTATAATTGTTATGTTTTGTGTCCGCCCCGTTTTTAGACTGAAGGGGAACTTGCTCGAAACTTTCCGGGGAACAGAATTTCCAGCTCTTACAGCTCATCGGTGCCGAGACTTCCAACAAACCCATCGAGGGTCGACCGTTTGGTTGTTGATCAGTTCCGAGAGCAGGCCAGAGTAAGTGCGTGTTCTTTATAGCTTTATGCTCAGTCTGTAGCCTTACCCAGAGGAATGGGTGTAAGCGCCTGGTAATCTGACAGGACAGAACAGTCTGCAATACTGGGCGTACGGCATACAGTTTATCTGGCCGATCCACCGGATATGATCACCCAAATCATTTGCACGCTGGGTGCATCCTTCTTTTTCTTTTTATAATAATCTTCCAATAATTTTAGTACAAAACTGTTGCTAAATTGTATTTTTATGTATAGAGTGAAGATGTTTATATATGGGTTATTACAAACATTCCTGTGTCTCACTCATTAGGCAATCTCATTGGTGAAGATAATGGAGAATATCCGTGGCGAGATTCTCCATGTCAATATAAACCTAGCGCTAGATCATCACCTTGAAGCCATCCACCTGACGCAAGCGCGTCGCAAAGATGAAATCGTTAATGCCGCCAACCGTCAGAAGCAAGGAGCCCCCCGTTACAACAACGAGAGAGGTATGTTGTTTTGTGTTCTGCGAATCGTTCACTGACCAATAGAAAGTGGCCCCTTGTGACCCATAAATTATTGCACCGCTTTAGTACTGAACATGGTCATCAAATTAATAAATCAGTAACTCGCTTCCCAGTGTTCTCTAGTGGAATTCCCTTTCTGAGGTCACTGGCTCAAATTATGAGTCTGGCTATGGGTCCTCAAGGACCCCTAACAAGTGTTCCAGGTCACCCGGCAGGTGCAGTGTGTATGGCCAACTCACACATTTTAAAAATCCACAGGTGACCTGGAAAACGTGAACCATTTGGGGTCCTTGAGGACGTAGTTTAGGAACCACTGATCTAGTAAATTTATGGGGGGGGGGGGGGGGGGGTTTGGCGTTCCAGCAGTTTATCCTCTCTGCATGTTCTTTTCCCTCCTAGATGTCCTCGCTCTCGCAGCTGCCATGAAAGAAATGGTGTCTTCAACGCGTAAGGCCCGGACCGCCCTATGGTGCGCGTTGCAAATGACATTGCCTAAATCTCTGTCTGGCGTCACCGTGAAGCAGGAAGACCTAGAAAGGGCTCTGCAAGAGCTGTGCCCCAACAAAACACCCACTCTGGAAGAGGAGGCGTGCGCCGAAATCGGGGATGGCAGGAGAGCCAAGAACTAACTATGTAACCGTTTCTGGCAATAAGTAACCTGTTCTGGTCGGGGCCGGAACGTTTGCATTTCAGCAGGCTTAGTAACTCGGAAGCATTTTGGCCATCAAATGGCAGCTTTAATAGTTAATATTTGTAACATTTTGTATCTGCACCTTCTACTGCATTTTTATTGTATTTTACTAATGTAATAACCATGCCCAGTGATTCTTCATGTATTAAGGAGATAGTGTTATAATCGAACCTAAGCCTGTCCTAGGTCTTTGTTCCTTCTTACTTGCTGCATTTCAGGGGGTTGCGTTTTACCCATAGCGGTCCCTATCATTTGATTTTTAAGAAAGGCATTTTATTTTGTGCCAAAGAAGGGGACACGTGAATTTTATTATATATTTATGTTAATACGCAGATTCTTTATAACACAATGGCTGGTTTTGATTTCCTTTGTGATTATTCTGTTGGTTTATTAAGACCGCCCTTACTCATTGAATAGCAGGGTATGCTGCATGAGAATGTATTGGAGATCTATTAATCCCTTTCTGCATAGTATATTGTATGACCAGATTATTAACATAGTTATAAATAAAGTTAGGGAATTAATTATGCATATTTATATCCTAGAGGGATGGTTTGATCGGAGCCGCGGCGGCGAAGGAGACAGGGCTCCGGAATAGTTATGACCTGTAATTTAGAAGCATATTAACGGTTCGCTCGGTTAGATCATTACTCAGGTGTAATTACCTGTTACAGTGATGAGAGTGGGGTAATATGACTTTATTCTAGTTTGCACTTAATCAAAATATATAGTTCATTGGTAAGACCATTTTAATTTAAAGGAATACGCATTCCATATTTATTTTATGTATGAATATATTTTACTAAATACTATTAACATATTTACTCAGGAAAATAGTACATTGCATAGGTACAAATTAAAGTAGACTTTAGGCTGTGTATACAGAGTATTTATAAGTTACCAAAGCTTTTATTTTCCATGTTGGTGTGATATATGCATAATGTTCCACGCCGTTCACAGTGGCCACGCGCTGCAGACTTTGTGATTTGCCAATACAGTGTACTGTACGTAATGCGACGGAATTGCCTTTTGTCTTATCCTGTGGCTTCGGACAATCATGACTTGTTTATTAATGTGAATGTACGGTCGGACACATTGATCACGTTCAGTTTTACGTCTGTTCCGCATGGTTCTCCGCTGTTTTATACTTGGTGTTCCGGTGACTTATCAGTGTGTCATTCTGGTGCTAGCATGAATTAGAGACGAAGATTAAGCTCAACATTGATTGTGTATGTGCGTGTAAGTGGGTGGGGGGGGGAGGTAAAATGTTGGGTTGTCAGCCGTTGTAGATGGACGGCACTATACAGGAGATTTGTGGTTAAATAGAAGGTAGTAGAATTATGAATGGGTATCGCAATCTTTTCGTGAAGCGCGGATTATGTGACCTGGAGACGTTAATGTGTGTGTGTGTGGGCTTTGTCTTTATGTTGAATGAACTGTTTCGCCCACTTGCGTTGTTTTTCTGTTAGTGTAGTCGTTTTTATTCGAGGCGCAGAGGTAACTGTAGGTAAGACAAAACTACGGGCCCCTGGATCGGCGTACTGTCCTGATCATACGTGCTGGGGGTCTGTGTGTTTATTTTTTTTGTTGAGCGTGTTTGTTTTTTATTAATCTTCGTCAGACTTATTGAATATGAGTAGATGGCATTCGCATTGTGGTAATTCTGTCCAGCCTGGTGTAACTCGGTGACCGTGCATCGGCTTTGTGGCTTGTCCGCCGTGGCTGATGACTGGACTGTGTGTGTTGAAATATATATATAGTTTTATTATTTTATTTCATTTTTCATCATCGCTGAAGCATCGCTTGCTAATTCATTCTGTACTCTGCAGGGAGCATAGGTTGTGAGTTGTCAGATTTTCTAAAGAGAACCAATCGGATTCTAGCTCTCACTTTAACAAGTACATTCTAGTAAATGGTAGCTGGAAACTGATTTGTTGACCTTAATGCTGTTACAAAATATGTGCTTTACAATTACAGACGGCTGATGAGATAGTACATTAAGGTTGAGAGTCTCCCTGGCTCTTCCTTTAAGGTGCCAACAGCCGCTAAATAGCAAGTGAGCTTTCTCTATTGCAGCCAGCAGGGGGAGCCTTTGTACTGCAAACAGTAGCTGGAGACTCCTGGTTGGGGGTAGATATCTACTGGCTTGTGCAGCCCACCTGCTTGGGGCATTCTGGGTATGAGGGGTGCTACAGGTAGCAAAGGTAGATGACCTTTCTGTGTGCTGCCGGCACATCGTGGACACTGCTACGCTGTGTCGGAGGAGTGCTGGGTAGTGTCGGCAGATGTCAGGCAGGCCCCTGCCACCCTGTGGTAAGTGGACGTTTCATAGCACCCCCACAGACGGCTGTGATTTTTGTCCCTAACAGGCCACTATTCAGCTCAGTGTGGGACTTGGGAGGGTAATGCTATTGGCTCTTCTTTGATAAGTGAAGCTGCAGAATAGCAGGGAACACAGAGAGTAATCGTGAAACGTTGTTGGTTCTGGTCCGAAGTGTTTCCGGTTCGCTCTTGCGGAGTTTTTCCATTTTGTTATGGGATTATTTTATTTTATTTTTTTCTTTGCACTAACTGGTTTTGAAAAGTTTGTGGTTTGCAGATGTTGCTGTGTGGTTTGGAATAATTATATATTGAAAAGCAATAGTGTCTCGTTTTTGGGGGTGTTTGTAATTGTGAGGTTTCTTGTGTATTAGCTCTGACCCATAGACGTTGCCGTCAGGATGTGATGGTGCATGAACTGGCGTCACACCCGTGTAAATCCTATAATACGCTTCATTAATCCCTAACGTTCTCCTACATCCGGTGTCCTAATAACAGCCAATAACACGGTATTGTAGATTATATTTACACTAGGAGTAGATAATAGACGTGTGCTATATTTTTACACCCATACCAGGGGAATGTGTTATTTTGTCTTGCAGGAAATCTTGTATTTAAAGATTTGTGATATTTGATATATATATCCCACGATGAATATATGGCTTACGCTGCCTTACTTTACCTCGTTTGTATATCTTTTGTCATTGTACTTTATAAGCACTGTAATAACACGTTTTGTAGTGTTCCGGTGAAATGGCTGAAAGCTCTTTATATACCAATGAGTGTGAAAATAAAGGACGTGTTTATACTAATATGATAATATTCACTATTGCTGCATCCATCAGATAATGTAGCCAACATTTGTTTTATTCTTAGAACGATCTGTGTTTCAGTAGCAATATAAGTGTAGTAATTGTTCTTGCAGTGGACGGACATAGAAAGTATTTATCGAGCTGCTGAAAACTCTGGAACACACTCGGATGTACCCTTTTCTACCACAGGTGACCCATCTATGCCATTTATTTATATATTTGTATTTTAATTTACACTTTTTATATGTAGATTGTGTTTCATACCCTATAACTGTGGTACCTGGGGCTTCGCGCCCCATTTTCCGTTCTCGTCAGTGTATAGCCCCAATATCTGGGATTTCCCTCTCGTAAAGAACAATTAGCGCACCGTGTACCAGCCGCGGTCTGCGGGATGCAACGGTAATAGGAAGATACTGCACTTGGACAGAAATGACCGTTCTATTACAATACTGGTTGGCGCAAGCAGCGTTCAGTGTTTGATCACTTTAATGCAAGATAGAATTTATAGAAGCGATAAATGTCCAATGATCTAGAATAAGAATTATCCGGCAGGTGTTGTGTATTGTGTGTATGCATAGGGGACATCCGTGTTATCATGTTCTCTCTAGTCCCCGCTGTGTAAGTGTTTTTATAGCGTTGCGCTGAACAGCGACTGGGACCGCCGTGTACTTACGGGGCTACGTTCTGAACTGTAATCCGGTCACCCAATGGAATCGCCTTCTTTACGCACAGATGTCTCACAGTGTGCTTGTATCCGCAAGTAAATCCCTTTTCCCCTATGTCGCACTGAAACAGCATCTTGTCCATTTTGTGTAGTCTCTCACTTGTAACCATGGAAAAAGTATTTTCATACGTACAATCACTGTGATGAATTACTGACAAGGTATACGGTATTGGGCATTGTATTCAGTGATGTATTAGCGTCATTACCTGCAGTAACAGATGATTCCTCTCTAGTTCTGTATCCGGCTTTCCTGCGAATCTCGAGGCTGGATGTCACTGTTTAATCACATATTGATCTATATGGGTATTGCCAGGGGTACAAGGTTTCCAGCCCTGGCGATGGTCCTGCGTGCCGATGTCTTGGTGCTATGTGTCATGCAGATGGTCACTAAAGAGGAGTCATCTCTGCTAATTATTTATATATTGACTGAAATTGTGCTTAATTCTGAAGATGTTTCTATTGCTAACCAAATACAACTTTGTTAACTTGTATGTATGACATTAAATCATTTAGTTATTACCTTGCCTCTGTTCTTTAATGTAGCGTCTTGGTACCTCGTGCGCTCACTGTTCCTAAATAATAATAATAGTCATTTTATTTATATAGCGCTCTTTCTCCAACAGAACTCAAGGCGCTTTACGGACATCAAAAACAACGCACATAATACAAAAGGTGTAAGTAATACAGCAGTAGATAAGCCACACAGACATAAAAAGGAAACCTACAGCACACAGTAAGCATAGGATTGGTGTAGGCATATTGGGTAATGACTTCCATGGGTTGTGTATTCCACCCTCACATGTACCAGGTGCGGCAGCCATCTTGGGCACACTGCGTAGGATTACCATGGGTGGAATATTTATTTATTATTTATTAGCAGTTTCTTATATAGCGCAGCATATTCCGTTGCGCTTTACAATTAGAACAATAGTTATAGAACAAAACAGGGCAAAGACAGACATAGAGGTAGGAAGGCCCTGCTCGCAAGCTTACACTCTATAGGGAAATAAGTATTGATACACAAGGATAGATGCTACCTGTTACATAATGGTTCCCCAGGTTGCTAGGTTCTTAATGGTTTGTATGATATGATCACCCAGCAATGTTGGAAGACAAAATGTGAGGTTATGGGGACTGTACAGAGAGGATGTAACTGGATAGGGAAGCATTGAAGGTTATGTGTGTGGGTCAGGAATTTGGTAGGCTTGTTTGAAGAGATGAGTTTTCAGGGAACGTTTAAAGGTTTGGAGACTAGTGGAGAGTCTTGTTGTGCGTGGGAGGGCATTCCACAGAGTGGGTGAAGCCCGGGTAAAGTCCTGTAATTTTGAGTGGGAACAGGTAATACATCTGGATGAGAGGCGCAGATCTTGTGCAGAGCGGAGGGGTCTGGTAGAGAGATATTTTGAGATGAGTGAGGAGATGTATGATGGTGCAGTTTGGGTAATAGCCTTGTATGTAAGTAAAAGTATTTTATATTTGACACGGTAGAATACCGGTAACCAATGGAGGGACTGACAGAGCGGATCAGCAGACGAAGAACGTCTGGCGAGGAAGATTAGCCTCGCAGCTGCATTTAAAATGGATTGTAGTGGTGAGAGCCTATGTTTGGGAAGACCAGTAAGGAGACTATTACAATAATCAATGCGGGAGATGATGAGAGCATGGATCAGAGTTTTTGCAGTGTCTTGTGTAAGATAAGGGCGTATTTTGGATATGTTTTTAAGGTGCATGTAACATGATTTAGAGACAGATTGAATGTGTGGAACAAACGACAGTTCAGAGTCAAGGATGACACCTAGGCAGCGAGCTTGTGGGGTAGGGTGAATAGTTGCATTGTCAACAGTTATGGCAATATCAGGTTGGTAACTACCCTTAGCTGGTGGGAAAATAATTAATTCTGTTTTGGAAATGTTGAGTTTGAGATGGCGAGATGACATCCAAGATAAAATGGCAGACAGGCATCCAGTGACACGAGCTAATACAGATGGTGATAAATCTGGGGAGGATAGGTAGATTTGAGTATCATCAGCGTACAAATGATACTGAAATCCGAAGGAGCTGATTAGTTTACCAAGAGAGGAGGTATAGATTGAGAAAAGCAGAGGACCTAAGACTGAGCCTTGCGGTACTCCAACTGATAGAGGTAGAGAAGAGGAGGTAGAATCAGAGAAGTGAACACTGAAAGATCGATTAGATAGGTAGGATGAGAACCAAGTAAGGGCTGTGTCCTGAAGACCTAGGGACTCTAGTGTTTTTATGAGAAGAGAGTGGTCAACAGTGTCAAAAGCAGCAGAGAGATCTAGAAGAATAAGTAGTGTGTAATGGCCTTTTGATCTAGCAGTGACCAGATCATTCACTACTTTGGTCAGTGCCGTCTCCGTGGAGTGTTGGACACGAAAGCCTGACTGAAGTGGGTCCAGTAAGTTGTGGGAGTTAAGAAAGTGTGTAAGGCGAGTGTAGGCAAGTCTCTCAAGTAGCTTGGAGGGACTGGGTAGCTGAGAAATGGGACGGTAGTTAGAGAGTGTGTTTGGGTCCGAGTTGTGTTTTTTCAGAATGGGAGTAATCACTGCATGTTTAAACAGAGAAGGAAAGATACCAGTAGAGAGAGATTACAGATTTTAGTTAAGGTTGGGATAAGCACAGGAGACAAACTTTTACTGACCTGTGACGGTATAGTATCAAGAGGAGAGGTAGTGGAGTAGGAGGATGAAAAGAGTGTTGATACTTCATCTTCACTTGTGGGATCAAATGAAGAGAAAGTGCCAGAGGGTTCAGATAGGGATTTGAGCAGGTCACTGGCTGAGTTAGAGCATACCATTTCATCTCGGATTTTATCAATCTTATCCTTGAAGTAGGAAGCAAGTTCTTGTGCACTGATAGTAGCTAGTGGGGGAGGTGAGGGAGGGTAAAGAAGTGATTTAAATGTATTCAAAAGTCATTTGGGGAGATATTGGAAATATGTTTGTTTGGCAGTGTCCAGGGCCTGACGATAGGAGTGGTAGGTAGTCTTATATGTGAGAAAGTCACTTGGATTCTGAGATTTCCCCCACTGACGTTCTACCTTACGTGACAGTTTTTGTAGGTGTCTTGTTGATTTAAAGTGCCATGGTTGGCATCTAAGCCTACGTGGAGTGTGATGGGTAGCTGGAGCAACTTCATCAAGGGCACTCTCTAGGGTCTGGTGCAGGTGGGATACAGCAGTGTCAGGTGTGGTGAATGTAGACATTGGTGAGAGACGTTGTTGCAGAGAATTGGAAAGTTGTTGAAAATTTATATTGTTAGTATTTCTGCGTGTTAGGGGAGGCTTGCTTGGTTTTAGTGTCCTAGAATTTAAAGTAATAGAAGAGATTGTGAAGGTGATCAGGTTGTGATCGGAGAGAGGGAAAGGAGTGTTAATGAGTTGGGAAACTGAGCAGAGCCTGGTGAACACAAGATCAAGGCAGTGGCCCTCCTGGTGAGTAGAGGAGTCGGACCATTGGGTTAGGCCAAGAGGGGAGGTTAGAGAGAGGAGTTTGGATGCATGAATAGATTGTGGACTGTCAAGAGCTATATTGAAATCGCCCATAATGATGGTGGAGATGTCAGAGGATAAGAAGTGTGGGAGCCAGGCAGAAAAATCTTCTAGAAATTGTTGTTTAGGTTGCCCAGGAGGTCGATAGATAGCTGCAACACGCAGAGAGAAGGGGGTGAAAATCCTGATAGAGTGAACTTCAAATGATGTGAATGCGAGTGATGGAACCTGAGGTAGAACAATGTATGTGAAAAACTGTGACAGTAAGATTCCAACCCCACCACCTTTACTATTATTAGGCCTAGATGTGTGTGTGAAGTGGAAACCACCGTGTGACAGTGCTGCAGGGGAGGCCGTGTCTGATTGTGTGAGCCATGTTTCTGTTATAGCCAGCAGATTAAAGTTGTGAGATATGAAGAGGTCATGGATGGATGTTAATTTGTTGCAAACAGAGCGTGCATTCAATAAGGCACATTTTAGTGACTTGGATGGGGATGGGAGACGTGATATTTATGAGGTTAGATGGATTTCTATGTTGTTTTGAGACAGCCAAGTGCGAGAGGGACAAGTGGTTGGGGCCTGGATTTGGTGATATGTCACCAGCTAATAAAAGCAGAAGAGTGAGATACATATTGGTGGATGTTTGCGAGTGTTTATTCTGGTGGCCAATTGTGGTTGTCAAAGTACTTGCAGAGAAGTAAGTATAAAGCTCATGAGTGGTTAGAAGAGGGGAGTGGAGAATAGAAGCTGTAATGTGCACAGAGGGGTGAGTTTCAGGGTGAGTGTAAAATGTGTGAAATTTGGTGAGAATTCCATGAATAGAAATAAGAAACCGTAGTTTGATGAACATGCTGTGGTTGTTTGTGTTTTCTTGGGTTAAAGTGGAGTTGGAGTAAGTTGTAAAAGTAAGTTACCTTTCCTTGATGTTGTTTAATGTTTTTTCAACTGTTTTTTTTTTAACTGTTCGGATAACACACTTATTAAATCCACACTTATTAAAATCCACGCAAGCTACCCCCAGCAAGCTGACCCATTAACAGAATCTAAAGAAATACTGACTGATTAAGAATAGAAAAAAAAAGGAAAAACAGAAGCGCTAATAGATTCCTTATTAAAAGAATTTTTATTTTTTTACTTTTTACAGCTATTGCTAGATAGCTCCTTAACTTACCTAAATATCTAATTATACATTAAAAATATTACTTTATATATATATATTATAAAAAATCTGGCCAGTTTTATAAAACAACAACAATGACAAAACAATATTAACACATACACAATTGGATGCTCTTATCCGTGCGGAGAGATGGACAGTTAAATACAAATAAATCACACTGTTTCCTTCTGATATTAGCAGGTTAACCAGCCTCAGGAATGATGCATAGTTGCTCATTCAGCTTGAGCTTTAGAGCCTTTAGGATTTTGTAACTGTGTTAAAGATGGATTTTTAGTACACAGTTTCTTGCTCAGAGTGTTAGCTATTATTCACAAGTCCACGCTCTTATAGATTGTGACACATCTTTGCTTTCAAATGTATTGAGCCATGTATACAGTCTCTGTAGCTGTTCCTTTCCACTTAAATAGTATAGATGATTTTAATACACAACAGTGATGAATAGGTTAGTTGTAATTTAGCATATAAAGCTAAAATGTAAGCTTCATTCACGGCAGTATGGAATTTTTACAGCTCAGCTGATGTTTTTAGAGCTGATACACAGCAACGACCACTTAATTGCTCATAAGTTGCGGTGATAGAAACTTTTACTGCACCTCCGCTGATATTATAGCATGGCCATGTTGTATAGAAATAGTTACCACACAGCCTCCTGGGTTAAAGTCCTTGTCGCTCCCGGCTCTGGTGCTCGAATACCTTTTCAAGAGCCTTATCCGGAGGTCTCTGGATATTTCCCAGCGTAGTGAGGCAAGTTCGTGGTATAGTTCTCTTAGGTAAGAATAAACCAAACGATGAGACGCGTTTCTCCGCCTTTAAAACTCAGCGGCTTCCTCAGTCAGATATTTTTAATCACTGCCGCTCTGCTCGTTTTTATCCCCGGCATCTCTCAAATGCGCCTGCGTGTATTACCTGCGCTCCAAGCCTCATTTGCCGTCTTACAGCTGTAAATCGTTTCACGAGGCTGATGTAGAGTGCTCAATCACACTCCCGAATCCATTGCTATACGGGTATTTAACAGCTGTTGATGAAACTCATTTGTGTCCGCACACATATTTCAGTCCTTTGCTTATAACAAGTATACTATTTATACACATCTCATATGGACCATCAAATGCCGGCAATCAGAGCGGAGTCCTAGTAAATTTTAAATCATACATACATATATACATAAAAAATATAAATATATAGGAATAACTATAAGACCCATTCTCTAGCCAAACTCATATATACTAGAGAGAAACCTTTTAAAGAAGGAGGGCACAACATATACCAATATAATTTATTTATTATTGATTTATTTTTTATCTATTATCTATATTTAATTTTATCAATAATTTTCTACTGTTTGATGCATTGTTCTAAAGAACCATTTGTATTGTATTTAATAATATAGACACTACATTATAATGTTTAGATCTAATTAACAAATCCAGAGTAAATATATATACAGACTAATCTCAGAGACATTTCTTATCTACATAAATAGCTGTCTAGCATATCACACAAGGGATACTCCATTTATGTATACACATGGGGTAGATACACACATAATATGTATATAGTGCATCAGCACTACCCTTCTGTCATATTTTAATGTTACCCCAAATACCTTACCTACTGCTTATTCTATGGGTTCTACCCCCCATTTAACAAGTATTACATAATGAATCTTATCGCCATGTTTTAACTAATATGGTTCAACTCAACAGTATCGTTTAAGCCATCAGGAACTAACGTAGCTAGTCTAAATATCCAATATGCTTCCCTACGACATAGGGTATTAAATCTATCTCCCCCCCCCCCCCCCCCGTGCAGTGCATCTAATATGTTCAATACCTAGTACTTTAATATTGCTAGGTGTATAGAGATCACAATGTGCAGTATGGTTGGACAGAGGATGTGTTCGCACATTTTTGTTTATATTTCTCCAGTGCTCCATAAATCTAGTGTGGAGCATCCTGGTTGTGCGCCCCACATATTGTTTGCCACAACCACACTGGACCATATATATCACAAACTTAGATCTACAATTTATAAAACTTTTTATTTGAAATTTTTCCCCATTCTGGTTTGAAACAAATTCAGTAGTTTTTCTATCCGTATGTACACACGTATTGCACGTAGAGCTCCCACACTTGTGAAAGCCTAAGGGTCTAGTGGGTATCCAAGTATTCCCTACCTGTGTATGCTCTAGCTTCCTCTGATTAAAATGACTAGTAGTTAGTCGTTGTTTTAGATTGTCCGACTTCCTAAAGATTACTTTCCCCTCAAGGTTAACTGACTTTCTAAGTACTATATCCAGCTTCAAAAGTTCAGAGTTCTTTTTGATTATTTTTTTAATATCATAAGAATAATTATTCAATTTTGTTATAAATACAGATGATCTATCTTGCTTAGCCCCATTATCTATATCCATCTTTTCATGTGTAGATTTATAATTTTTTCTCTCCATACTCAGCAATGTACTTCTTTCCATACCTTCTACTTCCCTTAAGGCCCTATTTAGAACTTCTTTGGGATAACCTTGTTCTAAGAATGAATCAAACAATTGATCCACTTGTTTTCTATATAGTTCTTGTGTTGAACAATTCCGCCGGATTCTAATAAATTGCCCCTTCGGAATATTCACTTTCCATGTTTTTGCATGGGAACTTCTAAAATTCAGATATCTACTTTGATCTACCGGCTTAATGAAGGTTTCCGTTATAATTTCTCCTCCCACCGTTGACAATGCAATATCCAAAAAACTGATTTTGTTTTTATTTTGACTACATGTGAATTTTAAACCATATTTATTTTGGTTTAATCTGTGAAAAAACGTGTCAATTGATTGTGAATCCCCATCCCAAATAATAAATAAATCATCAATAAATCTGCCGTAGAGGACGAGACTCGCGCCGAACCCTCCCCCCCACACATGCTCCTCCTCAAACCTCCCCATGTATAGGTTGGCAAAGCTCGGCACGAATCTCGTCCCCATCGCAGTCCCCCGTGTCTGCAAATAAACCTTAGTGTCAAACAGAAAATAATTATGTTTCAAAATAAAATCAATAGAATCTAAAACAAAGCCGCGTAGGGGGCCAGGCATCTCCAAATCTCCATCCAAATAAAATTTCACTGCCTCTATTCCCTGATCGTGTGGAATATTTGAATATAGGGCCACTACATCACAAGTTATAAATGAGTACCCCTCTTTCCATTCAACCCCTCTAATTAGGTTTAAGAAATGCTTAGTATCTTTGATATATGACTTAAGCTTCCCCACGTGGCTTTGTAGATAACTATCAACAAAGAAAGATAAATTATTCGTGAGTGACCCAACACCAGAAATTATAGGACGTCCCGGGGGTGAGGTAAGTGACTTGTGGATTTTGGGTAAATAATAAAAAGTAGCAGTGACAGGATGTGTATTATAAAGGAACTTAAACGTGTCATTTGATATTGCACCTCCACATAAAGCATCATCCAGCAGATTTCTAAATTCTCTTTGATATCGGGCGGAGGGATTGTGATCCAAACGGACATAGAACAGACTATTGCCCAGCTGTTTATGGGCTTCAATTAAATAGTCCTCTACGTCTAGGATCACAATTCCCCCCGCCCTTATCAGCCGGTTTAATTATTATGTTTGAATCGGAATAGAGAGTTTTAAGGGCCTTTCTCTCTCCTCTCTGTAGATTATCCCTCAAATTCCCCTTATCCGCCTTTTCTCTGACGTCCTAAGTGGATGCTGGGGACTCCGTCAGGACCATGGGGATTAGCGGCTCCGCAGGAGACAGGGCACAAAACTAAAGCTTTAGGATCAGGTGGTGTGTACTGGCTCCTCCCCCTATGACCCTCCTCCAAGCCTCAGTTAGGTTTTTGTGCCCGTCCGAGCAGGGTGCAATCTAGGTGGCTCTCTTAAGGAGCTGCTTAGAAAAAGTTTTTAGGTTTATTATTTTCAGTGAGTCCTGCTGGCAACAGGCTCACTGCTTCGAGGGACTTAGGGGAGAGAAGTTCAACTCACCTGCGTGCAGGATGGATTGGCTTCTTAGGCTACTGGACACCATTAGCTCCAGAGGGAGTCGGAACACAGGTCTCACCCTGGGGTTCGTCCCGGAGCCGCGCCGCCGACCCCCCTTGCAGATGCTGAAGATTGAAGGTCCAGAAACCGGCGGCAGAAGGCTCTTCAGTCTTCTTGAAGGTAGCGCACAGCACTGCAGCTGTGCGCCATTGTTTGTCACACACTTCTCACCAACGGTCACGGAGGGTGCAGGGCGCTGCTGGGGGCGCCCTGGGCAGCAATGTAAATACCTTTTATGGCTGAAAAATACATCACATATAGCCCTTGAGGCTATATGGATGTATTTAACCCCTGCCAGATATTACAAACTACGGGAGAAAAGCCCGCCGGAATAGGGGGCGGGGCTTATTCTCCTCAGCACACAGCGCCATTTTCCTGCTCAGCTCCGCTGTGAGGAAGGCTCCCAGGACTCTCCCCTGCACTGCACTACAGAAACAGGGTAAAACAGAGAGGGGGGGCACTTTTTATGGCTATATTTTATATATTTAAGCTGCTATAAGGATACAACACTTATATAAGGTTGTTCCCATATATATTATAGCGCTTGGGTGTGTGCTGGCAAACTCTCCCTCTGTCTCCCCAAAGGGCTAGTGGGGTCCTGTCTTCGATAAGAGCATTCCCTGTGTGTCTGCTGTGTGTCGGTACGTGTGTGTCGACATGTATGAGGACGATGTTGGTGTGGAGGCAGAGCAATTGCCGGTAATGGTGATGTCACCCCCCAGGGAGTCGACACCGGAATAGATGGCTTTGTTTATGGAATTACGTGATAATGTCAGCACATTACAAAAATCAGTTGACGACATGAGACGGCCGGAAAACCAGTTGGTACCTGCCCAGGCGTCTCAGACACCGTCAGGGGCTGTAAAACGCCCTTTACCTCAGTCGGTCGACACAGACCCAGACACGGACACTGAATCTAGTGTCGACGGTGAAGAAACAAACGTATTTTCAAGTAGAGCCACACGTTATATGATCACGGCAATGAAGGAGGCTTTGCATATCTCTGATACTGCAAGTACCACAAAAAGGGGTATTATGTGGGGGGTGAAAAAACTACCTGTAGCTTTTCCTGAATCAGAGGAATTGAATGATGTATGTGATGAAGCGTGGGTTAACCCAGATAGAAAAGTGCTAATTTCAAAAAAGTTATTGGCATTATACCCTTTCCCGCCAGAGGTTAGGGCGCGCTGGGAAACACCCCCTAGGGTGGATAAGGCGCTCACACGCTTATCAAAACAAGTGGCGTTACCGTCTCCTGATACGGCCGCCCTCAAGGATCCAGCTGATAGGAGGCTGGAAACTACCCTAAAGAGTATATACACACATACTGGTGTTATACTGCGACCAGCCATCGCCTCAGCCTGGATGTGCAGTGCTGGGGTGGTCTGGTCGGATTCCCTGACTGAAAATATTGATACCCTGGATAGGGACAGTATTTTATTGACTATAGAGCAATTAAAGGATGCTTTTCTTTATATGCGAGATGCTCAGAGGGATATTTGCACTCTGGCATCGAGAGTAAGTGCGATGTCCATATCTGCCAGAAGAAGTTTATGGACGCGACAGTGGTCAGGTGATGCGGATTCCAAAATCTGGTGGCCACGGCAACTGCCGGAAAATCCACCTTTTTACCTCAGACCCCCTCCCAACAGAAAAAGACACCGTCTTTTCAGCCGCAGTCCTTTCGGTCCTATAAGAACAAGAGGGCAAAAGGACAGTCATATCTGCCCCGGGGCAGAGGAAGGGGTAAGAGAGGGCAGCAAACAGCCCCTGCCCAGGAACAGAAGCCCTCCCAGGGTTCTGCAAAGCCCTCAGCATGACGCTGGGGCTGTACAAGCGGACTCAGGAGCGGTGGGGGGTCGACTCAGGAATTTCAGCGCACAGTGGGCTTGCTCACAGGTGGACCCTTGGATCCTGCAGGTAGTATCTCAGGGTTACAGGTTGGAATTCGAGAAGTCTCCCCCTCGCCGGTTCCTAAAGTCTGCTTTGCCAACGTCTCCCTCAGACAGGGCGACGGTATTGGAAGCCATTCACAAGCTGTTTTCTCAGCAGGTGATAGTCAAAGTACCCCTCCTACAACAGGGAAAGGGGTATTACTCCACGCTATTTGTGGTACCGAAACCGGACGGCTCGGTAAGACCTATTCTAAATCTGAAATCTTTGAACCTGTACATACAAAAATTCAAGTTCAAGATGGAATCACTCAGAGCAGTGATAGCGAATCTGGAAGAAGGGGACTTTATGGTGTCCCTGGACATAAAGGATGCTTACCTGCATGTCCCAATTTGCCCTTCACATCAAGGGTACCTCAGGTTCGTGGTGCAAAACTGTCATTATCAGTTTCAGACGCTGCCGTTTGGATTGTCCACGGCACCTCGGGTCTTTACCAAGGTAATGGCCGAAATGATGATTCTTCTGCGAAAAAGAGGCGTATTAATTATCCCTTACTTGGACGATCTCCTGATAAGGGCAAGGTCCAGAGAACAGCTGGAGGACGGAGTAGCACTAACCCAAGTAGTGCTGCAACAACACGGGTGGATTCTGAATTTTCCAAAATCTCAGTTGACCCCGACAACACGTCTGCTGTTCCTGGGAATGATTCTGGATACGGTTCAGAAAAAGGTGTTTCTTCCGGAGGAGAAAGCCAAGGAGTTATCCAAGCTTGTCAGGAACCTCCTAAAACCAGGAAAAGTGTCTGTGCATCAATGCACAAGAGTCCTGGGAAAGATGGTGGCTTCTTACGAAGCAATTCCATTCGGCAGATTCCACGCACAAACTTTTCAGTGGGATCTGCTGGACAAATGGTCCGGATCGCATCTGCAGATGCATCAGCGGATAACCTTATCGCCACGGACAAGGGTGTCTCTTCTGTGGTGGTCGCAGAGTGCTCATCTGTTAGAGGGCCGCAGATTCGGCATACAGGACTGGGTCCTGGTGACCACGGATGCCAGTCTGAGAGGCTGGGGAGCGGTCACACAGGGAAGAAACTTCCAGGGAGTATGGTCAAGCCTGGAGATGTCTCTTCATATAAATATACTGGAGCTAAGAGCAATTTACAATGCTCTAAGCCTGGCAAAACCCCTGCTTCAGTGTCAGCCGGTGTTGATCCAGTCGGACAACATCACGGCAGTCGCCCACGTAAACAGACAGGGCGGCACAAGAAGCAGGAGAGCAATGGCAGAAGCTGCAAGGATCCTTCGCTGGGCGGAAGATCATGTGATAGCACTGTCAGCCGTGTTCATTCCGGGAGTAGACAACTGGGAAGCAGACTTCCTCAGCAGACACGATCTACACCCGGGAGAGTGGGGACTTCATCCAGAAGTCTTCCACATGATTGTGAACTGTTGGGAAAAACCAAAGGTGGATATGATGGCGTCTCGCCTCAACAAAAAACTGGACAGGTATTGCGCCAGGTCAAGAGACCCTCAGGCAATAGCTGTGGACGCTCTGGTAACACCGTGGGTGTACCAGTCAGTGTATGTGTTTCCTCCTCTGCCTCTCATACCCAAAGTACTGAGAATTATACGGCAAAGGGGAGTAAGAACGATACTCGTGGCTCCGGATTGGCCAAGAAGAACTTGGTACCCGGAACTTCAGGAGATGCTCACGGAAAATCCGTGGCCTCTACCTCTAAGACGGGACCTGATTCAGCAGGG
The DNA here is from genome assembly GCF_028390025.1 of Pseudophryne corroboree. NCBI lineage: Eukaryota > Metazoa > Chordata > Amphibia > Anura > Myobatrachidae > Pseudophryne > Pseudophryne corroboree. Next base: position 829,954,846 of record NC_086448.1, on the reverse strand, counting down.
ACCGTGTCTATTCCAAGACTTACCGCGGCTGCGTTTGACGGCATGGCGGTTGAACGCCGAATTCTAAAGGAAAAAGGCATTCCAGAAGAGGTCATTCCTACACTGGTTAAAGCCAGGAAGGAGGTGACTGCACAACATTATCACCGCATTTGGAGAAAATATGTTGCGTGGTGTGAGGCCAGGAAGGCCCCCACGGAGGAATTTCAACTGGGTCGATTCCTACATTTCCTGCAAACAGGATTGTCTATGGGCCTCAAATTGGGGTCCATTAAGGTTCAAATTTCGGCCCTGTCGATTTTCTTCCAGAAAGAATTGGCTTCAGTTCCTGAAGTCCAGACTTTTGTAAAAGGAGTACTACATATACAGCCCCCGGTTGTGCACCCAGTGGCTCCGTGGGACCTGAATGTAGTTTTGGATTTTCTCAAATCCCATTGGTTTGAGCCACTCAAATCGGTGGATTTGAAATATCTTACATGGAAAGTAACCATGCTACTGGCCCTGGCTTCAGCCAGGAGAGTATCAGAATTGGCGGCTTTATCGTATAAGAGCCCATATCTGATTTTCCATTCGGACAGGGCAGAACTGCGGACGCGTCCTCAGTTTCTGCCTAAGGTGGTGTCAGCGTTTCACCTGAACCAGCCTATTGTGGTGCCTGCGGCTACTAGCGATTTGGAAGATTCCAAGTTGCTGGACGTTGTCAGGGCATTGAAAATATACATTTCAAGGACGGATGGAGTCAGAAAATCTGACTCGCTGTTTATACTGTATGCACCCAACAAGCTGGGTGCTCCTGCTTCTAAGCAGACGATTGCTCGTTGGATTTGTAGCACAATTCAACTTGCACATTCTGTGGCAGGCCTGCCACAGCCTAAATCTGTCAAGGCCCATTCCACAAGGAAGGTGGGCTCATCCTGGGCGGCTGCCCGAGGGGTCTCGGCATTACAACTCTGCCGAGCAGCTACGTGGTCGGGGGAGAACACGTTTGTAAAATTCTACAAATTTGATACCCTGGCTAAAGAGGACCTGGAGTTCGCTCATTCGGTGCTGCAGAGTCATCCGCACTCTCCCGCCCGTTTGGGAGCTTTGGTATAATCCCCATGGTCCTGACGGAGTCCCCAGCATCCACTTAGGACGTCAGAGAAAATAAGATTTTACTTACCGATAAATCTATTTCTCGTAGTCCGTAGTGGATGCTGGGCGCAGGGCCGGATTAACAATGGGGCGGATGGAGCTGCAGCTCCAGGCCCCCCATCAAAATAGGCCCACCATTATCTCCTGTGCTGCTGTAGACAAGAAAGTTTTTTTCCTGCTACAGCAGCCTGCCAGCCCAGTGACCACCCGAGGCCCCGCCCCCCGATCACGGGCCCCGCCCCCTTCCCCGTGGGGGGCTTACTTAAAGCTGTCCCGGCAGTTAGTGACTGTCCCTATACAGATTTACTTCCTGAAGCTAAAGGGACCAGTCACAACAACAGCGTGCCACTGTCACTGCCTACTTCCTGGAGCTCCTCTCTTACACTGCACCAAGCCCCGCCCCCGTGATGACCTGTGTGGCTGTGCAGACTGCAGAGCATAGTGCACTGCACTAGTGCTGCCTGTAACTGATCGCCTGGTTCGGATGATACAGCATCAGCAATCCACCCTCCAGGACCTTTGAAATAATGAGGAAAATAACCGCTTCATACTGTATCTTGTAAGTGTGTTTGTATGCATGTATGTCCGGATCCACTGTATTCATGAGAGTATGTGTGTATATATATATATATATATATATATATTCTCTATCGTCCTAGTGGATGCTGGGGTTCCTGAAAGGACCATGGGGAATAGCGGCTCCGCAGGAGACAGGGCACAAAAAGTAAAGCTTTTCCAGATCAGGTGGTGTGCACTGGCTCCTCCCCCCATGACCCTCCTCCAGACTCCAGTTAGATTTTTGTGCCCGGCCGAGAAGGGTGCAATTCTAGGTGGCTCTCATAAAGAGCTGCTTAGAGAAAGTTTAGCTTAGGTTTTTTATTTTACAGTGATTCCTGCTGGCAACAGGATCACTGCAACGAGGGACAGAGGGGAGAAGAAGTGAACTCACCTGCGTGCAGGATGGATTGGCTTCTTGGCTACTGGACATCAGCTCCAGAGGGACGATCACAGGTACAGCCTGGATGGTCACCGGAGCCGCGCCGCCGGCCCCCTTGCAGATGCTGAAGTAAGAAGAGGTCCAGAATCGGCGGCTGAAGACTCCTGCAGTCTTCTAAAGGTAGCGCACAGCACTGCAGCTGTGCGCCATTTTCCTCTCAGCATACTTCACACGCAGTCACTGAGGGTGCAGGGCGCTGGGGGGGGCGCCCTGGGAGGCAAATGAAAACCTAATAAAAGGCTAAAAATACCTCACATATAGCCCCCAGAGGCTATATGGAGATATTTAACCCCTGCCTGGATTCACAAAATAGCGGGAGACGAGCCCGCCGAAAAAGGGGCGGGGCCTATCTCCTCAGCACACGGCGCCATTTCCTCTCACAGCTCCGCTGGTCAGGACGGCTCCCAGGTCTCTCCCCTGCACTGCACTACAGAAACAGGGTAAAACAGAGAGGGGGGGCAAATTTAATGGCTATATTTTGATATATATAAAGCAGCTATAAGGGAGCACTTATTATAAGGCTATCCCTGTCATATATAGCGCTTTTTGGTGTGTGCTGGCAGACTCTCCCTCTGTCTCCCCAAAGGGCTAGTGGGTCCTGTCTTCGTTTAGAGCATTCCCTGTGTGTCTGCTGTGTGTCGGTACGTGTGTGTCGACATGTATGAGGACGATATTGGTGTGGAGGCGGGGCAATTGCTAAATATGGGGATGTCACCTCCTAGGGGGTCGACACCAGAATGGATGCCTTTATTTGTGGAATTACGGGATAGCGTCAACTCGCTTAAGCAGTCGTTTGACGACATGAGGCGGCCGGACAATCAATTAGTGCCTGTCCAGGCGCCTCAAACACCGTCAGGGGCTGTAAAACGCCCTTTGCCTCAGTCGGTCGACACAGACCCAGACACAGGCACTGATTCCAGTGGTGACGGTGACGAATCAACCGTATTTTCCAGTAGGGCCACACGTTATATGATTTTGGCAATGAAGGAGGCGTTACATTTAGCTGATACTACAGGTACCACTAAACAGGGTATTATGTGGGGTGTGAAAAAACTACCTATAGTTTTTCCTGAATCAGAAGAATTAAATGACGTGTGTGATGAAGCGTGGGTTGCCCCTGATAAAAAGCTGATAATTTCAAAGAAATTATTGGCATTATACCCTTTCCCGCCAGAGGTTAGGGAGCGCTGGGAAACACCTCCTAGGGTGGACAAGGCGCTAACACGCTTATCTAAACAAGTGGCGTTACCCTCTCCTGAGACGGCCGCACTTAAAGATCCATCAGATAGGAGGATGGAAAATATCCAAAAAAGTATATACACACATGCAGGTGTTATACTACGACCAGCTATAGCGACTGCCTGGATGTGCAGTGCTGGGGTAGTTTGGTCAGAGTCCCTGATCGAAAATATTGATACCCTGGACAGGGACAATATTTTACTGTCGTTAGAAAAAATAAAGGATGCATTTCTTTATATGCGTGATGCACAGAGGGATATCTGCACACTGGCATCACGGGTAAGTGCTATGTCCATTTCGGCCAGAAGAGCTTTATGGACACGACAGTGGACAGGCGATGCGGATTCAAAACGGCATATGGAAGTTTTGCCGTATAAAGGGGAGGAGTTATTTGGAGTCGGTCTATCAGATTTGGTGGCCACGGCTACAGCCGGGAAATCCACCTTTCTTCCTCAAGTCACTCCCCAACAGAAAAAGGCACCGACTTTTCAACCGCAGCCCTTTCGTTCCTTTAAAAATAAGAGAGCAAAGGGCTATTCATATCTGCCACGAGGCAGAGGTCGAGGGAAGAGACAGCAACAGGCAGCTCCTTCCCAGGAACAGAAGCCCTCCCCGGCTTCTACAAAAGCCTCAGCATGACGCTGGGGCTTCTCAAGCGGACTCGGGGGCGGTGGGCGCTCGTCTCAAAAATTACAGCGCGCAGTGGGCTCACTCGCAGGTAGATCCCTGGATCCTGCAGATAATATCTCAGGGGTACAGGTTGGAATTAGAGACAGATCCACCTCGCCGTTTCCTGAAGTCTGCTTTACCAACGTCCCCCTCCGAAAGGGAGACGGTTTTGGAAGCCATTCACAAGCTGTACTCTCAGCAGGTGATAGTCAAGGTACCTCTTCTACAACAAGGAAAGGGGTATTATTCCACTCTATTTGTGGTACCGAAGCCGGATGGCTCGGTAAGGCCTATTCTAAATCTGAAGTCCTTGAACCTGTACATAAAGAAGTTCAAGATGGAGTCACTCAGAGCAGTGATAGCGAACCTGGAAGAAGGGGACTTTATGGTATCCTTGGACATCAAGGATGCGTATCTCCACGTTCCAATTTACCCCTCACACCAGGGGTACCTCAGGTTCGTTGTACAAAACTGTCACTATCAGTTTCAGACGCTGCCGTTTGGTTTGTCCACGGCACCTCGGGTCTTTACAAAGGTAATGGCCGAGATGATGATTCTTCTTCGAAGAAAAGGCGTATTAATTATCCCATACTTGGACGATCTCCTAATAAGGGCAAAGTCCAGAGAACAGCTAGAGATGGGATTAGCACTATCTCAAGAGGTGCTAAAGCAGCACGGATGGATTCTGAATATTCCAAAATCCCAATTAATGCCGACAACTCGTCTGCTGTTCCTAGGGATGATTCTGGACACGGTTCAGAAAAAGGTTTTTCTTCCCGAGGAAAAAGCCAAGGAGTTATCCGACCTGGTCAGGAACCTCCTAAAACCAGGAAAGGTGTCTGTACATCAATGCACAAGAGTCCTGGGAAAAATGGTGGCTTCATACGAAGCAATTCCATTCGGCAGATTCCATGCAAGAATTTTCCAAAGGGATCTGTTGGACAAATGGTCAGGGTCGCATCTTCAGATGCACCTGCGGATAACCCTGTCGCCAAGGACAAGGGTATCTCTTCTGTGGTGGTTGCAGAGGGCTCATCTATTGGAGGGCCGCAGATTCGGCATACAGGATTGGATCCTGGTGACCACGGACGCCAGCCTGAGAGGCTGGGGAGCAGTCACACAAGGAAGAAACTTCCAGGGAGTGTGGACGAGCCTGGAAAAGTCTCTTCACATAAACATTCTGGAACTAAGAGCAATCTACAATGCTCTAAGCCAGGCGGAACCTCTGCTTCAAGGAAGACCGGTGTTGATCCAGTCGGACAACATCACGGCAGTCGCCCATGTAAACAGACAGGGCGGCACAAGAAGCAGGAGTGCAATGGCAGAAGCTGCCAGGATCCTTCGCTGGGCGGAGAATCACGTGATAGCACTGTCAGCAGTGTTCATCCCGGGCGTGGACAACTGGGAAGCAGACTTCCTCAGCAGACACGATCTTCACCCGGGAGAGTGGGGACTTCATCCAGAAGTTTTCCACATGCTAATAAACCGTTGGGAAAGACCAATGGTGGACATGATGGCGTCTCGCCTCAACAAAAAACTGGACAGGTATTGCGCCAGGTCAAGAGATCCGCAGGCAATAGCTGTGGACGCGCTGGTAACACCTTGGGTGTACCAGTCGGTGTATGTGTTTCCTCCTCTGCCTCTCATACCAAAGGTATTGAGGATTATACGGCAAAGAGGAGTAAGAACGATACTAGTGGCTCCGGATTGGCCAAGAAGGACTTGGTACCCGGAACTTCAAGAGATGGTCACGGACGATCCGTGGCCTCTACCCCTGAGAAGGGACCTGCTTCAACAGGGTCCCTGTCTCTTTCAAGACTTACCGCGGCTGCGTTTGACGGCATGGCGGTTGAACGCCAGATCCTAAAAGGAAAAGGCATTCCAGAAGAAGTCATTCCTACCTTGATTAAGGCAAGGAAGGAAGTCACCGCGAAGCATTATCACCGCATTTGGCGGAAATATGTTGCGTGGTGCGAGGATCGGAGTGCTCCGACGGAGGAATTTCAACTGGGTCGTTTCCTACATTTCCTGCAATCAGGATTGTCTATGGGTCTCAAATTGGGATCTATTAAGGTTCAAATTTCGGCCCTGTCAATATTCTTCCAAAAAGAATTGGCCTCAGTCCCTGAGGTCCAGACTTTTGTCAAAGGAGTACTGCATATACAGCCTCCTGTGGTGCCTCCGGTGGCACCGTGGGATCTAAATGTAGTTTTAGATTTCCTCAAATCCCATTGGTTTGAACCACTAAAAAATGTGGATTTGAAATATCTCACATGGAAAGTGACTATGTTACTGGCCCTGGCTTCCGCCAGGAGAGTATCTGAACTGGCGGCTTTGTCTTATAAAAGCCCTTATCTAATTTTCCATTCGGATAGGGCAGAGCTGCGGACGCGTCCGCATTTTCTCCCGAAGGTGGTATCCGCGTTTCACCTGAACCAGCCTATTGTAGTGCCTGCGGCTACAAGCGACTTGGAGGACTCCAAGTTGTTGGACGTTGTCAGAGCTTTAAAAATATACATTTCAAGGACGGCTGGAGTCAGAAAATCTGACTCGCTGTTTATACTGTATGCACCCAACAGGTTGGGTGCGCCTGCTTCTAAGCAGTCGATTACTCGTTGGATTTGTAACACAATTCAACTTGCACATTCTGTGGCAGGCCTGCCACAGCCTAAGTCTGTTAAGGCCCATTCCACAAGGAAGGTGGGCTCATCTTGGGCGGCTGCCCGAGGGGTCTCGGCATTACAACTCTGCCGAGCAGCTACGTGGTCAGGGGAGAACACGTTTGTAAAATTCTACAAATTTGATACCCTGGCAAAAGAGGACCTGGAGTTCTCTCATTCGGTGCTGCAGAGTCATCCGCACTCTCCCGCCCGTTTGGGAGCTTTGGTATAATCCCCATGGTCCTTTCAGGAACCCCAGCATCCACTAGGACGATAGAGAAAATAAGAATTTACTTACCGATAATTCTATTTCTCGGAGTCCGTAGTGGATGCTGGGCGCCCATCCCAAGTGCGGATTATCTGCAATACTTGTACATAGTTATTGTTAACTAATTCGGGTTATTGTTTAGGGAGCCATCTTTCAGAGGCTCCTCTGTTATCATACTGTTAACTGGGTTTAGATCACAAGTTGTACGGTGTGATTGGTGTGGCTGGTATGAGTCTTACCCGGGATTCAAAATCCTCCCTTATTGTGTACGCTCGTCCGGGCACAGTACCTAACTGGAGTCTGGAGGAGGGTCATGGGGGGAGGAGCCAGTGCACACCACCTGATCTGGAAAAGCTTTACTTTTTGTGCCCTGTCTCCTGCGGAGCCGCTATTCCCCATGGTCCTTTCAGGAACCCCAGCATCCACTACGGACTCCGAGAAATAGAATTATCGGTAAGTAAATTCTTATTATATATATATATATATATACTGTGTGTATATATATATATATATATATATATATATATATATATATATACTGTGTATATATATACATATCTATATATATATATCTATATATATATATCTATATATATATATATATATATATATATATATATATATATATATATATATATACACACTAGTGCTCACTATTATTTTGTGTAGGTATTTTGGACTTCCTTCCATCTTCCCTTGTCCTTTCCCCTGTGTTCCACCTGTATCTTTCCCTGTTCTTCCCCTGTGTTCTTTCCTTCTCCCTTTTCCCTCTGTTCTTCCCCCTATCTTCCTGCCGTCTATCTCTGTTCTTCCCCCTGTGTTCCTCCTGTCTCATCCCGTTCCTGGCGACTCTTAAACTGGGTACACTCTTGCACAGTATTGTTCCGATTTGTCCGATCCGTGTTAATCAGCTGTATTGTGCAGTGTGTACGGCGATTGTGCACGCCCGTGAGTCGCATGCGAGGTCACGTGATTGGCCATGCTGCATGGCCAATCACACGACCTTGCATGTGATGAAATTAATATTAATGAGTGACGGAACAGTGAACGTTCCGTCGCACACCAATATCTGTCTAGTGTGTACTGGCAATCTCCCGATGCCCAGGGCAAAGGGTAATCACCCTGCACATCAGCACTATTGCTGGTCGCACTAGCGTGTACCCAGCCATACTGTTCAGCTGAACAGACATTCCATGTAGGATGCAATTCGTGGCCGCTGCTGTCTTTTTTTCTTTTTTTTTTAGGTGACATTCACCAGCCGGTGTAGTGGAGAAGCCTCTGTTCAGGCCTAGGGCGGGATTTACTATAAGTTACGGGGGTTTTACCGCATTTTCCCTTTAGTAAATCCCGCCCCTAGTGAGAAAATTTAGTTGCAGGGTCCCCTGTGCACACCTCACTGTAATGGCAGTGTGAGCTGTCACCACCAAGGAGATGGGGGGGGGGGGGGGGCGGCAGTGTGCCTGCTTTAGACTGACACGCCATATAATAAATATTTTATGCAGTGCATTATGATGTACATCTTAATGCACATGTACATCTATTTTCTGCCTTAATTTCAGATTTGTAATCTATAAGTGTAGCTTGTTGTTGTATTTAAACTACTTTCCTGTTATTAGTAGATTTTCCCAGTTTAACCAGAAGACAGAGGGCCTGATTCAGAGGTGCACGCTATGTCATTGCGCAAGAGGACAATATTTTCATTCTGCGCATGCGTGTGAGTGGCACTGCACATGCTTCCAGATGCTTACCGCTGGGAAGCACAGAAGGAATTTGGATGCAGAGACAGGCAATTTTAGTAGGCGTTCCTGGGAGGTAACGGGGGTGGCTAGCCAGATGCAGGTGTGTCATGGCCAGCAACTACATCTTTTGTCAGAGTTGCACTGGCACACATGTTCAGAAGAACATTCTGCACCTCCATAGGGCTGACGCAATATCCGATGGTGAGACTGATGTTTGTTTTGTGTGCACAGTGGCAGATTAGCACTACGGCCGGTGAGTGTCTCACTGGGAAGACCATCAGCCGTAGCATTAGCAGAAATAAGCAGTCACGGCTGCAATAGCGTGCACCTCTGAACCAGACCAGAGTAGTCATACAACTCTCTTATATTATGCATACCGATTTTCTGTGTGCACAAAGTGACATTTCATTTACAGCAGTGCTCGAAGTGGGCAGGTATACAACGATATGGTATACTGGTACTTCTTCGAGCACTGTCCCCCCGCTGGGCAGCCGCTGCATCGAGCTGACCGCGACGCTACTATTTCAAATCTGCCGCAGACCGGCATCCAATCAACAGCGGTCGCGTGGCTGCTCCTGATTGGCTGCAGGTCCGCGGCAGATTTGAAATAGTAGCGCCAGGTCATAGGAGCCAGTGCAGTGCCGCACCACCAAAGGCCGCCGACCACAGCTTCTCCGTTCTCCTTTGTTGCATCGCTGCCACTGTGCTCTGCCTCCTCCTCCGCTGCACCGCCGTCCTCTGCCTCCTCCTCCGCTGCACCGCCGCCGCCCTCAGCCTCCTTTGCTGCCCTTAGTCCTTCTCTGCACTATCTCTGAGGCCCACAGCCTCCTCCGCCCCGCGACGACCACAGCCTCCTCTGCCTCGCGACGACCACAGCCTCCTCATGCATCGCAGACCACAGCATCCTCAGCACCGCGCTGCTAAATAGGTAATCTTACCCTGCTGCCTTTCTCTCTCCCTAGTCCCTACTGTATGCCCTTGCTGTCCCTTTCTCTGTCACTCTCCCTGTTCCTATGTCCCTGCTGTCACTTTCCCTGTCCCTCTCTCTGTCATTGCCCCTTCTGTCACTGTCCCTATGTCCCCACTGTCACTCTCCCTGAATTCTGTTTCATTCCATGTGGTATAATGTGAATTTCGGCTCATTCCGTGTGCTATAGTGTGAATTTCGGCTCATACCTTGTGCTATAATGTGAATTTCTGCTCATACCTTGTGCTATAATGTGAATTTCGGCTCATACCATGTGGTATAATGCGAATTTCGTCTCATACCGTTTGCTATAATGTGAATTTTGTCTCATACCGTGTGCTATAATGTGAATTTCGGTTCATTCCGTGTGCTATAATGTGAATTTCGGATCATACTGTGTGCTATAATGTGAATTTCGGCTCATACCGTGTGCTATAATGTGAATTTCGGCTCATTCCGTGTGCAATAATGTGAATTTCGGCTCATTCCGTGTGCTATAATGTGAATTTCGGCTCATTCCGTGTGCTATAATGTGAATTTCGGCTCATTCCGTGTGCTATAATGTGAATTTCGGCTCATTCCGTGTGCTATAATGTGAATTTCGGCTCATTCCGTGTGCTATAATGTGAATTTCAGCTCATACCGTGTGCTATAATGTGAATTTCGGCTCATACTGTGTGGTATAATGTGAAAGGGGCAGCAGTACTAGATAGTATAAGGGGTCCTACTATTGTGGTGCTTAATGTGTATAAGGGGTATATAGTTTGGTAAACTATACTAAAGGACACATACCCTTTTGAGTGGCCACGCCTTCACTTTTCCATACCCCCACTTCAAAATTTCCACTTCGACCACTGATTTACACACATCGTCATGGTGCCAAGATGTGCACATATCAGTATCACAAGTTTTTCATCGCACTTCTTTCAGATGAGGGAAAACTTGCAATGCCAGCATCGCGTCCATTACTTTGAATTGAATTCCCCCCATAGGTGTCTTTGGTAATGAGACGTACCTAATGGTTTAATCCTGAGTACTGCAGTACTGTGTTTTTTAAATTTCTAGGTGAACGCAGGCTAATTGACAGGAAGCGGACGTTTGGGGGGTGGTAAATGGCCGTTTTCTGGGAGTCTCAGGAAAAAAGCAGGTGTGCCCAAGCGTTTTCAGGGAGGGTGTGTGACGTCAACTCTGGCCCAATCTGTCTTTGTATCGCACTGTAGGAGTAAGTTCTGGACTACACACAGACTGCACAGACTGGAAAAATCATTAGCTGGTGAGTGAGCTGCGATCGGATCTGCAGATGTCCACTGTCTGGTGAAGTTTTCGCACGGCGTACACATGGATTCGCACACTTGCACAGGGCGGGTTTTCACTCTCTATGGGCGGCGGCTATCTGATCGCAGACCTCTGCAAAAATGCAGAGGAGCGATAGGGCCTGAATTAGGCCCTTGTTGCACCTTAAAAGTAAAAAAGGATAATAATATTGATGTAGTGTGACAATTGGGGTGGTGGAGATAGTAGTATTGCTGTAATGTGCAGGAAATGTGCGGTATTGCTGTAATGTGGGGTTGGTATTGCCAATTGCTGTAATGTGTACAGATGGTGTGCTATTGCTGTAATGTGGACGGGCATGGTGATCTCAAATCAGGTACTCTCAGGTACAGAGTGTAACATCCAGCCCTTGTCTGATTCTATACAGATTTCTATTCACCCATTGGGATGCAGAGAAACACCATATACTGTAGAGAATTCAGATAACTTTTGACCAAAGTGGTTTTACGTTAGGTGTGTAATTGACTATGGGTTATAGGGCCTTATTCAGCAGTGGTTAAAATACAATCGCAATTGCTTTTTTTTAAGGAATGCAGCTGCAGTTATCTGCTAATAGACATCGAGCACACCAGTACATAAGAGTGCCTTCGTATATCCATCCGACGTCGGCAAACTGCAAATATATTGGTAACATCATCGCAGATTGGGTGGTGCTGAAGCTTCTGAATGAGCCTGACCACTTCCAAATGCAGCAGCTTGCCCGACACTCATAGAGCTCTCCTGCTTATAACCACCCCTTGTCACCTCCCCCAAACGCTGCTCAGCTGTCACGGACTTTGTGACTGCTTTCCCTTGTGAGCGTGATTGCAACACAATCACCTGCACATGGGTATTGCATCTCAGATGCATGCGCAATGGCAAAAAATTGGCCAAAATGCCAGCGATCTTAATTAGCAACAACTGATGAATCAGGCCATAGCTGTGGTACCAAATTAATTGGTGCACTTTGAGAGCCACCCTGTTATATTTTTGGAATACACATATATATATATATGCCCCACCCTCACAACACTGGTCACACACCCCATATAAGTAGTCGCACTCCTGCGACGCTGGTTACTACTCTTGTGGAGACACACAATAGGCCCTTCGTAAATTTCAGCTCCAGGCCCATGTGAACCTTAATCTGGCACTGGCTGGGCGCCCATCCCAAGTGCGGATTGTCTGCAATACTTGTACATAGTTATTGTTACAAAAAAATCGGGTTGTTATTTGTTGTGAGCCGTCTGTTCAGAGGCTCCTACGTTTGTCATACTGTTAACTGGGTTTAGATCACAAGTTATACGGTGTGATTGGTGTGGCTGGTATGAGTCTTACCCGGGATTCAATATCCTTCCTTATTGTGTACGCTCGTCCGGGCACAGTATCCTAACTGAGGCTTGGAGGAGGGTCATAGGGGGAGGAGCCAGTACACACCACCTGATCCTAAAGCTTTAGTTTTGTGCCCTGTCTCCTGCGGAGCCGCTAATCCCCATGGTCCTGACGGAGTCCCCAGCATCCACTACGGACTACGAGAAATAGATTTATCGGTAAGTAAAATCTTATTTTCACATAGTTTCCTAAATTCTTCCAAGGTACTATTATAGAAGCTCTCAATATAAGGACCCTTATATTGGAGAGGATAAAATTCTGATTTTTCTTTAAACTTATTTAGCCTCCCTTTATCATATAATTTTAGTTCAGACCGTGCTTGTTCGCCACGGACATCTTGGAGCTCTTCAAGAATGTCCAAAACTTCTTGATCCTCCACATCTAGTAGAATAGGGGTACCACAGGTGTTAGATTTTTTCAAGGCCTTTAGGGCAAAATAACGTTGTCATTGTTGTTGTTTTACTACCCTTTGAAGAAGTCATATGTGACGAAACGCGTTGGGTTCCCTGCACTGACCCCCTGCCTATTTTTAAAGCTAAGTCGAATCTCCTATCTTATATTTATATATTTATATACTATTATCTCTTGAAAATTTTAATTTTGTATCAAATAACTTTTATATTTTATTAAAATTGGTTTATTTTTATATATATATTTTTTTGGCTCATAAATCCAAAGTTTTTTTAGTACATACTTTTTTTAAAACAACACAGGTCGCCGGTACCCCTATCCCCCACTTTTTCCATACATTCTAGCAATACTCTACCAGCATTGCATTTTTAGGGGGTGGCAGACACCTATAACAAGGTAGAGTGTGTGTTTTTAAAGATTTTCTCTTTTAGAAACGGTTTGACATTACTTTGGAATCCATCCCACAAGTGGCGCTGTATATATATTTTTTCTACATTGTTGTTGTTTTATAAAACTGGCCAGATTTTTTATAATATATATATATATATATATATAAAAAGTAATATTTTTAATGTATAATTAGATATTTAGGTAAGTTAAGGAGCTATCTAGCAATAGCTGTAAAAAGTAAAAAAATAAAAATTCTTTTAATAAGGAATCTATTAGCGCTTCTGTTTTTCCTTTTTTTTTCTTCTAAGAGTATATGTTAATGAGGTAGAGAAGCCCCCTTTATTTACAGTTGAGCTGCTTCTAGATTCTTATAAGTAAATTAAGTTTATAAGGTCGAAAAATACTATAAGACATATATATGCAGTAATTGTTAATTACCAATCAGCGCCAGGGGGGTCACTTTGTTGTGCCCTCTTTTGTTTGATTAAGAATAGGCCTACCTCTGAACATTTGGTCACCTGATTGAAATGCTAATTGATCAAAGAACAAATTGCACAGGGTGGGTAATCAGACAAAAACTACTCTAGCTATTCACAATAAATTCAATCACATACATAGGAAATGGCAAAAAAAAAACATCACATACATTCAAATATATGATGTGGATTGCAAGCAGCATGTGTGTCAGTCTGAGCCTGGTAGTGTAATAGCAATGATTAGTCTACCCCTAGAAGAGATGACACACAATGGGGTGATTTCAGAGTCCTTAGGTTCAGAGTAGGGTTCCGACAAAGCTACCAGGTCCATGTATTTATCATCCCATCCACAAGCGTACCAGATGAGGCAGCCATGTTGGGCGCACTATGAAGGTTACACTGTGGGAGGTGAGCCATACACGGGCCCAGTACATATATGGGAAGACTGACGTGTGTAGTAGTATGCTATACCCTGTATGGAAAGATCCACATGAAGAACATCCTGCCCACTGAGGAGCCATCAGAGGCCGCCATCTGGGGTGCGCTGCGTAGGTCACACTGACAAGGTGTGTAATCAGTGCAGGTACACATTACAGGAATAGCACACAGTGGGGTGGAAGAGAGGGGAAAAAACACATATGTCAGAAAACATTTGCAGGTAACCAACGGAAGGGGGAAAATTAGGATAACATTATTTCTCTGACGTCCTAGTGGATGCTGGGAACTCCGTAAGGACCATGGGGAATAGCGGCTCCGCAGGAGACTGGGCACAAAAGTAAAGCTTTAGGACTACCTGGTGTGCACTGGCTCCTTCCCCTATGACCCTCCTCCAAGCCTCAGTTAGATTTTTGTGCCCGGCCGAGAAGGGTGCACACTAGGGGCTCTCCTGAGCTTCTTAGTGAAAGTTTAGTTTTAGGTTTTTTATTTTCAGTGAGACCTGCTGGCAACAGGCTCACTGCATCGAGGGACTAAGGGGAGAAGAAGCGAACCTGCCTGCTTGCAGCCAGCTTGGGCTTCTTAGGCTACTGGACACCATTAGCTCCAGAGGGACCGAACACAGGCCCAGCCTCGGAGCTCGGCCCCAGAGCCGCGCCGCCGGCCCCCTTACAGAGCCAGAAGCAAGAAGAGGTCCGGAAAAATCGGCGGCAGAAGACATCAGTCTTCAACAAGGTAGCGCACAGCACTGCAGCTGTGCGCCATTGTTAGGCACACTTCACACTGAGGGTGCAGGGCGCTAGGGGGGGGCGCCCTGAGCAGCAATGTAAACACCTTGGCTGGCATAAATACACCACATATAACCCCCAGGGCTATATGGATGTATTTTAACCCCTGCCAGAACTCACCAAAAAGCGGGAGAAAAGGCCGCCGAGAAGGGGGCGGAGCCTATCTCCTCAGCACACGGGCGCCATTTTCCATCACAGCTCCGCTGGAAGGACGTCTCCCTGACTCTCCCCTGCAGTCCTGCACTACAGAAAAGGGTAAAAAAGAGAGGGGGGCACTAATTTGGCGCAGTTTTAATACTAACAGCAGCTATAAAGGGAAAAGCACATTTTATAGTGGTATTCCTGTCTATATATAGCGCTCTGGTGTGTGCTGGCATACTCTCCCTCTGTCTCCCCAAAGGGCTAGTGGGGTCCTGTCCTCTATCAGAGCATTCCCTGTGTGTGTGCGGTGTGTCGGTACGATTGTGTCGACATGTTTGAGGAGGAAAATGAGATGGAGGCGGAGCAATTGCCTATTATAGAGTTGTCACCCCCTAGGGAGTCGACACCTGAGTGGATGAGCTTATGGAAGGAATTGCGTGACAGTGTCAGCTCTTTACGACAGACAGTTGACGACATGAGACAGCCGGCTACTCAGCTTGTGCCTGTCCAGGGGTCTCAAACGCCATCAGGGGCTTTAAAACGCCCGTTACCTCAAATGGCAGACACAGACACGGATACTGACTCCAGTGTCGATGATGAGGAGACAAACGTGACTCCCACTAGGGCCACACGTTACATGATTGAAGCAATGAAAAATGTATTGCATATCTCTGATAATACAAGTACCACTAAAAAGGGTATTATGTTTGGTGAGAAAAAACTGCCTGTAGTTTTTCCTGTATCCGAGGAATTAAATGAAGTGTGTGATGAGGCGTGGGTTTCCCCCGATAAAAAACTGATAATTCCTAAAAGGTTATTGGCATCGTACCCTTTCCCGCCAGAGGATAGGGCACGTTGGGAAACACCCCCTAGGGTGGATAAAGCGCTCACACGCTTGTCTAAACAGGTAGCACTACCCTCTCCTGATACGGCCGCCCTAAAGGAACCTGCCGATAGAAAGCTGGAGAATATCCTAAAATGTATATACACTCACACGGGTGTTATACTGCGACCAGCAATCGCCTCAGCCTGGATGTGCAGTGCGGGCCTGGCGTGGTCGGATTCCCTGACTGAAAATATTGATACCCTAGATAGGGACAGTATATTACTGACTATAGAGCATTTGAAGGATGCATTTCTATATATGCGTGATGCACAGAGGGATATTTGCCGACTGGCATCAAGAGTTAGCGCGCTGTCCATTTCTGCAAGAAGAGGTTTATGGACGCGGCAGTGGTCAGGTGATGCGGATTCTAAAAGGCACATGGAAGTATTGCCTTATAAGGGGGAGGAGTTATTTGGGGTAGGTCTATCAGACCTGGTAGCCACGGCAACTGCTGGAAAATCCACATTTTTACCCCAGGTAGCTTCTCAACCTAAGAAGACGCCGTATTATCAGGCGCAGTCCTTTCGGCCCCATAAGGGCAAGCGGGCAAAAGGCGCCTCATTTCTGCCCGTGGCAGAGGGAGAGGAAAAAGGCTGCAACAAACAGCCAGTTCCCAGGAACAAAAGCCCTCTCCCGCCTCCGCAAAGTCCTCAGCATGACGCTGGGGCTTTACAAGCGGACTCAGGCACGGTGGGGGCCCGTCTCAAGAAGTTTAGTGCGCAGTGGGCCCACTCGCAAGTGGACCCCTGGATCCTTCAGGTGGTATCTCAGGGGTACAAATTGGAATTCGAGACGTCTCCCCCTCGCCGTTTTCTAAAGTCTGCTTTACCGACGTCTCCCTCAGACAGGGAGGCAGTATTGGAAGCCATTCACAAGCTATATTCCCAGCAGGTGATAATCAAGGTACCCCTCCTACAACAGGGAAAGGGGTACTATTCCACACTATTGTGGTACCGAAGCCGGACGGCTCGGTGAGACCAATTTTAAACCTAAAATCCTTGAACACTTACATACAAAGGTTCAAATTCAAGAGGGAGTCACTCAGGGCAGTGATTGCAAACCTGGAAGAAGGGGACTATATGGTGTCTCTGGACATCAAAGATGCTTACCTACATGTCCCAATTTACCCTTCTCACCAAGGGTACCTCAGGTTTGTGGTACAGAACTGTCACTATCAGTTTCAGACGCTGCCGTTTGGATTGTCCACGGCACCCCGGGTCTTTACCAAGGTAATGGCCGAAATGATGATACTCCTTCGAAGGAAGGGAGTTTTAGTTATCCCTTACTTGGACGATCTCCTGATAAGGGCAAGATCCAGGGAACAGTTGGAAGTCGGAGTAGCACTATCTCAGATAGTGCTGCGCCAGCACGGTTGGATTCTCAATCCAGGCCAAGTCTCAGTGCATCAATGCACAAGGGTCCTGAGAAAGATGGTGGCTTCTCACGAAGCAATCCCATTCGGCAGATTCCACGCAAGAACCTTCCAGTGGGATCTGCTAGACAAATGGTCCGGGTCGCATCTTCAGATGCATCAGCGGATAATCTTGTCACCAAGGACAAGGGTGTCTCTCCTGTGGTGGTTGCAGAGTGCTCATCTTCTAGAGGGCCGCAGATTCGGCATTCAGGACTGGGTCCTGGTGACCACGGATGCCAGCCTGAGAGGCTGGGGAGCAGTCACACAGGGAAGAAATTTCCAGGGCTTGTGGTCAAGCCTGGAGACATCACTTCACATAAATATCCTGGAGCTAAGGGCCATCTACAATGCTCTAAGCCTAGCAAGACCTCTGCTTCAAGGTCAGCCGGTGCTGATCCAGTCAGACAACATCACGGCAGTCGCCCACGTAAACAGACAGCGCGGCACAAGAAGCAGGAGGGCAATGGCAGAAGTTGCAAGGATTCTTCGCTGGGCGGAAAATCATGTGATAGCACTGTCAGCAGTGTTCATTCCGGGAGTGGACAACTGGGAAGCAGACTTCCTCAGCAGACACGACCTCCACCCGGGAGAGTGGGGACTTCACCCAGAAGTCTTCCACATGATTGTGAACCGTTGGGAAAAACCAAAGGTGGACATGATGGCGTCCCGCCTCAACAAAAAACTAGACAGGTATTGCGCTAGGTCAAGGGACCCTCAGGCAATAGCTGTGGACCCTCTGGTAACACCGTGGGTGTACCAGACAGTGTATGTGTTCCCCCCTCTGCCTCTCATACCCAAGGTACTGAGAATCATAAGAAGGAGAGGAGTAAGGATTATACTCGTGGCTCCGGATTGGCCAAGAAGGACTTGGTACCCGGAACTTCAAGAGATGCTCACAGAGGACCCGTGGCCTCTACCTCTAAGAAAGGACCTGCTCCAGCAGGGACCCTGTCTGTTCCAAGACTTACCGCGGCTGCGTTTGACGGCATGGCGGTTGAACGCCGGATCCTGAAGGAAAAAGGCATTCTGGATGAAGTCATCCCTACCCTGATCAAAGCCAGGAAGGATGTAACCGTACAGCATTATCACCGTATTTGGCGTAAATATGTTGCGTGGTGCGAGGCCAGGAAGGCCCCTACAGAGGAATTTCAACTGGGTCGTTTCCTGCATTTCCTGCAAACAGGACTGTCTATGGGCCTAAAATTAGGGTCCATTAAGGTTCAAATTTCGGCCCTGTCGATTTTCTTCCAGAAAGAACTGGCTTCAGTTCCTGAAGTTCAGACGTTTGTCAAGGGGGTACTGCATATACAGCCTCCTTTTGTGCCTCCAGTGGCACCTTGGGATCTCAATGTAGTTTTGGGGTTCCTAAAATCACATTGGTTTGAACCACTCACCACTGTGGACTTAAAATATCTCACATGGAAAGTGGTAATGCTGTTGGCCCTGGCTTCAGCCAGGCGTGTCTCAGAATTGGCGGCTTTATCCTATAAAAGCCCTTACCTAATTTTTCATACGGACAGGGCAGAATTGAGGACTCGTCCTCAATTTCTCCCTAAGGTGGTTTCAGCGTTTCACTTGAACCAGCCTATTGTGGTACCTGCGGCTACTAGGGACTTGGAGGACTCCAAGTTGCTGGACGTAGTCAGGGCCCTGAAAATATGTTTCCAGGACGGCTGGAGTCAGAAAATCTGACTCGCTGTTTATCCTGTATGCACCCAACAAGCTGGGTGCTCCTGCTTCTAAGCAGACTATTGCTCGTTGGATTTGTAGTACAATTCAGCTTGCACATTCTGTGGCAGGCCTGCCACAGCCAAAATCTGTAAAAGCCCATTCCACAAGGAAGGTGGGCTCATCTTGGGCGGCTGCCCGAGGGGTCTCGGCTTTACAACTTTGCCGAGCAGCTACTTGGTCAGGGGCAAACACGTTTGCTAAATTCTACAAATTTGATACCCTGGCTGAGGAGGACCTGGAGTTCTCTCATTCGGTGCTGCAGAGTCATCCGCACTCTCCCGCCCGTTTGGGAGCTTTGGTATAATCCCCATGGTCCTTACGGAGTTCCCAGCTTGTACATAGTTATTGTTACAAAAATCGGGTTATTATTGTTGTGAGCCATCTTTTCAGAGGCTCCTCTGTTATCATGCTGTTAACTGGGTTCAGATCACAGGTTGTACGGTGTGATTGGTGTGGCTGGTATGAGTCTTACCCGGGATTCAAAATCCTTCCTTATTGTGTACGCTCGTCCGGGCACAGTATCCTAACTGAGGCTTGGAGGAGGGTCATAGGGGGAGGAGCCAGTGCACACCAGGTAGTCCTAAAGCTTTACTTTTGTGCCCAGTCTCCTGCGGAGCCGCTATTCCCCATGGTCCTTACGGAGTTCCCAGCATCCACTACGGACTACGAGAAATAGAATTATCGGTAAGTAAATTCTTATTTTCTCTGACGTCCTAGTGGATGCTGGGAACTCCGTAAGGACCATGGGGAATAGACGGGCTCCGCAGGAGACTGGGCACTCTAAAGAAAAGATTAGGTACTATCTGGTGTGCACTGGTTCCTCCCTCTATGCCCCTCCTCCAGACCTCAGTTAGAATCTGTGCCCGGCCAGAGCTGGGTGCTCCTTGTGGGCTCTCCTGAGCTTACTAGTAAAGAAAGTATTTATTAGGTGTTTTATTTTCAGTGAGCTTTTGCTGGCAACAGACTCACTGCTACGTGGGACTAAGGGGAGAGAAGCAAACCTACCTGCTTGCAGCTAGCTTGTGCTTCTTAGGCTACTGGACACCATTAGCTCCAGAGGGTTCGAACACAGGCACCTGTCCTCGATCGTCCGTTCCCGGAGCCGCGCCGCCGTCCCCCTCGCAGAGCCAGAAGAACAGAAGCTTGAAGACGACGAAATCGGCGGCTGAAGACTTCTGTCTTCATTAAGGTAGCGCACAGCACCGCAGCTGTGCGCCATTGCTCCCAGCACTTACACACTCCGGTCACTGTAGGGTGCAGGCGTCTGGCACTGTATATATGTAAAAAACCCCACCATTTTTTCACACAGAAAGCGGGACAGAAGCTTGCCATTGAGGGGGCGGGGCCTTCTTCCTCAGCACACCAGCGCCATTTTCTCTTCACAGCTCCGCTGGAAGCAGCTCCCCATGCTCTCCCCTGCAGTATCCAGGTACAAGACGGGTTAAAAAGAGAGGGGGGGGCACATAAATTTAGGCGCAAATAAGACCTATAAAGCAGCTATTGGGTAAATCACTTATTATCAGTGAGAATCCCTGTGTTATATAGCGCTGTGGTGTGTGCTGGCATACTCTCTCTCTCTGTCTCCCCAAAGGACTTTGTGGGGTCCTGTCCTCAGTCTGAGCATTCCCTGTGTGTGTGCGGTGTGTCGGTACGGCTGTGTCGACATGTTTGATGAGGAAGGTTACGTGGAGGCGGAGCAAGGGCAGATAAGTGTGGTGTCGCCCCCGTCGGGGCCAACACCTGATTGGATGGATATGTGGAAGGTCTTAAATGACAATGTAAACTCCTTACATAAAAGGTTTGATGACGCTGCAGCCTTGGGACAGCCGGGGTCTCAGCCCGCGCCTGCCCAGGCGACTCAGAAACCGTCAGGGGCTCATAAACGCCCTCTATCTCAGATGGTTGACACAGATGTCGACACTGAGTCCGACTCCAGTGTCGACGATGGTGAGGCACATTTACAGTCTAAAATGACCAAGGCCATCCGATACATGATTATTGCAATGAAAGATGTGTTACACATTTCTGAGATTAACCCTGTTAATACCAAGAGGGTTTATATGTTTGGGGAGAAAAAGCAGCCAGTGACTTTTCCCCCATCTGATGAATTAAATGAATTGTGTGAAGAAGCGTGGAGTTCCCCTGATAAGAAATTAGTGATTTCTAAGAGCTTACTGATGGCGTACCCTTTCCCGCCAACGGACAGGTTACGTTGGGAAACATCCCCTAGGGTGGACAAGGCACTGACACGCTTATCTAAAAAGGTGGCCCTGCCGTCTCAGGATACGGCCGCCCTAAAGGAGCCTGCGGATAGAAAGCAGGAAGCTATCCTGAAGTCAGTGTATACACACTCTGGTACTCTACTGAGACCTGCTATTGCTTCAGCCTGGATGTGTAGTGCTGTAGCAGCGTGGACAGATACTCTGTTAGACGACATAGATTCCCTCGACAGAGATACTGTTTTGCTAACCCTGGGCCATATCAAAGACGTCGTCTTATATATGCGGGATGCTCAGTGGGACATTTGCCTGCTGGGCTCTAGAATTAATGCTATGTCCATTTCTGCCAGGAGGGTCTTATGGACTCGGCAATGGACAGGAGATGCTGATTCTAAAAAACACATGGAGGTTTTGCCTTATAAGGGTGAGGAATTGTTTGGGGACGGTCTGTCGGACCTCGTGTCTACAGCGACAGCTGGAAAGTTGACTTTCTTGCCTCAGGTTTCCTCACAGCCTAAGAAAGCACCGTATTATCAAATGCAGTCCTTTCGTTCCCAAAAAGGCAAGAGGGTCAGGGGCGCATCCTTTCTTGCCAGAGGCAGGGGTAGAGGTAAAAAGCTGCACCATGCAGCCAGTTCCCAGGAACAAAAGTCCTCCCCTGCTTCCACTAAGTCCACCGCATGACGTTGGGGCTCCACAGGCGGAGCCAGGTGCGGTGGGGGCGCGTCTCCGAAACTTCAGCAACCAGTGGGTTCGCTCACAGGTGGATCTCTGGGCTATACAAATTGTATCTCAGGGATACAAGCTGGAATTCGAAGCGACTCCCCCCCGCCGTTACCTCAAATCAGCCTTGCCAGCTTCCCCCATGGAAAGGGAGGTAGTACTGGCGGCAATTCACAAGCTGTACCTCCAGCAAGTGATTGTCAGGGTCCCCCTCCTTCAACAGGGAAGGGGTTACTATTCCACAATGTTTGTGGTACCGAAACTGGACGGTTCGGTGAGACCCATTCTGAATTTAAAATCCTTGAACACTTATATAAAGAAATTCAAGTTCAAAATGGAATCGCTCAGAGCGGTTATTGCAAGCCTGGAAGAGGGGGATTTTATGGTGTCGCTGGACATCAAAGATGCTTACTTGCATGTCCCCATTTACCCACCTCACCAGGAGTACCTCAGGTTTGTGGTACAGGACTGTCATTACCAGTTCCAGATGTTGCCGTTTGGCCTGTCCACGGCACCGTGAATATTTACCAAGGTAATGGCCGAAATGATGATACTCCTTCGGCAGAAGGGAGTTATAATTATCCCGTACTTGGACGATCTCCTCATAAAGGCGAGGTCCAGGGAGCAGTTGTTGATCAGCGTAGCACTCTCTCAGGAAGTGTTGCAACAGCACGGCTGGATTCTGAATGTTCCAAAGTCGCAGCTGATTCCTACGACGCGTCTGCTTTTCCTGGGCATGATTCTGGACACAGAACAGAAGAAGGTGTTTCTCCCGGTGGAGAAGGCCCAGGAATTAGCATCTCTGGTCAGGGACCTCCTGAAACCAAAACAGGTATCGGTGCATCACTGCACGCGAGTCCTGGGAAAGATGGTGGCTTCATACGAAGCCATTCCCTTCGGCAGGTTCCATGCGAGGATCTTTCAGTGGGATCTGTTGGACAAGTGGTTCGGATCGCATCTTCAGATGCATCGGCTGATCACCCTGTCCCCAAGGGCCAGGGTGTCTCTTCTGTGGTGGCTGCAGAGTGCTCACCTTCTCGAGGGCCGCAGGTTCAGCATACAGGACTGGGTCCTGGTGACCACGGATGCAAGCCTCCGAGGGTGGGGGGCAGTCACTCAGGGAAGAAACTTCCAAGGGCTGTGGTCAAGTCTAGAGACTTCTCTACACATAAATATACTGGAACGAAGGGCCATTTACAACGCCCTGAGTCAAGCAGAGCCCCTGCTTCGAAACCGGCCAGTACTGATTCAGTCAGACAACATCACGGCGGTCGCCCATGTAAACCGCCAGGGCGGCACAAGAAGCAGGATGGCAATGGCGGAAGCCACAAAGATTCTTCGGTGGGCGGAGAATCACGTGCAAGCACTGTCAGCAGTGTTCATTCCGGGAGTGGACAACTGGGAAGCAGACTTCCTCAGCAGACACAACCTCCACCCGGGAGAGTGGGGACTTCATCAAGAAGTCTTCACACAGATCGCAAAGCGATGGGAACTGCCACAGGTGGACATGATGGCGTCCCGCCTCAACAAAAAGCTAAAAAGATATTGCGCTAGGTCAAGGGACCCTCAGGCGATAGCTGTGGACGCCCTAGTGACACCGTGGGTGTATCAGTCAGTATATGTGTTTCCTCCTCTTCCTCTCATACCCAAGGTACTGAGAATAGTAAGAAAGAGAGGAATAAGAACAACACTCATTGTTCCGGATTGGCCAAGAAGGACTTGGTACCCGGAACTGCAAGAAATGCGCACAGAGGACCCATGGCCTCTGCCTCTCAGACAGGACCTGCTGCAACAAAAGCCCTGTCTGTTCCAAGACTTACCGCGGCTGCGTTTGACGGAATGGCGGTTGAATGCCGGATCCTAGCTATAATAGGCATTCCGGATGAAGTTATTCCTACGCTGATAAAGGCTAGGAAAGACGTGACAGCAAAGCATTATCACCGTATATGGCAAAAATATGTTGCTTGGTGTGAGGCAAGGAAGGCCCCTACAGAGGAATTCCAGCTGGGTCGATTCCTGCACTTCCTACAGTCAGGGGTGACTATGGGCCTAAAATTGGGGTCCATAAAGGTCCAGATTTCGGCCCTATCCATTTTCTTTCAAAAAGAACTGGCTTCACTGCCTGAGGTTCAGACGTTTGTTAAGGGAGTGCTGCATATTCAGCCCCCTTTTGTGCCACCAGTGGCACCCTGGGATCTTAACGTTGTGTTGGATTTCCTGAAATCCCACTGGTTTGAGCCACTTAGGACCGTGGAACTAAAGTATCTCACGTGGAAAGTGGTCATGCTGTTGGCCTTAGCATCGGCTAGGCGTGTGTCGGAATTGGCGGCTTTGTCATGTAAAAGCCCATATCTGATCTTCCATATGGACAGGGCAGAATTGAGGACTCGTCCCCAATTTCTCCCAAAGGTGGTATCATCTTTTCATTTGAACCAACCTATTGTGGTGCCTGCGGCTACTCGGGTCTTGGAGGACTCCAAGTTACTGGACGTAGTCAGGGCTTTGAAAATATGTTTCCAGAACGGCTGGAGTCAGGAAGACTGACTCGCTGTTTATCCTGCATGCACCCAACAAGCTGGGTGCTCCTGCTTCAAAGCAAACTATTGCGCGCTGGATCTGTAGCACGATTCAGCTAGCTCATTCTGCGGCTGGATTGCCGCATCCAAAATCAGTAAAAGCCCATTCCACAAGGAAGGTGGGCTCTTCTTGGGCGGCTGCCCGAGGGGTTTCGGCTTTACAGCTTTGCCGAGCGGCTACTTGGTCGGGTTCAAACACATTTGCAAAGTTCTACAAGTTTGATACCCTGGCTGAGGAGGACCTTGTGTTTGCTCATTCGGTGCTGCAGAGTCATCCGCACTCTCCCGCCCATTTGGGAGCTTTGGTATAATCCCCATGGTCCTTACGGAGTTCCCAGCATCCACTAGGACGTCAGAGAAAATAAGAATTTACTCACCGGTAATTCTATTTCTCGTAGTCCGTAGTGGATGCTGGGCGCCCGTCCCAAGTGCGGACTTTCTGCAATACGTGTATATAGTTATTGCTTAAATAAGGGTTATTGTTATGAGCCATCCGTTGAGTGAGGCTCAGTTGTTGTTCATACTGTTAACTGGGTAAGGTTATCACGAGTTGTACGGTGTGATTGGTGTGGCTGGTATGAGTCTTACCCTGGATTCAACTTTCCTTTCCTTGTAATGTCAGCTCGTCCGGGCACAGTTTCCCTAACTGAGGTCTGGAGGAGGGGCATAGAGGGAGGAGCCAGTGCACACCAGATAGTACCTAATCTTTTCTTTAGAGTGCCCAGTCTCCTGCGGAGCCCGTCTATTCCCCATGGTCCTTACGGAGTTCCCAGCATCCACTACGGACTACGAGAAATAGAATTACCGGTGAGTAAATTCTTATTTTTGATTACACCTTTAAATGTCCTGGTCTCATGGGAGCAGGATGGGTGAGTGGAAGAATGTTGGGAACACACTCAAGTCCGCTGGAAATGTCACTGCTGAGCCTGGTTCTGGCGCTCTCCTCCCATAGCTCCCTGCTCACGTTGAGGGTTAGGCCCGGGGGCAGACCTGATGTTCTCAGCCGGAGGGGTGGTAGACCTTGTCCCGGAGTTCTCAATGCCGAGGTGAGCAGAGGCCACACAATGACTCTGAGCTTTGTGGTTGTAACACAGTCCTTCTGTAGTAATGGTTTGTTGTTTGTTTGCCTTCTATTTTCCTTTGGTGTAACGCAGGTATAACGCTGTTACTGATTTTAGCTGCCACTTTATAACTAGCCACTTCATATACTAGGCACTGTAGTGTCCTAAAGTACTGGCATCCTAACCTGTACTGTATACATAGGACTACTGCAACTCGTGTACATCCTGATTACCCCCCCCCCCCCCCCCCCCACACACACACACACACACACACACACACACAGCAACCCTCCCCCTCCAGCAAAAGGTGGTAATCAAATCTAACAAATGTAAGGTCCGTAAACCACAACTGATCGCTAGAAGTTCTTAACATAGTACAGATATAAATCCACTCATAACCGCTTTCTGAAGTATTAACTGTGCAATGTAATCACTGCTATGATATAAAACCACAGATCACTTAAATCCAGTGAAAGTACTAGTTCATCAAATTACCTAGTAATACTTAATTAACAATAGTTGAAATTGGCTGCAATTGTGATCTGTATAGGTTTACCTGTTGATGAGGAGAGAGGAGTCAATTTGCAATCGATATCTGATAAAGATGTAACTAATGACATTCAGGTGTAACGCTATTATTGATTGTAACCTGCCACTTTATAACTAGCCACTTCATATACTAGGCACTATGGGGGTCATTCCGAGTTGATCGCTCGCTAGCAGTTTTTAACAGCCGTGCAAACGCATTGTCGCCGCCCACTGGGGAGTGTATTTTCACTTTGCAGAAGTGCGAACGCCTGTGCAGCCGAGCGCCTGCAAAATCTTTTTGTACAAAACAAGACCAGCCCTGTAGTTACTTATCCTGTGCGATGATTCTAACGATGGAGGGGCGGCTTTTGTCATCACACACCCGGCCAGCCACGCCTGCATTTCTTCTGTCACACCTGCGTTTTTTTCCAAACACTCCCTCAAAACGGTCAGTTGCCACCCAGAAACGCCCACTTCATGTCAATCTTCCTGCGATCAGCCAGGCAACTGGAATGTTCGTTAGACTCTGTGCAAATCCACGATGCTCATTGTACCCGTACGGTGCATGCGCAGAAATGCAGATTTTTAGCCAGATCGCTGTGCTGCGAACAACAGCAGCTAGCGATCAACTCGGAATGGCCCCTATACATTGTAGGTTCCATACAATAATGCACAGTACGCTGTAGCACTTGTATCTGTCTAATTCATAGAGTAAAGCAGGCGTGGTAATCGGCCACAGATATTTACTTACTATGAGGTACACACTCCGCAGCAAATCCTGAACACTTCCATGCAGAACCGAATCAGGCTCTGCAAACCTCTGTCATTGTCAGGACTATCAATATTGACATAGGCATTTGTTCCAGGAGGCAGAGACGTATCGTGAAGTCATAAGGAGAAGAAACTGCGTAAGGAAAGCAGAGGCTAGTACAGTGGCGTGGCTTTATGCCCTACAGCAGTGGAAACCATACACTTGCTCCTGCAGAGGAATGGCTACTGCCAGCAATTGCCTTTGTGACATTTACAGCTGAGCTCCACTAGGGGGCAGTGTGCTGTTACAAGCTGACAAATGGAATAAAATAACCGTTCCTAAAGAGTATATAAAATACCAACCAAAGTTATTGATCAACCTTAACAGAATGACAGCTATGTGTTAAATAGGGCTAACTCTCCCAAATATTCCATAGTAAAACAGAGTATAGGAAGAGAGCACACTTTTAGAGGAAAGAATGTGTGCCGCCTGTCTAGAAGACCCCAGTCTGGGCATAAATATTGGAGTGCTAATAAATAAACCAGACTATACATTTGAGCTGATCTTTAAAAAAAAACATGGTTGTCCTTTCTAGATTGTAAGCTCTTCGGAGCAGGGCCCTCTGAAGTTCATGGATGCAGCAGTTTTCTGGCCTTGTAGCTGTATGTTTGCTAATGACTGGCCGGACGCACTTTTGTGTCACAGGCGGATACAGCATTTATGTTCCTGGTTTGTTGGGTGGGCCTGGAGTCTGTCTGTCTGCCCTGATTTTCATGCCTGCTTGGAGGAGGAGATTGGAAGTTTTTGTACTGACGACGGGCTTAGTTTTTCTTCAGGACAAGAGTTATGTCATCGAGGGGTGAAGAGTGAGAAGCTCAACATCTTGCGTAACCCTATTCCTTTATAGATTGGCCTAGCGATTAGACATGCACGGGTTCTGGAATATTGGGCCTAATTCAGAGTTGATCGCAGCAGCAAATTTGTTAGCAGTTGGACAAAACCATGTGCACTGCAGAGGGGGCAGATGTAACATGTGCAGAGAGAGATAGATTTGGGTGGGTTATTTTGTTTCTGTGCAGGGTAAGTACTGTCTGCTTTATTTTTACACAGCAATTTAGATTTCAGTTTGAACACACCCCACCCAAATCTAACTCTCTCTGCACATGTTACATCTGCTCCCCCCCCCCTGCACTGCACATGGTTTTGCCCAACTGCTAACAAATTTGCTGCTGCGTTCAGGTCTGAATTAGGCCCATTGTGCGCAGATGTAAGTGGACTTCTCACTACTGGAGTCCCGTTGAACTGTGGAGGTGTTAACTAATACGGGTCTGGATTATTAAATCGACAGTGTCTAGGTCAACAATGTTTATGTCGACCACTATAGGATCAGAAGGTCGACATGTTCTAGGTCAAAAGGTCGACATGAGTTAAAAAAAAAATTTGGTGTTTTCTTCGTAGAGTGACTGGGAACCCCAATTAGTGCACTGCGTCCCCTCGCATGGCTCGCCATGCTTCGGCCAAGGTGCTTCGCTTTGCTCGGCACAGATTACCGTTCCAATCGTAGTCCCCCCCCCCCCCAAGTGCCCATAGTGACACTTTGTCTTGCAGGCAGTGCTAGGTGATAGCAGGTACTGTGCTAAACTGACCTTGTTCTGCCCAGCTCCTTTGCTTGTTTAATTTTACCATGTGCCGACCTGATCTGCTTCTGACCTTGCATTACCCAGCACTGTACACAGACTGTGGTTGTTCACCATACGTTGCCACATTTCTAAAAGTGTCCTGGCATTGGGAGTGCTACCTAGTAAAAAGCCTGACACTGAGCCCCCTAAAATGCTGTTTGCTGTTTCCAAGTCTGTGCTGACCTAAATGGCCCAACCCCATCACCCACCATCTTCAGCCTCCACC
Source organism: Pseudophryne corroboree (assembly GCF_028390025.1). Lineage (NCBI taxonomy): Eukaryota > Metazoa > Chordata > Amphibia > Anura > Myobatrachidae > Pseudophryne > Pseudophryne corroboree. Next base: position 829,926,038 of record NC_086448.1, on the reverse strand, counting down.
CCCTTTACATTCCTATGTGTAGAACCGACACGGGGCATCAGCCATTTGCAACCCATTTTGATTTGGTGCCTTTCTCAATTCACAAAAGCGGCCACCCAGCATCCGCGCAGTGTCCGTCCTTGCTTCTGTTCACCCCAACATAAACCATTGTCGCGTATTTTTAGTTTCTTTTTGTTTCTCTCCAAATTGTGCAGAAAAATAGTTCTTCCTGTAACTAACGTTACCCGGTTATCAAAGCCTAGAAATACATGTATTTGTTAAACTGTCTTGTCCTCCATCTGTCAGAATTCGGCTGATCTCTGGTAGACTTACTGAGATTTAATTAGTGACAAGGGATTGGGGAAAGTTGTAGAGCCAATGAGACTGAGCAACAATAGGGGGCGCACTCTGCATCAGGGCAGTGGTTCCCAGATGCGGTCCTCAAGGCACCTCGACAGTCCAGGCGTTCGGGATATCCCTGCTTGTGCACAGATGGCATAACCAAACTGACTGAGGTACTAAACAAGTCATCTGTGCCTAAGCATGGTTATCCTTAAAACCTGGACTGTTGGGGTGCCTGCGTTTGGGAACCACTGAATTGGGGGTAGATTTACTAAAGCTAAAACAGACAAGTGGGGTGTTGCCTATAGCAACCAAACACCTTGGGGTGTCGCCTTGATGAAAAAAGTGAGTTTTAAGTGAACATTTGAAGCTGGTGAGACTCCTTGAAAACCTGTCATGGCGAGGGAGTGAGTTCCAAAGGAGGAATCGAGCAAGAGAGAAGGTAGCCAGTTACCGAACGGCAGCATTTTCCACCAGGCTGCCATAGACTGATAGTGCCATTATTGCTTTCTATTACCATAAATTATCAGAATGTAAATTGTCAGGCAAATTGTATCTAGAAATCTATAGGCAGGAGTGTGACCAAGCAATGTTCATTCCTTTCTAAGCTCAGATCAGGACTAAAACCATAATGGTGCGTAGACCCACCAGCCGATATATCGCGGGTCCGTCGGCCAGTGTGTACGATTGACATCGTTCACAGACATATTGCGTCGGCCCTGCCAATATAGCTAACGTTATATTGGCGCATCACTGTGTGTGTACGGGCGGTCAGCTGACCACCCATACACATGTTGCAGTAACCGGCGGTGATTGACGGCTATACTGGGCGGGCATGTGTAAATGCCCGTTCATGACGTCAGCTCCGACGGGTCGGGCAGGTGTGTGCTCAGCACACTGCCGGTCCGTCCGTCAATTGATCTGCAGATATATCTATTGGTGTGTACCCAGCATAAGCGTTAAAATGTAATTTACTCTTTTAATGCTCTTTATAAAGTGCTATTCAAATTAATTGGGGCAAAAGTGCTTTTGGTGTGTGATTCAGAAATGGGGGAAGGATATAAAGCAAACCTGAATCACTGATAGTGCTATTTGAGTCTGTATATCTAGTGTTTCAAAACTACTACTCAATCCGCATCTGTCCCTCCGAGAAAGAAGGAGAAATGCTGGTGTTGGCAGAGGGAAGGAAGGAAATGAAAGAGGAAAAGCACATGAGCGGAGAAGGGTCCTGCTTGTGAGACCTTACATTCTAAGGGGGAGGAGCAGACAGACAATGGTGACACAGGGGGTAATTCAGACCAGATCGCAGTAGCATATTTGTTAGCAGTTGGGCAAAATATGTGCACTGCAGGTGGGGCAGATGTAACATGTGCAGAGAGAGTTAGATTTGGGTGGGTTATATTGTTTCTGTGCAGGGTATAATACTGGCTGCTTTATTTTTACACTGCAATTTAGATTGCAGATTGAACACCCCCCACCCAAATCTAACTCTCTCTGCACATGTTACATCTGCCCCCCTGCAGTGCACATGGTTATGCCCAACTGCTAACAAATTTGCTGCTGCGTTCAACTTTGAATAAGACCCACAGACAGGGTAAAAAATGATCGTGGAACAGAGAGTTAGGATGAGAGTTGGCTGGGTTTGATGAAGAAGTGGGTCTTGAGTGTCCGTTTGATGTTTTTTGGTGAGGGAGCGAGCCCCAGAGATAGGGAGCAGCACGTGCAGAATCTTGGAGGTGACCTGTAGGCAGGAGAGGCTGCAGCATTTGTGGAGTGAAGAAGGCGAGCGGCATTATAAAGGGAGATAAGGTCAGAGATGTAAGTGGGAGAGGAGTGGGTGAGGGCTTTGTAAGTGAGTGTGAGAAGCTGGAATTGGGTTCTGAAGGGGAAGGGGAGCCAGTGTGTCATTCAATTTTAACCTTCCTGCTACAAGTTTGTGGAAAAGTTAAGAGATGAGTAAAAGTCTGTACGGAACTCCAGGTATCCTGCCCGCTGCAGCCAGGAACGGGTTAATCGGCCGGGTGACTGTCCTCTGCCGCGTTGAAGGATTTTTTGTGTGCTCTCCTCTGGAAAATGTGCTTTGCGCATGTACGGGAGCTTGTGCCAGGGTGACTGCAGTGCGACAGCTGGCGCTGAAGTGATGGACAGGGATCAGTGCAGGAATCTCCAGCACCCGGGGGCACTGGTCACCTATGTATCTGCCTTGTTCAGTCTTTCCATTCACATCATCTTTTATATTTAGCATTCAGTGAGTGTACGTTGCTGTGAGTGTATCCCGCGGGTAGACAAGTCCCGGCTGTAGCCGCTTGGCCGGTAATGTTACTTCACAGTGTTTTATTGTAACCCTGTGTTATATTGCTACCTGCTTCTGGCTGTTAATAAACCAATCCCTGGTAAAGTTCATCTTTCATGCGGACTGACTTCCATCACATACCGCAGCCAAATACCACCGGGCGACTTTTTGTCACCAGATTGGTGGAGCGGAGTAACGCAGAGCTGGGGAACGCACCGGATGGCTTACTACGGTAGAATGCCCAAGGACGATCTCAAAAAGATTTGCCAAGAAAAGTGCTGAAATCCCTTCTAGAGCGGCCTCATCCGTCACTGCTGCCAGTGCCCCCCTCTCAGCGCCAGATCAGTGAGACCCTACTAGTGTCTTCTTTGTTGTTGCTGAAAATGAGTCTGTGGTGTGACGCACCAGGAGATTGTGCTAATTCATTTAAGGCGCAACACTTGTGCGGCTGAGTCTGTGACGTGCTACAATGCAGCTGCTGCAGTTTTTTTTTCCATACTGAGGGTCTAATTCAGACCCGATCGCTGCGGTGCGTTTTCCTACAGCAGGCGATCAGGTCGGAACTGCACAACTGCGATGGGATGGTGCAAAAAATCCAATCGCACCGGCGAACACAAGGAGATTGACAGGAAGAGGGTGTTTGTGGGTGGCAACTGACTGTTCCCAGGGAGTGTCCAGAAAAACGCAGGAGGAACCCGCGTTTTGTGGGAGGATTCCTGGCGTCAGCTGCGGACCCGATCATCGCAGCGATGGGCTGGTTAGAGACAGCTCTCCTGCACATGCAATTGCACACAGCTAATACCCACCCCCTGTAGGCGACGACTACCTGATTGCAGGGATGCAAAAAACACACCCTAGCAATCAGGTCTGAATTACCCCCTATGTTCTGTTGCACTTTGTGGGCCTTATTCAGCATCAGGGCCTTTACTAATTCAGCAAAACCGCAACTGCTAGCACCCGCATGCTGAGGGCTGCCCAGCACAGGACAAGGCCACCCAGCATGCTAATGACCGCCAGCGATGCAATTGCAATCGCATTGCAGACCACACAAAACAAGGGAAGCCCCCTGACTGCGAAGGCAAGCGCAGCGTGGCCATCTTTCCTGTCGCTGCGGCCGCGTGTGATGTCCTCCAGAGCATTATCCTCGCTTCCAGTGTCCTCCACAGCATTATCCTCGCTTCCAGTGTCCTCCACAGCATTATCCTCGCTTCCAGTGTCCTCCACAGCATTATCCTCGCTTCCAGTGTCCTCCACAGCACTATCCTCGCTTCCAGTGTCCTCCACAGCACTACCCTCGCTTCCAGTGTCCTCCAGAGCATTATCCTCGCTTCCAGTGTCCTCCACAGCACTACCCTCGCTTCCAGTGTCCTCCACAGCACTATCCTCGCTTCCCGTGTCCTCCGCAGCACTATCCTCACTTCCAGTGTCCTCCGCAACACTATCCTCGCTTCCAGTGTCCTCCACAGCACTATCCTCGCTTCCAGTGTCCTCCACAGCACTATCCTCGCTTCCCGTGTCCTCCGCAGCACTATCCTCACTTCCAGTGTCCTCCGCAACACTATCCTCGCTTCCAGTGTCCTCCACAGCATTATCCTCGCTTCCAGTGTCCTCCACAGCACTATCCTCGCTTCCAGTGTCCTCCACAGCACTATCCTCGCTTCCAGTGTCCTCTACAGCATTATCCTCGCTTCCATTGTCCTCCACAGCACTACCCTCGCTTCCAGTGTCCTCCACAGCACTATCCTCGCTTCCCGTGTCCTCCGCAGCACTATCCTCACTTCCAGTGTCCTCCGCAACACTATCCTCGCTTCCAGTGTCCTCCACAGCATTATCCTCGCTTCCAGTGTCCTCCACAGCACTATCCCACAGCACTATCCTCGCTTCCAGTGTCCTCCACAGCACTATCCTCGCTTCCAGTGTCCTCCACAGCATTATCCTCGCTTCCAGTGTCCTCCACAGCATTATCCTCGCTTCCAGTGTCCTCCACAGCATTATCCTCGCTTCCAGTGTCCTCCACAGCACTATCCCACAGCACTATCCTCGCTTCCAGTGTCCTCTGCAGCACTATCCTCGCTTCCAGTGTCCTCCACAGCACTACCCTCGCTTCCAGTGTCCTCCACAGCATTATCCTCGCTTCCAGTGTCCTCCACAGCACTATCCCACAGCATTATCCTCGCTTCCAGTGTCCTCCACAGCACTATCCCACAGCACTATCCTCGCTTCCAGTGTCCTCCACAGCATTATCCTCGCTTCCAGTGTCCTCCACAGCATTATCCTCGCTTCCAGTGTCCTCCACAGCACTATCCTACAGCACTATCCTCGCTTCCAGTGTCCTCTGCAGCACTATCCTCGCTTCCAGTGTCCTCCGCAGCACTATCCTCGCTTCCAGTGTCCTCCGCAGCACTATCCTCGCTTCCAGTGTCCTCCGCAACACTATCCTCGCTTCCAGTGTCCTCCACAGCATTATCCTCGCTTCCAGTGTCCTCCACAGCACTATCCCACAGCACTATCCTCGCTTCCAGTGTCCTCCACAGCATTATCCTCGCTTCCAGTGTCCTCCACAGCACTATCCCACAGCACTATCCTCGCTTCCAGTGTCCTCCACAGCACTATCCTCGCTTCCAGTGTCCTCCGCAGCACTATCCTCGCTTGCAGTGTCCTCCGCAGCACTATCCTCGCTTCCAGTGTCCTCCACAGCACTATCCTCGCTTCCAGTGTCCTCCACAGCACTATCCTCGCTTCCAGTGTGCTCCGCAGCACTATCCTCGCTTCCAGTGTGCTCCGCAGCACTATCCTCGCTTCCAGTGTCCTCCACAGCACTATCCTCGCTTCCAGTGTCCTCCACAGCATTATCCTCGCTTCCAGTGTGCTCCGCAGCACTATCCTCGCTTCCAGTGTCTTCCACAGCACTATCCTCGCTTCCAGTGTCCTCCGCAGCACTATCCTCGCTTCCAGTCAGTAGCGGATCTTGCCACGGGCAAGCAGGACTTTTGCCCAGGGCGCCGCCTTCCGGTGGGCACCAGCGCCATCCGGAGGGTGCCGCACCATGGCAAGATCCGCTACTGCCCCCAGCTGCCCGCTGTGTCCCGCTGCGAAGGGAACTAGACGCGTAGCTTCTAGTTTCCCTTTGTGAAGAGGACCTTTACTGTGCGGTACGCGATGACGTCATCGCGCACTGCACAGTGTTTCAGCTGCGCTACTTTGAACAGGGGGCGTAACTGACCACGCCCCCTGCACATAGCCATGCCCCCATTATCCTCGCTTCCAGTGTCCTCCATAGCACTATCCTCTCTTCCAGTGTCCTCCACAGCATTATCCCACAGCACTATCCTCGCTTCCAGTGTCCTCCACAGCATTATCCTCGCTTCCAGTGTCCTCCACAGCACTATCCCACAGCACTATCCTCGCTTCCAGTGTCCTCCACAGCACTATCCTCGCTTCCAGTGTCCTCCACAGCACTATCCTCGCTTCCAGTGTCCTCCACAGCATTATCCTCGCTTCCAGTGTCCTCCACAGCACTATCCTCGCTTCCAGTGTCCTCCACAGCATTATCCTCGCTTCCAGTGTCCTCCACAGCATTATCCTCGCTTCCAGTGTCCTCCACAGCACTATCCTCGCTTCCAGTGTCCTCCACAGCACTGTCCTCGCTTCCAGTGTCCTCCACAGCATTATCCTCGCTTCCAGTGTCCTCCACAGCACTATCCCACAGCACTATCCTCGCTTCCAGTGTCCTCCACAGCATTATCCTCGCTTCCAGTGTCCTCCACAGCACTATCCTCGCTTCCAGTGTCCTCCACAGCATTATCCTCGCTTCCAGTGTCCTCCACAGCACTATCCTCGCTTCCAGTGTCCTCCACAGCACTGTCCTCGCTTCCAGTGTCCTCCACAGCATTATCCTCGCTTCCAGTGTCCTCCACAGCACTATCCTCGCTTCCAGTGTCCTCCACAGCATTATCCTTGCTTCCAGTGCTCTACCTTTAGGCGGCTGCCTAGGGGCACCGGCCTCTGGAGGGCGCCACAGAATTCATCTAGCAGAAAACTGAAGGATGTCTCTGTATGCGGCCTCCTTTTACGCTGCGCTGGCCGCTGCTGTGTGTATAATCGGGTGCTGCCGCCGCTATCAGACTGTAACGCATAGTGCCTCAGCGCTTCCTCCGTGCTGACACCTGTAACATCCAGTCATGTGATGACACATAGGAGGCGGATGTAACTATGGCTCCCGAGGGGTGTCCTCGCGGCCGTTCCTCATAGCCCTGATGCACCTTCTCCAGGCTCCTGTATCCCTGGTCTCCAGCAGCACCTGACTACATGTCGGCACCCGCAGCGTCGCTGTAATGCTACTGCCGCCTGTAAGAGTAACCCTGCCAATGCCCAGGGGAAACAAGGAAACAACTTTTAGGTAAGTGACCCATGGGGGTCTCAGCGGGACCACAGACAGTACAGATCTTACAGCCCGATGGGGGGTTTGCACTTGTAAACAGCACAATAGGAAAACACAGGCACCGGGGCACAATACAGCACATATGGGGGAGGGGGGGAGTAATGAACGTACAGATGGGGGGGGATGGAACACGATAAGGAGCATATGAATATATGTATGTATATATGTATGTATACTCACACAATTGCATATCCCCACCAGACGAAAATGTGAAATTGGCCTCAGTGTCCTATACAATTCTTCACACACCAGCTGCGTGTACACATAGGAATGGTCGTCGCTCAAGGGTCTGAAAGTGAGAGTCATTCCGAATTGATCGCTAGCTGCCGTTGTTCGCAGCGATCAGGCTAAAAATGGACATTTCTGCGCATGCGTATGCACCGCAATGCGCACGTGCTGGGTACGGGTACAAAGCCCGTTGTGGTTGTGCACAGGTTCTAGCAAAGTTTTCAGTCGCACTGACGGCCGCAAGAATATTGTCAGGAAGGGGGCGTTTCTGGGTGGTAACTGACCGTTTTCAGGGAGTGTTTGGAAAAACGCAGGCATGTCTGAAAAAACGCAGGCGTGGCTGGGCGTTCGCTGGGCGGGTGTATGACTTCAAACCCGGACACAAACAGGCTGAAGTGATCGTAAGCGCTGAGTAGGTTCAGAGCTACTCAGAAACTGCACAAACTGTTTTTTTTAGAGCTCGGCTGCACATGCGTTCTCACTTCTGCTAAGCTAAAATACACTCCCCAGTGGGCGGTGGCATAGCGTTTGCACGGCTGCTAAAAACTAGCTAGTGAGCGATCAACTCGGAACGACCCCCATTGTGCACAAAGTCAAAAAATATTGTTGCTTCTTTACAATATACTTTGTCACTTTAAGGGTGTCATTCTGACCCGTTCGCACGCAGCGGTTTGTCTCTGCGATGCGAACGGGTCCAGAATGCGCATTCGTGGCGCCCACACTGTGCATGCGCGACGTTGCCAGGCGACGGGTCGCCGGGTTATGTCGTGTTTTACGAAAGCGGTCGCAGAGCCGACCGCAAGAAGATTGACAGGAAGAAGGCGTTCCGGAGCGTCACCTGTCCGTTGGCGGCCGTTTTTGGGGAGTGGTAATTAAAACGCTGGCGTGTCCAGGAGAACGGAGGGCGGATGTCTTACGTCAAAGCTGGCTCCAGCATCGCAGAGATCGTCGCACAGGGTAAGTATGTCCAGGGCTAGTCATGTTCTGCACAAGTGATCACATTCCTACTAAGCTAAAATACACTCCCCCATAGGCGTGGACTAGTTGATAGCACCAGCAGCAAAAAGTTGCTGGCTGTGATCAACTTGGAATGACCACCTAAAAGTCCTGAGTGTCGTCCCTTTTTCTCTGTATTTGTATAATGGTTTAATTCACCCCAACCCACCTAGTGGCCACCTGCGTCTCCCCTCCGAGAGGTGGTGATGGGTTTGCAGGGGCACAAGGCTGAAGCTGTGCCGAGGCTGCAGATAGACCGTGCTCCGGCCCTGGGGTCACCTGCAAATATAAAGTGTCCCCTCTAATGTATCTAGTACCAGCAGCAGATATCACTTACAAAAGCATCCCCTATAGGTTTCTGTGCGGCTCCTTTATTACAGAAATCATCCAGCTTTGGAATGTGACGCTAGTGCCATCTTTATATGGCATTTTCAACCGCTGTGCCGCGTCACACTAGTGTGCTGTGAGCGGATGTGAAATCTGCCGCCGGAGATGCCCGTTGCCGCTGCTCTCATGGCCCGACCGGTGACCTATGGAGACGCAGCGTGACTGTGACTCATAGGTTACGCACACCGCCCGCCCAGCTGGATCTATCATCTATCTAGCGCTGCTCCTCACTACTGCGCCGCTGAAGGAGAAAGACAGAAAACTGAGCTCCTACAGATCTTACCTATTCAGTGTGCGCTGTAATTACTGGGGGGGGGGGGGGGCAGTGTGCTCTGTAATTACTGTGGGGGACAGTGTGCTCTGTAATTACTGTGGGGGGCAGTGTGCTCTGTAATTACTGTGGGGGACAGTGTGCTCTGTAATTACTGGGGGGGACAGTGTGCACTGTAATTACTGTGGGGGACAGTGTGCTCTGTAATTACTGTGGGGGGCAGTGTGCTCTGTAATTAGTGGGGGACAGTGTGCTCTGTAATTACTGGGGGGGACAGTGTGCACTGTAATTACTGTGGGGGACAGTGTGCTATGTAATTACTGTGGGGGACAGTGTGCGCTGTAATTACTGTGGGGGGCAGTGTGCTCTGTAATTACTGTGGGGGACAGTGTGTGCTGTAATTACTGTGGGGGGCAGTGTGCTCTGTAATTACTGTGGGGGACAGTGTGCTATGTAATTACTGTGGGGGACAGTGTGTGCTGTAATTACTGTGGGGGACAGTGTGTGCTGTAATTACTGTGGGGGGACAGTGTGCGCTGTAATTACTGTGGGGGACAGTGTGTGCTGTAATTACTGTGGGGGACAGTGTGTGCTGTAATTACTGTGGGGGACAGTGTGTGCTGTAATTACTGTGGGGGACAGTGTGCGCTGTAATTACTGTGGGGGACAGTGTGTGCTGTAATTACTGTGGGGGACAGTGTGCGCTGTAATTACTGTGGGGGGCAGTGTGCGCTGTAATTACTGTGGGGGACAGTGTGTGCTGTAATTACTGTGGGGGGACAGTGTGCTATGTAATTACTGTGGGGGACAGTGTGCGCTGTAATTACTGTGGGGGACAGTGTGCTATGTAATTACTGTGGGGGACAATGCGCGCTGTAATTACTGTGGGGGACAGTGTGCTCTGTAATTACTGTGGGGGACAGTGTGCGCTGTAATTACTGTGGGGGACAGTGCGCTGTAATTACTGTGGGGGACAGTGTGCTATGTAATTACTGTGGGGACAATGCGCGCTGTAATTACTGTGGGGGGCAGTGTGCTCTGTAATTACTGTGGGGGGCAGTGTGCTCTGTAATTACTGTGGGGGACAGTGTGCTCTGTAATTACTGTGGGGGACAGTGTGCGCTGGAATTACTGTGGGGGACTGCGCGCTGTAATTACTGTGGGGGACAGTGTGTGCTGTAATTACTGTGGGGGGACAGTGTGCTATGTAATTACTGTGGGGACAATGCGCGCTGTAATTACTGTGGGGGACAGTGTGTGCTGTAATTACTGTGGGGGACAGTGTGTGCTGTAATTACTGTGGGGGGACAGTGTGCTATGTAATTACTGTGGGAGACAGTGTGCGCTGTAATTACTGTGGGGGGCAGTGTGCGCTGTAATTACTGTGGGGGACAGTGTGTGCTGTAATTACTGTGGGGGGACAGTGTGCTATGTAATTACTGTGGGGGACAGTGTGCGCTGTAATTACTGTGGGGGACAGTGTGCTATGTAATTACTGTGGGGGACAATGCGCGCTGTAATTACTGTGGGGGACAGTGTGCTCTGTAATTACTGTGGGGGACAGTGCGCTGGAATTACTCAGGGGGACAGTATCTGCTGTAATTACTGGGGGGGGACAGTGTGCGCTGTAATTACTGGGGGGGACAGTGTGCGCTGTAATTACTGTGGGGGGCAGTGTGCGCTGTAATTACTGTGGGGGGCAGTGTGCGCTGTAATTACTGTGGGGGGCAGTGTGCGCTGTAATTACTGTGGGGGACAGTGCGCTGTAATTACTGTGGGGGGACAGTGTGCTCTGTAATTACTGTGGGGGACAGTGTGCGCTGTAATTACTGTGGGGGACAGTGTGTGCTGTAATTACTGTGGGGGACAGTGTGTGCTGTAATTACTGTGGGGGGACAGTGTGCTATGTAATTACTGTGGGAGACAGTGTGCGCTGTAATTACTGTGGGGGGCAGTGTGCGCTGTAATTACTGTGGGGGACAGTGTGTGCTGTAATTACTGTGGGGGGACAGTGTGCTATGTAATTACTGTGGGGGACAGTGTGCGCTGTAATTACTGTGGGGGACAGTGTGCTATGTAATTACTGTGGGGGACAATGCGCGCTGTAATTACTGTGGGGGACAGTGTGCTCTGTAATTACTGTGGGGGACAGTGCGCTGGAATTACTCAGGGGGACAGTATCTGCTGTAATTACTGGGGGGGGACAGTGTGCGCTGTAATTACTGGGGGGGACAGTGTGCGCTGTAATTACTGTGGGGGGCAGTGTGCGCTGTAATTACTGTGGGGGGCAGTGTGCGCTGTAATTACTGTGGGGGGCAGTGTGCGCTGTAATTACTGTGGGGGACAGTGTGCGCTGTAATTACTGTGGGGGGACAGTGTGCTCTGTAATTACTGTGGGGGACAGTGTGCGCTGTAATTACTGTGGGGGACAGTGTGCGCTGTAATTACTGTGGGGGGACAGTGTGCTCTGTAATTACTGTGGGGGACAGTGTGCGCTGTAATTACTGTGGGGGACAGTGTGCTCTGTAATTACTGTGGGGGGACAGTGTGCGCTGTAATTACTGTGGGGGGACAGTGTGCTCTGTAATTACTGTGGGGGACAGTGTGCGCTGTAATTACTGTGGGGGGACAGTGTGCTCTGTAATTACTGTGGGGGACAGTGTGCGCTGTAATTACTGTGGGGGACAGTGTGCTCTGTAATTACTGTGGGGGGACAGTGTGCGCTGTAATTACTGTGGGGGGACAGTGTGCTCTGTAATTACTGTGGGGGACAGTGTGCGCTGTAATTACTGTGGGGGACAGTGTGCGCTGTAATTACTGTGGGGGGACAGTGTGCTCTGTAATTACTGTGGGGGACAGTGTGCGCTGTAATTACTGTGGGGGACAGTGTGCGCTGTAATTACTGTGGGGGACAGTGTGCGCTGTAATTACTGTGGGGGACAGTGTGCGCTGTAATTACTGTGGGGGGACAGTGTGCTCTGTAATTACTGTGGGGGACAGTGTGCGCTGTAATTACTGTGGGGGACAGTGTGCTCTGTAATTACTGTGGGGGACAGTGTGCTCTGTAATTACTGTGGGGGACAGTGTGCGCTGTAATTACTGTGGGGGGACAGTGTGCTCTGTAATTACTGTGGGGGGACAGTGTGCTCTGTAATTACTGTGGGGGGACAATGTGCTCTGTAATTACTGTGGGGGACAGTGTGCTCTGTAATTACTGTGGGGGGACAGTGTGCTCTGTAATTACTGTGGGGGGGACAGTGTGGCTAATTCAGACCTGATCACTGCTGTGTGTTTTCGCACAGTGCATGCCAGACAGCCGACGGGTGTCTTAGCCCTGCGACCGCCTCTGCCTGATTGACAGGCAGAGGTGGTTGCTGGGCGGGAGGGTGCGGCCGGAGGCGTTTGGCCGCCGTTTAGGGGGCGCGGTCCGGGCAAATGCCCCCCACAGTAATTACAGCGCACACTGCCCCCCACAGTAATTACAGAGCACACTGCCCCCCACAGTAATTACAGAGCACACTGCCCCCCACAGTAATTACAGAGCACACTGCCCCCCACAGTAATTACAGAGCACACTGTCCCCCACAGTAATTACAGAGCACACTGCCCCCCACAGTAATTACAGCGCACACTGTCCCCCACAGTAATTACAGAGCACACTGCCCCCCACAGTAATTACAGCGCACACTGCCCCCCACAGTAATTACAGAGCACACTGCCCCCCACAGTAATTACAGAGCACACTGCCCCCCACAGTAATTACAGAGCACACTGCCCCCCACAGTAATTACAGAGCACACTGCCCCCCACAGTAATTACAGAGCACACTGTCCCCCACAGTAATTACAGAGCACACTGTCCCCCACAGTAATTACAGAGCACACTGCCCCCCACAGTAATTACAGCGCACACTGCCCCCCACAGTAATTACAGAGCACACTGCCCCCCACAGTAATTACAGAGCACACTGCCCCCCACAGTAATTACAGAGCACACTGCCCCCCACAGTAATTACAGCGCACACTGTCCCCCACAGTAATTACAGAGCAACCTCAGGGGTTAATTGTGAATGGGCCCCTCAGCCTGCATTGTATAGTGCATGGTGCTGTCACCTGTGCGTCCTGCTGCGTTTTATATCCAGTAAGGAAATATATTTCTGGGAGGAGTTCCGGCAATGCACAGAAGAATTCCCAGGAACTTATCCTCCGCGCTGGCTGGGGAGTGAGGGGTAACTTGTGTCGCTTTGTTATAGTCCTCAGTAACTGGTTGTCCAGGACTCAGGTTTCCCTCAGGATGTATGTGATGTCAGACTATGTGTAATTACTGCGGACGTCACTCATTCCAGACCACCATTATCTAACGCCATTCTCTCTGGAGGGATCAGAGTATGAGGGGGTGGGGGTGGGATAAGTCCTTTTGTCGCTGTCAGTCAGGACCCCCCCACCCCTGTTACTTGCTGGCAGAATGTTCTGTTTGTTTAACAGCAGAGCATTAATAGTGTTATTACTAGCAGGGTCTGCTCATATATACAGCACAGACAATACGCTGAGAGGCCGGCTCCTGTGCATCGGGCCCATGAGTCTCCTGTGTACACACACTGATATCCTGTGCATCAGGCCCATGAGTCTGCTGTGTACACACACTGATATCCTGTGCATCGGGCCCATGAGTCTCCTGTGTACACACACTGATATCCTGTGCATCGGGCCCATGAGTCTCCTGTGTACACACACTGATATCCTGTGCATCGGGCCCATGAGTCTCCTGTGTACACACACTGATATCCTGTGCATCGGGCCCATGAGTCTCCTGTGTACACACACTGATATCCTGTGCATCGGGCCCATGAGTCTCCTGTGTACACACACTGATATCCTGTGCATCGGGCCCATGAGTCTCCTGTGTACACACACTGATATCCTGTGCATCGGGCCCATGAGTCTCCTGTGTACACACACTGATATCCTGTGCATCGGGCCCATGAGTCTCCTGTGTACACACACTGATATCCTGTGCATCGGGCCCATGAGTCTCCTGTGTACACACACTGATATCCTGTGCATCGGGCCCATGAGTCTCCTGTGTACACACACTGATATCCTGTGCATCGGGCCCATGAGTCTCCTGTGTACACACTGATATCCTGTGCATCGGGCCCATGAGTCTCCTGTGTACACACACTGATATCCTGTGCATCGGGCCCATGAGTCTCCTGTGTACACACACTGATATCCTGTGCATCGGGCCCATGAGTCTCCTGTGTACGCACACTGATATCTTTTGCATCAGGCCCACGAGTCTCCTGTGTACACACTGATATCCTGTGCATCAGGCCCATGAGTCTCCTGTGTACACACACTGATATCCTGTGCATCAGGCCCATGAGTCTCCTGTGTACACACACTGATATCCTGTGCATCGGGCCCATGAGTCTCCTGTGTACACACACACTGATATCCTGTGCATCGGGCCCATGAGTCTCCTGTGTACACACTGATATCCTGTGCATCGGGCCCATGAGTCTCCTGTGTACACACACTGATATCCTGTGCATCGGGCCCATGAGTCTCCTGTGTACACACTGATATCCTGTGCATCGGGCCCATGAGTCTCCTGTGTACACACACTGATATCCTGTGCATCGGGCCCATGAGTCTCCTGTGTACACACTGATATCCTGTGCATCGGGCCCATGAGTCTCCTGTGTACACACACTGATATCCTGTGCATCGGGCCCATGAGTCTCCTGTGTACACACACTGATATCCTGTGCATCGGGCCCATGAGTCTCCTGTGTACACACACTGATATCCTGTGCATCGGGCCCATGAGTCTCCTGTGTACACACTGATATCCTGTGCATCGGGCCCATGAGTCTCCTGTGTACACACACTGATATCCTGTGCATCGGGCCCATGAGTCTCCTGTGTACACACACTGATATCCTGTGCATCGGGCCCATGAGTCTCCTGTGTACACACACTGATATCCTGTGCATCGGGCCCATGAGTCTCCTGTGTACACACACTGATATCCTGTGCATCGGGCCCATGAGTCTCCTGTGTACACACACTGATATCCTGTGCATCGGGCCCATGAGTCTCCTGTGTACACACACTGATATCCTGTGCATCGGGCCCATGAGTCTCCTGTGTACACACACTGATATCCTGTGCATCGGGCCCATGAGTCTCCTGTGTACACACACTGATATCCTGTGCATCGGGCCCATGAGTCTCCTGTGTACACACTGATATCCTGTGCATCGGGCCCACGAGTCTCCTGTGTACACACTGATATCCTGTGCATCAAGCCCACGAGTCTCCTGTGTACACACTGATATTCTGTGCATCGGGCCCACGAGTCTCCTGTGTACACACTGATATTCTGTGCATCGGGCCCATGAGTCTGCTCTGTACACACGCTGATATCCTGTGCATCGGGCCCATGAGCCTGCTGTGTACATATGCTGATATCCTGTGCATCAGGCCCATGAGTCTCCTGTGTACACACACTGATATTCTGTGCATCAGGCCTATGAGTCTCCTGTGTACACACACTGATATCCTGTGCATCGGGCCCATGAGTCTCCTGTGTACACACACTGATATCCTGTGCATCACTTCCTTGAGCCTGCTGTGTGTGCACACACTGACATCACTGATATCCTGTGCACAGTGTCGGACTGGGGCATGTAGGGCCCACCGGGGTAATGCAGTGGTAGGGGCCCATGTTTAGGGGTGTGGTCAGTCTGCAGAGGGGGTGTGGCCTGCCACCTCATTGGTTTGACTAACCATTAGAGAGTACAACGTCTGGGCCCCTTCATAAATATATACAGTAAATTCAGCTGCTGCATGCATGATAATGTACCAGATTAATAACAGCAATGTACTGTAGAAAATACACCATAGTGCAGTATAAGATGTGTGCAGACACTGACATCACTGATTTCCTGTGTACCTGAGTCTGCTGACATCGGAACGTATTATTATCTCACTCTTCTGCGATCACAGCAATGTTCTATATTTATACTGTATAGTCGCATAGGGAATATCAGGATCTTCTGCTGATGAAAGAGGGGGGGGGGGGGAGCGAACATCAGCGGGGTTGTGTCTTTTTGCAGGCTTAGGACTAGGGATGGACATCAGAAGCCCACCATCAAATCATGGCTGTGCTTCCACCATCGAATACCATTTGATAACGGCAAACATCATAATGCCGCCATCGAATGGTAAAAACACTAATATCAAATTAAAAACATTGATGGTTTCAAACCATCGCGTTCCGATGTCCACCCCTACTTAGGACCCCAGCTAGGCCCAGCCCACAGTATTTCTGTACTCCACAAACTCCTCTCTGTGCCCTTGCTAATCCGGTCTGCCCATATGTCCCGATACATCTGTATTTCTATTTTTCCTTTTACACCTTATGGTGGACAGATTCCCCTATTTACACAATACGGCAGACAGCATCCACCTTTTACACATTACGACAGACAGCGTCCCCTTTTTACACAGTACGGCAGACAGTGTCCCCTTTTTACTCATAACGGCAGACAGCGTCCCCTTTTTACACATAACAGCAGACAGCGTCCCCTTTTTACACATAACGGCAGACAGCGTCCCCCTTTTTACACATTACGGCAGACAGCGTCCCCCTTTTTACACATTACGGCAGACAGCGTCCCCCTTTTTACACAACGGCAGACAGCGTCCCCTTTTTACACATTAAGGCAGACAGCGTCCCCTTTTTACACATTAAGGCAGACAGCGTCCCCTTTTTACACATTAAGGCAGACAGCGTCCCCTTTTTACACATTAAGGCAGACAGCGTCCCCTTTTTACACATTAAGGCAGACAGCGTCCCCTTTTTACACATAACGACAGACAGCGTCCCCCTTTTTACACATTAAGGCAGACAGGATGGATAGATAGATAGACAGAAAGAATAGATTATACTTACTGTCTCCGCTGGCAGTCAGGCTCCTCGTGCAGCTTCTGGCAGATCCCGGGCAGGCAGGGAAGGAGGAGGAGGGAGGGGGGACTTGGGAGCCGCAGCAGCGCAATGTAATTGGTGTAGGCGCCGCTGCTGCTGTTCCTCTCCTTCACCATAGGCTGTCCGCCGCCGCTGTGATGAGGGAAGCACATCCCAGCATTCACAGCGGCGGAGGACAGCCTATGGTGAAGGAGAGGGACAGCAGCAGCGGCTCCTACACCAATTACATAGCGCTGCTGCGGCTCCCTCCTCCACCTCCCTCCTCCTCCTTCAAATCCCCCCGTGCCCGCTGCGCTCCTCGGCGGGCGGCGGTGGCCCGCAGCACACAGCGGCATGTAATGAGTCAGTTTGACTCATTCCATGCCGCGCTGGCTTTGGGCCCTTTGACAGTGACGGCCCCCAGTGCAAGGCACTGCTTGCACTGGCGGTAGTTCCGCCACTGGGCCCAGGTACTTTGTACTCACCCACCCCTCTAGGGATTGACATCGATAATTAAATCATCAATGGTTAATGGTCTTATATGAGGTGAAAATCATTAATGGTCTAACCATGGATTGCAGGGGACGCTGCATGTGCAGACGTCTGAAGCTTTGGCAGCGCAAATCAGAGCAATGATGTTCATCCCTACCAAACCCCTCCCTGCAAACCCCCTGCAAGACCAGGAGAGGAGCATTGTGTACTTGCTGGAAGGGGTCATGTTGGCAGTGGTAGGTGGAGTCTGGTCCACAGCAGCCTGCACCTACGGGAAGAGACTTCCTCCTGAGTGCACACATCCTCTCCCTCAAGTTCCCGCCTCCCCGCTGTCCTATGGGTGCATCAGTTGCTGAGGACAAATGTCCCTCTGTGAGACACTGGGTGCCCTCTGTGCGGCAGAGAGTGCCCCCCGTGTGGTTGCCAGCACCTCTTTGTGGTTCTGGGAAAACCATGCCTAACCAAAATTTGGCACGCCCCCTCCCTCAGTTCTTGGGCCCATAGCTGCTCTTGGTAGGCCTGCATGCTGGAGGGTTTGTAAGTGGGAAGTGCAGGAGTGGATCATTGTGTACCTCGTGGAAGGGGTCATGTTGGAGGGTCTGTAAGTGGGAAGTCCAGGAGTGGATCATTGTGTACCTGGTGGGATTGATCATGATGATGGTCTTAGTGGGAAGTCCAGGAGTGGATCATTGTGTACTTGGTGGAATGGGTCATGCTGGAGTGTCTGTAAGTGGGAAATCCAGGAGTGGATCATTGTGTAGCTGGCAGAAGGGTCGTGTTGGGGGGTCTGTACCAGTATGATGCATAGTAAAATACAACACCCAGAAAAACTTGCATACATAAACAAAATAGATATCTATCTATCTATATATATATATATATATATATATATATGTATAAACAAATTATATCCAAGTGCGCTATTATATACAATACTGAATTCACTTCAGAGCTGAAGATGTGGATCAATTGAAAGTACCAAGGATCTTTGATGATTGAATGGAATCAGGGCACCTGAAATGGACCCTCTCACCAAAAATATCACCCAAAAAGATAATAATCAGACATTGGTTTATTCATACAATGTATTTCAGGTGTCTTACACCAAAATTATAACATGCATGTCAATGTACAGTAGATGTTAATATGGCCCACCCTCACCTTAACAAAAAAAGTGTGAGCTCTTGGTGAGACAATATGAATACAGAGACACAGTATTGCAGATTGGTGAACCCTACGCGTTTCGTCACGAGGACTTCTTCAGGGGTGTTATGACGATTTTACTTAAAAGATGATTGAGACCATCAATTCCTCCGCTGAGGGCTTTCACACTGTGATGCTTCACTCATTAGCAGGGATGTGTGCTCCTTTAAACATCCCAATTTTACTTAAAAATGGAATCCACAAATGTCCTATAAAAATGAGAAAAACGCTCTCACTGGTGACCAATACATTCACTGAGAGTTATACTGGGCCCACATATATCATATGCTCAGATTCCAAATGAATGTGTGTGCATGGATCACCAGGCTCATGTTGGAGGGTCTGTAAGTGGGAAATCCAGGAGTGGATCATTGTGTACTTGGTGGAAGGGGTCATGTTGGAGGGTCTGTAAGTGGGAAGTCCAGGAGTGGATCATTGTGTACTTGGTGGAAGGGGTCATGTTGGAGGGTCTGTAAGTGAGAAGTCCAGGAGTGGATCATTGTGTACTTGGTGGAAGCGGTCATGTTGGAGGGTGTGTAAGAGGGATGTCCAGGAGTGGGTCATTGTGTACCTCAAGGAGGGGGTCATGTTGGAGGGTCAGTAGGTGGGAAATCCAGGAGTGGATCATTGTGTACCTGGCATAAGGGTCATGTCGGAGGGTCTGTACCGGTATGATGCATAGTAGAATACAACACTCAGAAAAACTTGCATACATGAACAATATATATATATATATATATATAACACATAGACATACAGGCATAAAATAGTATATTTAAAAGAAGGGAGCCAAACATTAGACAACAGATACCATGGCAGGATAAAGCAATGAAACATACAGAGTACAGTAAATAAATACTGTGGCCTTGGTCAGATGATCATGTAATTCAGTATTAATTGTTTTATAATTGGGCTGTTTGTTGTATTGATTACACTTTGATGCATAACAGCCAAGACCAGGGGCTGAGACGTGTGGCCCATCTGTCACTCCTTGTGCCGACCCTCACTCCAAATAAATACAGGAAGATGTACCCCCTGGCCGACTTGTCCCCCACCCCTGACTCCTCTATCCTTTCTATATCTACATGTCGTCTTCTCTCCCCGAGCCTTTATCACATGAAATGCCATCTCCACAGTAAGTGACACCAGGTCTATTTTGGATCTGGAACAGAGCAAAGCGGAGGGACACCAGACACCCTCCCACCCGTCCACTCATCAGCCGGGGCTCTCTCCTCTACCCTTCATCTGACTTTTCTTTCTCCCTGGTGCTGCCGGAGAGGAGAAGCACATATTTTGGGAGGGGGGATCAGCCTGAACTTTAGGGAAAAAAACAAAACAAAAACTTTCTCCCCAAACTGGATATAAATTCTAGAAGGAACGTACAAAAATCAAAGACCTACCACTCATTCCAAGGGAAGTATCAAGAATCTCAGGGGTCCCCATGAGAGGTGAGGGGGTCTCTACAGCTCTGGGAAAAGTCTGGAGACGGGGTTGAAAAGTTTCCTGGAGCGGAGGAGAGGTACCGTCAATTTATTTTTTTATTGTTTTTTACCTTTCTTGCTTTTGTTTTTTTGTTTTTTTTTCCAATTATTTTATTATTATTATTATTATTATTATCATCATCATTTATTTCTGCAGCGTCAGCATATTCTGTAGCACTTTGCCGTTGCGATGTGTTGGATACTCAGTGGGTCCACAGATATTACTTATCATGTGGAAGTGGCACCAGTGGGAATCCGCTGCCAGTAACTGTATAATACACGCACATGTTATACTGTATATCTGTATATAACGCTTTCATTCCCGCAGCTTTTGAAACTTTATTTTTGTTTGGATAAACAAACGTTGCGGCCAAAACAATCCACCGATAGCGTCTGATGACTGATATTGCTGCGTTCCAGTATTATTGCTACAACCGGATTTTATTTATTGCAGTTTTAATTTTAGAGAACATTTGCTAAATCTGTGATTGTTGGAGGAGACTTTGGTATCCGGTCTCTAGGCGACCACTATTTGTCGACAGTAACTAGGTCGACAGGGTCTCTAGGGCGACATGTTCTAGGTCGACAGGTCAAAAGGTCGACATGAGTTTTTCACAATTTTTTTCTTTTTAAAAAAAACTTTTTCATACTTAACAATCCACGTGGACTACGATTGGAACGGTGACCTGTCACCTTGCCTGAAGCATGGCGAGCGAAGCGAGGGGACACGGTGCACTAATTGGGGTTCACGGTCACTGTACGGAGAAAACGACACAATTTGTAAAAAAATAAAATAAATCATGTCGACCTTTTGACCTGTCGACATAGAATATGTCGACTTAGAAATCCTATTGACCTAGAATCCCTGTCGACCTAGTTACTGTCGACCAATAGTGGTCGACCTAGACACTGTCGATCTTCCATACCGCACCCGGATACTTTATAGAGTTCCGAGTAGTACAGAATAATCCGGGTGTGTAATGTGCGACTTGTTTGATGGTTCATGTAGGAAATAGTTAGTAAGAAATACAAAAACATTTCTCACAAACATCTCAGAACAGAAAATATATGAATTGAAGACGCGAGTAAGGTGGAAAACGCGGGAACTGGATTTCTGTCTTCTCAACTGCCCAAAAATAGCACAAAAAAATATCGGACAATTTATTTTCTGACCAAATTCCTGCAGTCGCCAAATGACCAAAAATTCCGTGTAGCACTGGCCGCAATCTGTGTGTGTATGGTTATTGGCTACTGCTCTATGAGGGTCATTCCGAGTTGATCACTCGCTAGCACTTTTTAGCAGCCGTTCAAACGCATTGTTGCCGCCCACGGGGAGTGTATTTTCGCTTTGCAGAAGTGCGAACGCCTGTGCAGCAGAGCGCCTGCAAAAACATTTTGTGCAAAACAAGACCAGCCGTGTACTTACTCTTCGTGTGCATTGATTCTAACGTTGGAGGGTTGGCTTTTGACGTCACACACCCGCCCAGCGAATGCCCAGCCACCCCTGCGTTTTCTCCGGCACGCCTGCGTTTTTCCAAATACTCCCAGAAAACGGTCTGTTGACACCCAGAAACGCCCCCTTCCTGTCAATCTCCTTGCGTTGTGCCGTGCGACTGAAAGCTTCACTAGAACCTGTGCAAAACCACAGAGGACTTTGTACCCGTACGTCGCGTGTGCGCATTGCGGCCCATACACATGCGCAGAAATGCCGATTTTTAGCCTGATTGCTGCGCTGCGAACAACGGCAGCTAACGATCAACTCGGAATGACCCCCTATGGCTTCATGATGTGATCGTATGACCGCTGGACATCTGAGGCTACAGATATCTCTCTCCTACAAATAGTAAAAATACTTTTCTCCAAAAAACATAGCGCCATCTCTGGAGACATATGTAACCGCGTGGGAGATTTATCAAAACTTAGAGAGAGATAAAGTACCAACCAATCAGCATCCTAACTGCCATGTCACAGGCTGGGTTTGAAAAAAATGACAGTTATGGGCTGATTGGCTGGTACTTTATCTCCATACACTTTATCTCTCTCCAATTCTTGATAAATCTGGGCCCGTGTGCTTTATAACTGCATTTTGTTATTGCTCTCTATGTGGCCCATGGTCTGCCATAGGTTGGAGGCTCTAGGTGGCTGTTCTCAGTGCCAATCTCTGAGGCCTTCAGGCTGCACTTCTACAAATGGCGATGCCGGGAGATGGAGACGGACAGCTGGGGCTATTTTGGGCCGCACGGCTCAGGGCGACGTGTGCTCTGTGCAGCCTGGTGACAACTGATAAATCCGTCACTGCCCGAGCTATCTGCTTACAGGGGCTGATAAACATGGGCATTAGCTGCAGGAGGGTCACAGCGGCCGGCTCGCAGTCTGGGAGGAGCCCCGCTGTGGTATGGAGGGAATGTGACCCATTCGGACAATGTCTAGCTCTGTGGGGCTCATACAATGCACTTGTGAAAATAACATCCGCCTCCTGGGCACACAGAGGGTTAAAGTCTAAAACTGGGTTTTCCGAGATGTTCCCTTGTTTTCCATGGTCTCATATTATAAGGCTGCAGAGGGTCTCAGATAACGTCAGCAGAGGGGCGATTGCGGCCTATAGTTACTTTACTGTATCTGGTGCGCAAAAGGAACCAGAGGGTCCGCGGCTCTTGTGAACCGAGCAGAGGTTGCACTAATAGGGGCTTATTTAATAAAACTGTTTTAGCAATAAATCCCCCAGTAATGTCAGTTTCCTGATATTTTAGTAGAAGGGGAATTTATTTAATGTGACCTGTGAAAAAAGCCAAATATCCAAAGGCCAGAGCTTAACTGTATTAGGTAATGCATTGTAGCCTATAGCCTATGTTATTTTTGGGCCAAGTATTAAATAGGATTTTAATACCTACCGGTAAATCCTTTTCTCTTAGTCCGTAGAGGATGCTGGGGATACCATAATAACCATGGGGTATAGGCGGGATCCGCAGGAGACATGGGCACTTTAAGACTTTGAAAGGGGTGTGAACTGGCTCCTCCCTCTATGCCCCTCCTCCAGACTCCAGTTATAGGAACTGTGCCCACGGAGACGGACTTTTAAAGGAAAAGGATTTATTGTTAACTAAGGTGAGACACATACCAGCTCACACCTCAAACACGCCGTACAACATGGCATTTAACAGAACTCCAGTCAACGGCATGAACACCGTCAGCAACAGGCTGACTACTATAACATAACACAACCCATGTGTAAACATAACTAATAACTGCAGATACAGTACGCACTGGGACGGGCGCCCAGCATCCTCTACGGACTAAGAGAAAAGGATTTACCGGTAGGTATTAAAATCCTATTTTCTCGTACCTCCTAGAGGATGCTGGGGACACCATAATAACCATGGGGTTTATACCGAAGCTCTAGAACGGGTTGGAGAGTGCGGATGACTCTGCAGCACCGATTGACCAAACATGAGGTCCTCATCAGCCAGGGGATCAAACTTGTAGAACTTCGCAAAGGTGTTTGAACCCAACCAAGTAACTGCTCGGCAGAGTTGTAATGCCGAGACTCCCCGGGCAGACGCAAAGGTGTTTGAACCCAACCAAGTGACTGCTCGGCAGAGTTGTAACGCCGAGACTCCCCGGGCAGCCGCCCAGGATGAGCCCACCTTTCTGGTAGAGTGGGCCTTCACTGATTTTGGTAATGGCAATCCAGCCGTAGAATGAACATGCTGAATCGTATTACAGATCCACCGCGCAATTGTCTGCTTGGAAGCAGGCGTCCCAATCTTGTTGGCAGCATACAGGACAAACAGAGCTTCCGTTTTCCTAAGTTGAGCCGTTCTGGCGACATAAATCTTTAAGGCCCTGACAACATCAAGAGATTTTGACTCCGCGAAGGCGTCATTAGCCACCGGTACCACAATAGGCTGGTTCATGTGGAATGATGAAACCACCTTCGGCAGAAATTGTTGACGAGTCCTCAACTCCGCTCTATCTCATGGAAGATTAAATAAGGACTCTTGTGAGACAAAGCCGCTAACTCAGACACTCGCCTTGCGGATGCTAAGGCCAATAGCATGACCACTTTCCAAGTGAGAAATTTCAACTCTACCTTATGTAAAGGTTCAAACCAATGTGATTGAAGGAAATGCAACACCACGTTAAGATCCCATGGTGCCACTGGGGGCACAAATGGAGGTTGGATGTGTAAAACTCCTTTCACGAAAGTCTGAACTTCTGGAAAGGTGGGCAATTGTTTTTGAAAGAAAACCGATTAGGCCGAAATTTGTACTTTAATCGAGCCTAACTTTAGGCCCGCATCCACACCTGCTTGCAGGAAATGGAGAAAACGCCCTAGCTGAAATTCTTCCGTAGGAGCCTTCTTGGATTCACACCAAGAAACATATTTTCTCCAAATACGGTGGTAATGTTTAGACGTTACTCCTTTTCTAGCCTGAAGAAGTGTGGGAATAACTTCACTGGGAATACCCTTTCGGGCTAGGATCTGGCGTTCAACCGCCAAGCCGTCAAACGTAGCCACGGTAAGTCGTAATACACGCACTGCCCCTGCTGTAACAGATCCTCTCGTAGAGGAAGAGGCCAGGGATCTCTTATGAGTAATTCTTGAAGATCTGGATACCAAGCCCTCCTTGGCCAGTCCGGAACAATGAGGATTGCCTGAACCTTTGATCTTCTTATGATCTTTAGCACCTTTGGAATGAGTGGAGTCGGAGGGAACACGTACACCGACTGAAACACCCATGGTGTCACCAGCGCGTCCACTGCCATTGCTTGAGGGTCCCTCGACCTGGAACAATATCTGACGTTTCTTGTTGAGGCGAGACGCCATCATGTCTATTTGAGGAATTCCCCAAAGACTTGTCACTTCTGCAAAGACCTGTTGAGGAAGACCCCACTCTCCTGGATGGAGATCGTGTCTGCTGGGGAAGTCTGCTTCCCAGTTGTCCACCACTTTTGTGGTCTCTGCCATTGCCGCCCTGCTCTTTGTTCCGCCCTGGCGGTTTATGTGCGCTACTGCTGTTATATTGTCCGACTGTATTAGGATGGGCAGGTTGCGAAGAAGACGTTCCGCTTGAAGCAGGCCATTGTAAATGGCTCTTAACTCCAGAACGTTTATGTGTAGACAAACTTCCTGGCTTGACCATTTTCTCTGGAAGGTTTCCCCCTGTGTGACTGCTCCCCAGCCTCGGAGACTCGCATCCGTGGTTACTAGGATCCAGTCCTGGATCCCGAACCTGCGTCCCTCTAGGAGGTGAGAGCTGTGCAGCCACCACAGGAGTGAGATTCTGGTCTTGGAGGACAGGATTATTTTCCGGTGCATGTGCAGATGGGATCCGGACCACTTGTCCAATAGGTCCCACTGAAACACTCTGGCATGGAATCTGCCAAACTGAATGGCCTCGTAAGCCGCCACCATCTTCCCCAGCAATCGAGTGCATTGATGAATTGATACTCTCGCTGGTTTCAGAATTTGTTTGACCAAACTCTGAATTTCTGGAAGAAAAACTCTCTGTAATTCCGTGTCCAGAATCATTCTCAAAAACAACAGCCGCTTCGTCGGATTCAACTTTGGCAAGTTTAGGAGCCAACCATGTTGTTGCAGAACTGTCAGGGAGAGCGCAATGTCCTGCTCCAGCTTTTCTTTGGATCTCGCCTTTATCAGGAGATCGTCCAGGTAAGGGATAATTGTGACTCCGCCATAACCTTGGTGAAAATCCTTGGAGCCGTGGACAGACCAAACGGCAACGTCTGAAATTGGTAATGACAATCCTGAATAGCAAACCTTAGGTAAGCCTGATGCAGAGGATATATGGGGACGTGTAAGCAGGCATCCTTTATGTCGACCGACACCATGAAATCCCCCTCCTCCAGACTGGAGATCACTGACCGGAGAGATTCCATCTTGAATTTGAATTTTCTTAGGTAAAGATTGAGGGACTTTAGGTTCAGAATTGGTCTGACCAAGCCGTCCGGTTTCAGGACCACAAACAGGCTTGAATAAAAGCCTTCTCCCTGTTGTAACGGGGGAACCCTGACAATTACAACTTTTGTATTGCATCGCATACTACCTCCCTGTTCGGAAGAGAAGCTGGTAAGGCTGATTTGAAAAAACGTTGAGGGGTAACATCTTGAAACTCCAGTTTGTACCCCTGGGACACTCTTTCTAGAATCCATGGGTCTAGGGCCGAACGAGCCCAGAATTGACTGAAGAGCTTGAGACATGCCCCCACCGGTGCGGACTCCCGCAGAAGAGCCCTAGCATCATGCGGTGGATTTGGCAGAAGCCGGGGAGGACTTTTGCTCCTGGGAATCTGCCACGGCCGGAGATCTTTTTCCTCTTCCTCTATTAGCAAGGAAGGAATAAGCTTGGCCTTTTTTGTATTTATTTGTCCGAAAGGACTGCATCTGCAAGTGGTGAGCTTTCTTTTGTTGTGGAGGGACATAAGCCAAAAATGACGACTTACCCGCGGTAGCCGTAGATACCAAATCAGCGAGACCTTCACCAAACAATACACCACCTTTATACGGTAGAGACTCCATAGCTTTCTTAGAGTCAGCATCAGCATTCCATTGATGAATCCACAATGCTCTCCTAGCTGAGACTGCCATGGAATTTGCCCTTGAAGAGGCCAATATCTCTCCGCTTCCTTTAGGTAGGCTGCAGCGTCCCTGATATGACCTAGTGTCAAGAGAACGCTATCCCTATCTAGGGTATCTATATCAGATGACAAGTTATCTGCCCACTTTTCGATAGCACTACTCACCCACGCAGATGCAATAGTTGGTCTGAGTAGTGTACCTGTGGTGACGTAAATGGATTTTAACGTATTTTCCTGTCTACGATCCGCAGGATCCTTAAGGGCTGCCGTGTCAGGAGACGGAAAAGGCACCTTTTTAGACAACCGTGATAGAGCCTTGTCCACAATGGGAGGTGACTTCCACTTTCCTTTATCCCCAGAGGGGAATGGATACGCCATCTGAATCCTTTTGGGAATCAGAAACTTTTTGTCAGGATTTTCCCACATTTTTTCAAAAAGGGCATTCAGTTCATGAGAGGGAGTAAATGTTACCTCAGGTTTCTTTCCCTTATACATACAGACCCTAGTATCAGGAACAGCAGGGTCCTCGGTGATATGTAACACGTCTTTTATTGCCACAATCATGTACTGAATGCTCTTTGCCAATTTTGAGTCTAATCTGGTATCACTATAGTCGACACTGGAGTCAGTGTCCGTGTCGGTATCTGTGTCTGCCAACTGAGCAAACAAACGTTTATGTGACCCCGAGGGGGTCTGGACCTGTGATAACACATCCTCCACAGATTTCTTCCATGCCTGGTTCTGACACTCAGATTTATCTAATCTCTTATTAATAACAGCCACATTAGCATTCAAAGATTTCAACACATTTACCCAATCAGGAGTCGGCGGTGCCGACAGGTGCACTCCCACAGCCGTTTCTGCCCCTAACACAGTCTCCTCCTGGGAAGAGCACTCTGCCTCAGACATGCTGACACACCTGTACCGACACCCACAGACACACTGGGCAAATAGGGGACAGACCCACAGTAAAGCCTGTCAGAGAAACACAGAGGGAGTTTGCCAGCTCACAAGCCAGCGCTTATCCCGGTTCTGAAAACCTTAATATATAATGCCTCAGACCCTGCAGCGCTTTTATAATAACTTATTTTAGCACCAAATTAACTGTGCCCCCCCCCCCCCCCCCCCCCCAGTGTAGCACTATGTAACTTGTACAGCAGTGGTGAGGAGGACCAGCGTCTCTGCAGCTCTGTGAAGAGAAAATGGCGCTGATGAGAGCTGTGAGGGCTAAGCCCCACCCCCTTCATGATGCGCTTCAGCCCCGCTATTTTTCAAAATAATTATGCTGGCGGGGGTAAGGATTTTGTGCCTAGGCACTCCAATCGCACTTTGCCAGTCTCAACTGAGGATTTTTATGCTGCCCAGGGCGCCCCCCCCCCCCCCCCCCCGCGCCCTGCACCCTGTAGTGCCGCTGTGTGTGGGAGCATGGCGTGCAGCGCGACCGCTGTGCGGTACCTCAGAAGCTGTCACTGAAGTCTTCTATCTTCTTCTACTCACCTGTCTGGGAATGATCCCCTAGGCGTACCTAGTGTTCCAAACCCTCAGGAGCTAATGATGTCCAGTAGCCTAAGAAGCAGAGCCTTTAACTCACAGAAGTAGGTCTGCTTCTCTCCCCTCACTCCCACGAAGCAGGGAGCCTGTTGCCAGCAGGTCACCCTGAAAATAATAAACCTAACATAAAGTATTATCCGAGAAACTCAGTAGAGCTCCTCAGTGTGCATCCAGTCTCACTGGGCACAATTCTAAACTGGGGTCTGGAGGAGGGGCATGGAGGGAGGAGCCAGTTCACACCCCTTTCAAAGTCTTAAAGTGCCCATGTCTCCTGCGGATCCCGTCTATACCCCATGGTTATTATGGTGTCCCCAGCATACTCTAGGACGTATGAGAAATAAACAGTGTCAGCTTTAGGCTGAAGTTATCCCTGTGTTTGCAAGTTTCCTCCAGGTTCTCCCACACTCTCAGGGGGTCATTCTGAGTTGATCGCTGGCTGCTTTCGGTCGCTGTGCAGCGATGAGGCAAAAAAAATGGCACTTCTGCGCATGCGTATGCGGCGCAATGCGCATGCGCGTCGTACTTTAACAACGGGCGATGTAGTTTCACACAGGGTCTAGCGAAGCTTTTCAGTCGCACTGCTGGCCACAGAGTGATTGACATGAAGTGGGCATTTCTGGATGTCAACTAACCATTTTCAGGGAGTGTTCGAAAAAACGCAGACGTGCCAGGAAAAACGCAGGCGTGGCTGGGCGAACGCAGGGCGTGTTTGTGACGTCATCCTGAAGTCATCACAAGTGCTGAGTAGGTTTTGAGCTACTCTAAAACTGCACAAAAAAACTTTGCCGCCGCTCTGCGATCCTTACGTTCGCACTTCTGCTGAGCTAAAATACACTCCCAGTGGGAGGCGGCATAGCGTTTGCACGGCTGCTAAAAACTGCTAGCGAGCGAACAACTCGGAATGACCACCTGAAATCAAACTGATTGGACGGTTCAAATTTCTCTGTACAGTGCTGTGTAACGCAGTGGTGCTGTGTAATGCAGTACGGTGCTGTGTAACGCAACGGTGCTATGTAAGGCAGTACAGTGCTGTGTAAGGCAGCGGTGCTATGTAACACAATACAGTGCTGCATAACGCAGCGGTGCTATGTAACGCAGTACAGTGCTGTGTAATGCAGTACAGTGCTATGAGCTGTCTACTGAAGTAGTGCTACGTAACGCAGTACAGTGCTGTGTAACGCAGTACAGTGCTGTGTAACGCAGTGGTGCTATGTAACGCAGTACAGTGCTGTGAGATGTCTACCGAAGTGGTGCTATGTAACGCAGTACAGTGCTGTGTAACACAGTTGTGCACTGTAACGCAGTACAGTGCTGTGAGCTGTCTACTGAAGTGGTGCTGTGTAACGCAGTACAGCGCTGTGTAACGCAGTGGTGCACTGTAACGCAGTACAGTGCTGTGAGCTGTCTACTGAAGGGGTGCACTGTAACGCAGTGCAGTGCTGTGAGCTGTCTACTGAAGTGGTGCTATGTAACGCAGTACAGTGCTATGTAATGCAGTACGGTGCTGTGTAATGCAGTATGGTGCTGTGTAACGCAACGGTGCTATGTAAGGCAGTACAGTGCTGTGTAAGGCAGCGGTGCTATGTAACGCAGTACAGTGCTGTGTAACGCAGTAGTGCTACGTAACGTAGTACAGTGCTGTGTAACGCAGTACAGTGCTGTGTAACGCAGTACAGTGCTGTGTAATGCAGTACAGTGCTGTGTAACGCAGTGGTGCTACGTAACGCAGTACAGTGCTGTGTAATGCAGTACAGTGCTGTGAGCTGTCTACTGAAGTGGTGCTGTGTAACGCAGTACAGCGCTGTGTAACGCAGTGGTGCACTGTAACGCAGTACAGTGCTGTGAGCTGTCTACTGAAGGGGTGCACTGTAACGCAGTACAGTGCTGTGAGCTGTCTACTGAAGTGGTGCTATGTAACGCAGTACAGTGCTATGTAATGCAGTACGGTGCTGTGTAATGCAGTATGGTGCTGTGTAACGCAACGGTGCTATGTAAGGCAGTACAGTGCTGTGTAAGGCAGCGGTGCTATGTAACGCAGTACAGTGCTGTGTAACACAGTAGTGCTACGTAACGCAGTACAGTGCTGTGTAACGCAGTACAGTGCTGTGTAACGCAGTGGTGCTACGTAACGCAGTACAGTGCTGTGTAATGCAGTACAGTGCTGTGTAACGCAGTGGTGCTATGTAACGCAGTACACTGATGTGTAATGTAGTACAGTGCTGTGTAACGCTGTACAGTGCAATTGCAATGTTTTTCTTTTAAAGCGCACCCAGATATATACAGATGTTTATGCTAGTTTGCATAATGGGAGAGTTGTGCACTGTAACGCAGTTGTGCACTGTAACGCAGTACAGTGCTGTGAGCTGTCTACTGAAGTGGTGCTGTGTAACGCAGTACAGCGCTGTGTAACGCAGTGGTGCACTGTAACGCAGTACAGTGCTGTGAGCTGTCTACTGAAGGGGTGCACTGTAACGCAGTGCAGTGCTGTGAGCTGTCTACTGAAGTGGTGCTATGTAACGCAGTACAGTGCTATATAATGCAGTACGGTGCTGTGTAATGCAGTATGGTGCTGTGTAACGCAACGGTGCTATGTAAGGCAGTACAGTGCTGTGTAAGGCAGCGGTGCTATGTAACGCAGTACAGTGCTGTGTAACGCAGTAGTGCTACGTAACGTAGTACAGTGCTGTGTAACGCAGTACAGTGCTGTGTAACGCAGTACAGTGCTGTGTAATGCAGTACAGTGCTGTGTAACGCAGTGGTGCTACGTAACGCAGTACAGTGCTGTGTAATGCAGTACAGTGCTGTGAGATGTCTACTGAAGTGGTGCTATGTAACGCAGTACAGTGCTGTGTAACACAGTTGTGCACTGTAACGCAGTACAGTGCTGTGAGCTGTCTACTGAAGTGGTGCTGTGTAACGCAGTACAGCGCTGTGTAACGCAGTGGTGCACTGTAACGCAGTACAGTGCTGTGAGCTGTCTACTGAAGGGGTGCACTGTAACGCAGTACAGTGCTGTGAGCTGTCTACTGAAGTGGTGCTATGTAACGCAGTACAGTGCTATGTAATGCAGTACGGTGCTGTGTAATGCAGTATGGTGCTGTGTAACGCAACGGTGCTATGTAAGGCAGTACAGTGCTGTGTAAGGCAGCGGTGCTATGTAACGCAGTACAGTGCTGTGTAACGCAGTAGTGCTACGTAACGCAGTACAGTGCTGTGTAACGCAGTACAGTGCTGTGTAACGCAGTACAGTGCTGTGTAACGCAGTACAGTGCTGTGTAACGCAGTGGTGCTACGTAACGCAGTACAGTGCTGTGTAATGCAGTACAGTGCTGTGTAACGCAGTGGTGCTATGTAACGCAGTACACTGATGTGTAATGTAGTACAGTGCTGTGTAACGCTGTACAGTGCAATTGCAATGTTTTTCTTTTAAAGCGCACCCAGATATATACAGATGTTTATGCTAGTTTGCATAATGGGAGAGAATGCAATTATTGGTGCAGAATTACTAGGCATACCCCTAGCGCTGAGCCACTTTCGGCTGTAGTATTAAGTGACTGTGGGCCTGATTTAGATATGTACGAAAATGCATTAGTAGCTGCAAAATTTGTACCCTGGGAATTGTAACAAGGGGGGTCATTCCGAGTTGTTCGCTCAGTATTTTTTTTCGCATCGCAGCGATTTTCCGCTTAGTGCGCATGCGCAATGTCCGCAGTGCGACTGCGCCAAGTAAATTTGCTATGCAGTTAGGTATTTTACTCACGGCATTACAAGGTTTTTTCTTCGTTCTGGTGATCGTAGTGTGATTGACAGGAAGTGGGTGTTTCTGGGCGGAAACTGGCCGTTTTATGGGTGTGTGCGGAAAAATGCTACCGTTTCTGGGAAAAACGCGGGAGTGGCTGGAGAAACGGAGGAGTGTCTGGGCGAACGCTGGGTGTGTTTGTGACGTCAAACCAGGAACGACAAGCACTGAACTGATCGCAGATGCCGAGTAAGTCTGGAGCTACTCAGAAACTGCTAAGAGAGGTGTAATCGCAATATTGCGAATACGTCGTTCGCAATTTTAAGAAGCTAAGATTCACTCCCAGTAGGCGGCGGCTTAGCGTGAGTAAATCTGCTAAAAGCAGCTTGCGAGCGAACAACTCGGAATGAGGGCCAAGGCACGTATTAAGTTCTGCGTATTAAGGGGGTAATTCCAAGTTGATTGCAGCAGGACATTTTTTAGCAATTGGGCAAAACCATGTGCACTGCAGGGGGGGCAGATGTAACATGTGCACAGAGAGTTAGATTTGGGTGGGGTGTGTTCAATCTGCAATCTAAATTGCAGTGTAAATATAAAGCAGCCAGTATTTACCCTGCACAGAAACAAAATAACCCACCCAAATCTAACTCTCTCTGCAAATGTTATATCTGCCTCCCCTGCAGTGCACATGGTTTTGCCCAACTGCTAAAAAATTTGCTGCTGCGATCAACTTGGAATTACCCCCTAAGTTCTACGTATCCCTCGGTTGTGCAGCCTGGCTGCAAAAAGTAATCTCAGTCACAGGCTGAGACATACCACCGAAAACAGTTGCGGCACGCCTGGGATTTTGCCACCGCTCCCCCATTACCACCCTCAAATGCTCCCTGACTGTAAAACATATTGCGAATAAATTCTCTCTTCGTCCTCAAAACCACTGCGGAACATGCACAGACCACAGATGGCCCAGGTACTTTTGGGGGGGCGTGGTCTAGTTGCAGGAGGCAAGGCCATGCTGAGCGCAGATGTGGGGGTGGGGACACTATCGTGCCTCTCAGCCAGGGGCAAATCCAGGGGGAGGCACAATCAGTGTGATGACCCCCCTTCCCCCTCGCCCACGCACAGACAGAAGAGACTGCTGCTGCTTCATCATAGCAGCCTCCCTGTACCCACCACCAGAGCAGCCACCAGGGGGGGACTACGGGGACTGATTTCCCGGGCACTTACAGAGAGGGGGGCCCACCTCTGGCTCCTGCCGCCAATACCAGCAGCAGCCTTATCTGCGCATCAGCTCTCTGTAAACTGTTCCTGTAGGTCCGCATTACTCCACCTATATGTAACGTCAGAATGTATGACATCACATAGGGGTGGAGCAGTGCGACAGGGGGGGGATCTGTCTATTTTGTCAGTCCCGGGCCCCATAATTTCTCATGGCAGCCCTGCCCACCACTTCCCTGCCAACAGCCTGGAGAACGAAGCTGCTGATGACTGGTAAGAGAGGTGGGGGAGCGGGGGCGAATTATATGTAAAACATAGTGAAATGATTTGCGCATGCACAATGCCACTGTAGCGCGGATGGCATAGTACGGGACGGGGTGGGATAATGGATATTACTGGGGGCGGGGCTTGGAGAAGTCAGGAACTTAACGTGTTGCTACATTTACACACACAGTATCCTGATTGTTGGAGGCAGAGACCACCTTCAATGATCAAGACGCCTGAGGCAGAGAGCTGCAGCCAGGGATGGCGCAGCTCTTGGCATATTTATTTTTTTCTTAAAAAGCAACTATCGAAACACCATTGGATCATTACCTTTTGATAGCGGCAAACATCGGAAGGCCGCCATCGAATGGTAAAAACACTACCATCACAAGAAAAACATTGATGGTTGACAAACATCGACCACTGATGTCCATCCCGAAATAGTACCCACAAACTCGACGGCAGACAGCTGATAATCTCTCAAATGCAGAAAATAGGGCTGCCATATTTCTATTAATCAGGGCCTGTGATCGTGTTCTGCTCCAGACTGATATTCCAATTGTACTGGTTGAGTGGAATCATTAGGTTATTGCATCTGGAAAATGAGCGTGGATAAAAGGTGGCGGAGCGTTTACACAGCGTGGAAAAGGGTTATAATAGCGGACTGTGTGTTTGTGTCACTGTGGAAAATAATCAGCTTTTTATAGAGTTTACAGTGGATCAGTGACACCTAACACCAGTTCTGAGCTCTGTCTTGTTCTCTGGCATGTGACGGCTCTCCAGAGGCCGCTGGGAAATCCCACAGTCCCGGCATGCTGCAGATATTACACCTAAGTACTATGTATATAAACTCAGGGACAATATATTGTTACTATACACAAGTCAAATTACATTTTGTTTACTATATACATGTATTTGTCATCAGTTATATTTGGTGGTTAGTGATGTCACTTGTGTCACATGACTCAGTGAGAAAGTGCTCTGTGACAGGACATACGGTATATATGTCCGTAATGGAAAAACCTACCTGGCTATGAGGTCACTTATATACGTGCAACTTGCTCTGTTTCACATTGAGACTTGTGCTTTATAGAAGAAAAAAATCCTGTTTTTGCTAATGAAATAAACATGTTAAAAGCGTCAAACCCCATATTATTCTGTGGATAAGAGAGGAGAAGGTCCCAGGGAAAGTGACATGATCCCACAGTATGTATGGGGTATCAAGGCAATTATTGTCAGGGCACAAGGTGCCTGGGGTGAGAGGATGAGGACGGATATCAGGGAAGAGGCAGATTATCCTAACCGACAGTTAGGAAAAGGATACATTCTATTATAGTACCAATTAATTTATATCATATTATGCCACTGCTTCTATCCTACACAGTCCTGCCATCACTGACACATCCATCATCTCTTGATATACTCTGTGCTGCTGGGGGACCCTGCTCCTCCCACTATATAACTCTCAGTCTGTGGCTTCCTGCTGCCTCCATTCCCCTCCTCACATCATGTCACTGCCCCTGTCACATGCAGCCCTGTCCTCACTAACATCACTCATCTCCTGATATACTCTGTGCTACTGGGGACCCTGCTCCTCCCACTATATAACTCTCAGTCTGTGGATTCCTGCTGCCTCCATTCCCCTCCTCACATCATGTCACTGCTCCTGTCACATGCAGCCCTGTCCTCACTGACACATCACTCGTCTCCTGACATACTCTGTGCTGCTGGGGATCCTGCTCCTCACACTATATAACTCTCAGTCTGTGGCTTCCTGCTGCATACCCTCCAACTGTACCTTTTTGGCCGGTACAGTACCGTTTTTTTAAGGTCTGTACCAGCCAAAAAGGGCTTTGTACCGATTTTTGACTTACTGCATCACCATTGAAAGTATAGGAAAGGGGGTGTGGGCACGCCCCTTTTACCCGTGGCCACGCCCCATTCCCTTATTTGTACCGGTTTTTAAGTGTAAAATGTTGGAGGGTATGCTGCTGCCTCCATTCCCCTCCTCACATCATGTCACTGCCCCTGTCACATGCAGTCCTGTCCTCACTGACACATCACTCATCTCCTGATATACTCTGTGCTGCTGGTCACCCTGCTGCTCCCACTATATAACTCTCAGTCTGTGGCTTCCTGCTACCTCCATTCCCCTCCTCACATCATGTCACTGCCCCTGTCACATGCAGCCCTGTCCTCACTGACACATCACTCATCTCCTGATATACTCTGTGCTGCTGGGGATCCTGCTTCTCCCACTATATAACTCTCAGTCTCCAGCTTCCTGCTGCCTCCATTCCCCTCCTCACATCATGTCACTGCCCCTGTCACATGCAGCCCTGTCCTCACTGACACATCACTCATCTCCTGATATACTCTGTGCTGCTGGGGACCCTGCTCCTTCCACTATATAACTCTCAGTCTGTGGCTTCCTGCTGCCTCCATTCCCCTCCTCACATCATGTTACTGCCCCTGTCACATGCAGCCCTGTCCTCACTGACACATCACTCATCTCCTGATATACTCTGTGCTGCTGGGGACCCTGCTCCTTCCACTATATAACTCTCAGTCTGTGGCTTCCTGCTGCCTCCATTCCCCTCCTCACATCATGTCACTGCCCCTGTCACATGCAGTCCTGTCCTCACTGACACATCACTCATCTCCTGATATACTCTGTGCTGCTGGTCACCCTGCTGCTCCCACTATATAACTCTCAGTCTGTGGCTTCCTGCTACCTCCATTCCCCTCCTCACATCATGTCACTGCCCCTGTCACATGCAGCCCTGTCCTCACTGACACATCACTCATCTCCTGATATACTCTGTGCTGCTGGGGATCCTGCTTCTCCCACTATATAACTCTCAGTCTCCAGCTTCCTGCTGCCTCCATTCCCCTCCTCACATCATGTCACTGCCCCTGTCACATGCAGCCCTGTCCTCACTGACACATCACTCATCTCCTGATATACTCTGTGCTGCTGGGGACCCTGCTCCTTCCACTATATAACTCTCAGTCTGTGGCTTCCTGCTGCCTCCATTCCCCTCCTCACATCATGTCACTGCCCCTGTCACATGCAGCCCTGTCCTCACAGACACATCTCTCATCTCCTGACATACTCTGTGCTGCTGGGGACCCTGCTCCTTCCACTATATAACTCTCAGTCTGTGGCTTCCTGCTGCCTCCATTCCCCTCCTCACATCATGTCACTGTCCCTGTCACATGCAGCCCTGTCCTCACAGACACATCTCTCATCTCCTGACATACTCTGTGCTGCTGGGGACCCTGCTCCTTCCACTATATAACTCTCAGTCTGTGGCTTCCTGCTGCGTCCATTCCCCTCCTCACATCATGTCACTGCCCCTGTCACATGCAGCCCTGTCCTCACTGACACATCACGCATCTCCTGATATACTCTGTGCTGCTGGGGATCCTGCTCCTTCCACTATATAACTCTGTCTGTGACTTCCTGCTGCCTCCATTCCCCTCCTCACATCATGTCACTGCCCCTGTCACATGCAGCCCTGTCCTCACTGTCACATCACTCATCTCCTGATATACTCTGTGCTGCTGGGGAACCTGCTCCTCCCACTATATAACTCTCAGTCTGTGGCTTCCTGCTGCCTCCATTCCCCTCCTCACATCATGTCACTGCCCCTGTCACATGCAGCCCTGTCCTCACTGACACATCACTCATCTCCTGATATACTCTGTGCTGCTGGGGATCCAGCTCCTTCCACTATATAACTCTCAGTCTGTGGCTTCCTGCTGCGTCCATTCCCCTCCTCACATCATGTCACTGCCCCTGTCACATGCAGCCCTGTCCTCACAGACACATCTCTCATCTCCTGACATACTCTGTGCTGCTGGGGACCCTGCTCCTTCCACTATATAACTCTGTCTGTGGCTTCCTGCTGCCTCCATTCCCCTCCTCACATCATGTCACTGCCCCTGTCACATGCAGCCCTGTCCTCACAGACACATCTCTCATCTCCTGACATACTCTGTGCTGCTGGGGACCCTGCTCCTTCCACTATATAACTCTCAGTCTGTGGCTTCCTGCTGCGTCCATTCACCTCCTCACATCATGTCACTGCCCCTGTCACATGCAGCCCTGTCCTCACTGACACATCACTCATCTCCTGATATACTCTGTGCTGCTGGGGATCCTGCTCCTTCCACTATATAACTCTCAGTCTGTGACTTCCTGCTGCCTCCATTCCCCTCCTCACATCATGTCACTGCCCCTGTCACATGCAGCCCTGTCCTCACTGTCACATCATTCATCTCCTGATATACTCTGTGCTGCTGGGGAACCTGCTCCTCCCACTATATAACTCTCAGTCTGTGGCTTCCTGCTACCTCCATTCCCCTCCTCACATCATGTCACTGCCCCTGTCACATGCAGCCCTGTCCTCACTGACACATCACTCATCTCCTGATATACTCTGTGCTGCTGGGGATCCTGCTCCTTCCACTATATAACTCTGTCTGTGACTTCCTGCTGCCTCCATTCCCCTCCTCACATCATGTCACTGCCCGTCACATGCAGCCCTGTCCTCACTGTCACATCACTCATCTCCTGATATACTCTGTGCTGCTGGGGAACCTGCTCCTCCCACTATATAACTCTCAGTCTGTGGCTTCCTGCTGCCTCCATTCCCCTCCTCACATCATGTCACTGCCCCTGTCACATGCAGCCCTGTCCTCACTGACACATCACTCATCTCCTGATATACTCTGTGCTGCTGGGGACCCTGCTCCTTCCACTATATAGCTCTCAGTCTGTGGCTTCCTGCTGACTCCATTCCCCTCCTCACATCATGTCACTGCCCCTGTCACATGCAGCCCTGTCCTCACTGACACATCACTCATCTCCTGATATACTCTGTGCTGCTGGGGACCCTGCTCCTTCCACTATATAACTCTCAGTCTGTGGCTTCCTGCTGCCTCCATTCCCCTCCTCACATCATGTCACTGCCCCTGTCACATGCAGCCCTGTCCTCACTGACACATCACTCATCTCCTGATATACTCTGTGCTGCTGGGGACCCTGCTCCTCCCACTATATAACTCTCAGTCTGTGGCTTCCTGCTGCCCCCATTCCCCTCCTCACATCATGTTACTGCCCCTGTCACATGCAGCCCTGTCCTCACTGACACATCACTCATCTCCTGATATACTCTGTGCTGCTGGGGACCCTGCTCCCCCCACTATATAACTCTCAGTCTGTGACTTCCTGCTGCCTCCATTCCCCTCCTCACATCATGTCACTGCCCCTGTCACATGCAGCCCTGTCCTCACTGACACATCACTCATCTCCTGATATACTCTGTGCTGCTGGAGACCCTGCTCCTCCCACTATATAACTCTCAGTCTGTGGCTTCCTGCTGCCTCCATTTCCCTCCTCACATCATGTCACTGCCCCTGTCACATGCAGCCCTGTCCTCACTGACACATCACTCATCTCCTGATATACTCTGTGCTGCTGGGGACCCTGCTCCTCCCACTATATAACTCTAAGTCTGTGGCTTCCTGCTGCCTCCATTCCCCTCCTCACATCATGTCACTGCCCCTGTCACATGCACCCTGTCCTCACTGACACATCACTCATCTCCTGATATATTCTGTGCTGCTGGGGATCCTGCTCCTTCCACTATATAACTCTCAGTCTGTGGCTTCCTGCTGCCTCCATTCCCCTCCTCACATCATGTCACTGCCCCTGTCACATGCAGCCCTGTCCTCACTGACACATCACTCATCTCCTGATATACTCTGTGCTGCTGGGGACCCTGCTCCTCCCACTATATAACTCTCAGTCTGTGGCTTCCTGCTGCCCCCATTCCCCTCCTCACATCATGTTACTGCCCCTGTCACATGCAGCCCTGTCCTCACTGACACATCACTCATCTCCTGACATACTCTGTGCTGCTGGGGACCCTGCTCCTTCCACTATTTAACTCAGTCTGTGGCTTCCTGCTGCCTCCATTCCCCTCCTCACATCATGTTACTGCCCCTGTCACATGCAGCCCTGTCCTCACTGACACATCACTCATCTCCTGATATACTCTGTGCTGCTGGGGACCCTGCTCCTTCCACTATATAACTCTCAGTCTGTGGCTTCCTGCTGCCTCCATTCCCCTCCTCACATCATGTCACTGCCCCTGTCACATGCAGTCCTGTCCTCACTGACACATCACTCATCTCCTGATATACTCTGTGCTGCTGGTCACCCTGCTGCTCCCACTATATAACTCTCAGTCTGTGGCTTCCTGCTACCTCCATTCCCCTCCTCACATCATGTCACTGCCCCTGTCACATGCAGCCCTGTCCTCACTGACACATCACTCATCTCCTGATATACTCTGTGCTGCTGGGGATCCTGCTTCTCCCACTATATAACTCTCAGTCTCCAGCTTCCTGCTGCCTCCATTCCCCTCCTCACATCATGTCACTGCCCCTGTCACATGCAGCCCTGTCCTCACTGACACATCACTCATCTCCTGATATACTCTGTGCTGCTGGGGACCCCTGCACCTTCCACTATATAACTCTCAGTCTGTGGCTTCCTGCTGCCTCCATTCCCCTCCTCACATCATGTCACTGCCCCTGTCACATGCAGCCCTGTCC
Organism: Pseudophryne corroboree; assembly: GCF_028390025.1. Taxonomy (NCBI): domain Eukaryota; kingdom Metazoa; phylum Chordata; class Amphibia; order Anura; family Myobatrachidae; genus Pseudophryne; species Pseudophryne corroboree. The sequence goes on along the minus strand of NC_086448.1, from coordinate 829,885,956 downwards.
TCACAGACACATCTCTCATCTCCTGACATACTCTGTGCTGCTGGGGACCCTGCTCCTTCCACTATATAACTCTCAGTCTGTGGCTTCCTGCTGCCTCCATTCCCCTCCTCACATCATGTCACTGCCCCTGTCACATGCAGCCCTGTCCTCACTGTCACATCACTCATCTCCTGATATACTCTGTGCTGCTGGGGAACCTGCTCCTCCCACTATATAACTCTCAGTCTGTGGCTTCCTGCTGCCTCCATTCCCCTCCTCACATCATGTCACTGCCCCTGTCACATGCAGCCCTGTCCTCACTGACACATCACTCATCTCCTGATATACTCTGTGCTGCTGGGGATCCAGCTCCTTCCACTATATAACTCTCAGTCTGTGGCTTCCTGCTGCGTCCATTCCCCTCCTCACATCATGTCACTGCCCCTGTCACATGCAGCCCTGTCCTCACTGACACATCACTCATCTCCTGATATACTCTGTGCTGCTGGAGACCCTGCTCCTCCCACTATATAACTCTCAGTCTGTGGCTTCCTGCTGCCTCCATTTCCCTCCTCACATCATGTCACTGCCCCTGTCACATGCAGCCCTGTCCTCACAGACACATCTCTCATCTCCTTACATACTCTGTGCTGCTGGGGACCCTGCTCCTTCCACTATATAACTCTCAGTCTGTGGCTTCCTGCTGCGTCCATTCACCTCCTCACATCATGTCACTGCCCCTGTCACATGCAGCCCTGTCCTCACTGACACATCACTCATCTCCTGATATACTCTGTGCTGCTGGGGACCCTGCTCCTTCCACTATATAGCTCTCAGTCTGTGGCTTCCTGCTGACTCCATTCCCCTCCTCACATCATGTCACTGCCCCTGTCACATGCAGCCCTGTCCTCACTGACACATCACTCATCTCCTGATATACTCTGTGCTGCTGGGGACCCTGCTCCTTCCACTATATAACTCTCAGTCTGTGGCTTCCTGCTGCCTCCATTCCCCTCCTCACATCATGTCACTGCCCCTGTCACATGCAGCCCTGTCCTCACTGACACATCACTCATCTCCTGATATACTCTGTGCTGCTGGGGACCCTGCTCCTTCCACTATATAACTCTCAGTCTGTGGCTTCCTGCTGCCCCCATTCCCCTCCTCACATCATGTTACTGCCCCTGTCACATGCAGCCCTGTCCTCACTGACACATCACTCATCTCCTGATATACTCTGTGCTGCTGGGGACCCTGCTCCCCCCACTATATAACTCTCAGTCTGTGGCTTCCTGCTGCCTCCATTCCCCTCCTCACATCATGTCACTGCCCCTGTCACATGCACCCTGTCCTCACTGACACATCACTCATCTCCTGATATATTCTGTGCTGCTGGGGATCCTGCTCCTCCCACTATATAACTCTCAGTCTGTGACTTCCTGCTGCCTCCATTCCCCTCCTCACATCATGTCACTGCCCCTGTCACATGCAGCCCTGTCCTCACTGACACATCACTCATCTCCTGATATACTCTGTGCTGCTGGGGACCCTGCTCCTTCCACTATATAACTCTGTCTGTGGCTTCCTGCTGCCTCCATTCCCCTCCTCACATCATGTCACTGCCCCTGTCACATGCAGCCCTGTCCTCACTGACACATCACTCATCTCCTGATATACTCTGTGCTGCTGGGGACCCTGCTCCTCCCACTATATAACTCTCAGTCTGTGGCTTCCTGCTGCCCCCATTCCCCTCCTCACATCATGTTACTGCCCCTGTCACATGCAGCCCTGTCCTCACTGACACATCACTCATCTCCTGACATACTCTGTGCTGCTGGGGACCCTGCTCCTTCCACTATTTAACTCTCAGTCTGTGGCTTCCTGCTGCCTCCATTCCCCTCCTCACATCATGTTACTGCCCCTGTCACATGCAGCCCTGTCCTCACTGACACATCACTCATCTCCTTATATACTCTGTGCTGCTGGGGACCCTGCTCCTTCCACTATATAACTCTCAGTCTGTGGCTTCCTGCTGCCTCCATTCCCCTCCTCACATCATGTCACTGCCCCTGTCACATGCAGTCCTGTCCTCACTGACACATCACTCATCTCCTTATATACTCTGTGCTGCTGGGGACCCTGCTCCTTCCACTATATAACTCTCAGTCTGTGGCTTCCTGCTGCCTCCATTCCCCTCCTCACATCCTGTCACCGCCCCTTTGTGCTTCTGTGTGCTGTGAGCAGGTGTGTGCAGGAGAGCTCCATCAGTGGTAGCTGTGATATCGTGCTGCAGGGAGTTTCCCTGCTGGCTTCCCCAGGGGGATGGATCCTCCTGGGGGAGAGAGCTCCCAGAGTGCAGGCCATGGCTCGGGCCCTAAACCAACAGCCAGACTAAAGACTTCCGGTGCCCTGACAGATTGTGCGGCTGGCCAGTCGGGGACATCCAGAAGAGGCAGCAGTGGCAGTGCTAATGGTGCGGATTCAGTGAGGCAACTGGAGTCGCAGTCAGTTCCCCATAACATACCGGAGGGTGCTGCTCTCCTGTGTGAGGAAACACAGGATCGAGCGGTGGTGGCTGTTACCAGCCCTGTCGGTGTGGCTCTAGTGAAGGAACTAAAGCCTTCAAATCCCCCCAAACTGTCCGAGGGTGCTCCCCCATGTGCCGTAACATGGGGTGGAGTGGCAGCAGCCGCTGTCTGCCCTATGGACAGTGAAGTAGTGGGGGAGGGGATGAAGCCCTTTGATGCCAAAGAGAATGTGCCTGAGTCTCCTGGAAGTACTGATGATGAGGAAGAGACTTTTGACAGCCTCAGTGTGGAGGAGCTGCAGAAAGAATCAAAAAGAATAAGTGCAAGAATCGCTGATAAGAAGAAGAGAAGATACTCTTGCTTTAAATGGGAAAGACCTGTGCTGAGAGAAGCCATCAAGTCGCTTTCTAAAGACCTGGATAAGGTAAAAAGCAAGCTGCATGAAAAGCGGCAAGAGAGAAAAGACAAAGAAATGGCAGCACAAGCAGCAGTGCAAGGGTTACCTGACCAAGCAGCAGAGCATGAGTTACCTGATCAAGCTGCAGCTCAGGTGTTGCAAGTGTCTATGCAGATGAGCTCTCAGGAAGCAGACGGGTGTGGTGTCCAGAGCATGATCACAGAGGCTCCAGTGCAGACAGAAAGCAGTGCACACCCCGGCCTACTGACTGATCTGGAGACTGACAGTGGTGTGCAGGAGAATGCAGGTTTGCCGGTCCATGCGGGATCAGAGGTGCCTACCACATCAGCAGCAGCTCAGCTTGGTCCTGCTCCCCCAGCAGTGGGGCCTCCTTCTGTAGTGATGGCTGCCATGGATGAGCTTGAGGAAGAGGAAAAGCGCACAGACTTCCAATTGCGCATGGAGGTAATCAAAGCAGAACTAATGTTGGCCACAAATGCAGAGAAAATAAAGTTAAAGGTTGGTGTACAAAGTAAATTGGCAAATGTCAGTAATGTGCCAGTGACTGGGGAGGCTCTGGGGGTTAATGCTGGTGGGGACACTGTGCAATCCTGCAGTACAGCACAGGGTATGCCAGCACTAGATAAAAATACTCTATCAGACGGTGGTAAAGACATTATTCAGTCTGTATATGGACAGATGGCTGCCCCAGCCAGGGTCAAGGCTGCTGCTGAATTGATTAGCCAGGAACAAAAGAGGCGCGAAGGGTTAAGCAATATAAATGTGGTTAATGCAAATGCTATTGGAAATGTGAATGAACAGCCTGTTCCCGGTACAATGTCTTATTCTAACGTGGCTGCAAGGCCAAATGTTGTTAATAATGTGTCACCTGTAATGGTCGGGCCTGGTCAGGTCAGTAAAAGAAGAAATCTGTTACAGTTTAAATGGGCAGGAACAGGTGAAGTTCCCACTAAAGAAGTGTTCCTACAAATGATTTTCAGCCTTGGGTTCCATGCCTCGGATCTGTATGCCTGCATCCATCCAGTTAAGACGCCAGATTTTGATGTGAGCTTCCAGTCCTATCAGGGACTGCAGACGTTTTGGACGAAGTGGCAGGCATGCAGATCCGTGGCACCCTACAGTAGTTACAAAACAAACTTGGTCACTAAACAGGATAAAGTTAAACTGACAATCTTGGTTAGGAACGAGTCAATTCCAGCCCAGGATATATTGTTCTGGTTATCCAGATTCTGTACTGTACAGTCCAACTTGATCAAGGTTGGTTTTACAATGGGAGTTTGGGGGGGAGCGTGGTCAGCCATGGTCCAATTAAAAAGTACAGACAGAGGTTTTATACATGTGCCTTCTGCTGCGTATATAGGCCGAGACCGAGTTCAATGTTTTTATTCAGGGCAACCCCGCACCTGCTTCAGATGCGGGGATTTTCGACACATGAGCAGTGATTGTAATGTTACCAAATGTACATTATGTGGGAAAATCGGACATGTTTCCAGGGATTGCAGTAATGTTAAATGTAATTTGTGTGGTGAGGATGGCCATCCTTACAGCAGGTGCCCCTGGGCAAGTCACAATATGGAAAGTGAGAGAGAGCAGAGTGAGGAAACAACTAGGAATAAGAATGAAGGTCAGGGAAAAGAACAGGGACCAGTTTTTGTGGGAGTAAGGACACGGAGTTCTGTAGACAAGGAAGATGCCTTTCAAATGGTGAAAAACGGTAACAATAAAAAAAAGAGGAAAGGTGATGATGAGCAGGTAATCCTTACTAACAGATTTGATGTGCTTTCCACTGATGAGGAAGAGGAGGGTGAGGTGGCAAGGAATGGTGGGGAACCAATTTTTGTACCCAGAGTGAGTAAAAGAAAAGCAAAACAGAATAAAAAAACATCTGAAGGGGTAACTATTGAAAAGGGTAAAAGTAAAAGAAGGAAAAAGAAAAAACAAGTACTGGTAGAAGATGATAGCGGAGAAAGCGGAGGAGAGGAGGTACAGGAGGGTCTAGAATGGGACCCCATGGGCACAGAGTTGGTGGAAAAAGAGGTGGCCAAGGATTCAGAAGTTGGAAACGGGCATACTCCTATTGATGAAATGGTAATAGAGGAGACTCAAGAGGTAGAGGAAGAAGAGATTAACATGGACTCTTCTGGTTCAATAATTAAGCCGAGTGGGGCACCTGCATGTGATTCACTGGGGGTTCCAGGCTTGACACACAGGTCTGAGCGTAAACCACCAGATCCTGGACCCTCACAGAGTAAGGATGGCCTGTCCCAAGGGTTAGGCAAGGGGGATGGCATGTTGGGTGTCATTGGGGAGAGGGAAACCCCTCCCAAAGGGAAAGAGACACAAGGGGCCGGGTCTTCAAATATGGGGTCAGGGAAAGATGTAAAGGAAAAGTGAGCAAGGTTCTGCTTCTATAACCAAAAGAAACATGGATCCCCAACCCATACGATGTGCCACCATTAATGTGGCTTCCGTAATTTCCGAACGTGCTCGTTTTCTGGCCTTTGATTTTTTCAATACGATTGAGATTGACTTTTTATTTTTGCAAGAGACTAGAATTACTAAGTTGGACACTCTCCACAAGGTGAAGCGTGAGTGGAGGCGTGGGCCTTCTTACTGGTCTCTTGCGGCCGAGCCGTACGGTGGGGTGGCAGTACTTTTTACTGGTATGGTAACCGTGCACAAGGTTATAGAATTACAGGCAGGTAGGTGTATGATTTTGGATGTCAACCTGAGGGGACATGACCTGAGACTCATTAACATTTATGGGCCACAGTCTTCATGGGACAGGAAATGTCTCTTCAGGGAGATAAAACCGTTCCTTTTTACGGCCCAGCAGATTGTCTTTGGAGGTGATTTCAACACCATTATCAGGCCAAAAGACAGGGGAGGTTCAAGGACAACATTGGGTCCTGATTCCAATTTTTTAGTTAGCATGGTTAGACAGGCCGGTCTGGTGGATGTGCATGTTCGCCATTTCCCAGACCTCACGGGTTACACCTATTTTAGTGGTAGTCGTAGGTCTAGGATAGATAGGTTTTTTGTTAAGGGAACTTCGAAAACTTTGCCTCCAGAGGTAAAGCTAGTAGAGTTCTCTGATCACGCTTTTCTCTCTATTACTTTGAATGCTTCAAAAGCTACTCAGAAAGGACGGGGCCTATGGCGCTTGAGCTCTGAGCTCCTAAAGGAAGAAAGGGTTAGACAATCCTTTAGAGACTTCTTTCAATCCCAGGAAACACTTTTGGAGGCGGGTTGGAGTAGATCTGAGTGGTGGGAAGATACTAAAAAGAGAATTCGGAGACTCTTCAGTAGGCTGGTAGCAAAAAAGAACTTGATAAGACGGAATATCTATCAGAACCTGAGAAGGAAATTAGATTTCTTAATCTCTGAGTGTGGAGATAGTGGGGAAATCTCCCGGGTGAAGGCTCAGATGAAGGAATATCAGTATAACCGGCTGGATTCCTTGGTTCTGGAGAGGGATTTTGGAAAGTACCACTCACCTGATCCCTACCAGAGCTGTGGAAAATCAGTTGAGGTGAAGGAGGTGAGGGGTCTGTATGACAGACAGGGTGTCCTTCAAGAGGACAAGGAAGGCATCCTGAATGTTATTGGATCCTATTACTCCGATCTTTTGTCTGAGCAGCCACTTATCAGAGAGAGGATGGAAACATTTCTAAGGGAGACTCCTGGTCTTCGTAACCCAGATGCCTCTTTTGAAACTTTGGGTAATAATGTGACAGCAGAGGAAATCAGGAAGGCGATTGATGGGTTAAATTTAAAGAAGTCTCCAGGCCCAGATGGGTTAACATCTGAGTTTTATATAGCTTTTGCAGACCTCTTGATTCCCCGCCTTGTAGAAGTATATAATGAGTGCCTGGACGAGGGAATTCTCCCTCCTTCTATGAGGTTATCTGCTCTCATATTGTTGTCCAAAGGTAAGGATCCATCTCGCATTGAGAACTGGCGCCCCATCGCCCTTCTCAATACAGATAGAAAGATTTTGGCAAAAGTACTTTTTAATAGGTTGTTGGAATTTTCTGAACAACTGCTTTCTCCATCTCAGCACTGTACTGTGAAGGGCCGCAGCACCTTTAGTGCAGTCCTTGGCGTCCGGGAGGCCATAGAGCGGTGCCGTGCTGAGAAATGGGGAAAGTACTTGCTGGCATTAGATCAGTCTAAGGCTTTTGACCGAGTAAATCATGAGTACCTGTGGGCCTTGCTTGAAAGGTATGGTTTTCCAGTCAGGGTGGTGAATTGGCTAAGAACAATATACAGTAAGGCCGAGAGCTTCCCACTTGTTAATGGTTGGGTGGGTCCTACCTTTGGCGTGAGCTCTGGTGTTCGTCAGGGATGCCCCCTGAGCCCCCTTCTATATGTATTCGCGATCGATCCCTTCATCAGAAGGGTAGAGAACGGTGCAGTGGGAGGAGTGCAGCTGGGACCGGAGTTCCCTCTGAAGGTAGTGGCTTACGCAGATGATGTCACAGTGGTTCTGTCATCAGTGGCAGAGGCACGTGAAGTAGAAAATCTCATCTGTGAATACTCTGAAGCTTCATGCTCCAGAATAAACCATGAGAAGTGTGACGTTTTCTGGATGGGGGAGGAAGGCGAGGAATTCTGCCTTCCGGACAGCCTCCCCCTGGCCAGTTCACAGATAAAGATTTTAGGCATCTGTTTCGACCATGGTGACTATGCCACTCTAAATTGGGAGAGAACTCTGGAAAATGCTGCCCGGAAAGTAGAGAGCTGGAAGAGATGGAAATTCTCTTACAGGGAAAAGGTTGACTTGTGCAAAACCTACCTGATCCCGATCTTTCTGTACGTCAGCTATGTGTGCTTCTTGCCTCAATCTTTATGGACCAAATTGAACTCTCTGTTCTTTATGTTACTTTGGGGGAACAGAATAAATATAGTCAAGAGGGGCATCACTTATAAGTCGAGGAAAGACGGGGGTTTGAGTATGGTCAACCCTGTGGTCTTTTTTGTAACAACCTTTGTAAAACTTAATTTTGGGAGCCTACTGTTAGAGACTCCCCCTCGATGGGCAAGTGGCTTTGAGATCTGGGTGTCTCCCTTCCTCAGGTTTTGGTTAGAAGGGGGCCAAGTGAAGAGTCCCCAAATTCGGCATGGGTATCTCCCGATCTACGTTATCCAGTGCTTGAAAGTGATAAAGCGTTGGGGACTGGAAGTGGGGGAAGTCAAAAGTCTTTCCAGGAAGGAGTTGGGGGAGAGGATTTTGCGAACCCACTTTCATGTTCCGCTGTCACTAAGGGATTGCCCGAGTGATGTCGCTTCAGCAGGGTTGGCTCTGATTAATTCGGAGAGAATACCGCTGAAGTTCAGAGATATTGCTTGGCTTTCTTTCCACGGGAAGCTTTACGTAAAGGGGAACATGATGTGGAGAAATGCCAGTGATCGTGGTTGTCCACGGGAGGAATGTCTAGGGGAGGTGGAGACAATGGACCATTTCTTCATCAGGTGCCCCTTTAACGTAGAAATTTACAAGAGAGTTTCAAGAGCTTTACGTATCCCGTGCCTTTCGGGGCTTAGTTACCCTGAGTGGGCTTATGGAGCATTCAAAAGATATGGTAGATTTAATTTGACCACCATTTTTTTAGTCAGTTTAGCAGTTAGATATCACACTTGGATGGCACGGTGTCAGGTGTCCATAAGAAATAAAGTCCTTCCCTGTGAAGTGGTGGTGGATTTAATTCTGCACGAGGTGGAAAGGATGATGGTCCTGGATAAGGAGAGGATGGATGCTGTCAGCTGGTCTCGTTGGTGGGGCCACCTGAAACCCCCTTGAGTGGGTGAAGAAGTCCTCTCTAAATCTAGCTTTAGGGTCTTTTCTTCCTTTCACATCCCATAGATTTTGAGTACTTTCATGTTTTGTGGAATAGGTTTGCATACATTTAACTAGATTTGCTCAGTTTTTCTTAAACATAAGTGTGTAGATTTGGGTGGAGTGTTGGTGAGGGTGGTGGTTGGTTTGGAGTATTATTTCTGAATATTTATATATACAGTGTATATTATTTATTCAAGGGATGTAAATTTGAGTTGTTTGTTAATCATCATCATTATTATTATTATTATTATTATTATTTTGTATAATGTATTTATATATTTGTTTTATTCTGTATATATTGTAAATTTTGATGCAAGTTTTAAATAAAAAACATTTCCTGATATACTCTGTGCTGCTGGTCACCCTGCTGCTCCCACTATATAACTCTCAGTCTGTGGCTTCCTGCTACCTCCATTCCCCTCCTCACATCATGTCACTGCCCCTGTCACATGCAGCCCTGTCCTCACTGACACATCACTCATCTCCTGATATACTCTGTGCTGCTGGGGATCCTGCTTCTCCCACTATATAACTCTCAGTCTCCAGCTTCCTGCTGCCTCCATTCCCCTCCTCACATCATGTCACTGCCCCTGTCACATGCAGCCCTGTCCTCACTGACACATCACTCATCTCCTGATATACTCTGTGCTGCTGGGGACCCTGCACCTTCCACTATATAACTCTCAGTCTGTGGCTTCCTGCTTCCTCCATTCCCCTCCTCACATCATGTCACTGCCCCTGTCACATGCAGCCCTGTCCTCACAGACACATCTCTCATCTCCTGACATACTCTGTGCTGCTGGGGACCCTGCTCCTTCCACTATATAACTCTCAGTCTGTGGCTTCCTGCTGCCTCCATTCCCCTCCTCACATCATGTCACTGTCCCTGTCACATGCAGCCCTGTCCTCACAGACACATCTCTCATCTCCTGACATACTCTGTGCTGCTGGGGACCCTGCTCCTTCCACTATATAACTCTCAGTCTGTGGCTTCCTGCTGCGTCCATTCCCCTCCTCACATCATGTCACTGCCCCTGTCACATGCAGCCCTGTCCTCACTGACACATCACTCATCTCCTGATATACTCTGTGCTGCTGGGGATCCTGCTCCTTCCACTATATAACTCTCAGTCTGTGACTTCCTGCTGCCTCCATTCCCCTACTCACATCATGTCACTGCCCCTGTCACATGCAGCCCTGTCCTCACTGTCACATCACTCATCTCCTGATATACTCTGTGCTGCTGGGGAACCTGCTCCTCCCACTATATAACTCTCAGTCTGTGGCTTCCTGCTGCCTCCATTCCCCTCCTCACATCATGTCACTGCCCCTGTCACATGCAGCCCTGTCCTCACTGACACATCACTCATCTCCTGATATACTCTGTGCTGCTGGGGATCCAGCTCCTTCCACTATATAACTCTCAGTCTGTGGCTTCCTGCTGCGTCCATTCCCCTCCTCACATCATGTCACTGCCCCTGTCACATGCAGCCCTGTCCTCACAGACACATCTCTCATCTCCTGACATACTCTGTGCTGCTGGGGACCCTGCTCCTTCCACTATATAACTCTCAGTCTGTGGCTTCCTGCTGCGTCCATTCACCTCCTCACATCATGTCACTGCCCCTGTCACATGCAGCCCTGTCCTCACTGACACATCACTCATCTCCTGATATACTCTGTGCTGCTGGGGATCCTGCTCCTTCCACTATATAACTCTGTCTGTGACTTCCTGCTGCCTCCATTTCCCTCCTCACATCATGTCACTGCCCCTGTCACATGCAGCCCTGTCCTCACTGACACATCACTCATCTCCTGATATACTCTGTGCTGCTGGGGACCCTGCTCCTCCCACTATATAACTCTAAGTCTGTGGCTTCCTGCTGCCTCCATTCCCCTCCTCACATCATGTCACTGCCCCTGTCACATGCACCCTGTCCTCACTGACACATCACTCATCTCCTGATATATTCTGTGCTGCTGGGGATCCTGCTCCTCCCACTATATAACTCTCAGTCTGTGACTTCCTGCTGCCTCCATTCCCCTCCTCACATCATGTCACTGCCCCTGTCACATGCAGCCCTGTCCTCACTGACACATCACTCATCTCCTGATATACTCTGTGCTGCTGGGGACCCTGCTCCTTCCACTATATAACTCTCAGTCTGTGGCTTCCTGCTGCCTCCATTCCCCTCCTCACATCATGTCACTGCCCCTGTCACATGCAGCCCTGTCCTCACTGACACATCACTCATCTCCTGATATACTCTGTGCTGCTGGGGACCCTGCTCCTCCCACTATATAACTCTCAGTCTGTGGCTTCCTGCTGCCCCCATTCCCCTCCTCACATCATGTTACTGCCCCTGTCACATGCAGCCCTGTCCTCACTGACACATCACTCATCTCCTGACATACTCTGTGCTGCTGGGGACCCTGCTCCTTCCACTATTTAACTCTCAGTCTGTGGCTTCCTGCTGCCTCCATTCCCCTCCTCACATCATGTTACTGCCCCTGTCACATGCAGCCCTGTCCTCACTGACACATCACTCATCTCCTGATATACTCTGTGCTGCTGGGGACCCTGCTCCTTCCACTATATAACTCTCAGTCTGTGGCTTCCTGCTGCCTCCATTCCCCTCCTCACATCATGTCACTGCCCCTGTCACATGCAGCCCTGTCCTCACAGACACATCTCTCATCTCCTGACATACTCTGTGCTGCTGGGGACCCTGCTCCTTCCACTATATAACTCTCAGTCTGTGGCTTCCTGCTGCCTCCATTCCCCTCCTCACATCATGTCACTGTCCCTGTCACATGCAGCCCTGTCCTCACAGACACATCTCTCATCTCCTGACATACTCTGTGCTGCTGGGGACCCTGCTCCTTCCACTATATAACTCTCAGTCTGTGGCTTCCTGCTGCGTCCATTCCCCTCCTCACATCATGTCACTGCCCCTGTCACATGCAGCCCTGTCCTCACTGTCACATCACTCATCTCCTGATATACTCTGTGCTGCTGGGGAACCTGCTCCTCCCACTATATAACTCTCAGTCTGTGGCTTCCTGCTGCCTCCATTCCCCTCCTCACATCATGTCACTGCCCCTGTCACATGCAGCCCTGTCCTCACTGACACATCACTCATCTCCTGATATACTCTGTGCTGCTGGGGATCCAGCTCCTTCCACTATATAACTCTCAGTCTGTGGCTTCCTGCTGCGTCCATTCCCCTCCTTACATCATGTCACTGCCCCTGTCACATGCAGCCCTGTCCTCACAGACACATCTCTCATCTCCTGACATACTCTGTGCTGCTGGGGACCCTGCTCCTTCCACTATATAACTCTGTCTGTGGCTTCCTGCTGCCTCCATTCCCCTCCTCACATCATGTCACTGCCCCTGTCACATGCAGCCCTGTCCTCACAGACACATCTCTCATCTCCTGACATACTCTGTGCTGCTGGGGACCCTGCTCCTTCCACTATATAACTCTCAGTCTGTGGCTTCCTGCTACCTCCATTCCCCTCCTCACATCATGTCACTGCCCCTGTCACATGCAGCCCTGTCCTCACTGACACATCACTCATCTCCTGATATACTCTGTGCTGCTGGGGACCCTGCTCCTTCCACTATATAACTCTCAGTCTGTGGCTTCCTGCTGCGTCCATTCACCTCCTCACATCATGTCACTGCCCCTGTCACATGCAGCCCTGTCCTCACTGACACATCACTCATCTCCTGATATACTCTGTGCTGCTGGGGACCCTGCTCCTTCCACTATATAACTCTCAGTCTGTGGCTTCCTGCTGCCTCCATTCCCCTCCTCACATCATGTCACTGCCCCTGTCACATGCAGTCCTGTCCTCACTGACACATCACTCATCTCCTGATATACTCTGTGCTGCTGGTCACCCTGCTGCTCCCACTATATGACTCTCAGTCTGTGGCTTCCTGCTACCTCCATTCCCCTCCTCACATCATGTCACTGCCCCTGTCACATGCAGCCCTGTCCTCACTGACACATCACTCATCTCCTGATATACTCTGTGCTGCTGGGGACCCTGCTCCCCCCACTATATAACTCTCAGTCTGTGACTTCCTGCTGCCTCCATTCCCCTCCTCACATCATGTCACTGCCCCTGTCACATGCACCCTGTCCTCACTGACACATCACTCATCTCCTGATATATTCTGTGCTGCTGGGGATCCTGCTCCTCCCACTATATAACTCTCAGTCTGTGACTTCCTGCTGCCTCCATTCCCCTCCTCACATCATGTCACTGCCCCTGTCACATGCAGCCCTGTCCTCACTGACACATCACTCATCTCCTGATATACTCTGTGCTGCTGGGGACCCTGCTCCTTCCACTATATAACTCTCAGTCTGTGGCTTCCTGCTGCCTCCATTCCCCTCCTCACATCATGTCACTGCCCCTGTCACATGCAGCCCTGTCCTCACTGACACCACTCATCTCCTGATATACTCTGTGCTGCTGGGGACCCTGCTCCTCCCACTATATAACTCTCAGTCTGTGGCTTCCTGCTGCCCCCATTCCCCTCCTCACATCATGTTACTGCCCCTGTCACATGCAGCCCTGTCCTCACTGACACATCACTCATCTCCTGACATACTCTGTGCTGCTGGGGACCCTGCTCCTTCCACTATTTAACTCTCAGTCTGTGGCTTCCTGCTGCCTCCATTCCCCTCCTCACATCATGTTACTGCCCCTGTCACATGCAGCCCTGTCCTCACTGACACATCACTCATCTCCTGATATACTCTGTGCTGCTGGGGACCCTGCTCCTTCCACTATATAACTCTCAGTCTGTGGCTTCCTGCTGCCTCCATTCCCCTCCTCACATCATGTCACTGCCCCTGTCACATGCAGTCCTGTCCTCACTGACACATCACTCATCTCCTGATATACTCTGTGCTGCTGGGGACCCTGCTCCTTCCACTATATAGCTCTCAGTCTGTGGCTTCCTGCTGACTCCATTCCCCTCCTCACATCATGTCACTGCCCCTGTCACATGCAGCCCTGTCCTCACTGACACATCACTCATCTCCTGATATACTCTGTGCTGCTGGGGACCCTGCTCCTTCCACTATATAACTCTCAGTCTGTGGCTTCCTGCTGCCTCCATTCCCCTCCTCACATCATGTCACTGCCCCTGTCACATGCAGCCCTGTCCTCACTGACACATCACTCATCTCCTGATATACTCTGTGCTGCTGGGGACCCTGCTCCTCCCACTATATAACTCTCAGTCTGTGGCTTCCTGCTGCCCCCATTCCCCTCCTCACATCATGTTACTGCCCCTGTCACATGCAGCCCTGTCCTCACTGACACATCACTCATCTCCTGATATACTCTGTGCTGCTGGGGACCCTGCTCCCCCCACTATATAACTCTCAGTCTGTGACTTCCTGCTGCCTCCATTCCCCTCCTCACATCATGTCACTGCCCCTGTCACATGCAGCCCTGTCCTCACTGACACATCACTCATCTCCTGATATATTCTGTGCTGCTGGGGACCCTGCTCCTCCCACTGTATAACTCTCAGTCTGTGGCTTCCTGCTGCCTCCATTCCCCTCCTCACATCATGTCACTGCCCCTGTCACATGCAGCCCTGTCCTCACTGACACATCACTCATCTCCTGATATACTCTGTGCTGCTGGAGACCCTGCTCCTCCCACTATATAACTCTCAGTCTGTGGCTTCCTGCTGCCTCCATTTCCCTCCTCACATCATGTCACTGCCCCTGTCACATGCAGCCCTGTCCTCACTGACACATCACTCATCTCCTGATATACTCTGTGCTGCTGGGGACCCTGCTCCTCCCACTATATAACTCTAAGTCTGTGGCTTCCTGCTGCCTCCATTCCCCTCCTCACATCATGTCACTGCCCCTGTCACATGCACCCTGTCCTCACTGACACATCACTCATCTCCTGATATATTCTGTGCTGCTGGGGATCCTGCTCCTCCCACTATATAACTCTCAGTCTGTGACTTCCTGCTGCCTCCATTCCCCTCCTCACATCATGTCACTGCCCCTGTCACATGCAGCCCTGTCCTCACTGACACATCACTCATCTCCTGATATACTCTGTGCTGCTGGGGACCCTGCTCCTTCCACTATATAACTCTCAGTCTGTGGCTTCCTGCTGCCTCCATTCCCCTCCTCACATCATGTCACTGCCCCTGTCACATGCAGCCCTGTCCTCACTGACACATCACTCATCTCCTGATATACTCTGTGCTGCTGGGGACCCTGCTCCTCCCACTATATAACTCTCAGTCTGTGGCTTCCTGCTGCCCCCATTCCCCTCCTCACATCATGTTACTGCCCCTGTCACATGCAGCCCTGTCCTCACTGACACATCACTCATCTCCTGACATACTCTGTGCTGCTGGGGACCCTGCTCCTTCCACTATTTAACTCTCAGTCTGTGGCTTCCTGCTGCCTCCATTCCCCTCCTCACATCATGTTACTGCCCCTGTCACATGCAGCCCTGTCCTCACTGACACATCACTCATCTCCTTATATACTCTGTGCTGCTGGGGACCCTGCTCCTTCCACTATATAACTCTCAGTCTGTGGCTTCCTGCTGCCTCCATTCCCCTCCTCACATCATGTCACTGCCCCTGTCACATGCAGTCCTGTCCTCACTGACACATCACTCATCTCCTGATATACTCTGTGCTGCTGGTCACCCTGCTGCTCCCACTATATAACTCTCAGTCTGTGGCTTCCTGCTACCTCCATTCCCCTCCTCACATCATGTCACTGCCCCTGTCACATGCAGCCCTGTCCTCACTGACACATCACTCATCTCCTGATATACTCTGTGCTGCTGGGGACCCTGCACCTTCCACTATATAACTCTCAGTCTGTGGCTTCCTGCTGCCTCCATTCCCCTCCTCACATCATGTCACTGCCCCTGTCACATGCAGCCCTGTCCTCACAGACACATCTCTCATCTCCTGACATACTCTGTGCTGCTGGGGACCCTGCTCCTTCCACTATATAACTCTGTCTGTGGCTTCCTGCTGCCTCCATTCCCCTCCTCACATCATGTCACTGCCCCTGTCACATGCAGCCCTGTCCTCACTGACACATCACTCATCTCCTGATATACTCTGTGCTGCTGGGGACCCTGCTCCTCCCACTATATAACTCTCAGTCTGTGGCTTCCTGCTGCCTCCATTCCCCTCCTCACATCATGTCACTGCCCCTGTCACATGCAGCCCTGTCCTCACTGACACATCACTCATCTCCTGATATACTCTGTGCTGCTGGGGACCCTGCTCCTCCCACTATATAACTCTCAGTCTGTGGCTTCCTGCTGCCCCCATTCCCCTCCTCACATCATGTTACTGCCCCTGTCACATGCAGCCCTGTCCTCACTGACACATCACTCATCTCCTGACATACTCTGTGCTGCTGGGGACCCTGCTCCTTCCACTATATAACTCTCAGTCTGTGGCTTCCTGCTGCCTCCATTCCCCTCCTCACATCATGTCACTGCCCCTGTCACATGCAGCCCTGTCCTCACAGACACATCTCTCATCTCCTGACATACTCTGTGCTGCTGGGGACCCTGCTCCTTCCACTATATAACTCTCAGTCTGTGGCTTCCTGCTGCCTCCATTCCCCTCCTCACATCATGTCACTGTCCCTGTCACATGCAGCCCTGTCCTCACAGACACATCTCTCATCTCCTGACATACTCTGTGCTGCTGGGGACCCTGCTCCTTCCACTATATAACTCTCAGTCTGTGGCTTCCTGCTGCGTCCATTCCCCTCCTCACATCATGTCACTGCCCCTGTCACATGCAGCCCTGTCCTCACTGACACATAACTCATCTCCTGATATACTCTGTGCTGCTGGGGATCCTGCTCCTTCCACTATATAACTCTCAGTCTGTGACTTCCTGCTGCCTCCATTCCCCTCCTCACATCAGGTCACTGCCCCTGTCACATGCAGCCCTGTCCTCACTGTCACATCACTCATCTCCTGATATACTCTGTGCTGCTGGGGAACCTGCTCCTCCCACTATATAACTCTCAGTCTGTGGCTTCCTGCTGCCTCCATTCCCCTCCTCACATCATGTCACTGCCCCTGTCACATGCAGCCCTGTCCTCACTGACACATCACTCATCTCCTGATATACTCTGTGCTGCTGGGGATCCAGCTCCTTCCACTATATAACTCTCAGTCTGTGGCTTCCTGCTGCGTCCATTCCCCTCCTCACATCATGTCACTGCCCCTGTCACATGCAGCCCTGTCCTCACAGACACATCTCTCATCTCCTGACATACTCTGTGCTGCTGGGGACCCTGCTCCTTCCACTATATAACTCTGTCTGTGGCTTCCTGCTGCCTCCATTCCCCTCCTCACATCATGTCACTGCCCCTGTCACATGCAGCCCTGTCCTCACAGACACATCTCTCATCTCCTGACATACTCTGTGCTGCTGGGGACCCTGCTCCTTCCACTATATAACTCTCAGTCTGTGGCTTCCTGCTGCGTCCATTCACCTCCTCACATCATGTCACTGCCCCTGTCACATGCAGCCCTGTCCTCACTGACACATCACTCATCTCCTGATATACTCTGTGCTGCTCGGGATCCTGCTCCTTCCACTATATAACTCTGTCTGTGACTTCCTGCTGCCTCCATTCCCCTCCTCACATCATGTCACTGCCCCTGTCACATGCAGCCCTGTCCTCACTGTCACATCACTCATCTCCTGATATACTCTGTGCTGCTGGGGAACCTGCTCCTCCCACTATATAACTCTCAGTCTGTGGCTTCCTGCTGCCTCCATTCCCCTCCTCACATCATGTCACTGCCCCTGTTACATGCAGCCCTGTACTCACTGACACATCACTCATCTCCTGATATACTCTGTGCTGCTGGGGATCCTGCTCCTTCCACTATATAACTCTGTCTGTGACTTCCTGCTGCCTCCATTCCCCTCCTCACATCATGTCACTGCCCCTGTCACATGCAGCCCTGTCCTCACTGTCACATCACTCATCTCCTGATATACTCTGTGCTGCTGGGGACCCTGCTCCTTCCACTATATAGCTCTCAGTCTGTGGCTTCCTGCTGACTCCATTCCCCTCCTCACATCATGTCACTGCCCCTGTCACATGCAGCCCTGTCCTCACTGACACATCACTCATCTCCTGATATACTCTGTGCTGCTGGGGACCCTGCTCCTTCCACTATATAACTCTCAGTCTGTGGCTTCCTACTGCCTCCATTCCCCTCCTCACATCATGTCACTGCCCCTGTCACATGCAGCCCTGTCCTCACTGACACATCACTCATCTCCTGATATACTCTGTGCTGCTGGAGACCCTGCTCCTCCCACTATATAACTCTCAGTCTGTGGCTTCCTGCTGCCTCCATTTCCCTCCTCACATCATGTCACTGCCCCTGTCACATGCAGCCCTGTCCTCACTGACACATCACTCATCTCCTGATATATTCTGTGCTGCTGGGGACCCTGCTCCTCCCACTGTATAACTCTCAGTCTGTGGCTTCCTGCTGCCTCCATTCCCCTCCTCACATCATGTCACTGCCCCTGTCACATGCAGCCCTGTCCTCACTGACACATCACTCATCTCCTGATATACTCTGTGCTGCTGGAGACCCTGCTCCTCCCACTATATAACTCTCAGTCTGTGGCTCCCTGCTGCCCCCATTCCCCTCCTCAGATCATGTCACTGCCCCTGTTACATGCAGCCCTGTCTTCACTGACACACCACTCATCTCCTGATATACTCTGTGCTGCTGGGGACCCTGCTCCTCCCACTATATAACTCTCAGTCTGTGGCTTCCTGCTGCCTCCAGTCCCCTTCTCACATCATGTCACTGCCCCTGTCACATGCAGCCCTGTCCTCACTGACACATCACTCATCTCCTGATATACTCTGTGCTGCTGGGGACCCTGCTCCTCCCACTATATAACTCTCAGTCTGTGGCTTCCTGCTGCCCCCATTCCCCTCCTCACATCATGTTACTGCCCCTGTCACATGCAGCCCTGTCCTCACTGACACATCACTCATCTCCTGATATACTCTGTGCTGCTGGGGACCCTGCTCCTCCCACTATATAACTCTCAGTCTGTGGCTTCCTGCTGCCTCCATTTCCCTCCTCACATCATGTCACTGCCCCTGTCACATGCAGCCCTGTCCTCACTGACACAATCGCACTAGTGAACAAGTCACTATCTCCAATAGAGTCACCACACTTGCTGAAACACTTTGTACTGCTGTGAGAATTCTGACGATCTATCACCCACTTGAGAACAAGTTGCAGAGACTCTGAAACCCCCCCTGTTACATAGTATCACAAGTCTGTGCGGGTTTCTGCAGCCAGTACATAAGCGCTCAGTCTCTGGCCGCTGGTAATGTGTAATATCCATATAATTTCCATTTCAGCATGTTTTTGCTCCGCGGTTGGTCAGACCCCTCTCCTCGGTGTTACAGAGTGTCCAGAATATTTGGGGAGACTGTCCTGTTCCTCTCGCTGTGTCTGTTAGTATCTCAGCTGTTAGTGTTGATCTCGGGGATGGCGGATAAATGCTGAGATCTTATATAACAAACGGGACAGCTGGCGGATTCCTTCCCAGTGATTTCCTCGCTGTCAGGGTGTTGGGTGCCGCAGAACCTGCAGATATATTTCTGCTTAATAAGTGTCAATGGTTTGCCCTAATGCCGGCTTGTCACCCCCGGCAGAATACTGCTGATTATTCTGTGTCCAGTCAGGGCTGCAATGTTGTGCGTTCGCTGTGATTTGTGTGTCACTTACATTTCCTCAGGCAGTGCTTAGTCTCTGACACAGCGCTCAGGTCCTGTCTTCAGCTGCCGGGTGTCACACTGGCACATGCAGGACCACAAGTGCCAGCTTACCCTGGTATCCGGAGCCTACTGGGATCTGTAGTGCAGTATGGGGTAATTAAGAAAATTAAATCAGACACCAAAATTATAATTTTTACCATTGAAAAGAAAGACTACCCTACAATCCCTTAGGGGGTATTCAATTGCTGACTAACAACCCTGCGGTGCGGGGAAAGTCTATTCAATTAAATATCCTTTTTTCCTGCATCTACAAATTGTGATTCAGGTGTGAAAACGCAGATTCTGTGTAAACTGCGGAATCAGTGGGGGGGTTTCATGCGTAAACCCAGTTTTGCCTTTTTAATGCTGACTTTTCCTCAAAGCTCATCGATGTTCAGTCCGACTTCAGAGATTCGCACGTGGGGCAATCACTGCTAATTGGATTGCTCCAGCACAGCAATAAACCCTATTGAATACATATGCTCCATTTTATTGCCCACCGAAGTCCTGGGGTCCGAGGGACCCTTTTTGGCCCATGTGGTTATCCATAGTTTAAAATCTAAAAAAAAATCCACCATACTAGGAAACAATGACTTACTCCATATGGACCCATAACAAGCGCCATAGCACTGATATTAATACTGAGGGGCATCCCCATGGTGTGAGGTCAGACCACATGTATTCTCCGTTGCAATACACTGAGGTAATACACCCCTGGTCTAAGCTACATTATTAGTGTCAATTATAATAAATACCAGCGACAACCCCCACTTTGCTGGTAGGAGGGGGGCTGCCGCTTCCCGTACCGTGCCCAGAGAGCGATCCGGGGTCCCAGCACCTGTGCAATGGATTTGGCAGATGACGGATCCGGCGCATGCGCACAAGAGGCCGCGGGACTGCGCATGTGCAGCCCATGAAAGCTGGACTGGGCTACACAAAAGGCAGGGAGTGGCTACCTACAGGAAGCCTTCTCTCTACTAACTGCAGCCTGGTCTGGCAGTCCCGGAAGGAGAAACCCCCCCCCCCCCCCTCCCCCCCGTCCAATGGGGCAGCCTCTTGAGTTGGCAGATTTTACTCAGGCGGCTGCAGTCCTGCAGCCCATAGGTTAAATCAGCCACTGATAAATACACATTTTACATAATACGCACAGTCACAGGCAACGTAAGATACCTGCAACTATTCTTATTATACAAAATGCTTATTTCATTTTACGGATGCAGTTGACGCCTGCGCAGTTGGCTGCAGCGTGACTGCACCATTGTGCTAATACCACAGTCGATCGGCTTCCTACGGGGGTGTCAACCAGCTGCGGGGCTAATCCGCCACAGTGTATGCAAAGGCACCCTATTTGTCACACTATCGGACATTGCATCGGTGCTATGGAGACGCAGAATGACTGTATGAATAAGGCCATCTGGGTCAGTGTAACATCTTCTTTAGACGCAGAGTTGGACCATAACATGCCCAGGCCTGGCTAGACATCCCCTTATTACCTTCCATAAATGCACACCGATATTGCATGGATCTGCGCAGAGCCGGCCCTAACCAATATGATGCCCTAGGCAAGATTTGGCTGGTGCCCCGTAGCACTGCTGCTAGTTCTGCAGGAGATCCCTGGCATGAGTCAGCTAGCAGCTCTGCTAACGTCGGGCACCTTTTGTTTATAAAAATGCATCTTATTTGCATTACTATGTGGCTAGGATGCACAAGCAGCTTCTGCTGATTAAAATGATATGCAGCTTACCTATATTCTGTGTGCAACTGCGGCTGTATCTGCATACAAAATGCTACATTACAGTGATTTCCAGGAATACACACAGAATATAGGCATGCCGCATATCATTTTAATCATCAGAAGCTGCTGGTGCCCCTAAGCATACCAAATGCCCTAGGCATTTGCCTAGTTTGCCTATGCCTAAGGCCGGCTCTGGATCTGCGTACAATTTCTATCTGCATCTCAGAGTGGTAACATCAGCTACTTGCATCAGATGCCGGCCCTGCATCCACCCCTGACTCAAGCCCAATCTACAAACACTCATCCGTTTCCTTACTGGCTGACAGCGGTGCGCTGGGGGTCACCATGTGCTCCTTACCCCAAGTGCCTCTTAATAGATTTCCATATTTTGCACAGGGAACACATATAGGGCGGGTGGCAGCAACACTAAAAATTCGTCCAAACCTCTGAAAATTCTGCTGTCGGAGGTTTAACCGCTTACCGCACATGCACCAAGCTCCAGAATGCAGTACATGCAGAGCTTGGATGTGGCTGACAATGCTATCTGTTGATGGCATTACCCTATAGAAGCCTATTGGCGCAGCAAGCGTGACACCATGATGTCAGGCAGCACCGTTCAGACAGGCAGAGCAGAGAAGCCGTGTCAGCGGGCAGCCATTCGACTTCAAAGTGTGGTGGCTTGTGTGTGTGTTGGGGGGGGGGGGAGGCTGGACTGCACACAATTCCAAACATAATAAAAGGTGCTACTATGCTGAGACTTGTAGTGCCGCACAGAAACAATGCAGACAAGAGACAATGCAGGTGCACACTCTAAGTACTAAGAAGTTAAGAACACTGCTAATCAGAACAATTAAAGTAAACTCTGCAATTTAACATAAATCAAAATTGAGGTTCTTAGCAGAATTTTGTCTAAAAATATGGGTCCACCAACTGCGCCCAGGTGACCTCATCAGGTGGGTCTCACGCTCTGGACTCCAACCTTAGGAATGTTAGGGACCCTAGCATATTCTGTGAATATTTTGGCAGAGCAGATGTCAGTATTGCACCCATTTCTGCATGTGGTTCATAGTAATGGTTACAAGAACTTTGGAGAACTACAAATCCCATAAAAGTAATGAAATGGGGGGTTATACATAATGACATTATATATGGCGATTAGCTAACTGTGTGTCATAGTTCTCAGGGCTCTCAGTAATAGATTGGTGGCAGTCGTGCATGACTTGGACTGACGGTGAATTATTTCTCGTGCCAGCTTGCAGCGCTCAACGACACGAGCGCCGGGCCACTGCGGTGACACACAGGGAAGTGACTGCAGCTTTTACGTGATAGTTGAGCCTATATTCCCTATAAAGACACAGCCGATAAGTCTGGGCCTCCTGCCAGCATGACGTCAGCCACAAGACTGTACACGTGTCCGTCATGTAACAGCTGGTCACCAGGGTATGCCCCCAGCACCCAGCGCAGCAGCCGGGGCTAAATGATCACAACACACAGCAAATCCTGAGCCCGGGGAATAATGACATAAATTCCAGTACAGAGTATTACTCATGTGACTGGCAGCCAGGGGCAAGATGGCCCTCTTTGGCCAAGCATTGTTATTTAGGTGCAGACACTCCTAGGTACCCTCTTAGTCTTGGCTAACCCCCCTGGGATCCGCACTGTCTACAGACTGCAGATTTGCCCCCCAGCTCTGGGTCCAAGGCGACATCGTGGCAGATATAACAGTCAGTGTGTCTTCCCAGGGACTGACTGGCCCACAATTCCCGGTAGGCTCCACGGTGGGAGCGCCCCCTTCTCTAATGTCCGATTGCAGACTGTGCACTGGCATTATATGTTGTTATTCAGCAGGAACATGGATGAACATGAGTATAAACCTCCTAATGGCTGACGGCTGTACCTTCCTCCAAACAGTGACACCACCAAAACCACTTACCATATATACTCGAGTATAAGCCGATTTTTTCAGCTCTTTTTTTTGTGCTGAAAAAGCCACCTCGGCTTATACTCGAGTCAGCGTTATATACCCCACAGTGCTAGATACTTACCCGCAGTCGCTCCCACGCTGTCGTCTGAAGGAGGGACACGGAGAGCGCAGCGCGCGGCTCTCCTGTGTCCCTCCTGCATCTCCGGCGGCAGCGGCGTCTGTGTGGTAAAGGAAGTGCACGAACCGGCACTTCCTTTAACACACGCCGCTGCCGCCGGAGACGCAAGAGGGACACAGGAGAGCCGCGCGCTGCGCTCGCCGTGTCCCTCCTTCAGACGACAGCGTGGGAGCGACGGCGGGTAAGTATCTAGCACTGTGGGGCATATCTGGCACACCTGGCACTGTGGGGCATATCTGGCACACCTGGCACTGTGGGGCATATCTGGCACACCTGGCACTGTGGAGCATATCTGGCACACCTGGCACTGTGGAGCATATCTGGCACACCTGGCACTGTGGGGCCCATCTGGCACTGTGGGGCATATCTGGCACACATGGCACTGTGGGGCATATCTGGCACTTTGGGGCCCATCTGGCACTGTGGGGCATATCTGGCACATCTGGCACTGTGGGGCATATCTGGCACTGTGGGGCACACCTGGCACTATGAGGTCTGTGTACGGGTAGAGCTGCATTTCCCACCCTAGGCTTATACTCGAGTCAATAAGTTTTCACAGGTTTTTGTGGTAAAATTAGGTGCCTCGGTTTATATTCGGGTCGACTTATACTCGAGTATATACGGTACTCTATAAATAATGACACGGAGACATGTATTTTGGCAGAAAGTTGTTAGCTATTTAGTAATATAACCTAATCATTCGTAAAAACTGTAATCAACTGAGATTAGATAATAATGATAAAGAAAAAGAGTATGGTGGCCAGAAAAAGAACGGCTAACCCCAAGCTAATCAAACAAACCCAACCAGTAACCCAAGCATACTAAAAACCAAAGCAAGGAATCCACTCAGACCTTTTACCTTAACTACCCACCCTGAAGGGTGATGACGCTGCCCCTCTGAAGGGTGGTCCGGCAGATATAACAGTCAACGAAGGTGAGTGCACCTAAACAGCGCCAAACCGACTCAAACTGCGACTACTAACTCAAACACAATGAACCAGCCGCTCCTTTACGCCAAAAACATAGCTAATGAAGAAACCAGCTGCTAACAACCCCAAACCAAAACACCAAGAAAATACCAAAAACAGGAGAGGGCTGGAGGGTGGTAAGGTAAAAGGAAAGAACAAAGCATAAACCCCAGTCACAAACACCTCATATCCTTAAAACCATCCCACAAACTGCCTATTGGCCCACACACTGTCATGCCATGTCAGTCCCACCCCAGCCAAGGAGGTTTACCTCACTCCATTCCCATTGCGGCCATTTTGCTTTCTGATTCGCCCTCTTGCCAATCAGCATTGGCGCTTGGGTTAACAGACCTAGGGGTACATTTTGATGCTCCCCCCGTCTCCTCCTCCCAACCTCTCCATCTCCTCTGCTGCTCTCCCGCTGCTCCTCCCACCGCAGACATCTCCCCCCCCCCCCCACTGACAGCTCACCCTTCACCCCCGGCGCCACTGACAGCTCACCCCCAGCGCCGTTGACAGCTCACCCCCCTGCGCCACTGACAGCTCACCCCCCACGCCGCTGACAGCTTCCCCTGATGCCGCTGTCAGCGCACCCACAGCACTGACAGCAGCAGGTCAGGAAACCGGGAACGGCCAAATCCGACAGTCGGATTTGGCCGCTCTTTGAATAGGGGTTGTCGGGTCCATTCCGACAACTGCATGTCGGAATGGACCCGACTCTTATTGAATATACCCCTATATCTACAATCAGACTGGTTGCTATGGGCAACACCCCTAACGTTTTCCTGTGTGAAAGTAACATTTAAAATTTAGCATACTGCAACTAAGATGTAGCTGTAACAAACACACATGTACAGTGCGTCATCCGAGTGGTGGTAAATTAGATAACTGGGCCCTTTTATGTTCTGTCAGTGGCGTACAGTGTATTGGCCTTTACTAAACCTTATACAGTTCTCATTGGGTTTTACCAATAGGCTGGTGTGTCCGGACAGTCCCCTAACGTGTGCAGAGTACGTTATGTGGTATACGGTGTATAGACGGGTCACTATCGTTATACTGCGTTCCCAGGACTACGGTGTATTCACTACGGTGCATTATCAGACTATCAGTATTTATTATATATATATATTTGTAAAGGGGGCCCAGCCCATGCACTGTATGTATCAAAGCTTGGTGAGAGATAACGTGGAGAGAGGTAAACTACCAGCCAATCCGCTCCTAGCTGTCATTTTTCAAACACAGCCTGTAACATGGTAGCTAGGAGCTGATTGGCTAGTACTTTATCTCTCTCTCCACTTTAACTCTCTGCAAGGCTTAGAACATAGACTATGATTGGTTGGTACTTTAGGGTCTGCTATGTTACAGGCTGCGTTTGAAAAATGACAGTAGCTGATTGGTTGGTACTTTATCTCTCTCCTTTTTATCTCTCTCCAAGCTTTGATAAATCTCCCCCTTAATGTGCAGAATTGCGTCTAACTGTCTGTCTTGTGTGTGTAGTGGCGTACAGCGGCGTATAACGGGGATAGTGACGCAGGACCACGCAGTATCACAGCCACACGAGCAGGGAAGTGACCACCTGATGTATATCCGGCTCTAGAACCTGGGTTCGGATTTGGAGTATTAGGATCTACATATAAGACTGATGTTTATAGGTGACTGATGCCTCTTGTAGGACGCATACACTGAGATTTTCCATGCGGGTAATCCGGATAGTTGGTAGGGGTGGGGAGCGAGCGGACACCGGAGAGCCGCATACCTGTGAGATTAAAGGGGGCTATTTTGGGGGTGAGATTTACAGTTTCCTTTCTGAGAGTGCCAAAGGCAGACGATCAATAGAAGGGGTGACTTTGTGCTTGGCATTAGGGACGGGGTGTAAATGTTTAGCCCTATTATTCGATACCGTAACCTGCTGTGTACCTACGGTTACCTACTGTATTCTGCTCCCGAGGCGGGATCCGGTCTGAAGATCGACAGTGTCTAGATCGACAATGTTTAGGTCGACCACTATTGGTCGACAGTCACTAGGTCGACATGGATGGAAGGTCGACAGGGTTTCTAGGTCGACATGTGCTAGGTCGACAGGTCTAAAGGTTGACAAGAGTTTTTCACATTTTTTTTCTTTTTTTGAATTTTTTCATACTTAACGATCCACGTGGACTACGATTGGAACGGTAAAGTGTGCCGAGCGAAGCGGTAGCGGAGCGAAGGCACCATGCCCGAAGCATGGTGAGCGAAGCGAGCCATGCGAGGGGACGCGGTGCACTAATTTGGGATCCCGGTCACTCTACGAAGAAAACGACACCAAAAAAAAAAAATCATCATGTCGACCTTTAGACCTGTCGACCTAGCACATGTCGACCTAGAAACACTGTCGACCTTCCATACATGTCGACCTAGTGACTGTCGACCAATAGTGGTTGACCTAAACATTGTCGACCTAGACACTGTCGATTTGATGAACCACACACCCCGAGGCACCAGGTGAAGGGGGCACCGCTATCTGATCTAAGTCAAACAAGCAAAAATTATATATATGTCTATAATCATTTATATATTAGAAATAGAAAATGAGTGGGCGCTAATGAAATGACTTGGAGACGCTAGAAAACCGCACAAATATTGGTGGACGGTTCCTAATTAATGACACCTGCTCCCCAGACTGCAGCTGCTTATAATGAGTTGCCGAGTCTCAGTAATATATAGAAAAAAATGGGGAAGATTTAAAGAAGCGCCATCCGTAGAGCAAAAGCGTAATTGTTATATTTATTTAATAAATCATGCAACATGATATCAGCATGACACAAAACACACAATACCACCCCCAGCTGGGAACATAAATACACACAAATAAAAAATATATATAAAAAATATAAAAATATAAATTGATGGATTAGTGGTTCATTTGAATAGATGAGAATAATAGACTATTATTATAATAGTCTTATTAATAGACTATTATTCTCATATATTCAAATGAACCACTAATCCATCGATTTTATATTTTTATATATTTTATATATATTTTTTGTGTGTATTTATGTTCCCAGCTGGGGGTGGTATTGTGTGTTTTGTGTCATGCTGATATCATGTTGCATGATTTATTAAATAAATATAACAATTACACTTTTGCTCTGCGGATGGCGCTTCTTTAAATCTTCCCCTTTTCTTTCAATTTATATATTATGTTGATTGGAACTGTACATCAAAAAATATTGTCACTCATCATTATCGCATCTGATAACGAAGGAAATGCTGATTTACTCGTCAACTTTTTCAAATGAATTCCTTCATGTATGTGGTACAAATAAAAATATGAGGTTAGCATACCTCCCAACATGACCCTCTCCAGGAGGGACAGAATGCTCTGCTCCTGGATTTCCCTTAATCTATGATTGCCATCACCTGTGCTGACACACCTTTCTTATCCATTAACCTGTTCAAAACAGGTGTCGGCAATCATACATTAAGAGAAAAGTCCAGAAGCAGAGCATTGGCCCTCATTCCGAGTTGTTCGCTCGCTAGCTGCTTTTAGCAGCATTGCACACGCTAAGCCGCCGCCTACTGGGAGTGAAACTTAGCTTAGCAGAATTGTGAACGAAAGATTAGCAGAATTGCGAATAGAAATTTCTTTGCAATTTCTGAGTAGCTCGAGACTTACTCTGCCACTGCGATCAGTTCAGTCAGTTTCGTTCCTGGTTTGACGTCACAAACACACCCAGCGTTCACCCAGACACTCCTCCGTTTCTCCAGCCACTCCCGCGTTTTTCCCAGAAACGGTAGCGTTTTTTCACACACTCCCATAAAACGGCCAGTTTCCGCCCAGAAACACCCACTTCCTGTCAATCACATTACGATCACCAGAACGAAGAAAAAACCTCGTAATGCCGTGAGTAAAATACCAAACTTCTTAGAAAATTTACTTGGCGCAGTCGCAGTGCGAACATTGCGCATGCGCAATTTGCGGAAAATCTCTGCGATGCGATGAAAAATAACGAGCGAACAACTCGGAATGAGGGCCATTGTGTCCCTCCTGGAGAGGTATGGGATAGTCACCCACTGAGATTGCCATTGTGCCCGGCTGACTCTCCGAGGCTGCCGGTTTGACCTGTAGTTGGAGGTGTCTTCTCCAGGGTTCAGGTTGAGATTCTGAGATACTTTAAATCAATTAGTCGTATTTATTAATTGCTGGATCTTAAGCCCGATAATTTACATTTCTTAACACTGCTTGTTGTGGCAAAAAGAAATGATGGTTCACCAGGTTGCATGGGCGTAACAAGTTCTTTGTGGGCCCCATAGCAATATTTTGAAAAGGATCCCCCTCCAGCTCTGCAAGATCGACTGGAAGATGGGGGGTGCTTTTGAGGTAATGGGGGTGGGGCTTGACGGTGGATGGCGGGGCTGTCCATGATTGGACACTGAGGTGTCTTGCTGGCAAGGCGTATGACTACACAATAGTACCCCTAATTCATATTACACTGCACAGTAGTGTCCCTTATTCACGTTACGCCACACAGTAGAGCCCATTCATGTTATGCCACACAGTAGTAGTGCCCCTTATACCATGTTATGCCACACAGTAGTAGTGCCCCTTACACCATGTAATGCCATGCAATAGTAGTGCCCCTTACACCATGTAATGCCACACAGTAGAGCCCATTCATGTTATGCCACACAGTAGTAGTGCCCCATACACCATGTAATGCCATGCAGTAGTAGTGCCCCTTACACCATGTTATGCCACACAGTAGCAGTGCCCCTTACACCATGTTATACCATAAAGTAGTAGTGCCCCTTACACCATGTTATGCCATGAAGTAGTAGTGCCGCATACACCATGTAATGCCATGCAATAGTAGTGACCCTTACACCATGTAATGCCACACAGTAGTAGTGCCCCTTACACCATGTAATGCCACGCAGTAGTAGTGCCCCTTATACCATGTTATGCCACACAGTAGTAGTGCCCCTTACACCATGTAATGCCATGCAGTAGTAGTGCCCCTTACACCATGTAATGTCACACAGTAGTAGTGCCCCTTATACCATGTTATGCCACACAGTAGTAGTGCCCCATACACCATGTAATGCCATGCAATAGTAGTGACCCTTACACCATGTAATGCCACACAGTAGTAGTGCCCCTTACACCATGTAATGCCACGCAGTAGTAGTGCCCCTTATACCATGTTATGCCACACAGTAGTAGTGCCCCTTACACCATGTAATGCCATGCAGTAGTAGTGCCCCTTACACCATGTAATGTCACACAGTAGTAGTGCCCCTTATACCATGTTATGCCACACAGTAGTAGTGCCCCTTACACCATGTAATGCCATGCAGTAGTAGTGCCCCT
Organism: Pseudophryne corroboree; assembly: GCF_028390025.1. Taxonomy (NCBI): domain Eukaryota; kingdom Metazoa; phylum Chordata; class Amphibia; order Anura; family Myobatrachidae; genus Pseudophryne; species Pseudophryne corroboree. The sequence continues at coordinate 829,856,172 of NC_086448.1, read as the reverse complement.
TACACCATGTAATGTCACACAGTAGTAGTGCCCCTTACACCATGTTATGCCACACAGTAGTAGTGACCTTTACACCATGTAATGCCATGCAGTAGTAGTGCCCCTTACACCATGTTATGCCATGAAGTAGTAGTGCCCCTTACACCATGTTATGCCATGAAGTAGTAGTGCCCCTTACACCATGTTATGCCATGAAGTAGTAGTGCCCCTTACACCATGTTATGCCACACAGTAGTAGTGCCCCTTACACCATGTAATGCCATGCAGTAGTAGTGCCCCTTACACCATGTTATGCCATGAAGTAGTAGTGCCCCTTACACCATGTTATGCCATGAAGTAGTAGTGCCCCTTACACCATGTTATGCCACACAGTAGTAGTGCCCCTTACACCATGTTATGCCATGAAGTAGTAGTGCCCCTTACACCATGTTATGCCACACAGTAGTAGTGACCAGCGCCGTAACTAGACATTTTAGCGCTGTGTGCAAGAAACAGCATCGCCCCCCCCCCCCCTCCCACATAAAATAAAAATATAGGGGTATAGCTTCATGGGAAATGGGTGTGCCACAAAATAATACCAATTCATATTACGCTGCACTTTAGTCCCCATTATTCAAATTACACCACACAGTAGCGCCACTACACCAGGTAGAGCCCCCTTTTTACACATTACGGCAGCAGAGTTCCTTTTTACACATTACGGCAGGCAGAGTACCTTTTTTTTTTACACATTATGGCAGGCACAGTCCCCTTTTACATGTTACGGCAGGCAGAGTCCCCTTTTTTACACATTACGACAGACAGAGTTCTCCTTTTTACACATTACGTCCGTCAGGCAGAGTCTCCTTTTTAAACATTACGGCAGGCCAGGGGCGTTAGTACATATCAGATGCCCAGAGGCAAAAGAGACAAAGGTGCTGCCCTCCCCCGCACACATAGCCACATATATGCACACTGCCACATATATACATATACACAGCCACATATATACACACACAACCACATATATGCACAGTGCACACAGTCACATATATATACACACATATACATATGTATATCTACACTCACACATACATATGTGTATATATATATATATATATATATATATATATATATATATATACACACACACCCAGCCACATATAAACACAGCCACATGCACTCATATATACACAAAGATATATGTGTACATACTAATCAGCCACATACATGCTCTATTTCTGCCCCGGCACTCTCCCGTCAGTTCCCTCTGTCCTCACCAGTGGCTCTTCATGCTGCTGCACCTGCGGGAGCCGGCGAGTCAGGAGGTGGGAGAGGGGCTGCAGGATCCGTTCAGCCAAAGCATCACAGAGCAGGAGCCGGGCAGCCTGCCTCTGCGTGCGGGAGCCGGCGCGTCAGGAGGTGGGAGAGGAGCTGCGGGATCCGTGCAGCCGAAGCATCACAAAGCGGGAGCTGGCGCGTCAGGAGGCGGAAGAAGGGCAGACAGAGAGGGGCTGCGGTTCCGGGGTTATAAAGCAAGAGCCAGGCAGCCGGCGTGTAAGGGCAGGAGCCAGGCAGTGCAGGGCCAGGAGGCGGAAGCAGACAGCCGGGGTCAGGAGGCAGGCACACTGCCGGAAAACAACATCTCCCCTGAATGCTCGCGCCATCCGGCGGCTTGTAATGAGTCAATCTGACTCATTACAATGCCGTAGACTCTGGGCCCCATGAATGGGGATGCGGCCAGTTGCGCCCTCAGGGCGACTGCGCTGTGTGCCAGGCACACCTGGCACACACGTAGTTACGGACCTGGTAGTGACCCTTACACCATGTAATGCCATGCAGTAGTAGTGACCCTTACACCATGTAATGCCATGCAGTAGTAGTGACCCTTACACCATGTAATGCCATGCAGTAGTAGTGACCCTTACACCATGTAATGCCATGCAGTAGTAGTGACCCTTACACCATGTAATGCCATGCAGTAGTAGTGACCCTTACACCATGTAATGCCATGCAGTAGTAGTGACCCTTACACCATGCAATGCCATGCAGTAGTAGTGACCCTTACACCATGTAATGCCATGCAGTAGTAGTGACCCTTACACCATGTAATGCCATGCAGTAGTAGTGCCCCTTACACCATGTAATGCCATGCAGTAGTAGTGCCCCTTACACCATGTAATGCCATGCAGTAGTAGTGCCCCTTACACCATGTAATGCCATCCAGTAGTAGTGCCCCTTACACCATGTTATGCCATGAAGTAGTAGTTACCCTTACACCATGTTATGCCATGAAGTAGTAGTGCCCCTTACACCATGTTATGCCACACAGTAGTAGTGACCCTTACACCATGTAATGCCACACAGTAGTAGTGACCCTTACACCATGTTATGCCACACAGTAGCAGTGGCCCTTACACCATGTAATGCCATGCAGTAGTAGTGCCCCTTACACCATGTTATGCCATGAAGTAGTAGTGCCCCTTACACCATGTTATGCCATGAAGTAGTAGTGCCCCATACACCATGTAATGCCATGCAATAGTAGTGACCCTTACACCATGTTATGCCATGCAATAGTAGTGACCCTTACACCATGTAATGCCACACAGTAGTAGTGACCCTTACACCATGTAATGCCATGCAATAGTAGTGACCCTTACACCATGTAATGCCACACAGTAGTAGTGCCCCTTACACCATGTAATGCCACACAGTAGTAGTGCCCTTTACACCATGTTATGCCACACAGAAGTAGTGCACCTTACACCATGTAATGCCATGCAGTAGTAGTGCCCCTTACACCATGTTATGCCACACAGTAGTAGTGCCCCTTACACCATGTAATGTCATGCAGTAGTAGTGCCCCTTACACCATGTAATGCCATCCAGTAGTAGTGCCCCTTACACCATGTTATGTCATGAAGTAGTAGTGCCCCTTACACCATGTTATGCCATGAAGTAGTAGTGCCCCTTACACCATGTTATGCCATGAAGTAGTAGTGCCCCTTACACCATGTTATGCCATGAAGTAGTAGTGCCCCTTACACCATGTTATGCCATGAAGTAGTAGTGACCCTTACACCATGTAATGCCACACAGTAGTAGTGCCCCTTACACCATGTAATGCCACACAGTAGTAGTGCCCCTTACACCATGTAATGCCACACAGTAGTAGTGCCCTTTACACCATGTTATGCCACACAGAAGTAGTGCACCTTACACCATGTAATGCCATGCAGTAGTAGTGCCCCTTACACCATGTTATGCCACACAGTAGTAGTGCCCCTTACACCATGTAATGTCATGCAGTAGTAGTGCCCCTTACACCATGTAATGCCATCCAGTAGTAGTGCCCCTTACACCATGTTATGCCATGAAGTAGTAGTGCCCCTTACACCATGTTATGCCATGAAGTAGTAGTGCCCCTTACACCATGTTATGCCATGAAGTAGTAGTGCCCCTTACACCATGTTATGCCATGAAGTAGTAGTGTCCCTTACACCATGTAATGCCATGCAGTAGTAGTGCCCCTTACACCATGTAATGCCATGCAGTAGTAGTGCCCCTACACTATGTTATGCCACACAGTAGTAGTGCCCCTTACACCATGTAATGCCACACAGTAGTAGTGACCCTTACACCATGTAATGCCATGCAGTAGTAGTGCCCCTTACACCATGTAATGCCATGCAGTAGTAGTGCCCCTACACTATGTTATGCCACACAGTAGTAGTGCCCCTTACACCATGTAATGCCATGCAGTAGTAGTGCCCCTTACACCATGTTATGCCACACAGTAGTAGTGACCCTTACACCATGTAATGCCATGCAGTAGTAGTGCCCCTACACTATGTTATGCCATGCAGTAGTAGTGCCCCTTACACCATGTAATGCCATGCAGTAGTAGTGCCCCTTACACCATGTTATGCCATGAAGTAGTAGTGCCCCTTACACCATGTTATGCCATGAAGTAGTAGTGCCCCTTACACCATGTTATGCCATGAAGTAGTAGTGCCCCTTACACCATGTTATGCCATGAAGTAGTAGTTACCCTTACACCATGTTATGCCATGAAGTAGTAGTGCCCCTTACACCATGTTATGCCACACAGTAGTAGTGACCCTTACACCATGTAATGCCACACAGTAGTAGTGACCCTTACACCATGTAATGCCATGCAGTAGTAGTGCCCTTTACACCATGTAATGCCACACAGTAGTAGTGCCCCTTACACCATGTAATGCCATGCAGTAGTAGTGACCCTTACACCATGTAATGCCATGCAGTAGTAGTGCCCCTTACACCATGTTATGCCATGAAGTATTAGTGCCCCTTACACCATGTTATGCCACACAGTAGTAGTGCCCCTTACACCATGTAATGTCACACAGTAGTAGTGCCCCTTACACCATGTAATGTCACACAGTAGTAGTGCCCCTTACACCATGTAATGCCATGCAATAGTAGTGACCCTTACACCATGTAATGCCACACAGTAGTAGTGCCCCTTACACCATGTAATGTCACACAGTAGTAGTGACCCTTACACCATGTAATGCCATGCAGTAGTAGTGCCCCTTACACCATGTAATGCTACACAGTAATAGTGCCCCTTACACCATGTAATGCCACACAGTAGTAGTGCCCCTTACACCATGTTATGCCACACAGTAGTAGTGACCCTTACACCATGTAATGCCACGCAGTAGTAGTGCCCCTTACACCATGTAATGCCATGCAGTAGTAGTGCCCCTTACACCATGTAATGCCATGCAGAAGTAGTGCCCCTTACACCATGTAATGCCATGCAGTAGTAGTGCCCCTACACTATGTTATGCCACACAGTAGTAGTGCCCCTTACACCATGTAATGCCACACAGTAGTAGTGACCCTTACACCATGTAATGCCATGCAGTAGTAGTGCCCCTACACTATGTAATGCCACACAGTAGTAGTGCCCCTTACACCATGTTATGCCACGCAGTAGTAATGACCCTTACACCATGTAATGCCACACAGTAATAGTGCCTCTTACACCATGTAATGTCACACAGTAGTAGTGCCCCTTACACCATGTAATGCCACACAGTAGTAGTGCCCCTTACACCATGTAATGCCACACAGTAGTAGTGACCCTTACACCATGTAATGCCATGCAGTAGTAGTGCCCCTTACACCATGTAATGCCACGCAGTAGTAGTGCCCCTACACTATGTTATGCCACACAGTAGTAGTGCCCCTTACACCATGTAATGTCACACAGTAGTAGTGCCCCTTACACCATGTAATGCCATGCAATAGTAGTGACCCTTACACCATGTAATGCCACACAGTAATAGTGCCCCTTACACCATGTAATGCCACACAGTAGTAGTGCCCCTTACACCATGTAATGCCACACAGTAGTAGTGCCCCTTACACCATGTAATGCCACACAGTAGTAGTGACCCTTACACCATGTAATGCCATGCAGTAATAGTGCCCCTTACACCATGTAATGCCATGCAGTAGTAGTGCCCCTTACACCAACTAATGCCATGCAGTAGTAGTGCCCCTACACTGTTATGCCACACAGTAGTAGTGACCCTTACACCATGTAATGCCATGCAGTAGTAGTGCCCCTTACACCATGTAATGCCATGCAGTAGTAGTGCCCCTTACACCATGTAATGCCACGCAGTAGTAGTGCCCCTTACACCATGTAATGCCATGCAGTAGTAGTGCCCCTTACACCATGTTATGCCACACAGTAGCAGTGCCCCTTACACCATGTAATGCCATGCAGTAGTAGTGCCCCTACACTATGTTATGCCATGCAGTAGTAGTGCCCATTACATCACTTTATGGGCAGGATGTACTAAAGGAAAAAATGCGGTAAAACCCCCGTTTTCGGGGGTTTTACCACATTTTCAAATGTACTAAGACCCCACCGCCGGTTTTTCGCCGTCAAGGGTATCACCATCTCTGGATAGCGATACCCTATAGAAACCTATAGGCTTCTTATCGCCGACCGCTGCAAACCACTGCCTCCGCCGCCCTCGCCGCAGGCGCCGACCGACCTACCTTCCTCCAGGCAGCCCTGCTCCCGGAAGGTAGTCTCCTCCTCCCCCTAGCAACGCAGCCGGAGGTCCTTCCAGGTCCATGGGGGAGGAGGAGGCGGCGCCGGGGGCAACCAGCTGCTGCTTCCCAGTGTGGGAGGAGTCTGGAGAGCAAAGGAGATGATGGAGATCCCCTGCAGACCATCTCACAGGTACCGCGGGGGACCTCCGTCACCCCCGGCAAAGAGTGCTAAAATGTGTGTACGCCAGGCAAAGAGAGTACCTTCTCCAACACTGTGTGCCCGCCAGTCACTGCTCATGCTAGGCAAGCAAGAACGGCTCCCCGGGACACCATCACAGAGCGGGTATCCGTCACTCCCAACCTCCACCTTCCTGCCACGCCCCCTTGTATCCCCAGCATCACCCGGTCCCTTGCACTGCAATGCTAGGGATGGGGTGATAGAAAGCGGATGGGGGGAGAGGGGACATGTACTTGGGAGAGACAGATACCAGTTTGACAGTAGAAGAGGTGCCTGTGTTCTGCAGCAGCGTGACCGGCTGCAGTGGAGTGGTGGGCCCCGCAGGCATCCCGGACCCCGTAGCAGCCGCATCCCCTGCACCTATGGTAGTTACACTACTGCTGGGTTGTTGTAAAAGATGCATGCAGGTACCTGGGGCTTTCCGGTGTGGGGCCGCGCTACTGTGCTTCAGACCACACATATGTGAGCGGCATTCTTGCAACCCACATAGAAAACTTTGGGCCTAATTCAAGGTTGATCGCAAAATATTTTCCTCTAATGGGCAAAACCAAGGGGCTAATTCAGACCTGATAGCTTCTGTGAATTTTTTTGCACAGCGGGCGATCAGGTCTGAACTGCTGGGGCGCCTGCGCATGAAAGAGATGCGATCGGCATCTCAGCCCAGCGATTGCCTCTGCCTGATTGACAGGCAGAGGCGTTCGCTGGGCGGGAGGGGAGGGGCCAGCGGCGTTGGGCCGGTTTTGGGGGCGCGGTCCGGGCAACGCAGGTGTGCCCGGACCGTGCGGGAGGCGGGTCACGGCGGCTGCGTGACATCACGCGCAGCCGCTGCGACCCGGAGAGCGACTGGTAGCTCCCTGCCAGCGTGCAGGAGCTGCGCTGGTAGGGAGCTACTCTACAGGTACAAAAGCATCGACGCCGTGCGATGCTTTTGTACCTGTGCAGGGAAGAAGGGGGTGGGAGGGGCAGAGCCAGACATGTGGGCGGACTAGCCCTGTGCTGGGCGTCCCCCCGCATGTCTGTGAAAGTGATCGTAGATGTGCTACATTTAGCACATCTACGATCAGGTCTGAATCACCCCCCATGTGCAGTGCAGGTGGGGCAGATGTAACATGTGCAGAGAGAGTAAGATATGGGTGGGTTATATTGTTTCTGTGCAGTGTAAATACTGGATGCTTTACGTTGACACCTCAATTTAGATTTCAGTTTGAACACACCCCACCCAAATCTAACTCTCTCTGCACATGTTACATCTGCCCCACCTGCAGTGCACATGGTTTTGCCCATTAGAGGAAAATGTTGTTTTGAAATCAACCTTGAATTAGGCCCAACTGCTGCTAAAACCAGGGGATAACAGCAGATATCTTGAATATGTGCTGCGGTCCCTCGGACATACATCTGGGTGTTACTTAATATTTGCGGCCTCTATTCAAGCAGGACATGATCTAGCTACCGGAAAATACCACTCTGTATACAATAATGTTTTGTAGCCATTCAGAAAAACACCCTGTCCGGCTACGCCCTCCTATAAACACCCTCCCGCAATACCGGCGCGCAGTGCGGAGTCTGACATATTGGGGGTCTTCTTCACACTGCAAATGTGCCGGCAGTGCCTTGCGCCCCAGCGTCCGCCCACATCACAGGACTGATGTTGGACACAAGGGTCGGAGCGTCACAGACGGAGCAGTGAACATCATTGCTCCTCTCCGCCCAGCGAGGTGCGCTTCAGCTCATATTAGCATCTCCAGGTAGAGAAATGGAGTTGAGAAACAAGAAGTTTCCGTTCTTCTATGAATCGCTCTCCTCATACTAGTGTAAGGGGAAATGACGCTTATCAGGGGGCGCCGTTCAGTAAATCTTACGCTCTACACGGTATACCCATTCTTGTATATGTGAGCAGCCCGCGTTTTCTGTGCTTCCTAAAAACAGGGGTTTTCACTGCTGCATGAATAGACCCCTTACTGCTAGACTGACGTCTGCACAGAGGCACAAAGTGTACAGAGCAAATCAGTTAGCACGCACTAAAGATCACACCAACTGCTGCTCACACCCTGTAATACAATCCGGGTATGCTGCATCTCACACCTCCATCCTGCCCTGGGGAGAGGTCCATGGGAACACCAAGGGGGGTGATTCTGAGTTGTGACCAAACTAAGGGGGTTATTCAGGTTTGTTAGCAGACCAAAAGAGTAAGCAATTGGGCACAACCATGTGCACTGCAGGTGGGGCAGATGTAACATGTGCAGAGAGAGTTAGATTTGGGTGGGTTATTTTGTTTCTGTGCAGGGTAAATACTGGCTGCTTTATTTTTACATTGCAATTTAGATTTCAGTTTGAACACACCCCACCCAAATCTAATTCTCTGCACAAGTTACATTTGCCCCACCTGCAGTGCAGCATGGTTTTACCCAGGATCAAAGTAATTTGTTTTTTTGCTCTATTGCTTTTCACTCTACTCAGAATCAAGCGCTTTATGTCCAAGAGAATGTGCAGGTCTGCAAGTTCTAATTGCTGAATCCTATTCTGTCCGTCCATTCGCTGCTATAACCTCCGTGCCTCCTATTCACTCACTTCCCTCCTCTCCTCAGCTGGGAGGACAAGTGTCAGTGGGAACAACAAATAACCTGTGTCCTGATTCTGAAGTTGCTAACGAGTTTAGGTTTATGGATTGAGGACCTGATTCAGCATGGATTGCAAAAGCAAAATGTTTCTCTATTGGGCAACACCATGCTGCAGTGCAGGTGGGGCAGATGTAACATGTGCAGAGAGAGTTATATTTGGGTGGGTTATATTGTTTCTGTGCAGGGTAAATACTGGCTGCTTTATTTTTACACTGCAATTTAGATTTCATTTTGAACACACCCCACCCAAATCTAACTCTCTCTGCACATGTTACATCTGCCTCCCCTGCAGTGCACATGGTTTTGCCCAATAGAAAGAGTTTACTTTTGCGATCCATGCTGAATCAGGCCTATAGTTACTCTGTCTCTATAGCACTTCACGTGAGGTCCGGAACGTCACATCTTGCACTGATGAGTCCTAAGAAGGACAACACAGGCTGCCTGTGGCATACGCTAACCCTATATGAACCCTATATATCATTTATTATAAGTGGTGCATACAAATAGCATTTCCCAGACATCCATTCTCCAATGTAAAATATCTTTATGAATCTTATTTTATCCACTTATCAAAATGATTATGAAAAACTCATTGTTTTAGAGGCGGCAACTCCGGTACCAAATTTTGAAACCCAGTTAATTTTCTTGTTTCCTTTTTCAGATTTCCAAAATGGATTACAGCTCGTTCAGCGGGGTTCCCCGGTTCCTCACAAGACCCAAGGCCTTCATGACGTCTGTGGGGAAAGATGTCACTTTAAGTTGCCAAATTGTTGGAAGCCCAGCACCCTCAGTCACATGGGAGAAAGACAAGCTCCAAGTCCAGTCAGGAGGACGCTTCAAAATGGTGGAAGATGGCGGCTTATACCAGCTCACCATATACGATTTGACCTTTGGAGACAGCGGCCAGTACATATGCCGCGCAATCAACAACATAGGGGAAGCGTTTGCCGCGGTGATGATCAAAGTCGGGGATGAACAGGAGAGCACGGTGGTGGAATGCCCGCCATATTTTATCCTGAAACCAGTCAACGCCAAGTTGAACCTGGGAGAAAGTGCCACCTTCAAATGCCGGGTACAGGGCCACCCACATCCCGTGATCAATTGGGAGAAAGATGGGAAACTGTTGGGAACAGCCATCGATTCCAGCCACATTCGCGTTGAGGTGGACGGGGAATCCAGCGCTCTGCGGATACACTGCGTTCGGTATTCAGACAGCGGGACCTATGTCTGCCGGGCCGAGAATTCTGTTGGCCAGGCTAAAGCCTCTGCTTCGCTGTTGATCGATTCTCTCAGCAACCTTAACGCCAACAGTATAAGCTCTCCGGACGTGGGTTATGGCAAAACGGCCTCCATGTTGTCTCACCTGCAGAAACGGCGAGAAGAAATGAGAAAGACAGACCTTTCCATACTGGGCTCCTATGACTATAGCTCCTCTCCCTATAAAACTGTAGACTCAATGACCGGCCTGGGTTTTAACCTGTCCCGTGACTATGAGAGGGCAGCGTCCCTCACGCCAAAAGCAAACCGCGAAGGAACCATGAGCGTTCTCACGCGCACTTGTACGGTGACGGAGGGTAAGCACGCCAAGATGAGCTGTTTTGTGACTGGGGAGCCCAAGCCTGAAATTGTGTGGAAGAAGGACGGAGAGGTGGTCTCGGAGGGCCGGAGGCACGTCGTCTATGAGGATGAGCAAGAGAACTTTGTCCTTAAAATTTTATTCTGCAAACAAATCGACAACGGACTGTACACCTGCACGGCGTCTAACCTGGCTGGTCAGACCTACAGCTCCGTGCTGGTCATCGTGAAAGGTAGGTGCTATTTCCTGTTACATAATCACATTGCACAGTGCACACTAGTAAGTACAGTAAGTGCAGCTTTGTTCTCACACTGCAATGTAGCTCTGAGCTAGGACACGCCCCTGCTACACCTAACTCTCTGCACATGTTACATCTGCCCCCCTGCAGTGCAGCATGGTGTTACCCAGGTGCTCAGTTACTGGCTGCTTCTGCATGTAGCTCACACATGCTGGGCAGCTTTATTCTCACACTGCAATGTACATCTGAGCTAGGACACACCCCTCCTACACCTAACTCTCTGCACATGTTACATCTGCCCCCCTGCAGTGCAGCATGGTGTTACCCAGGTGCTCAGTTACTGGCTGCTTCTGCATGTAGCCCACACATGCTGGGCAGCTTTATTCTCACACTGCAATGTAGCTCTGAGCTAGGACATGCCCCTCCCACACCTAACTCTCTGCACATGTTACATCTGCCCCCTGCAGTGCAGCATGGTGTTACCCAGGTGCTCAGTTACTGGCTGCTTCTGCATGTAGCCCACACATGCTGGGCAGCTTTATTCTCACACTGCAATGTAGCTCTGAGCTAACACCCACCCCTCCCACACCCAACCCTCTGCACATGTTACATCTGCCCCACCTGCAGTGGAGCATGGTGTTACCCAGGTGCTCAGTTACTTGCTGCCTCTGCATGTAGCCCACACATGCTGGGCGGCTTTATTCTCACACTGCAATGTAGCTCTGAGCTAGGACATGCCCCTCCCACACCTAACTCTCTGCACATGTTACATCTGACCCCTGCAGTGCAGCATTGTGTTACCCAGGTGCCCAGTTACTGGCTGCATCTGCATGTAGCCCACATATGCTGGGCGGCTTTATTCTCACACTGCAATGTAGATCTGAGCTAGGACACACCCCTCCCACACCTAACTCTCTGCACATGTTACACCTGCCTCCCTGCAGTGCAGCATGGTGTTACCCAGGTGCTCACTTACTGGCTGCTTCTGCATGTAGCCCACACATGCTGGGCAGCTTTATTCTCACACTGCAATGTACTAGGACACGCCCCTCCCACACCTAACTCTCTGCACATGTTACATCTCCCACTGCAGTGTAGCATGGTGTTACCCAGGTGCTTGTTTTGCTCCCAATCAGGCTTGATATTTCTATCTGTATGAGTTTTGTGATGCCATGCTACTTTAGAGACATGTACATTCTATTTTAGGTTGATAATACATTGTATTTTAATAGGATGTCAGCATAATATACTGAACATTATTTACCATCATAAACTTGGTGGTCCTCAAGACCCACTTAACAGTCCATGTTGTAAGGATTTCCATGCTTGAGCACAAATGACTTAATTACTACCTCAGTCATTTGATTTAACTATCTACAGCAGGCATTTCCAACCACGGTCCTCAAGGCACACCAACAGTGCAGGTTTTAGTGATATCCAGGCTGCAGCACAGATGGTTAAATAAAAATAACTGAGGAACTTATTAAGTCACCTGTGTTCAAGCCTGGATATCTCTAAAACCTGCACTGTTGGTGTGCTTTGAGGACCGTGGTTGGGAATGCCTGATCTACAGTATGCTCAAGATTGGAAATCCTTAATACCTGGAGCAAAATTGACTAAAGTTTGATTTTGGTGATTCAAGGAATTTGGGATTCTATTGCAATTCGATTTTCATTCGATTTGGGTTGAACAGATTTACTAAAGCCCAAATCGAATGTCAAATCGATTCTATTGGCAGATTCAATTCATATCCCAATAGAAATTAAATTTCTAAAAATATAAATGTTTTCCCTTAGAACAATATGAAATCCCCTAATTTACTAAGGTTTGATTTGAAATGGACCTCCAAATCGAACCTCAAATCGAACCTCAAATCTCCAAATGTTTAGAATGATCCTGGACATTCGATTTTGGCTTCCAACCCCATTCTAAAGACAGGAAAATGATAGTGATGACGACCCAAAAACACATAGGACACTGTAAAAGCACCTACCTATACCATGCAAAACACCACCTGACTGAAAAAACTCTGGAGAAACATTCTGAGTACTGTCAGCAGCTTCATGAGTTGAGTACTGCACAAATTTAGACTTTTAGGCAAAACAAATTATAAAAATATGCAAAAGATAGCACCAGAGCATAATATTGGCAAATTTACAGTAAATTAGGAAGCAATTACCAATAACAAGAGTAAAGTAAGTGCCTATCCAGATTCTGCCCATGATGCTTACATCCTCACCAACTCATCCCTGTCTGTCCTAAATCTTGTTGGACAAATTGCAGAGGGATGGTTGTTGTACAAGATAGCAGTAACTGTAATTATTTTAAAAAAATATAGAGGGACATATGAACACCCAATCCTTGTCAGAAAGCATGTTTGTTTGTTTGTTTGTTTGTTTGTTTGTTTCTAATACTATTTTTTACAAAATGCATATTTTTATGTCAAAATGTACTTATATTTTCTTTTTGCTCAGCTGCCGTCTATTGCATAATCATGCAAAAATTTATAAAAAAATATATTTTCATGTATAAAATGATGTAATGAGTGTGTTTCCCCTTTAATTAGTGAGCATGTGATACATTTGGACCAATAGGAAGCAATGAGGCTGTTCTATTCAATTTTGCATTCTATTTGGCTGGGAATTTCAATGGGGATGTGATGTTCGATTTAGGAAGGGATTTTATAGATTCAATTCTAAAAACCTTTTAAACAGGAATCAACGTTGAATTTGATTTTAAAATTGAATGCAAAATCGATTTTTAGTGAATAAGGTAAAATTCAAAGAGTTTAGAAAGACCAAATAGAATCGATTTCAATCGATTTGGAAGATTCATAAAGCCCCTTCCAAAATCAAATTTTAGTAAATATACCCTCCTGGACTGTTAGTGTGTTTTGAGGATGCAGTTTGAGAAGCTCTGTAGCAAAACATAAGTAAAAATGTACTGAAGACGGTCTGCATATGGTAAAACATATTACATGTAGCTCTGTGTATCACACGTCAGAAGTATTGTCCAGTTCCAATTTTGGAAGATTATATTTCATTACAAAAGCCTAACCTCCCCTTCTAAGTGCCCAAACCTAACCCTCCCTCCCCGGTCCCTTACCATCCTCTTCCCGTCCCTGCACCCTAACCCTAACCCCCCTTCAGAGTGCCTAAATCTAACCCACCCTCCCTGGTCTCTTACCATCCTCTTCCCGTCCCTGCACCCTAACCCCCCTTCTGAATGCCTACACCTAACCCTCCCTCCCCGGTACCTTACCATCCTCTTCCCGTCCCTGCACCCTAACCTTAACCCCCCTTCTGAGTGCCTAAACCTAACCCTCCCTCCCCGGTCCCTTACCATACTCTTGCCGTCTCTGCACCCTAACCCCCCTTTTGAGTGCCTAAACCTAACCCTCCCTCCCCGGTACCTTACCATCCTCTTCCCATCCCTGCACCCTAACCCTAACCAACCTTCTGAGTGCCTAAACCTAACCCTCCCTCCCCGGTCCCTTACCATCCTCATCCTGTCTCTGCACCCTAACCCCCCTTCTGAGTGCCTAAACCTAACCCTCCCTCCCCTGTCCCTTACTGTCCTCATCCTGTCTCTGTACTCTAACCCCCCTTCTGAGTGCCTAAACCTAACCCTCCCTCCCCGATACCTTTCCATCCTCTTCCCGTCCCTGCACCCTAACCCCCTTTCTGAGTGCCTACACCTAACCCTCCCTCCCTGGTCCCTTACCGTCCCTGCACCCTAACCAACCTTCTGAGTGCCTAAACCTAACCCTCCCTCCCCGGTCCCTTACCGTCCCTGCACCCTAACCCTCCTTCTGAGTGCCTACACCTAACCCTCCTTTCCCGGTCCCTTACCATCCTCTTCCCGTCCCTGCACCCTAGCCCCCTTCCTGAGTGCCTACACCTAACCCTCCCTCCCCGGTACCTTACCATCCTCTTCCCGTCCCTGCACCCTAACCCCCCTTCTGAGTGCCTAAACCTAACCCTCCCTCCCCGGTCCCTTACCATACTCTTGCCGTCCCTGCACCCTAACCCTCCTTCTGAGTGCCTAAACCTAACCCTCCCTCCCCGGTACCTTACCATCCTCTTCCCGTCCCTGCACCCTAACCCTAACCAACCTTCTGAGTGCCTAAACCTAACCCTTCCTCCCCGGTCCCTTACTGTCCTCATCCTGTCTCTGCACTCTAACCCCCCTTCTGAGTGCCTAAACCTAACCCTCCCTCCCCGGTACCTTACCATCCTCTTCCCGTCTCTGCACCCTAACCCTAACCCCCTTTCTGAGTGCCTACACCTAACCCTTCCTCCCCGGTCCCTTACCGTCCCTGCACCCTAACCCTAACCCCCCTTCTGAGTGCCTAAACCTAACCCTCCCTCCCCGGTCCCTTACCGTCCCTGCACCCTAACCCTAACCAACCTTCTGAGTGTCTAAACCTAACCCTCCTTCCCCGGTCCCTTACCATCCTCTTCCCGTCCCTGCACCTTAACCCCCCTTCTGAGAGCCTACACCTAACCCTCCTTTCCCAGTCTCTTACCATCCTCTTCCCGTCCCTGCACCCTAACCCCCCTTCTGAATGCCTACACCTAACCCTCCCTCCCCGGTACCTTACCATCCTCTTCCCGTCCCTGCACCCTAACCCTAACCCCCCTTCTGATTGCCTAAACCTAACCCTCCCTCCCCGGTCCCTTACCATCCTCTTCCCGTCCCTGCACCCTAACCCCCTTCCTGAGTGCTTAAACCTAACCCTCCCTCCCCGGTACCTTACCATCCTCTTCCCGTCCCTGCACCCTAACCTTAACCCCCCCTTCTGAGTGCCTAAACCTAACCCTCCCTCCCCGGTCCCTTAATGTCCTGATCCTGTCTCTGCACTCTAACCCCCCTTCTGAGTGCCTAAACCTAACCCTCCCTCCCCGGTACCTTACCATCCTCTTCCCGTCCCTGCACCCTAACCTTAACCCCCCTTCTGAGTGCCTAAACCTAACCCTCCCTCCCCAGTCCCTTAATGTCCTCATCCTGTCCCTGCACTCTAACCCCCCTTCTGAGTGCCTAAACCTAACCCTCCCTCCCCGGTACCTTACCATCCTCTTTCCGTCCCTGCACCCTAACCCTAACCCCCTTTCTGAGTGCCTACACCTAACCCTCCCTCCCCGGTCCCTTACCGTCCCTGCACCCTAACCCTAACCAACCTTCTGAGTGCTTAAACCTAACCCTCCCTCCCCGGTCCCTTACCGTCCCTGCACCCTAACCCTAACCAACCTTCTGAGTGTCTAAACCTAACCATCCCTCCCCGGTCCCTTACCATACTCTTCCTGTCCCTGCACCCTAACCCTTCTTCTGAGTGCCTACACCTAACCCTCCTTTCCCGGTCTCTTACCATCCTCTTCCCGTCCCTGCACCCTAAGGGCTGTAACACACGTGCCGGCTTTTGCCGACCGTGAAAAAGCCGGATGGCTTTTTCCCGTGACGGTATTGTAATTAACAGTGTGATGGGTAGGGTCCTTTCACACTGCACGGCCCCGGCCCGGCTGCCGGGTTATAGCCGGAAATATCCACTGGAAGGTCCGGCTGCCGGGCCGGGGCCGTGCCGTTTTTGAAGGCAGTGGACCGTGTGTGTGAAGGGGAGCTTTCACACACACAGTTTTTTTTTTTTTCAAGCTGTGTCTGCTGCTGCGCATGCGCACAGAATCACACACGGCTCAAAGCCGTTGTGTGTGAAAGACTCTGCCGGATGGCAAAAAGCCGGGTAGTGTGTTACAGCCCTTACCCTAACCCTCCTTCTAATGCCTAAACCTAACCCTTCCTCCCCTGTCCCTAACCATCCTCTTCCAGTCACTGCAGCCGAACCCTAACCCTCCTTCTAATGCGTAAACCTAACCTCCCCTCGCCTGCGGCAGGACGCAAGCGCATTCTGCTGGAACTACGTTCATGATTCCGACTGTCTGTATTTTGACGCCGGGATCCCGAACACTGTTTGTGTAATGCATCGGTATTTCAACACCGTGTTTATGCCGTAGGTCTGGATTCCGGTGTTGGTATTTTAACTGCATCCTTTCTCTGCATTATATATAACTGCAATGATCAGCTCTGTGTCACATCCAGGGGCACCAAGCACAAAGGTCTGCGGCCTGATGATATAAAGCCATGGCTTTACAGGACCACACTATTTTTGCCCTAGCGTCTATGAGCCCTCATTGTATAAATTAGCTTTGATGACAACGTAGGGAATGAGAATCATATTACGGTATACTTTGTGCCTGTCTGTGCCATCTGCTATATATAATCACTGATGCCACTTATTCCCCAAATACCGTTGATCCAGCATTGTCCTGCTGCTTCAGAATGTAGGTAATCAGCCCAATGGTTATTCTTAGCCGGTGTAATATGTCTCTCCCGCCCCCTGTTATACAGAGTAATATCACTATATGCAGAGTTTACTGACAATCAGTGGTGTTTGTGTCAGTAACACCGACCCAGGACTCTAGGGAGACATCGGTCAAACAGACATCTATAGTCCTGTCCACGATGTCCTCTGCTTCTCACCTCGGCTGAGAGAGCTGTGCTTCATATACTGTAGGAACCATTGATCCCTATATTAAGGCTTTTCTTTCTGTTTAGCATGTTCTTTCTGTGGTAATGATTGCAGAGATTCCCAGTTTAAGTGTAACCGTCAGTGATCACTGTGTTAGGGTCTCCGTAATGTGGTTGCTTCTTGTGAGCTGAGGCTAAGTTAGAGGCTGGAGGTCGGGAGAACCTCCCGCTTTGCTGCAATCCACTTAAAGTGACATATTCTTCCCCAAGGAGGTGGAAGTCTGGGTGATATTTTGCCATGGTCACGTAGCTTATAGAAGAGACTCTGGATAAATAATATTGTGACCTCACTGGAGGCCCCTGATAGAAGCAATCGATTATATGTCCCTTTCTATCCACTAGGCCTGTGTACCGCTAGCATAGGGAAGACTAAACTCCAGTAATGCTATTCATTTTGTACCATAATGCTTCAGATCTGCTCCTGAACCTTAGAAGTCACACCTTAGAGGCCATACCATAAAGGCCATACATTAGAGGCCATATTGTAGAGGCCACAACTTACAAGCCACACCTTAGAGGCCATACCATAGAGGCTGCACATTAGAAGTCACACCTTAGAGGCCATACCAGAGAGGCCGCTTCTTAGAAGTCGCACCTTAGAGGCTATACCATAGAGGCTGCACATTAGAAGTCACACCTTAGAGGCCATACCAGAGAGGCCGCATCTTAGAAGTCGCACCTTAGAGGCTATACCATAGAGGCTGCACATTAGAAGTCACACCTTAGAGGCCATACCAGAGAGGCCGCATCTTAGAAGTCGCACCTCAGAAACCATACCATAAAGGCTGCACATTAGAAGTCACGCCTTAGAGGCTATTTATTAGAGGCCGTACTGTAGAGCCTTAGAGGCCATACCATAAAGGCTGCACATTAGAAGTCACGCCTTAGAGGCTATTTATTAGAGGCCGTACTGTAGAGCCTTAGAGGCCATACCATAGAGGCTGCATATTAGAAGTCACACCTTAGAGGCCATACATTAGAGGTCGTACCTTAGAGCCTTAGAGGCCATACCATAGAGGCTGCACATTAGGCGTCACACTTCAGAGGCTGCACAGTAGAAGTCATACCTTAGAGGCCGCACCTTAGAAGCCACTCCTTAGAAGCCATACTATAGTGGCCACACCTAAGAAGTCATACCTTAGAGGCCATACCATAAAAGCCATACCATAGAGGCCGCACCTTAGAGGCCATACTATAGAGGTCACACCTTATAGGTCATACCATAGAGATTGCAACTTATAGGCCATACCTTAGAGTCCATACTATAGAGGTCACACCTTAATGGCCATAACATAGAGGTTGCACCTTAGAGACCACACCTTAGAGGCCATACCATAGAGGTCGCACCTTATAGGTCATACCATAGAGGTTGCACTTTGTAGGCCATACCATAGAGGCCATACCTTAGAGGCCATACTATAGAGGTCACACCTTAGAGGCCATAACATAGAGGTTGCACCTTATGGCCATAAAATAGAAGCCACACTTTAGAAGCTACATCTTAGAAGCCATATATTGGATTCTGCTCATTATAGACCCTTCCGTGTACCCAAGCCAATGTACTGTATGCTGAACAGTCTTCTCCCATTTCCATACCAGTTAATATGTATTGTACCCATATTTCTTCTGTGGATAAATAATTGTTTTATCTGATGTCTTAAAGAGCCCAGAATCCCCTTCCGATCGAAGCTGAGGGACCTGGAAGTGCGGGAGAAGGAGTCGGCCACCTTCCAGTGTGAGGTCCCCTACTCTCTCACCGAGTCAGCCTGGTTCAAGGAGGAGACGAAGATCCAGCAGAGCACTAAGTATAGCATTGAGGAGGAGGGCACCATCCGCAGACTGACTGTACAGAACGTCACCGCAGACGATGACGCCGTGTACATTTGTGAGATGAAAGAGGGCAGCCGCACAATCGCTGAGTTGTCCGTCCAAGGTAACGTTAGAGTATAGGAGCCGTGCAAACACAGGGCACCTCCAACTAAGCCTGACTTACTTATAATGCACCAGGGACGCTCAGAGCCAGACTAACAGTGGGCCGGGTGGGAGTGCAGCACAAGGCCTCCTCATGAAAAGGCCCATCGTCATGACAGCACGATGCTGACCAGCTGGCCACACGACCGTCACATATAATAAGTATTAACATTGTATTTCTGTCTTCCTCACAAAATGATGCAATGTTTTGTAATATACATATTTAGTGGGTGATAGTGTAGGGGATGTACACGCCCACACGGCACTGGTCACTCCCACATGGCACTGGTCACACCCACACAGCACTGGCCATTCCCACACAGCGCTGGCCACTCCCACACATTACTGGTCAGAATCCCGACACACGTCAGAATGCCGACACTGGAATCAGGGACGGATTAAGGTCCACATGGGCCTGAACATGACCAAAGGCCTATTGTGAGACGTCGAGGAGGTGTGGCTAATGCTGCGTGGGTGTGGCCAGTGATATATGGGCGTGTGCACTCCCTACATTATAATCTCCAATGTCTCCCAAAATATGTAAAAATAGAATAACGGAGTCACTTTGTGAGGAAATTATAAATATAATTTTAAGTCTTATGATTTATGGCAACCATGTGACCAGCTGGACAGTTAATTATCATCACGTTGTCAGAGTGATGGGCCTACTTTTATCTGGGGCCCGGAGCCCATCCACCCCATTGTTAATCTGGCCCTGACTGGAATTCCTAAAGAGGCCATTGGGATCACGATCGTCGAAACAGCGGGGTGGGTAAATTCTACACCGGCAATGGGGGGATTAGGTTTAGGTGACCCCCAAGAGACTTAGGGTTAGGCTGCGTGGGGGAAGAGAGAGGGCTAGTTTTAGGCTACGGGGAGGTGGGGTTGGGTTAGGCACCACCAGGAAGGTGGTTATGTTAAGGCTGCGGAAGGGACATGGTTAGGGTTAGGGTACAGGGAGGAGGGGTTAGGTATAGGTGCTACCCGGAGGGTTAGAGTTAGGCACCTAAAAGGGATGGTTAGGGTATGGTAGGGGAAGGGATAGACTACTTACCGCCCTTGTTGGGATGTCACGGCCGGTCTCCCCATGAGAACCATGATTGCAGAGTCAGCAGAACAGTGAAGCCGTCTCTACAAGTATTTTTGGTTGACTCAGTGTGAAACCAGATACAAAATGTAATTCTATAATTCTGTATTGACCGTTCTACTTCGGGATGCCATCAATTCTTTTTTGGTGGAGTCATATTAGCGGAGGGGGCCGGGCGGGGGTGACGCAGAGGAATATGAGTTATATGTATAAATATCTGAGGCTGTCACATAGAGACACTAATAGCACCAGGCAGCAGTTACTGCTCCCTTTTCCTGGGCCACATTCTACCAGGAGAACCTGAGGAAGTCTGTGCCCTGCGGAATGTCAGTAGCAGCGTTGTCATTACTTATAAATCACTGGGGGACGTCACAGGAGCCACCGCCACGTACTGTACATCTGTCACCACAAATCCACGCGGTCCGCATCTGAGGGGCCGAGCTGAAAATGAATCAATGTGTGTTTTGTATTTATTCCCTGTGGGGGCAATCAGTGAATCAATGTGTTTTAATCTTTTCATGCGGGGATCAATGCGCGCCCGGCACTCGCAACTAGCCCAAAAGCACTATTTTGCACAAATTTCTGCCTGCACCTCTGGGGGGGAGGGGTGGGGGGAGCTGAAATCTGTGATACAGTAAGTGCAGCCTTGGGGCTGGTCGCCCAAAACCACTGAATTGGCTCCCCGCTACTTTAGCTGTGAGCTAATTCTCTCAATCATCCCCAGTGTGTGTGCGTGTTTTCCCTGTGGGGACCAATGTGGGTGTGTTTTTCCTGTAGGGGCCAATGTGTTTTATTTATTTTTTCCTGTGGGGGCCCATCTCTTTTAATTTTTCTTGTGGGTGCAGATTTTTTTTTTTTTTTTTCCTGTGGGGGCCAATATGTGTTGTTTTCCATGTGGGGGCCAATGTGCTTTATTTTTTCCTGTGGATGACAATGTGTGTGGGTTTTTTGCCTGTGTGGGACTATATGTGCGTTTTTCAGTACTTCACTATAATAATAATAATAATTATATTTAATCATATTAAATATTTGTGTGTCTGAGAGCAGTTGCAAAATCTGGACTGTGACTATATACTGTACCGAATTTGGGGTCTATTTACTAAGCCTTGGATGGCGATAAAGTGGCTGGAGATAAAGTACCATCCAATAAGCTCCTAACTGTCATTTTTTCAAAAACAGCCTGTTACATGGTAGTTAGGAGCTGATTGGCTGGTACTTTATCTTCGTCCAAGGCTTAGTAAATAGACCCCATAGTCACCGTCTCAGTGCACGCAGCATCAGACTAATACACTGCCCTGCCAGCCCCCTTAGTGCACGTGGCACTAGGCGTCCTCCTGCCAGTGTGAAGCAGTTTGTGAAATCACCACTTAAAATGTTTTTGTTTTTCTCACATAAAGGAAACATAATTAAAAAGTTGCCGCGCAGGACAGCCGTCCCGGTGAATGATACGGCCATATTTTGCGTTGAGCTGGACAACGATTGCCAGAAGTTCAAATGGATTATCAACGGGGAAGAAGTAAAATCCGGTGGGCGGATCTCTATCACGTCTTCTGGCAAACAGCATACCATGATTATCCGGGAATGCCAGAACAGCGACTCTGGCGAGATCGCCTTCATAGCCGATGAATGTAAAACATCCACCAAATTTACCGTCACCGGTGAGTGTTTATTAATCATTTTATCCCTGATTCCAGTTCCTCCGATTTCTCACCATCCTAAATATACAGTCTGGGCTACAGGGTATTTTATGTTTTAGCCTCTAAATCGTTCTACGCAGCCTCGACGCGGCCTCACTCAGCTCATCCTATGTGTGATCGCGTTGTTACCACCCCGTTCCTCCCACTCAGCTGCAGGTAGAGCTGTAGTACGTATGAACATAAGGGGGGGGGGGGGGGGGTGGAGGCAGCAGGCAGCCACAGACTGAGAGTTATACAGTGGGAGGAGCAGGGTCCCCAGCAGCACAGAGTATATCAGGAGATGAGTGATGTGTCAGTGAGGACAGGGCTGCATGTGACAGGGGCAGTGACATGATGTGAGGACAGGAATGGAGGCAGCAGGAAGCCACAGACTGAGAGTTATACAGTGGGAGGAGCAGGGTCCCCAGCAGCACAGAGTGTATCAGGAGATGAGTGATGTGTCAGTGAGGACAGGGTGCATGTGACAGGGGCAGTGACATGATGTGAGGAGGGGAATGGAGGCAACAGGAAGCCACAGACTGAGAGTTATATAGTGGGAGGAGCAGGGTACCCCAGCAGCACAGAGTGTATCAGGAGATGTGTCAGTGAGGACAGGGTGCATGTGACAGGGTCAGTGACATGATGTGAGGAGGGGAATGGAGGCAGCAGGAAGCCACAGACTGAGAGTTATATAGTGGGAGGAGCAGGGTCCCCAGCAGCACAAAGTATATCAGGAGATGAGTGATGTGTCAGTGAGGACAGGGCTGCATGTGACAGGGGCAGTGACATGATGTGAGTAGGGGAATGGAGGCAGCAGCCACAGACTGAGAGTTATATAGTGGGAGGAGCAGAGTCCCCAGCAGCACAGAGTATATCAGGAGAGGAGTGATATGTCAGTGAGGACAGGGCTGCATGTGACAGGGGCAGTGACATGATGTGAGGAGGGGAATGGAGGCAGCAGGAAGCCACAGACTGAGAGTTATTTAGTGGGAGGAGCAGGGTCCCCAGCAGCACAGAGTATATCAGGAGATGAGTGATGTGTCAGTGAAGACAGGGCTGCATGTGACAGGGGCAGTGACAGGATGTGAGGAGGAGAATGGAGCAGCAGGAAGCCACAGACTGAGAGTTATATAGTGGGAGGAGCAGTGTCCCCAGCAGCACAGAGTATATCAGGAGATGAGTGATGTGTCAGTGAGGACAGGGCTGCATGTGACAGGGGCAGTGACATGATGTGAGGAGGGGAATGGAGGCAGCAGGAAGCCACAGACTGAGAGTTATATAGTGGGAGGAGCAGGGTCCTCAGCAGCACAGAGTATATCAGGAGATGAGTGACATGTCAGTGAGGACAGTGCTGCATGTGACAGGGACAGTGACATGATGTGAGGAGGGGAATGGAGGCAGCAGGAACCCACAGACTGAGAGTTATATAGTGGGAGGAGCAGGGTCCCCAGCAGCACAGAGTATATCAGGAGATGAGTGATGTGTCAGTGAGGACAGTGCTGCATGTGACAGGGACAGTGACATGATGTGAGGAGGGGAATGGAGACAGCAGGAAGTTACAGACTGAGAGTTATATAGTGGAAGGAGCAGGGTCTCCAGCAGCACAGAGTATATCAGGAGATGAGTGATGTCAGTGAGGACAGGGCTGCATGTGACAGGGGCAGTGACATGATGTGAGGAGGGGAATGGAGGCAGCAGGAAGCCACAGACTGAGCGTTATATAGTGGGAGGAGCAGGGTACCCAGCAGCACAGAGTATATCAGGAGATGAGTGATGTGTCAGTGAGGACAGGGCTGCATGTGACAGGGGCAGTGACATGATGTGAGGAGGGGAATGGAGGCAGCAGGAAGCTACAGGCTGAGAGTTATATAGTGGGAGGAGCAGGGTCCCCAGCAGCACAGAGTATATCAGGAGATGAGTGATGTGTCAGTGAGGACAGGGCTGCATGTGACAGGGGCAGTGAGATGATGTGAGGAGGGGAATGGAGGCAGCAGGAAGCCACAGACTGAGAGTTATATAGTGGGAGGAGCAGGTACCCCAGCAGCACAGAGTATATCAGGAGATGAGTAATGTGTCAGTGAGGACAGGGCTGAATGTGACAGGGGCAGTGACATGATGTGAGGAGGGGAATGGAGGCAGCAGGAAGCCACAGGCTGAGAGTTATATAGTGGGAGGAGCAGGGTCCCCAGCAGCACAGAGTATATCAGGAGATGAGTGATGTGTCAGTGAGGACAGGGCTGCATGTGACAGGGGCAGTGACATGATGTGAGGAGGGGAATGGAGGCAGCAGGAAGCCACAGACTGAGAGTTATATAGTGGGAGGAGCAGGTACCCCAGCAGCACAGAGTATATCAGGAGATGAGTGATGTGTCAGTGAGGACAGGGCTGCATGTGACAGGGGCAGTGACATGATGTGAGGAGGGGAATGGAGGCAGCAGGAAGCTACAGACTGAGAGTTATATACTGGGAGGAGCAGGGTCCCCAGCAGCACAGAGTAAATCAGGAGATGAGTGATGTGGTTTTAAATATTATATTTTGTGTGTGTAACATGAGAACAAATTCCATAGAAACAGGAAGTTTGAACTGAATAATTACTTACTGTAACTGTTTTTTTTTATATTTGTCAAGATGTGTGAAATGTTATTTGCAGGGATGAGTTTCTCAGTCCTTAACCTTTGTAGACAGCTCCGTCTGAATGTCATAAACTGATTTTCCTATCGGTTACTAGCGGGTGATGACACAGTGTCAGGTATCTGCCAACTGTATGTATCAGAGTGACTGCGGTCATGAAAGTGAGCCATGCACTGCTATTTATACAATTTGTACACTCAGATGATTAACAGAATTAAGTGTCCAATTGGGGGATAGACTTACTGATTTTAAAGGGGAAATGGTTTGTAATGAAATGCCAAATGGTCGGATTATCTCATGAAAGAGATTAATAACTCTGTCATTAGATTCAGCTACATTTTCATTATTGTATTTGTATTGTATTTCCTTTTCTTCATAGTTAGAATACAGCTCTCATAATTTTTTTATACAAACTAGACAGACAGGTAACTTGATCAGTGAACCTGGGATCACAAGAAGATAATATTAAGGGAAATAATTATAGTGAGTAAAAGATTTTGTGTGAAAATAGTCAATTGTCCTGTAAAAATGGGACATATGGGTGTTGTAAGTCAGAAAAGATTTATTTATAGCATTTTTTTTCTTCAAAAATGTTCAACGCACACTGCCATATTTCTGTGAATATCCAAACATTGCAGTTCTTTTAAAGAAGTCACTTTCTATTTTATTCCACAGTCTTAAGAAAACCTCCCTCCGTCGCCCCTATTAACCCTGTGGTGACTGAAAAGACTGAAACATCTGTGAAATTAGTCTGGTCCCCTCCCCCAATTGATCGCCCGGTGCCAATCGATGGGTACATTGTAGAACGTAAGAAGCTTGGAGCCATGACTTGGGTGAGGTGCCATGAATCAGCCAATGTACCCACCTCGGAATTAAGAGTCAGCCACGTGCCAGATGAAGGGAGCTTCCAGTTCAGGGTCAGTGCCGTTAATAGCTATGGCCAGAGTCCGTACCTGGAGTTCCCTGGAACGTTGTACCTCGGTGAGTGCCCAGTACTCATTATCTCTTTGGTTATTACAAGCTTTTATCAGAAACAATGTGACAGTTTTGGGGTGGTCACAGAGACCCTTCATGGGGTGGGGGGGGGAGTGATGCTGTCTTCTCTTCTAGCTATGTACAGGGTCCTAAATGTAATACATTGGGGGGTGCGCTCACCAGGGGTATTACTGTGATGCGTTGGGGAGCAGCCAAGTTAGTGGGGTCACCCTCCTCGCAATACGG
Source organism: Pseudophryne corroboree (assembly GCF_028390025.1). Classification (NCBI taxonomy): domain Eukaryota; kingdom Metazoa; phylum Chordata; class Amphibia; order Anura; family Myobatrachidae; genus Pseudophryne; species Pseudophryne corroboree. Next base: position 829,830,292 of record NC_086448.1, on the reverse strand, counting down.
AAACTATGAAGGATAAATAAATCTCTGCTCTCACCTCTTCTTTGTTGACTGATAAAGGGAAAAAGTGGTTTTAAACTCCCTTGGTGCTGGAGTGGATGTGAATCGGCACCTGTTAGGTGAATCCATCATACAATGGCAGTGATCAAATCGTAAAAAAGATGTTTGCCTTATAAACATTTATTCTACAAACAATTCATATTACAATGTAGCACAGTGGTTCTCAAAGTGTGTGCCGTGGCACCCTTGGGTGCCTCAGGACACTTGCAGGGGTGCCTTGCATTGGTGGTCCAGGCGGCTGCCAATCATAAAATTTGTCGGCAAACAGAAACAAATCCTGTGAACCTAATGGTGACATATAAACACAATTTACTTAATTTAATATTTCATTCTAAATCTCTCAATAAGAAACTTTTGGCCTAGGGGCGCCATGAAAAAAAGTTATGATACTCTAGGGCGCCGTGATTCAAAAAAGTTTGGGAACCACTGATGTAGCATAAGTATACAAACAACAAATTATACAAACATAACAAACAAGACGTGAGGGAGGATAGAGCTAATAAGTGCTGATTATGTTAAAGTCTTATGCTCCGGTGTCCAGTTAAAAGTTAATTTGGGTTACGTACCCGTTCATCTGACTACTTGGTGTCGATAAGTCCCAGTTGGAGATCTGTATGGTCCTGGGATGTGGATTCTGCTCGGGTAAAGTCTGGGGTTGGTCTGACCCGCGACTCTGCCGTAGTTATGGGGCCCCTTCTGCAGTCACAGCCCTCCAGGTAGGTACTGCGCCAAACGCCTTACCCCGTGATCTGCATTCCTCAGTTAGAGGCTGAGTGGGTCTACGGGTTGGGTTCAGGTACAGTGCTACTGGGTAAGCTTTACTGTTCTGTCCTGAGGCAGTGGTAGACACCCAGTTGTGAGCGGACACCATCCCTCCTGACCCCCATACCTGCTCCACCGCTCCCCAATGACAGTTGTTGAGCAAATGTGTGGTTCATTTTCTACAATGGAACGATACGCCACCTCAATGAAAATAAAATATTATAAGTTCAATTTATTAATGTGGTTATCTCAAAATGGGTAAGGGCATCAAGGGGGAGTTCATGGAAAAAGAGATACATTTGGGTGACTTCCGCACAATGGTTCTATCGGAAACCATAGGACCCGATAAGGAAAAATGAAGGGAACATGGGTGGAGAGACAGTGAAGGAACAAGTAGTAGGTGACCCAGAAGAGTGCTGAGTCATGGAGCCTGTTGAAGTGGAAGGATTGTAGGAGGGGGGGTGGTCAGTAGTGACGAATGCTGTTGTGAGGTTGAGGAGTAGAAGAATAGAGAAATGGTCCACTTCAGTGAGTATGACAAAGAGTCAGAAAGGGTTGGAGCGCTGGAAAAAGATGAGGTAGAACTGTTTAGCGAGTGAAATAAAGAAGGTATAGTAGGAGATAATTAATCTGAAGCTGAGGAAGTGGGCAAGAGAGTGCAATTTCCAGTAGAGGCCATCAGCAGTGAGAGGATCTATTGAGAAAGCAGGTCAGAGAAAGTTGGTTCAGAGACGAGTGGTAGTGGTAACACCTGGGGCAGCAGAGCCACAATGGATGGTGATGGCATGATTATAGGGGGAGACAGCTTGGTCAAGACAGGGGAAGTTGGTAATGGGAGACAGAAGTTAGACTAAAGAGTATGAGAAGCTGGTGGGGTCAAGGGTGCCAGGTCTCCAAATAATAAGAGTGGTCTTAAAGGAGGGGTAGAGGGAAATGCTGAAGGAGAGGAGGTGGTGTTTGGATAAGTGGAGGGAGCAGTCAATGAAGTTGGAGACTGTACAGTAGTGGTTGATTTTGGAGGGGATGAGGTTTGCTGACAGATGACAAATGAGGTGTGGAGGGAAAAATGTTTTGATGCAGCAGGAATTTAGGTATCATCAAGTGGGATGTTAAATGAGGGATAGGAGGTCAGCATAGAGAATATGGTTTAGCCAGGTGGAGAAGTTGTCAATGCATTTGGAGACAGGACCAAGGGTAGCAGTCCTTTAATAGAAATAGAGGTCATGAATCACATGGAAAAGAAGACCTACCCTCACCATTTTCAGGGCCATTAGATGCCATCACTAGAGTCTGCCCCGTTAAAACACGAGTCACACTCTACATTTTAGTTCCTAGTTATCTAATCTGATAATTTGGCTCTACATACATGTGGCTTGAATAGTAAGAGATTGGCTCAGATTACATTACCCAGTCAGGATTATATGGCGTTACACGGAAACACTGTAACACTGTCTTGTCTCTTCTAGAACCTGTTCCCTCCATTAAAACCCCTCTGAAACCTGTTGAAGTCACAGCAGGGGAAGAAGCAACGTTCTCCATTGACCTCACCACGGTGTCTTCTGGCACTTGGCTAATTAATGGCAAAGTGATTGAGAACAGCGAGCAGTATCTGGTGAAACGCATGAAGAACACCCACATTCTGATCATCAGGAACGTCACCCAACTTGAGGACCAAGCGGAAGTGAAATTCACTTGTAAAGAGATCGAGAACAGCACCAAACTCCGGGTGAAAGGTAAAAAAAGCTCAGCTCTTTCTGCTTTAGTCACATGAAATATAATTGTGGTTCTGCCGATTACATTTATCAGGAACAGCTTCCCCAGCGTGCCATTGTTCTATAACCCCTGTTGTTAGTTTGTCATTGTTCTGAGACCCCAAGTGTCAGTGTGCCATTGTTCTAGGACCCCAGATGTCAGTGTGTCATTGTTCTGGGACCCTAAGTGTCAGTGTGTTATTGTTCTGGTACCCCAAGTGTCAGTGTATCATTGTTCTGGGTTCCCTAAGTGTCAGTGTGTCATTGTTCTGGGACCCCAAGTGTCAGTGGTGCCATTGTTCTAGGACCCCAGATGTCAGTGTGTCATTGTTCTGGGACCCTAAGTGTCAGTGTGTCATTGTTCTGGGACCCTAAGTGTCAGTGTGTTATTGTTCTGGTACCCCAAGTGTCAGTGTATCATTGTTCTGGGTTCCCTAAGTGTCAGTGTGTCATTGTTCTGGGACCCCAAGTGTCAGTGGTGCCATTGTTCTAGGACCCCAGATGTCAGTGTGTCATTGTTCTGGGACCCTAAGTGTCAGTGTGTTATTGTTCTGGTACCCCAAGTGTCAGTGTATCATTGTTCTGGGTTCCCTAAGTGTCAGTGTGTCATTGTTCTGGGTCCCCAAGTGTCAGTGTGTTATTCTACTGGGCTCCCCAAGTGTCAGTGTGCCATTGTTCTGGGTTCCCCAAGTGTCAGTGTGCCATTGTTCTGGGTTCCCCAAGGGTCAATGTGCCATTGTTCTGGTTTCCCCTAGTGTCAGTGTGCCATTGTTCTGGGTTCCCCTAGTGTCAGTGTGCCATTGTTCTGGAACCCAAGAGTCAGTCTGTTCTGGAACCCATTGTCAGTGTGCTATTGTTTTCCGACCCCATGTGTCAGTGTGCCACTGTTCAACCCCATGTGTCAGTGTGCCACTGTTCTGGGACCCCATGTGTCAGTGTGCCACTGTTCTGGGACCCCATGTGTCATGTGCCACTGTTCTGGGACCCCATGTGTCAGTGTGCCACTGTTCTGGGACCCCATGTGTCATGTGCCACTGTTCTGGGACCCCATGTGTCATGTGCCACTGTTCTGGGACCCCATGTGTCAGTGTGCCACTGTTCTGGAACCCCATGTGTCATGTGCCACTGTTCTGGGACCCCATGTGTCATGTGCCACTGTTCTGGGACCCCATGTGTCAGTGTGCCACTGTTCTGGGACCCCATGCGTCAGTGTGCCACTGTTCTGGAACCCTATGTGTCATGTGCCACTGTTCTGGGACCCCATGTGTCATGTGCCACTGTTCTGGGACCCCATGTGTCATGTGCTACTGTTCTGGGACCCCATGTGTCAGTGTGCCACTGTTCTGGAACCCCATGTGTCAGTGTGCCACTGTTCTGGGACCCCATGTGTCAGTGTGCCACTGTTCTGGGACCCCATGCGTCAGTGTGCCACTGTTCTGGAACCCTATGTGTCATGTGCCACTGTTCTGGGACCCCATGTGTCATGTGCCACTGTTCTGGGACCCCATGTGTCATGTGCTACTGTTCTGGGACCCCATGTGTCATGTGCCACTGTTCTGGGACCCCATGTGTCATGTGCCACTGTTCTGGAACCCCATGTGTCAGTGTGCCACTGTTCTGGGACCCCATGTGTCAGTGTGCCACTGTTCTGGGACCCCATGTGTCATGTGCCACTGTTCTGGGACCCCATGTGTCAGTGTGCCACTGTTCTGGGACCCCATGTGTCATGTGCCACTGTTCTGGGACCCCATGTGTCAGTGTGCCACTGTTCTGGGACCGCATATGTCAGTGCGCCACTGTTCTGGGACCCAAGTGTCTGTATGCAATTGTTGTGGAACCCTCAGGTCCATGTGCTGCTGTTCTGGGAGCCCATGAGAGGATGTGTCCCATATTCCTGTTTGAAAATATTGGAAATACTGGGGATCATTTCTGAACTACACAATATAGGCAGTCTTAGAGTAAAAGCTGTTTTGTGTTGCTTATTGTGGTCCTGTGTCTATTCTTGTACAGTTGTGTCTTTATGAAGGTACATTTGATTATAGTGAAAGTGATTTTCTTATATCCAGACTCCTTTATTTCCTCATCAATTTCAAAGTGACATAATTTCCTGCAGCCAATTAGATCAGTGGAAGGTACACATCAGCACAGAGTATGTCAGGAATAAAGTTGTTATCTCTCCACTTGTGTTAATGAGGACAGGGCTGTGTGTGACAATGACAGTGTCATGGACAGCACGGTTGGTGTGATGGTTAGCATTACTGCCTCACCGCACTGAGGTCATGGGTTTGATTCCCACCATGGCACTAACTGTGTGGAGTTTGTATATTCTCCCCATGCTTAAGCAGGTTTCCTCTGGGAACTCCGGTTTCCTCCCACAGTCCAAAAATATACTGGTATGTTAATTGGCTCCTGACAAAAATGAAACATAGCGCGGTGGTTCACAAACTTTTTCGATTCACGGCACCCTTAGGGTCTCCATGATTTTTTCATGGCACCCCTAAGCAAAAGTAATTACAGATTGGTCCCTTTTTAAAAATAGTTGGGTCAAAATGATGTATAACCGTTGTTTGTGTGACTGCGGGTCAGTATTGATTACTGTAGTGGATACCGACATTCGGCACCCTGACAGTCGTAATGCCGACACCGGAACCCCGACACTGCTCGGAATGCCAGCACTAGCATCAGGGCGGGATACGGGTAGGGGGTATACATACCTGACCCCTGTTGGTATTCTCTACTTCTGGATGCCAGTATTGGTCATATGACCGCCGCCATTCCATCCGCTGGGATATCATATGTATCAGGGACGGGCGGTGAGGTAAATGGCTCAGGAGGCACTGGCTAGTACCAGAGCCAGATATATACACAATATATGAGCCAAAGGGTGCACGTGGGCATTATACACAGGTGCAGCTGTATATACATGTGGGCATTATACACAGGTGCAGCGGTATATACATGTGGGCATTATACACAGGTGCAGCAATATATACATGTGGGCATTATACACAGGTGCAGCGGTATATACAGTACATGTGGGTATTATACACAGGTGCAGCAGGATATACATGTGGGCATTATACACAGGTGCAGCGGTATATACAGTACATGTGGGTATTATACACAGGTGCAGCAGGATATACATGTGGGCATTATACACAGGTGCAGCGGTATATACTAGAGATGTGCACCGGAAATTTTTCGGGTTTTGGTTTTGGGTTCGGTTCCGCGCCGTGTTTTGGGTTCGAACGCGTTTTGGCAAAACCTCACCGAATTTTTTTTGTCGGATTCGGGTGTGTTTTGGATTCGGGTGTTTTTTTCAAAAAACCCTAAAAAACAGCTTAAATCATAGAATTTGGGGGTGATTTTGATCCCAAAGTATTATTAACCTCAATAACCATAATTTCCACTCATTTTCAGTCTATTCTGAACACCTCACACCTCACAATATTATTTTTAGTCCTAAAATTTGCACCGAGGTCGCTGGATGACTAAGCTCAGCGACCCAAGTGGCCGACACAAACACCTGGCCCATCTAGGAGTGGCACTGCAGTGTCACGCAGGATGGCCCTTCCAAAAAACACTCCCCAAACAGCACATGACGCAAAGAAAAAAAGAGGCGCAATGAGGTAGCTGTGTGACTAAGCTCAGCGACCCAAGTGGCCGACACAAACACCTGGCCCATCTAGGAGTGGCACTGCAGTGTCAGGCAGGATGGCCCTTCCAAAAAATACTCCCCAAACAGCACATGACGCAAAGAAGAAAAAAAAGAGGCGCAATGAGGTAGCTGTGTGAGTAAGCTAAGCGACCCTAGTGGCCGACACAAACACCTGGCCCATATAGGAGTGGCACTGCAGTGTCACGCAGGATGGCCCTTCCAAAAAACACTCCCCAAACAGCACATGACGCAAAGAAAAAAAGAGGCGCAATGAGGTAGCTGTGTGACTAAGCTCAGCGACCCAAGTGGCCGACACAAACACCTGGCCCATCTAGGAGTGGCACTGCAGTGTCAGGCAGGATGGCCCTTCCAAAAAATACTCCCCAAACAGCACATGACGCAAAGAAGAAAAAAAAGAGGCGCAATGAGGTAGCTGTGTGAGTAAGCTAAGCGACCCTAGTGGCCGACACAAACACCTGGCCCATCTAGGAGTGTCACTGCAGTGTCACGCAGGATGGCCCTTCCAAAAACACTCCCCAAACAGCACATGACGCAAAGAAAAAAAGAGGCGCAATGAGGTAGCTGTGTGACTAAGCTCAGCGACCCAAGTGGCCGACACAAACACCTGGCCCATCTAGGAGTGGCACTGCAGTGTCAGGCAGGATGGCCCTTCCAAAAAATACTCCCCAAACAGCACATGACGCAAAGAAGAAAAAAAAGAGGCGCAATGAGGTAGCTGTGTGAGTAAGCTAAGCGACCCTAGTGGCCGACACAAACACCTGGCCCATCTAGGAGTGGCACTGCAGTGTCACGCAGGATGGCCCTTCCAAAAAACACTCCCCAAACAGCACATGACGCAAAGAAAAAAAGAGGCGCAATGAGGTAGCTGTGTGACTAAGCTCAGCGACCCAAGTGGCCGACACAAACACCTGGCCCATCTAAGAGTGGCACTGCAGTGTCAGGCAGGATGGCCCTTCCAAAAAATACTCCCCAAACAGCACATGACGCAAAGAAGAAAAAAAAGAGGCGCAATGAGGTAGCTGTGTGAGTAAGCTAAGCGACCCTAGTGGCCGACACAAACACCTGGCCCATCTAGGAGTGGCACTGCAGTGTCACGCAGGCTGGCCCTTCCAAAAAACACTCCCCAAACAGCACATGACGCAAAGAAAAATGAAAGAAAAAAGAGGTGCAAGATGGAATTGTCCTTGGGCCCTCCCACCCACCCTTATGTTGTATAAACAGGACATGCACACTTTAACCAACCCATCATTTCAGTGACAGGGTCTGCCACACAAACTGGCTCTACAGAGGCAAGATGTCCACCTCATCATCATCCTCCGATTCATCACCGTGTACATCCCCCTCCTCACAGATTATCAATTCGTCCCCACTGGAATCCACCATCACAGCTCCCTGTGTACTTTGTGGAGGCAATTGCTGCTGGTGAATGTCTCCATGGAGGAATTGATTATAATTCATTTTAATGAACATCATCTTCTCCACATTTTCTGGAAGTAACCTCGTACGCCGATTGCTGACAAGGTGAGCGGCGGCACTAAACACTCTTTCGGAGTACACACTTGTGGGAGGGCAACTTAGGTAGAATAAAGCCAGTTTGTGCAAGGGCCTCCAAATTACCTCTTTTTCCTGCCAGTATACGTACGGACTGTCTGACGTGCCTACTTGGATGCGGTCACTCATATAATCCTCCACCATTCTTTCAATGGTGAGAGAATCATATGCAGTGACAGTAGACGACATGTCCGTAATCGTTGTCAGGTCCTTCAGTCCGGACCAGATGTCAGCATCAGCAGTCGCTCCAGACTGCCCTGCATCACCGCCAGCGGGTGGGCTCGGAATTCTGAGCCTTTTCCTCGCACCCCCAGTTGCGGGAGAATGTGAAGGAGGAGATGTTGACAGGTCGCGTTCCGCTTGACTTGACAATTTTCTCACCAGCAGTTCTTTGAACCCCTGCAGACTTGTGTCTGCCGGAAAGAGAGATCCAAGGTAGGTTTTAAATCTAGGATCGAGCACGGTGGCCAAAATGTAGTGCTCTGATTTCAACAGATTGACCACCCGTGAATCCTTGTTAAGCGAATTAAGGGCTCCATCCACAAGTCCCACATGCCTAGCGGAATCGCTCAGTGTTAGCTCCTCCTTCAATGTCTCCAGCTTCTTCTGCAAAAGCCTGATGAGGGGAATGACCTGACTCAGGCTTGCAGTGTCTGAACTGACTTCACGTGTGGCAAGTTCAAAAGGTTGCAGAACCTTGCACAACGTTGAAATCATTCTCCACTGCGCTTGAGACAGGTGCATTCCACCTCCTATATCGTGGTCAGTTGTATAGGCTTGAATGGCCTTTTGCTGCTCCTCCAACCTCTGAAGCATATAGAGGGTTGAATTCCACCTCGTTACCACTTCTTGCTTCAGATGATGGCAGGGCAGGTTCAGGCGTTTTTGGTGTTGCTCCAGTCTTCTGTACGTGGTGCCTGTACGCCGAAAGTGTCCCGCAATTCTTCTGGCCACCGACAGCATCTCTTGCACGCCCCTCTCGTTTTTTAAATAATTCTGCACCACCAAATTCAAGGTATGTGCAAAACATGGGACGTGCTGGAATTTGCCCATATTTAATGCACACACAATATTGCTGGCGTTGTCCGATGCCACAAATCCACAGGAGAGTCCAATTGGGGTAAGCCATTCTGCGATGATCTTCCTCAGTTGCCGTAAGAGGTTTTTAGCTGTGTGCGTATTCTGGAAAGCGGTGATACAAAGCGTAGCCTGCCTAGGAAAGAGTTGGCGTTTGCGAGATGCTGCTACTGGTGCCGCCGCTGCTGTTCTTGAGGCGGGAGTCAATACATCTACCCAGTGGGCTGTCACAGTCATATAGTCCTGAGTCTGCCCTGCTCCACTTGTCCACATGTCCGTGGTTAAGTGGACATTGGGTACAACTGCATTTTTTAGGACACTGGTGAGTCTTTTTCTGAGGTCTGTGTACATTTTCGGTATCGCCTGCCTAGAGAAATGGAACCTAGATGGTATTTGGTACCGGGGACACAGTACCTCAATCAAGTCTATAGTTGGCTCTGCAGTAATGATGGATACCGGAACCACGTTTCTCACAGCCCAGGATGCCAAGGCCTCAGTTATCCGCTTTGCAGCAGGATGACTGCTGTGATATTTCATCTTCCTCGCAAAGGACTGTTGGACAGTCAATTGCTTGGTGGAAATAGTAAAAGTCGTCTTACGACTTCCCCTCTGGGATGACCATCGACTCCCAGCAGCAACAACAGCAGCGCCAGCAGCAGTAGGCGTTACACGCAAGGATGCATCGGAGGAATCCCAGGCAGGAGAGGACTCGTCAGAATTGCCAGTGACATGGCCTGCAGGACTATTGGCATTCCTGGGGAAGGAGGAAATTGACACTGAGGGAGTTGGTGGGGTGGTTTGCGTGAGCTTGGTTACAAGAGGAAGGGATTTACTGGTCAGTGGACTGCTTCCGCTGTCGCCCAAAGTTTTTGAACTTGTCACTGACTTATGATGAATGCGCTGCAGGTGACGTATAAGGGAGGATGTTCCGAGGTGGTTAACGTCCTTACCCCTACTTATTACAGCTTGACAAAGGCAACACACGGCTTGACAAATGTTGTCCGCATTTCTGTTGAAATACTTCCACACCGAAGAGCTGATTTTTTTTGGTATTTTCACCAGGCATGTCAATGGCCATATTCCTCCCACGGACAACAGGTGTCTCCCCGGGTGCCTGACTTAAACAAACCACCTCACCATCAGAATCCTCCTGGTCAATTTCCTCCCCAGCGCCAGCAACACCCATATCCTCCTCATCCTGGTGTACTTCAACACTGACATCTTCAATCTGACTATCAGGAACTAGACTGCGGGTGCTCCTTCCAGCACTTGCAGGGGGCGTGCAAATGGTGGAAGGCGCATGCTCTTCACGTCCAGTGTTGGGAAGGTCAGGCATCGCAACCGACACAATTGTACTCTCCTTGTGGATTTGTGATTTCGAAGAACGCACAGTTCTTTGCTGTGCTTTTGCCAGCTTAAGTCTTTTCATTTTTCTAGCGAGAGGCTGAGTGCTTCCATCCTCATGTGAAGCTGAACCACTAGCCATAAACATAGGCCAGGGCCTCAGCCGTTCCTTGCCACTCCGTGTGGTAAATGGCATATTGGCAAGTTTACGCTTCTCCTCCGATGATTTTATTTTAGATTTTTTAGTCCTTTTTTTTACTGATATTTGGTGTTTTGGATTTTACATGCTCTGTACTATGACATTGGGCATCGGCCTTGGCAGACGACGTTGATGGCATTTCATCGTCTCGGCCATGACTTGACTAGTGGCAGCAGCTTCAGCACGAGGTGGAAGTGGATCTTGATCTTTCCCTATTTTTGGAACCTCAACATTTTTGTTCTCCATATTTTAATAGGCACAACTAAAAGGCACCTCAGGTAAACAATGGAGATGGATGGATACTAGTATACTTATGGATGACGAGTGACTGCCGCCACAGAGGTAGCTACAGCCGTGGACTACCCGTACTGCGTCTGCTAGTATAGACTGGATGATAATGATATAAAAAATATATATATATCACTACTGCAGGACAGGTATATATTATATAATGACGGACCTGCTGGACACTGTCAGCAGACTCCTAAACTACTAGTATGAAGAAGATAGAAAAAAAAAAACCACCACAGGTAGGTATACAATTATGGACGAGCGACTGCCGACACAGAGGTAGCTACAGCCATGGACTACCGTACTGCGTCTGCTAGTATAGACTGGATGATAATGATATAAAAAATATATATATATATATATCACTACTGCAGGACAGGTATATATTATATAATGACGGACCTGCTGGACACTGTCAGCAGACTCCTAAACTACTAGTATGAAGAAGATAGAAAAAAAACAACCCACCACAGGTAGGTATACAATTATGGACGAGCGACTGCCGACACAGAGGTAGCTACAGCCGTGGACTACCGTACTGCGTCTGCTAGTATAGACTGGATGATAATGATATAAAAAATATATATATATCACTACTGCAGGACAGGTATATATTATATAATGACGGACCTGCTGGACACTGTCAGCAGACTCCTAAACTACTAGTATGAAGATAGAAAAAAAAAACCCACCACAGGTAGGTATACAATTATGGACGAGCGACTGTGGACACAGAGGTAGCTACAGCCGTGGACTACCGTACTGCGTCTGCTAGTATAGACTGGATGATGATATAAAAAATATATATATATCACTATTGCAGGACAGGTATATATTATATAATGACGGACCTGCTGGACACTGTCAGCAGACTCCTAAACTACTAGTATGAAGAAGATAGAAAAAAAAAACCACCACAGGTAGGTATACAATTATGGACGAGCACTGCCGACACAGAGGTAGCTACAGCCGTGGACTACCGTACTGCGTCTGCTAGTATAGACTGGATGATAATGATATAAAATATATATATATATCACTACTGCAGGACAGGTATATATTATATAATGACGGACCTGCTGGATACTGTCAGCAGACTCCTAAACTACTAGTATGAAGAAGATAGAAAAAAAAACCCCACCACAGGTAGGTATACAATTATGGACGAGCACTGCCGACACAGAGGTAGCTACAGCCGTGGACTACCGTACTGCGTCTGCTAGTATAGACTGGATGATAATGATATAAAAAATATATATATATCACTACTGCAGGACAGGTATATATTATATAATGACGGACCTGCTGGACACTGTCAGCAGACTCCTAAACTACTAGTATGAAGAAGATAGAAAAAAAAAACCACCACAGGTAGGTATACAATTATGGACGAGCACTGCCGACACAGAGGTAGCTACAGCCGTGGACTACCGTACTGCGTCTGCTAGTATAGACTGGATGATAATGATATAAAAAATATATATATATATATCACTACTGCAGGACAGTTATATATTATATAATGACGGACCTGCTGGACACTGTCAGCAGACTCCTAAACTACTAGTATGAAGAAGATAGAAAAAAAAACCCCACCACAGGTAGGTATACAATTATGGACGAGCACTGCCGACACAGAGGTAGCTACAGCCGTGGACTACCGTACTGCGTCTGCTAGTATAGACTGGATGATAATGATATAAAAAATATATATATATCACTACTGCAGGACAGGTATATATTATATAATGACGGACCTGCTGGACACTGTCAGCAGACTCCTAAACTACTAGTATGAAGAAGATAGAAAAAAAAAACCCACCACAGGTAGGTATACAATTATGGACGAGCGACTGCCGACACAGAGGTAGCTACAGCCGTGGACTACCGTACTGCGTCTGCTAGTATAGACTGGATGATGATATAAAAAATATATATATATCACTACTGCAGGACAGGTATATATTATATAATGACGGACCTGCTGGACACGGTCAGCAGACTCCTAAACTACTAGTATGAAGAAGATAGAAAAAAAAAACCCACCACAGGTAGGTATACAATTATGGACGAGCACTGCCGACACAGAGGTAGCTACAGCCGTGGACTACCGTACTGCGTCTGCTAGTATAGACTGGATGATAATGATATAAAAAATATATATATATATCACTACTGCAGGACAGGTATATATTATATAATGACGGACCTGCTGGACACTGTCAGCAGACTCCTAAACTACTAGTATGAAGAAGATAGAAAAAAAAAAAGGAGTACACAGAGAATGGAGTGCGCTATCAGAGAGCTGCTGGTGTAGGGGGTGGTAAATCCCCAAAAAGGTATAGCAGCAATATAAATAAAATAATCACCAGCGCTAAAATGATATTGATAGTAAGAGTAATGATTGAATAATATTCTGAATAGAATTATAAAAAAAAAAAAAAAAAAAAAATATAATCAGGACGGTAGGTTGGAGTTTAAATAGTATATATTAAATTTTAATAAAAAATTATAATAAAAATATACATATAATCACAGGTGTTTAAAGAGCAAAATTAGGAATTAAAAATATTCAATTGATAGAACACATCCACATATTTCCTCATCACAGTCTAATTCATACCCCGGCTAGGACTTCCTCTGGAATATTATCCGTATAATGTTTGTTTGGAGAATAGTTAATGCAAAGGAGTGTAGAAAAAAAAAACCCCACCACAGGTAGGTATACAATTATGGACGAGCACTGCCGACACAGAGGTAGCTACAGCCGTGGACTACCGTACTGCGTCTGCTAGTATAGACTGGATGATAATGATATAAAAAATATATATATATATCACTACTGCAGGTATATATTATAATATAATGAATGACGGACCTGCTGGACACTGTCAGCAGAATGCGTTTATAGAATAAAAAAAAAAACCACCACACGAGTGTTTAACTTTTTCAGGCAGACAATATACTGGTGGTCACTGGTCAGTCACACTGGCAGCAAAAGTGTGCACTGTTATGTACTCCTGCTATAACTGCTCCCCAGTCTCCCCCACAATTAAGCTGTGTGAGCAGTGAGCACTCAGCACAGTCAGATATACATAGATGATATTATCATGCAGCACACTGAGGCTGAGCACAGATATGGTATGTGACTGTGTATCGTTTTTTTTCAGGCAGAGAACGGATTTTAAATAATAAATAAAACTGGTGGTCACTAGTATAACTATCAGCAAAACTCTGCACTCTCTGAGTACTCCAGTCCTAATGCTCCCCAAAATTACTAAAATTAAATTACTAGTAAATCAAGTGTCTCACTCTCTATCTAAACGGAGAGGACGCCAGCCACGTCCTCTCCCTATCAATCTCAATGCACGTGTGAAAATGGCGGCGACGCGCGGCTCCTTATATAGAATCCGAGTCTCGCGATAGAATACGAGCCTCGCGAGAATCCGACAGCGGGATGATGACGTTCGGGCGCGCTCGGGTTAACCGAGCAAGGCGGGAAGATCCGAGTCTGTCTCGGACCCGTGTAAAAAGGCTGAAGTTCGGGGGGGTTCGGATTCCGAGGAACCGAACCCGCTCATCTCTAGTATATACATGTGGGCATTATACACAGGTGCAGCAGTATATACATTTGGGCACTATACACAGGCGCAGCGGTATATACATGTGGGCATTATACACAGGTGCAGCTGTATATACATGTGGGCATTATACACAGGTGCAGCTGTATATACATGTGGGCATTATACACAGGTGCAGCGGTATATACATGTGAGCATTATACACAGGTGCAGCAGTATATACATGTGGGCATTATACACAGGTGCGCAGTATAAGCATGTGGGCATTATACACAGGTGCAGCACTATATATATGTGTGCATTATACACAGGTGCAGCGGTATATACATGTGGGCATTATACACAGGTGCAGCAGTATATACATGTGGGCATTATACACAGGTGCAGCAGTATATACATGTGACCATTATACACAGGTGCAGCACTATATACATGTGTGCATTATACACAGGTACAGCGGTATATACATGTGGTCATTATACACAGGTGCAGCAGTACATACATGTGGGCATTGTACACAGGTGCAGCAATATATACATGTGGGAATTATACACAGGTGCAGTAGTATATACACATACCTCCCAACATTGGGGGAAGAGGGACACTTTGGCGCCCGCCTGGAAAGGGGGCGTGACCTATAGAAAAGAGGACGTGGCTTCGTGGGAGTGCCGCGATCGCGAGCCATGCCCCCATTTTCCATCACTTTGGGGGCATAGTCAGCGCTCTATGAGGCCCATAACCCGCACTGATGCTGGAGCTGGCATTCTGAGCAGTATATACATGTGGGCATTATACACAGGTGCAGCAGTATATACATGTGGGCATTATACACAGGTGCAGCAGTATATACATGTGGGCATTATACACAGGTGCAGCAGTATATACATGTGGACATTATACACAGATGCAGCAGTATATACTTGTGGGCATTATACACAGGTGCAGCAGTATATACATGTGGCCATTATACACAGGTGCAGCAGTATATACATGTGGCCATTATACACAGGTGCAGCAGTATATACATGTGGCCATTATACACAGGTGCAGCGGTATATACATGTGGCCATTATACACAGGTGCAGCGGTATATACATGTGGCCATTATACACAGGTGCAGCAGTATTTACATGTGGCCATTATACACAGGTGCTGCAGTATATACATGTGGCCATTATACACAGGTGCAGCGGTATATACATGTGGCCATTATACACAGGTGCAGCAGTATATACATGTGGCCATTATACACAGGTGCAGCAGTATATACATGTGGCCATTATACACAGGTGCAGCAGTATATACATGTGGCCATTATACACAGGTGCAGCAGTATATACATGTGGCCATTATACACAGGTGCAGCAGTATATACATGTGGCCATTATACACAGGTGCAGCGGTATATACATGTGGCCATTATACACAGGTGCAGCAGTATATACATGTGGGCACTATACACAGGTGCAGCGGTATATACATGTGGCCATTATACACAGGTGCAGCAGTATAAACTCCTGGAAATTTGGTGAGTTTTGATCAGAGATGTGTGGAAAAGATAGTGCCTTACCTGCTTTAGACTTTTTACTCCAGAGTTTTGACTATAAAAATGATTGGAATAATACAAAGAAGATATTTCAAACATATTCTTTGTACTTTTCTTATATTTTTTACAGTCAAAACTCTGGCACAAACGATAGTATGACAATAAGGGCTCTGCCTCACCCCACGTCACTGGTAATAAATAATAATCCCCATCCAATATAATAGTCTGCACAGTATCAGGAACAAGACAGAACACTATCGTGCAGAGTGTGGGAAGAGAAATGTTACTTACCTGGATAATTGCATTTTCTCCTGCTGGTCCTGTCAGTCCCGGTGCTTGGAGAGGTGATGGCGAGGGCGGACCGCAATGGCTGTGCTATATAAATGTGACTGCACGCTAGTGTTTGTTAAAAGTTAAAACACAGTTTTAATCTTGCAGTGGACATTTTATACTGTTTGTCATTTGGTATACATGCAGGTCACTGGTAAGAATACAGTAACACACTAGCATGCAGTCCCTTCTATATAGCAATTTGGGTATGGGTCGTTGGGTCGACACAACTGAGGTCGACAGTCAAAAGGTCGACAGGGTCACAAGGGCGACATGGTCATTATGTCGGCATGTACTAGGTCGACAGGTCAAAAGATCGACATGAGGTTTTTTTTTACTTTTTTTGGTGTCGTTTTCTTCGTAAAGTGATGGGGAACCCCAATTAGTGCCTCACATGGCTCGCTTCGCTCACCATGCTTCGGGCAAGGTGCCTCACTCCGGTACCGCTGCCCTCGGCACAGGTTACCATTCCCAATTGTAGTCCAGATGGATCGGAAAGTATGAAAAAGTCCAAAAATTGTAAAAAACTGTGAAAAAGTCATGTCGACCTTTTGACCTGTCGACCTAGTACATGCCGGCCTAATGACTGTCGACCTAAGTGGTGTCAACCTAACGACCGTATCCCAGCAATTTATAGCCTTTACTCACACCTGTCTGCACAACCATTGTGGTCCCCCCTCTCTATCCCCTGTCTGAGTTACCTGGGTCAGTAACACTTACCTTACCGCACTTCATGGCGGTGTGTCCTGCCTTGTTCCTGACACTGGCCCTCATTCCGAGTTGTTCGCTCGCTAGCTGCTTTTAGCAGCATTGCACACGCTAGGCCGCCGCCCTCTGGGAGTGAATCTTAGCTTAGCAGAATAGCGAACGAAAGATTAGCAGAATAGCGAATAGAAATTTCTTAGCAGTTTCTGAGTAGCTCCAGACCTACTCACAGATTGCGATCAGCTCGGTCCGTTTAGTTCCTGGTTTGACGTCACAAACACGCCCTGCGTTCGGCCAGCCACTCCCCCGTTTCTCCAGCCACTCCCGCATTTTTCCCTGACACGCCTGCGTTTTTTAGCAAACGCCGTGAAAACGCTGAGTTGCCACCCAGAAACACCCACTTCCTGTCAATCACACTACGATCACTCGAGCGTTGATTCGCTCGAGCTTGTGTAAATCTACTAAGTTTTAAGTTAAATAACTAAGCGCATGCGTGCTGCATACCATGCGCATGTGCAGTTACCAGCAAATCGCAGCATAGCGAAAATCGGCAACGAGCGAACAACTCGGAATGACCACCACTGTGCGTACCCGTTATACTGGAGTTGGAGAGGAGAGTGAAGGGGGCCACTACACCCACCCTACAGAAGAACACCCACCCCACAGATTACACCTCAGGAATATCTGACCCAGGCACTTTGAAGACATATATCATCACCCACCTGAACTGAGTGACAATAATGAACCCTCAGTAGTACCCACAATACCAGGGATCCTCCCGGCCCCCGCTGGCTCCACTCACCAAAACAACCCTTTCCTGACTTGTGCGCTATATACTGTAAATATATGTCAGTAATAATTATGTGGGGGGCGGAGTCACATAATGATAGCTAGATAGTGGGAAGAGCAGGATCTCCCAGCAGCACAGAGGCTTCTGTCAAACTGATGCAGGAAAACTCAGGTAGACCTGGCTCGGCATTGGGACAAGAGGCTGTTTCATGTGACAGGTGGGATATTCCAGTGCAGCCTAACCCTTTTGCTGCTGGGCCCATTTTGGTATATTTTGGGCAGGTCACATTCAAACATTAATATCAGTAATTATTTATTAGGTAATCACACAAATGACACCATGGTTTTTCAGAAGACTGCGGGCCAGATGTATTAAGCCTGGAGAAGTGATAAAGTGCACGGTGAGAAAGTACCAACCAATCAGCCCCGAACTGTCATTTTTCAAACACAGCCTGTAACATGGCAGTTGAGAACTGATTGGCTTGTACTTTATCACTGTGCAATTTTTCACTTTCCAAGGCTTGGTACATCTGCCCCATAATTTCCAGAACATAACATTAGTCTGCTTGTCTCCTCATGCATCCAGTGGCACCGAGAGGAAGGAGGGGGTGTACTCTTTACCCGGGCCCGGGACTTTTGAAAAGTCTCTCTTCCCACTTTGGACTCCCATTCACATCAATCAGTCTTTGACTTTGGCTTTTGAATCTCCTGAGGTGCACAGTCTGCAATGTTTGCAAACTCCTCATCATATCTTCTTGTTAGCTTGCGGTTATTTGATCTAGCAGATAATCTTTGTTGTGGTTGAACTTCCACACTGGTAGTCTCTGGTTCAGATTTATTTCCAGCTGCTGGTACTGTATGTCCAATGACACATATTTGCTCTGCATGTTAAAGTCCAGCTACTATTCAACTTGTAGTGTCTCTTTAAATGCAATGTCCCCTGACTTGATAAGTTTTCTTTTACTTGGATTCCATATTCTATAACCTTCACTTATAGGGCAATAGCCTAGCATTATACACTTTATAGATTTTCTCTCTTATGGTATATGGACATAAGCAGTGGTTCCAAATGTTCTTCGGTGTTTCACACTTGACTTTCTTTTTAACCAGGACTCAATTGGTGTTATGGCTTTTTAGGACATCTGTTGGAGAACATTTTTTAAAGTAAACTGCCATGGACACGGCTTTTGCCCAAAACTGTTTATCTAGTTTTGCAGCCCTTTTGTATCCTTACATGGGGTGAGTAAGCGGTGCCACCACGCAGGGACTAGGGTGTGGTACAGCCACCGCTACTTGGCACCTGTATTTGGTATGCACGGTGCCTGGAACTGCACCCTGAAGTCTAGAAAGCCACCACCTGGTGTGTCTAAAGGATGCACCAAGTGCTCATCTTCCCCCTACTCCCACAGATTTGCCAAGGAGGACCATAAGGATGCACTGGGATCTCCGTTTATTCCCCTGGTGGCAGTGGCTCCACCCTCTTGTTTTGACATCATGACCTTACACGTCTGGATAGGAGGGCTAGTATAGGGTGCCTAATGGACCAGCTACGGCCTCGCAGCTACACTGCTGCAAGCTGAGCCTTTGTACAGGTGCCTTGCACTGATGTGTAGATTCTGCTCCATATATCTGACCCATTTTTGTACAGTTCTCCAAGATCTTCCACGTCTTACCCTATCTCCGACCATTCCCTTAGCTTCCATTACTTAATGATCTTTCTGAAACTGTGACTGAAGCGGCGAGTGCTTATGTATATTTTTACAGCCTTCCCTGCTATGTAACAGTCTGCTATCTATATTTTCAAGTCAGCTGCTTAGAGGAACCCATGAGAGATGAGAATAGATACAAGAAACTGACAGATTAAAAGGGTCAAAGTATTTACTCAGCTCCAGGCCTGTCTTCACCCAGGTTATATGTAGCGGTCAGTACAATTTCAGGCCTTAGGCAAAGTATTTGCAAATCGAGTGGAAGGTGCCCTGATGTTCTCACATGGCGCAGTCCCCGTTTTATGTTTTGCAATCTGTAAATAGCACATACAAAGTCAGTGTGCATTAGTGTGTGCACAAATACAGGTATGTCATGTTTAAGTCTGTTCCTGGCAGAAGTTGTGCTGACTGTATTGTGTCACTAAATATAACACGCCAGGGGTCACCGCAGCAGCAGTATTTTGGGAGCAAAAGTGGGTAGTCCAAGTGTTAAACTAGTGTTTGCTTTATCCGACACAGATGGTTCTGTTACGTTCCAAAATATTCTTGCCCAGAACATTCACACGGATAACACATAAGTGGAATAATAGTGGTCCTCTGAATGCAATGTAGGTCCGCAGCCCCCACTCTGCTCTTCTACTCTTGCTTAAGGGCCCTCATTCCGAGTTGTTCGCTCGGTAATTTTCTTCGCATCGCAGCGATTTTCCGCTAATTGCGCATGCGCAATGTTCGCACTGCGACTGCGCCAAGTAAATTTGCTAAGAAGTTTGGTATTTTACTCATGGCATTACAAGGTTTTTACTTCGTTCTGGAGATCGTAATGTGATTGACAGTAAGTGGGTGTTTCTGGGCGGAAACTGGCCGTTTTATGGGTGTGTGTGAAAAAACGCTGCCGTTTCTGGGAAAAACGCGGGAGTGGCTGGAGAAACGGGGGAGTGTCTGGGCGAACGCTGGGTGTGTTTGTGACGTCAAACCAGGAACGAAACTGACTGAACTGATCGCAGTGGAAGAGTAAGTCTCGAGCTACTCAGAAACTGCTTAGAAATTTCTATTCGCAATTTTGAGAATCTTTCGTTCGCAATTTTCCTAAGCTAAGATACACTCCCAGTAGGCGGCGGCTTAGCGTGTGCAATGCTGCTAAAAGCAGCTTGCGAGCGAACAACTCGGAATGAGGGCCATGGTCCTTCCCTGGGCTCGCACTGATAGGACAGTAAGTGCAGCCAGTGGTAGAGATTTCATCATTCACGAATACTACAGCTCCCCTCCCCACACACACACACACTGCAGTGCCCCTGCCACTGTATAGGAAGCTGCAGAGATCCTGGACAGCTCCAAAACCTGCTGAGACTAGTGGCTAAAATTTTCATTGTCAGGATAGTTGATAATTAACATAACAATACCATTAATCTGTGATGAGCCTCCCAGTCAAAGTAATTTCCTGAATAAATGTGTGTAACACAGTATACGGATGTTAGAAGTCGCTGAGAATTCTGGCCTGACTTCAGAGCTTGATTCTGAGTTGCGAGGAAAGCAAAAATAGCAAGTAACATTTATATTGTTTCTGTGCAGGGTAAATACTGACTGCTTTTCCATGTAGCCCATAAATGTTAGACAGCTTTATTCTTACACTGCAATTAAGATTTCAGTTTGAACACACCCCACCCAAATCTAACTCTCTCTGCACATGTTACATCTGCCCCACCGGCAGTGCAGCATGGTGTTGCCCCGTTTGGTGCTTTTTGTACCTTTATACCTGGAATAAATCATGCTGCATGCAAGGGGTACATGTATTAGGACTGCATGCAGGGTAAATACTGGCTGCTTCTGCATGTAGCCAACAAAGACTGGACAGTTTCATTTTTACACTGCAATTTAGATTTGAGATTGGACGCACCACACCCAAATAGAAATCTCTCCTGCGCATATCAGTCCTGATTCTTATGACGGTCGTCCGTCTGTGGCGTTATGCAGATGCTGCTACAAAGCCCTTCCCTGGAGTACTGTACATCCATCCGATTTTCGCCGCGCAGCGATCAGGTAAAAAACCGGCAAAACTGGGCATTCAAATGAACCGCAAATGCGCAGGCGCGTCGTACGGGTACAAAGCGGATAGTTGCTGAGCGATGGATTTAACGAAGAATCCATACGCACGGCCGATCGCAAGGAGATTGGCAGAAAGAGGGCGTTTGTGGGTGTCAACTGACCGTTTTCTGGGAGTGGTTGGCAAAACGCAGGCGTGTCCAGGTGTTTGCAGGGCGGGTGTCTGACGTCAATTCCGGCCCCGGACAGGGTGATGTGATCGCAGCGGCTGAGTAAGTCCAGAGCTACTCAGAAACTGCACAAAATGTTTTTGCTGAGCTCGGCTGCACAGGCGTTCGCACACTTGCAAAGTGAAAATACACTCCCCCTGGGCGGCGACTATGCGTTTGCACGGCTGCTAAAAGTAGCTAGCGAGCGATCAACTCGGAATGACGTCCTAAGATGTCCACTTCCAGCATCCGTGCATGCTGTGTTACCACCTAGTGCATGGGTCTGCAACCTGTGGCCCTCCAGCTGCTGTGAAACTACACATCCCAGCATGCCCTGCCATTTTTTGTTATTAAGGTATGCTAAAACTGATGCAGGGCATGCTGGGATGTGTAGTTCCACAGCAATTGGAGGGCCACAGGTTGAAGACCCATGACCTAGTGCATCCTTAGGGGGAGAAATCTCATCATCCGCAGTGTGATACTAACAGTGATACATTGTAACATTTCTCCAAGTGACTTATTCTAGGGGAGAGAGAGAAAGTGGAGAAGCTGCCAAAAACAACCAATCATCTTCTGTCATATATTTAGCACCGTCTTTGAAAGGACAGAATCTGATTGGATGCTTTGGGCAGCGCCTTTACTTTATCTCTCACCAAGGCTTGTTATATCTCCCCCAGTGGCAGGTGCCCTGCCCTTGTGTAAAATGCCAGCAGCGCTTTTACTTTATCTCTCTCCAAAGCTTGTTACATCTCCCCCACTGGTAGGTGCCCAGCCCTTGTGTCAAATGTCAGCAGTGCCTTTACTTTATCTCTCTCCAAGGCTTGTTACATCTCCCCCACTGGCAGGTGCCCAGCCCTTGTGTCAAATGTCAGCAGTGCCTTTACTTTATCTCTCTTCAAGGCTTGTTACATCTCCCCCACTGGTAGGTGCCCAGCCCTTGTGTCAAATGTCAGAAACGCCAAATCTCTTTCGTGTGCTGGAGAGAACACACCTGGTCTGTGTGGGGTACCTGATGTTCTCTACAAATTAAAAATCCATGTCCCTCAGCCTGGCAGATAAATCATCGGTCTCATCTGAAGAATACCACTGGGATTATATTCACACTTCATGTGGAATGAGTCCCCTCTGTGGCTCTAGGTCCGGGCCCCTCCCGTAATGTGTTTGCTGCAGGACCAACATGCTCCATATTTAAACTGCGCATTAGACAAGACAAAATAGCAAAGGTTGTGCATGAGGGGTATGCGATATGAATCTCTTGCCGAAGGAATGTCCTGTAACTGCGGGTCTGGCACTGGGCTCTGCAGCTGCTGGGAAGGTGTGCTGACGTATTGTGACCTATTCTGGTCTGGCAGGCCCTGGGTTAACCCCTCGCTTGCTAGTGGGATCATTAGTGGCTAATGGTTCCTGGTGACCCTGTAGTGAGATCATTGTCCTTTGTATGGTGCACGTTTTTCACAAGAAGGGTCGGTGTAACCCTCTCATCAATAGGAACAGGAGTTAGTCGTAAGCTAAGACAGCACCATGCTTTATATGGAAGAACTACACCTAGGAATTGTGGGTAATGCTATCGGGATCTGACGGGATCAGTGGGGTCAGATGTGACCTGCTTGGTGCTTACTTTTACAGACACACAAACGCTTGGCATTTAATGTGGGGATAGCACATTTTTTGCTTAGGGGTAGATGGCCAAGTAGGGGCGTAATATATAAAACAGGCGTTGAAATGTGTCTATGGGACCTATTTATCAAGAGTCTCAATTTGAGCCACATTTTGCAACGATAATAAATGGTTTTCCATTTTTGAATCTTCTTGAGCAGAGAAAGTGATGTCATTGTAGTTGCTGCTAATTTTAATTTCTGTCTTAAGGGCCCTACACATTTAGCGATGTCAGCGATTTGGATGATGATCGATCTGAATGATGATTGTTATCGGCCAAATTGACTTGCATTGAAAAACAATGGAGATAACCAACGATAAACGATTGCGGGGACGCCCATCGTTTATCGTCTGTCCCTCCACACTAAATGATATGAACGATATATTGTTCATTTCTGAATGATATAACGTTCATATTGCCCGTCAACGTCGCTAAGTGTGTAGGGTCCATTTGTGAGAGACCACGAGCAGCAGAGAGGCAAGGGTCCCCCCTGAGCAGTCACAATGGCAGACAGTGGTTTGCACAAAATATTTGGATTTATTTTTACAAAGCAAAGGAACAAAATGGATCACTGTAATCAAGAATAAATGGTTGGAACACTTTTCAGTACTATTGCACACAAGATACATCAATCACATACACAACAATTTTTATGTAAGAAAGATGCTTGGGCCGGCCGTGCCACCTGGGACCTGGTGCGCCGAGAGAAAGCTGTTTGGTGTGACTGAAGCCATACTGCATGAGGACTTATCTGTTTATCAGCAAACTTGCTATTGACCTACTAGACTTGGATATATATGCTGTATGGGATGTAGTCATGTGACCAGCGGTCAGGAGACCACCGGTCACAATACCCGCACCTACATCCGGACCCCTCACTGTCCCGATGGTTGGCATGCAACCAACAGGGACTCTTTTTCCCACAGGATCATAGAGTGGGAATAGAACCTGTGGCAAGCTGGGCGGGGGGGGGGGGGGGGGGGCTTTGTTGCGCTCGACCCCCCCCCACTGGGCATCTAATTGCCGGGATCCCGCCATCAGTATTTTGACCGCTTGTCACACATAACCAAACCATATGTATAACTGGCTTAAAACACACTTCAGAACTTCACTTCAAGATTAGGGTTGAAGTTTACATAAATGAACACTACACAATGAATGTCTTTCTGGTTACCTTATATATTATACCCCTTTCACACCGCCAATGCCGGATCCCACCCGGGAATTGGAAACGGGTCCTTCCCGGGTGGGATCCGGCATTGGCCGCTGGTGCAGGCTTCCCCGACGTGGCAATATGTCGGGCGGGTTGCAATAGCAGTGGGGGGCGGAGCCGGCACCGGGGGCGGAGGTGGAGGCGGCGCTGGTAAGTCATTTCCGTGCCGCCTCTCCCTGCTGTAGTAAACGGGTCCCGGGACGTATCGACCTGGGAGACCACTTACGCAGCCACTGGCCCGGTATTCAACCCGGGTATAACACTGCTTTATTCCCGGGATGAATTGCTGGGTCAGGCGACCCGGGATTTCGGCTGTGCCCCTTTTACACTGTGCGCTGACCCATGATACCGGGTTATTTGTGCGGTGTGAAAGGGGTATTGGCCAAATAAATAAACTATTTTCTATGCTAAATGTAAATTAATAATATCCTTTTAGACAATTGAATGTTCCAATGTCTTTAAAAGGTGGAACTAACATTAAATGGCCAACCTGGGTTACTTTTGAACTCTTTTTGAGTTCTTTAAGTTAAAGGGCCTAAGTCAGATCTAATCACAACAGCAAATTTATTAGCAGTTGGGCAAAACCATGCTGTTCTGCAGGTGGGGCAGATGTAACATGTGCAGAGAGAGTTAGATTTGGGTGGGGTATATTGTTTCTGTGCAGGGTAAATACTGGCTGCTTTGTTTTTACACTGCAATTTAGATTTCAGTTTGAACACACCCCACCCAAATCTAACTCTCTCTGCACATGTTACATCTGCCCCCCCTGCACTGCACATGGTTTTGCCCATTAGCTAACAAATTTGCTGCTGCGATCAGGTCTGAATTAGGCCCATAGTCACAAAGAAAGAGGAAATCTCGTTCCACAATTATAATAATGCTGCATGCTCTTTAATGGAAGGAAATAGCGGCTTTAGTAATTCTTTGCAAATTTCTCTTCATTCTTTCTAAAAACATCTTTTTTTCAGCCCTTCCTAAATTCACAAGCACCAACAAGACCAATGAGGTGAAGGTGACCTCTGGGGAGCAGGCGGAATTTGTCTCGGAGACTTCTGAGGAGAACGTAACTGTACTCTGGTACAAAGACAGCAAAGAGATCAGGAACTCCAAGAAATTCTCTGTCGAAGCGAAAGGAAAACACCAAAAACTTGTCATCTCATGTGTCAGGAAAGAAGACGAAGGCTTGTACACATGCAGAGTCGGCAACGACTCACTTACCTTCACATTAAAAGTTACAGGTGAGTCAGTAGGTCTCCATAATTTTACTAAAATGTTCTGCTTTCTACAATTTACTATAACGATTTCTGTACAATAGTTTTTGTAGACATCGTCGTCATTATAGCCAATAATTGGTCATGTAGACACAATTGCCCCATTCCTCCCGTGTGGTGGTCCTTTGGGTGGTTTTAAAAGTAACGACTGCATTTTTCTTATACTGGCAATATTTCTCATCACACTTTTTAACTGCAATTATGATAACTACTTTCTTGCCGTAGAACCTGAGCCTGCGTTCACCAATCAGGACAAGGTGCAGAGGGAGGTCCATGTCAAACTGACCGAGAGCGCCACCCTGAGCTGCGAGGTGTCCCAGGCCAAGACGGAGGTGAAATGGTACAAGGACGGGAAGCTGATCACCTCCAGCAAGAAACTGAGGCTGGAGTCTGAGGGCAAATCCAGACGCCTGGTGGTGGAGCAGGTGGAGAAGAAAGACGCCGGAGAGTACAGCTGTGAAGCCGCCGGGCAGAAGATCAACTTCAAGATCAACGTCAAAGGTGATTAAAGCTGAATGAAAATGAAGATTAATAGTGACACAAAGTTGATCAACAGACAGCAAATGCTTACACAAAAATGCTCTAGATGAATCCTCAATGAGACTGATAAATATATATTTGGTGTGTACCAGTGTTATTAGGAGAGAGATACTAAGTTCAGGAGGAATGTGTATATGGGACGCCGGCGGTCATGACAACGACAGCCGAAATCCCAAAGGTAAGTATCAGTGTGGGCCTGGTGTGGGGGCAGGGTTAGGATTAGGCATTTTAGGGTTAGGCACTATGGGGGTGGTTAGCCATAGCCGCCACCTCCTGAAATTTAGCCCTACCCGACACCCCCCTAGATTTAGCCCTAGCCGCCACCTGAGGAGGGTTAGGGTGGTGGGGGGGATTAGTGCACTTACCCCCCAAACGTGTCGAGATTCTTGGTTTTAGGGTGCTGGGGTCAGTCATGTGACCACCGGCATCCCGAACGGGATATCATACTACACCCGTGTATACAGCTCAGGTACCAAGGTCAGATTAGTAACAAAGTAATTAGTGTGTTATAATGTTACGATGGACATAATAAGGATTAAAGGAATGTACAGTATGTGCAGTTCAAGAACCTAAATCGGATTAGTACAATGTAATTAGTGTGTTGTTGTGTAGTGTTGTGTAGTGTTGTGTAGTGTTAGGATACATAAATGTTCAAGTGCTAGGGTAGATGGAGGTGTGGTCTTCAGTATGCCGAATGTTGGGATCCCGGCGCACAGTATACCAGCGCCGGAATCCCGACACCCGGCATACCGACATCTATTCTCCCTCGTGGGGGTCCATGACCCCCCTGGAGGGAGAATAAAATAGCGTGGCGAGCGCAGCGAGCCCGCAAGGGGCTCCTTTGCGCTCGCCACAGTGTCGGTATGCCAGCGGTCGGCCTCCCGGCGCCGGTATGCTGGTCGCCGGGAGCCCAGCCGCCGGCATACCATACTACACCCAGATGCAGAATAGCCCGGGCCATTGGCAGCCAAATTGTACAGGATGTTCTGTTCCACCATAGTCACTGATGATTGTCTGAGATTACAGGAAGGTCCTGATGGCTTTGATAATTCACCACGTCATGGGACAGATAAATTTTTTGGGCACCAGGCAATAGCCCCTCCGCTCCTATTATAATCCTCCACTGGTTGTCGCCTTCCAGATGAGACAGCTCTACGCCCTGTCTGGTTGTGACTCGGCTTCGGCCTCAGAACTGAAGGCTACAGAATGCAGAGGCACTGATCAGGGTTAAATTTGCGGTCATTACGAGCATACCCCCAGGTTCAGAGCCCCTGTATTTAAGCGTCAGTAGAGAGTGTGACGACTGTATTCCCTTCTTCTGCATAGCTTGAGGATCTCCTTGCAGAGGCATGTGCTCACCTTAGTAGGAGCTTCCAGGTGTCTAAGCATATTGCCTCATTTTATCCGCTACCAGCTGCAGATCGGGTCAAAGTGGACGTCCCTTCCTCTGGTTGCTGCTCACCTTGCCCGACTTGTTAGAGCTTCTATCCTCCCAATTCCGATTACAGCTTTCCTTGATGATCCCAGAGATAGGCAGCTGGATGACTTCCTCAAGATGACCTATGCTAATGCGGGTCCTATAGCATGCCCATCCGTCGCGTCTGCTTGGATGGCTAGGGCCTGTTGGGCAGATGCACTAGAGGAGAGCATCAGTTCTGGTAGACACAGAAAAGGGGTTATTGTCTCTAGTGAGGCACTTTTAGGAGGTGGGCTGCTACGTAAAAATGGTATAGGGGCCATTGACACAATTGTCTTAACCTCTTCAGTGTCAACATATGAGGTGGCGGCCAGGTGTGCCCATTGGCTGCATTCCTGGTTTGCTGACACAGACTCTAAGAAAGTTTAGAGGTTCTTCCTTATTCAATGGAGGTCCTCTTTGGTCCGGAGTTGGATGAGAAAGTCTCTACGGTGGCAGGGCCCAAGACAAATTTCCTTCCTTCCGCAGCACCACCAGAGTGTCTGCTTTTCATTCTTTTTGACCGCAAGGATAGGCCAGAGATCAGTACCTTTCTAGAATCCAGGGTTTCTCCTCTATGGGCTCTAGGTCCTGAGATACGCAACCTTGGTCCACCAGACAGCTGACAGGCCAGTTGCATGATGGGGCGGGCCTCCACCTGGGGTACCCCAACATGGGTGAACAGCTCTGTATTTTTCTGAAGTATGAGGACCACGAGAGATCCCATAGTCAGAAGCGTAGTTTCCAAAGCACTTCCAGGAACAGCAAGAGCTCTTGGAGAGTCTGTTCTCTCCCTACTGACCTCCAGGGTTATCATCTTGGTCCCCCATCTCAAGAGGTACATGTTTCTATGCCAGCCACTTCCTGGTTCAGAGACCAGATGGCTCATTACGGCCCATACTCATTCTCAGGGCGCTAACAGGTACCAGAGGATGCTCAGGTTCTGCATGGAGTCTCTTCGCTCCATCATTTTAGCTCTTGAACAAGGGGGTTTTGGCATCCCTAGACATCCAGGATGCTTATTTATATATTCCCATATATTCCTATATTTTCCTCAGTCATGAGCGCTTCCTCAGGTTTATAGTACAGGAGAATCACTTCCAGTTTCTGGCATTGCCATTATGAGCGGTCCACAGCTCCTCGTGTTTTTCATAAAGGCCATGGTGGTCATGGCAGCTCCTCCCAACCTGCTTATCCTGGTCCAGTCACCAGATGTCTTCTGGGAACACATCCATCTCATGATAGCTCTACTCCATTCCAACAGATAGATCATCACTTTGATGTTACATTGGTGAGGGGGAGGCTTGCTGGATTCTAGGGTGTTCCTCCCTGTGGACAGAATTTGGGCCTTACAGATAAAGTTTTCTCTAATCTTGCGTCACTGCCGAGTGTTAATACACTCTTGCTTGCAGATCCTGGGCTCTCTAATCTCCCCCTTTGACAGGGTGTAGTACTCTCAGTCTCATTCCCATTCTCTTCAATTGGAATTTCGGGCCCAGTGGCATAAATCCCATCTGCAACTAAAAACACAAATGATCATCTCCATTTTGTGGTGGCTTCAGGGGTCCCACTTGACTAAGGGCCACTCCCTTTAAGATTCAGGACTAGGTTCTCCTCACCACTGACACAAGTCTTCGCAGGTGGGGCAGTAACCTGTCATCAGACCTTTAGGGTCGGTGGATGGTTCAGGGGAGCTGGTTACTGATCAACATTCTGGAGCTCCGAACAGTCTTCAGAGCTCTCTGTCTACAGTAGTTTTACTACTCCTACAGCATCGTCCGGTCCAGGTATGGTCTGACAACGCAACAGCTGTCGCCTACATAAACCACCAGGATATACTTAATCAACCAGGTGTAGACCAGAGGTTATTGGTTCGTGACACCAGCACCTTTGTGCAAGTTGCTGACTCAGGATCCAGCAAAAGTGCCCCAGACCCTCACGTGTCCTCCTCCACATCTGACGGTTGGTGTCACAGGCACTTCCTGGCATACTTAAGCCCAAAATGTAAAACGGCAATTCTTTTAATAGCAGAACGTGAGGTGTTTTGCTAGTAAAAACATTGCCCTTTAAAACTTTGGGCTTAACACGCTCGAAGGGGCCGGATGTTGAAAGCCACCATTTAGCCAGTAAATAAACCCCACATGCTAAGGAACCGTCCTCTTGCCTACATGACCGCGCACAAAGGGGTATATTCACGAAGCAGTGATAAGAGTGGAGAAGTTGCCCATGGCAACCAATCAGCATTGAAGCACATTTATAATTTGCATACTTTACAATTGTACGGAGCAGCTGATTGGTTGCCATGGGCAACTTCTCCACAGGCTCACTTCTCCACTCTTTCCACTGCTTCATGAATAGACCCCAAAATCCCTGCCTGATGAGTCGGAGATTTAACATTTCGATTAATCGGTCCATATGCCCTTCTTCCAGTCCTCAATAGCCCACTTTCGGTGCCACATGGCTCAGGTAACCTCCCTACCATTGCTGCAGAACAGCTGTTAGTTCTTACCACATTCTTTGTTTTTGCAGAAACAGAGGCTGCGTTCATCAATCAGGACAAAGTTCAAAAGGAGGTAGCAGCCTCCTTGACCGAGAGCGCCACCCTGAGCTGCGAGGTCTCTGACAGCAAGACGGAGGTGAAATGGTACAAGGATGGGAAGCTGGTCACCTCCAGCAAGAAACTGAGGGTGGAGTGTGAGGGCAAATACCGCCGCCTGGTGGTGGAGCAGGTGGAGAAGAAAGACGCTGGAGAGTACAGCTGTGAGGCCGCCGGGCAGAAGATCAACTTCAAGGTCAACGTCAAAGGTGATTATAGCTTCTTGAATTGAAACCATCTGTAAACCGTGATTTGGATCTGGAGAAAGTGTGCACCTGAGGACAGGAGTTATGTGTTCTGCAAACTGCAGAGCTTATTTACTGATGTGCAGCATTTCCATTGAAAAACAATCAGCTTTATCTTTCTAGTGCTAATGAGATATTACCAGCAAGTGGCTACTTGGTAGCTGCAGTTTAGTGCACTCAGGTGTAAGATAATGATCTCTGTTGATAATTCTCACCACCTTTTCTCATCGTTATGTTCTTATTTCCCCATTGTGAGCTGTAGTAAGGTACGTTACCTATAGTAGCTTGGAGGCATCATGGCAGATAGCAGGTTTTTAGCCGATTCTATACATAGGAAAATATTTAAAATTCTGGTTTCATTCTTTTCTTAACAGAGCCCAAACCTGCATTCACCAACTTGGAGAAGGTGCAGAAGGAGGTCCAGGCTGCCCTGACCGAGAGCGCCACCCTGAGCTGCGAGGTGTCCCAGGAGAAGACAGAGGTAAAATGGTACAAGGATGGGAAGCTGGTCACCTCCAGCAAGAAACTGCGGGTGGAGTCTGAGGGCAAATCCCGCCGCCTGGTGGTGGAGCAGGTGGAGAAGAAAGACGCTGGAGAGTACAGCTGTGAGGCTGCAGGGCAGAAGATCAACTTCAAGATCAATGTCAAAGGTGAATAAGACTTTTCGTTCTCTAGTCTCCAGCAGGCAGTGATAATGTATAGCATATGAGCCATGCAAATGTAAAATTCAGTATGTGAGGAACATATGTACTGTATGTGTGATCCAGGAACCTTTGCCTGATTAGTAAAGGTGGAATTAGTGTGTTGCAGTGTTGGTTATTTTGGCATCAAAGAAAAATGAATTGTGGGCATACTGATGTTCTCCATTTCCTGCAACGGCGCTGGTTCTGTTCCTGCTCTAGTGATGTCATCTAGTGATGTCATTAGGCCAGTGGTTCCCAAACTTTTTTGAATCACGGCTCCCTAGAGTATCAGAATTTCTTTCACGGCACCCCTAGGCCAAAAGTTTCTTATTGAGATATTTAGAAAATATAAAATGAAGTAAATGATGCTAACTGTGTAGATGTCCCCCTTAGGTTCAATAGTGTGGTGAGGGACAGGATTTGTGTTTTGTTTTTATAATTTTAATTGGTCCTGGACCACCAGCCCGGGGCACCCCAGGGCGCCTAGGCATTTTGGGAACCACTGCATTAGGCAAAGCACAGTCAGTTATAACACAACATTTGTGCAGAATTCCCAGCAACACTAGCAAAAAATAAAACCTTAGGAGATGATGCATCAAAGAGTGAAAAGGGCGGAGAAGTTGCCCCTAGCAACCATTCAGGTTTAATCAAGTATATTCTATAAAATGATAGTTAAATGCTCACTGGTTGCTTGGGTAACTTTTCCACTGGTCCACTTCCCCGCTGTTTTTACGGGTTGGGGTCTGTTGACCGTCGGTCGGGATCCTGGCAGTCATCATACCAACGCCTGGATCCCACCCGCCAGAAGGCCAACAGGGGGTGAGTGCCAATGAAGCCCCTCGTGGGCTCGGTGGCTCACGCCACAGGTTCTATTCCCATCTTTATGGGTATCGTGGGAACAGCTTCGGGCCCCCTGCCGGCATGCTGCCGGCCATGATCCCAGCGGTTCCCGACCACCGGTCACCTGACTACATCCCCTTACTGCATCAACCTCTCAGGCTCTTAGAAGTGTATTTACTAAAGGTTGATTTTCATTGATTTTCATCATTTGAAAATTAATGTCTTTCCAGGGCTAAAACGTACATTTACTAACATTTAAAAATGAATATAAAAAAAAAATCATCTGTTAGTAAATGTGTGTTTTAACCCCTGAAATACAACATCGACTTAGATAGATTTTCAGTGAAATTGATATAAAAAAATGGGGGCACAGTTGCCTGACATGCCAACTATGGAATTGGTGTGCTAATCTATCTATCTATATAAAAATGGATCTGTGTGTGCGTGCGTGCGTGCGTGCGTGCGTGCGTGCATGTTCCGGCATAACTCTGCAATGCCTGGAGCAATTTACACCAAACTTGGTAAACATATGACTTCAATCTGGAAACAAATACTGTTGGGTAAGACACCCATAGCACCCCTAGGGGTGGGGGTGGGAAGGGGGTGACATGTAAAAATCCATAGTTTTTGGAATCGTTGAGATGAATAGTGACACTCCCGATACCGTTTAAGTCCAAGTTCAGCCCCCATCAGCATGGGGGAGGGGGAGGGGAAGGGTGACGGGGTAAAAAATAAAATGTCCAAAATGACCGACATTAGTGTCAAATCCATAGTTTTCGGGATCGCTAAGTTGATCGCATTTTTAAAATTGCTATGTTCCGTAGACTGTCCATTAACATATAGGCTATGTATCTTCACGCTAATTCTTTTAGGGGTTGGGTAGTGAACTTAAACTTGAAGATGGGCACAATGAAAATAGTCGTATTGCGTTAAGATTTACACATGGGCGATCTATATATATATAAAATGCGGAAGCCCTCACTCACTCACTGACTCACTCACTCACTGACTCATCACTAATTCTCTTACTTCCCGATATGTCAGGAAGATGAAGTGTAAGACTGGTATTCTTCAGGTGGGAAACAGGAAAATTACATAATTAGAATTTTAATAAATCTCCCCTCTACGGGGATGAAAAGGGGGTTGACATAATGACATCATTACTGATGCGTGGCTTGGGTTGCGTGAATGATAATGCCCAAACGGACAATCGGATCAAAATCTGGATTGCACCTCCAGTGTGTAGAATTTAATAAACTACAAAAATAGTCCCGTCACTTTTTACTGTATCTGCTACGGGTGCTCCTCTGGTAACGCCAAGAACCATGGATTAATATTTACTTACATTAAGAAGTCTCTATACTTACATTAATTTACATCTCTATAGATTCACCAACCTGTGAAAATCAGAAACTCCCGTGTGAAGAACGGTTAAAACAGCTAGTTAAATATATGACGGATGGATCTGTAATGTTTAGTATACAGTATATACTGTCAGTAGCACACGCAGGGTATACGGCTACGTTACAGTGACTATCTGTGAAGATGTTGGTCTAGTCCTGTGCCAAATTACAATGCACAACGCAATATGCTGGTGCTATTTAAGTAACTTATTAATAATAATAATATCTCTGTGATGATATTCTGCAGAAACCGAGGCTGCGTTCATCAATCATGACAAAGTGCAGAAGGAGGTAGCAGCCTCCCTGACCGAGAGCGTCACCTTGTGCTGCGAGGTCTCCGACAGCAAGACGGAGGTGAAGTGGTACAAGGACGGGAAGCTGGTCACCTCCAGCAAGAAACTGAGGGTGGAGTCTGAGGGCAAATACCGCCGCCTGGTGGTGGAGCAGGTGGAGAAGAAAGACGCCGGAGAGTACAGCTGTGAGGCCGCCGGGCAGAAGATCAACTTCAAAGTCAACGTCACAGGTGAATAAAATAAGTTGGTTTGAAACCATCCGCAGAGCGTGAATTTGATCTGGGGAAAGTGGGGTCTTGTAGGGATACGGTAAGCATTGTTCAGACAGTAGAGGCCATTTACTAACATCGCGTTTAGAAGACAAATGTGCACTGGCCAACGTCCAATCAGAAATTAGCTTTTATATGTCTAGTGCAAGTCACATAATGGAAATGTGGGTTTATGGTTTCTTCTTTACCCTCCCCTCATAAATGATTCTCCAGTGTCTATAATATAGAAAGTCTCTTGGTTGATGTTCCCAATCATACAGTAGCAGATGAAGCAGGCAGCATGTACTAAGCCTGTGGCCCTCATTCCGAGTTGATCGCTCGCTAGCTACTTTTAGCAGCCGTGCAAACGCATAGTTCCCGCCCACGGGGGAGTGTATTTTCGCTGGCTTTGCAGCCGAGCTCAGCAAAAACATTTTGTGCAGTTTCTGAGTTGCCCAGAACTTACTCATCCGCTGCGATCACTTCAATCTTTTTGTTCCCCGGAATTGACGTCAGACACCCGCCCTGCAAACGCCCGGACACGCCTGCGTTTTTCCAAACACTCCCCTAAAAACGGTCAGTTGACAGTCACCCACAAACGCCTTCTTCCTGTCAATCTCCTTGCGATCGGCTGTGCGAATGGATTCTTCGTTAAATCCATCGCTCAGCAACGATCCGCTTTGTACCCGTATGACGCACATGCGCATTGTGGTGCATATGCATGCGCAGTAGTTACCTGATCGCTGTGCTGCGAAAAACGTCAGCGAGCGATCAACTCGGAATGACCCCGTGTGTTACAGCACATCTGTTACAGTAAAGTGCAATGATAAATCACACACCAATTACAAATATCAATATACCATTAGTCATCAGACTATCGCACAGAATTAAACTGTATAAACTACTAAACAAAACCCTAACTACAGTGCTTTAGGCAGTTTGTGGGGGTTTAAAATCTCCATAATAAATATTATTTTTCCAGGAGATTAACACGTATTATAACAAAAAAATAAAAATAAAATAAAAAATTGTGTATATATATATATATATATATATATATATATATATATATGTCTTGATAAAGGGGAGCAGTCCCCGAAACGTCGACTGGAACCAGGTTGGTTGTCGTCTGTTATTTGCTTCTGAGTGCCACCAACATCGTTTATCTATATATATATATATATATATATATATATATATATACATACATACATACATATATATAAATTATGCTGTCGTTAGTATATTTTGGCATATTGGGCCTACTTCAGCATGGATTGCAATAGCAAAATCTTTCTCTGTTAGGCAAATCCATGTACAGTGCAGGTGGGGCAGATGTAACATGTGCAGAGAGAGTTAGATTTGGGTGGGGTGTGTTCAAACTGGAATCTAAATTGCAGTGTAAAAATAAAGCAGCCAGTATTATTTATTATTATTACCAGTTATTTATACAGCGCACACATATTCTGCAGCGCTTTACAGAGAATATTTGGCCATTCACATCAATCCCTGCCCCAGTGGAGCTTACACTCTATATTCCCTATCACATGTACACGCACACGTATTCACTCTAGGGTCAATTTTTGTTGGGAGCCAATTAACCTACCAGTATATTTTTGGATTGTGGGAGGAAACCGAAGTACCCAGAGGAAACCCACGCAAGCACGGGGAGAATATACAAACTCCACACAGTTAGGGCCATGGTGGGAATCGAACCCATGACCTCAGTGCTGTGTGGCAGTAATGCTAACCATTACACCATCCGTACTTACCCTGCACAGAAACAATATAACCCCACTCAAATCGAACTCTCTCTGCACATGTTACATCTGCCCCATTTGCAGTGCAGCATGGTTTTGCCCACTAGAGAAAGATTTAGTCTGAATCAGGCCCTTTGTCCCTGTTTAGGACGCTGCCTTTACGCGTGTCCCGGGTAGTTACAGTAGAGACAGAGAGAGATGTAGCGATTTCCAATAGTCCGTACCGGCCGTCTTCTGTCGTACAGGTCTCTTAGTTCCCTGTAAATCTGAAGTTTGCAAGAACAAGTACATTTATTAATCTGACATTTCCCAGTTCAGACAATAAATCCGCTTCCATGCTATTGTTTACTCTGTTGTTTCTTCAATATTTTCTAAATGGTAATCTCCACCGTGCTCTTAGATGTAATAACTTTGAGTGTTCAGTAATTGTCGTACATCCCAATGAGTGTGGGGCTTTGTTGCTCTAGTATCTGTGCTGCTCGGCTCAGCCAGCAGGGGCGCTGTTGTGGTGAGATCCTGTTCTCTTATAGGGGGTCATTCCGAGTTGATCGTAAATTTAGCACAGCTACGATCATTCACACTGACATGTGGGGGGACGCCCAGCGATAGTCCGCCCCGCATGCCAGTGCCGCCCCCCCCCCCCCCCTCGCAGAAGTGCAAAGGCATCGCACAGCGGCGATACCTTTGCACTTCAAGAGTAGCTCCGACCAGCGCAGCTTTAGCGTGCTGGCTGAGAGCTACTCGTCGCTCCCCGTCCCACAGCGGCTGCGTGTGATGTCACACATCCGCCGCGGCCTGCCCCCCCAACGGTCCGGCCACGCCTGCATTGGCCGGACCAGCTCCCTCCCGCCCAACGACCGCACATGCACAGTTCCGACCTGATCGCTGCGCTGCGAGAAACTGCAGCGAGCGATCGGGTCGGAATTACCCCCATAGTCACTATTTATTTGCCTCATATATGTAAACCTGTAACATAAACATATTTACCTCTTTCCCCAATGGAAATAAACATATATTGTCATTTAACCAGTTCCATTGTGTGATCTAACCCATGGGTTCTCAACTCCAGTCCTTAAGTGCCCCAACAGGCCATGTTTTTTGGATGTCTTTAATCATGCACAGGTGAGGTAATCTATGTGGCTGGGCCAGTAATTATCCCACCTGCTTCCACAGACAGAAATCCTGAACACATGACCTGTCGGGAAAACATGACGTCAGGAACCACTAGTTTGGTGTGAACTGTGCACCTAAATGTAATTTTGTGATTATAAACTATTGATTGAGGATTTTCTGTTCCTTCTTGCTGCCTCTTCGCATGATTCTAGTCTCAGTCCCACATTTCTTGGTGCATTTAGATGAGATCTATAGTTCCTTTGCGGCGGCGTGGCAGAGGGAGTCAGTACAACTCCAACAGACTCTTTACATTGGTTAATGTACAATAATATTAATTTTTCAGAGCCCAAACCTGCATTTACCAACTTGGAGAAGGTGCAGAAGGAGGTCCAGGCCGCCCTGACCCAAAGCGCCTCCCTGAGCTGTGAGGTGTCCCAGGAGAAGACGGAGGTGAAATGGTACAAGGACGGGAAGCTGATCACCTCCAGCAAGAAACTGAGGGTGGAGTCTGAGGGCAAATCCCGCCACCTGGTGGTGGAGCAGGTGGAGAAGAAAGACGCCGGAGAGTACAGCTGTGAGGCCGCCGGGCAGAAGGTCAACTTCAAGGTCAACGTCAAAGGTGACAAATATTATTAATGTTTGTTCAATCCGAAAAGCAATGAAGTGATCTTCATCAATATATATAGAATTCTATGGGGGGAATTCAAATGTTTGAAAAGTCGGTTGGGTGTCTGTTTTTTTCCTGTCTATTAGATAGGAGAAAACAGACTCCCAACTGACTTTTCAAACAATTGAATACCCCCCTATGTATTAAATTCAAAGATTGCTTCTACAGAAATTCTAGATGTATTAATATCAGTGTATTTATTTACTAAATATAAATGAAATACTAAAAAATATATATTCTATTAGTACCTGTAGTTACATTTTATACCCATGACGGTGCACAATCTGCATAAACCGCCTCCGTTTCTGCGCCTCTGAGCCTGCATCTGATTGGACACTGATGCCCTATCTGGGATTAGTTCCTGACCTGGCAGCCAGTGCAATGCACAGTGACGTCCAGGGAATGGACCCCCAAACTACTAATAGTAGGAGGGAAGGGGTGTTAGCAAAGCTCAGATTTAGCACAAAATACTCTGGCTAAATGGATGTATTTGTGATGTGCTGGTGCGTTTCAGTAGGCCCAATTTCTACCCCTAGAAGCTTAATGAATTATAGTCATGTTTCTCTGTCCTGAACGCCTGTGTCCAGCGATCATTATGTATATATATTGCCAGCCCAATATACCCACCAATCCCTTATGCTGGTGTGAAAGACTCTGTCTTAGTGACAATGGTGGTCATTCCGGGTTGATCGCTAGCTGCATTCGTTCGCTGTGCAGCGATGATGCAAAAAAAATGGCACTTCTGCGCATGCGGCACAATGCGCACACGCGACGTACTATTACAACGAACTATGTAATTTCACACAGGGTCTAGCAAAGCTTTTCAGTCGCACTGCTGGTCGCAGAGTGATTGACATGAAGAGGGCGTTTCTGGGTGTCAACTGACCATTTTCAGGGAGTGTGCAGAAAAACGTAGGCGTGCCAGGAAAAACGCAGGCATGGCTGGCTGGCGTGTTTGTAACGTCAAAACAGGAACTGAACAGTCTGACGTGATCGCAAGCTCTGAGTAGGTCTGGAGCTACTCTGACACTGCACAAAATTATTTTGTAGCCGCTCTGCGATCCTTTCGTTTGCACTTCTGCTAAGCTAAAATACACTCCCAGTGGATGGCAGCATAGCGTTTGCACGGCTGCTAAAAACTGCTAGCGAGCGATCAATTCGGAATGACCACCAATGTCTGGGCACTTAGGTCAGGGGGACCCTGGTGGAGGGTTGGTGTATATTAGATTGTGCATACCTCTCAACATGACCCATTCCAGGAGGAACAAAATGCTCTCTACCTGGACTTCCCACTTAATATATGATTGGCATCACATGTGTTGAACTCTTTCATTGATAAAAAAAGGTATTTCAACAAAAATGTTTACAATCATATATTTAGAGGGAAGTCCAGGTAGAGAGCATTTTGCTCCTCCTGGAATGGGTCATGTTGGGATGTATGGATTGTGTATATTAAATATAAACCAATGGTGTATATTAGATTTAAGCTAATAGTTTAATAAGGCCTGGGTACTGTTTATAGCTACACCTAATAGAGAGACAACTATTTTATAATGTTTTCCTGCAGTGGAACAAAGACAATTTATGCTTAAATTACACATAGAAAAATAAAATCTATAATTTATCTTGCAAAAATGCAATAGCAGCAGCCTCTGTACTACTTACACACTGGGACAGGGCTCAGGAGGATGCTCTGTGTGTGTGTCTCTCTCTAGACATGACCGCTCTCATTAGATAACAGGTTACACAGGACGCTGGCACCCAGGCGGGGAGGAGGAGACGCTGGGATCCCTGGGTCACTTAGAGCTATCCCCTCTGCTATCTGTCCTCTGGTCAGGAAGCTCTGTCGGTATCTCTTGAAACCTGATACTCCTGTGTCTCTGCCTGCACTGCATACTGTTCTGCCTACATTCTGGCGGCATGGTTATGCTGCTGCACAAGAGGGAGAGCTAGTGATGTCAGTGTGCTCTGGCTGGGGGGCCCCTTGACAGAGGGGGCCCCGGGTTACAGTATGCCCTGCATCCCCCCCTTATTCTGGCTGTATCATGTATGTGATATCTGCCACGTCCTAATTTCTGAATTAAACTCTAAAAGCAAAATCGTTTTGAAGCTGTAAGGAATTGAATCTTGGAGAAAGTTTAGAGACATTCCAAATTTTACATAAAGTCGCTCATTTGTTTTCTTTCCCAGAACCCGAGCCTGCGTTCACCCACCAGGACAAGGTGCAGAAGGAGGTCCAGGCCGTCCTGACCGAGAGCACCACCCTGAGCTGTGAGGTGTCCCAGGAGAAGACGGAGGTGAAATGGTACAAGGAAGGGAAGCTGGTCACCTCCAGCAAGAAACTGCGGGTGGAGTCTGAGGGCAAATCCCGTCGCCTGGTGGTGGAGCAGGTGGAGAAGAAAGACGCCGGAGAGTACAGCTGTGAGGTTGCCGGGCAGAAGATCAACTTCAAGATCAACGTCAAAGGTGGATACCAGAACCTTTCCCAATCCCGTGCTCCCATAATCTAGATGATTCTAGAAAAGGGTCAACTATACGTCCCACTTTGCTAACACGTTATACTGTTATTTATCTGTCTGACTTTTTGTCTTAGAGAAGGAGCGTTAATACCTATATTTATGTTTCTCCCTAGTCTAGATTGTAACAGTTTATCCATCAGTACAGTAACATACGTTTACAAGCCAAAGTACATTATTTCAAATGAGGACCTTTTTTCTGGAAACCAAAAAGAAACAGAAATTGCGCTTCTGTAGTTTTCCTTCCCATGACAATACATGGCAGAATACTGAACATGCAGTATGGGTTCAGTAAACATATCTACCCTCCTACGCTGAAGTCATGACAATGAGCCCCTCTCGACGCTCAGGGTTCTGGAGTGACTCTGAGGCACCAAGCGCCTGTCTTGCTCAAAATGTTCATCTTTTTCGCATAAAGAGAACTGAGAGTAACAGAATTACATTCCTAGCTTGTACTGATCAATTTGATGTGTAACAGTTGTACATCTGTGTGCGATTGAGCCAGAATCTGTATATAAAGTGCGGTGATGTGAGTGGCTGCAGCTCTTACTCACGCCAAGTTCAGTTGTGCTTCATCTGTGCGGTTAATGTCACGGGCCATCGTCTGTAGTGCACTGTGAGCGGTGTTACGCTGCGTCTGTAGTGCACTGTGAGCGGTGTTACGCTGCGTCTGTAGTACACTGTGAGCGGTGTTACGCTGCGCCTGTAGTACACTGTGAGCGGTGTTATGCTGCATCTGTAGTACACTGTGAGCGGTGTTACACTGCGTCTGTAGTGCACTGTGAGTGGTGTTACGCTGCGTCTGTAGTACACTGTGAGCGGTGTTACGCTGCGCCTGTAGTACACTGTGAGCGGTGTTATGCTGCATCTGTAGTACACTGTGAGCGGTGTTACACTGCGTCTGTAGTGCACTGAGTGGTGTTACGCTGCGTCTGTAGTACACTGTGAGCGGTGTTATGCTGCATCTGTAGTACACTGTGAGCGGTGTTACACTGCGTCTGTAGTGCACTGTGAGCGGTGTTACGCTGCGTCTGTAGTACACTGTGAGCGGTGTTACGCTGCGTCTGTAGTACACTGTGAGCGGTGTTATGCTGCATCTGTAGTACACTGTGAGCGGTGTTACACTGTGTCTGTAGTGCACTGTGAGTGGTCTTACGCTGCGTCTGTAGTACACTGTGAGCGGTGTTACGCTGCGTCTGTAGTGCACTGTGAGCGGTGTTACGCTGCATCTGTAGTACACTGTGAGCGGTGTTACGCGGTGTCTGTAGTGCACTGTGAGCGGTGTTTTACGCTGCGTCTGTAGTACACTGTGAGCGGTGTTACGCTGCGTCTGTAGTGCACTGTGAGCGGTGTTACGCTGCGTCTGTAGTGCACTGTGAGCGGTGTTATGCTGCGTCTGTAGTACACTGTGAGCGGTGTTACGCTGCGTCTGTAGTACACTGTGAGCGGTGTTACGCTGCATCTGTAGTACACTGTGAGCGGTTACGCTGTGTCTGTAGTGCACTGTGAGCGGTGTTACGCTGCGTCTGTAGTACACTGTGAGCGGTGTTACGCTGCGTCTGTAGTACACTGTGAGCGGTGTTACGCTGCATCTGTAGTACACTGTGAGCGGTCACGCTGTGTCTGTAGTGCACTGTGAGCGGTGTTACGCTGCGTCTGTAGTGCACTGTGAGCAGTGTTACGCTGCGTCTGTAGTGCACTGTGAGCGGTGTTACGCTGCGTCTGTAGTTCACTTTGAGCGGTGTTACGCTGCATCTGTAGTGCACTGTGAGCGGTGTTACGCTGC
This sequence comes from Pseudophryne corroboree, assembly GCF_028390025.1. Taxonomy (NCBI): domain Eukaryota; kingdom Metazoa; phylum Chordata; class Amphibia; order Anura; family Myobatrachidae; genus Pseudophryne; species Pseudophryne corroboree. The sequence continues at coordinate 829,788,388 of NC_086448.1, read as the reverse complement.
GTCTGTAGTGCACTGTGAGCGGTGTTACGCTGCGTCTGTAGTGCACTGTGAGCGGTGTTACGCTGCGTCTGTAGTGCACTGTGAGCGGTGTTACGCTGCGTCTTTAGTGCACTGTGAGCGGTGTTACGCTACGCCTGTAGTGCACTGTGAGAGGTGTTATGCTGCGCCTGTAGTGCACTGTGAGCGGTGTTACGCTGCGCCTGTAGTGCACTGTGAGCGGTGTTACGCTGCGCCTGTAGTGCACTGTGAGCGGTGTTACGCTGCGCCTGTAGTGCACTGTGAGCGGTGTTACGCTGCGCCTGTAGTGAACTGTGAGCGGTGTTGCGCTGCGCCTGTAGTGCACTGTGAGCAGTGTTACGCTGCGTCTGTAGTACACTGTGAGCGGTGTTACGCTGTGTCTGTAGCTAAGCCTAGTAGCATAGTAACCATGTGGGCAAACAGGAAGCTAAGCCTAGTAGGAGAGTAACCATGTGGGCCAATAGAAAGCTAAGTCTAGTAGGAAAGTAACCATGTGGCCAATGGGAAGCTAAGCCTAGTAGGAGACTAACCATGTGGCCTGATAGGAAACTAAGCCAGAGTAGGTGAGTAACCATTGGGAAAATGGGAAGCTAAGCCTAGTAGGAGAGTAACCATGTGGGCCAGTAGGAAGCTAAGCCTAGTAGGAGAGTAACCATGTGGACTAATGGGAAGCTAAGCCTTGTAGGAGAGTAACCATGTTGGCAAACGGGAAGCTAAAACTAGTAGGAGAGTAACCATGTGGGCCAAGGGAAGCTCTGCCTAGTAGGAGAGTAATCATGTGGGCAAACAGGAAGCTAAGCCTAGTAGGAGAGTAACCATGTGGGCCAATTGGAAGCTAAGCCTAGTAGGAGAGTAACCATGTGGCCAATGGGAAGCTAAGTCAAGTAGGAGAGTAACCATGTGGGCCAATGGGAAGCTAAGTCAAGTAGGAGAGTAACCATGTAGGCCAATGGGAAGCTAAGCCTAGTAGGAGAGTAACCATGTGGGCCAATAGAAAGCTAAGTCTAGTAGGAAAGTAACCATGTGGCCAATGGGAAGCTAAGCCTAGTAGGAGACTAACCATGTGGACCGATAGGAAACTAAGCCAGAGTAGGATAGTAACCATGTGGGCAAATGGGAAGCTAAGCCTAGTAGGAGAGTAACCATGTGGCCAATGGGAAGCTAAGTCTAGTAGGAAAGTAACCATGTGGCCAATGGGAAGCTAAGCCTAGTAGGAGAGTAACCATGTGGGCTAATGGGAAGCTAAGCCTAGTAGGAGAGTAACCATATGGGCCGATAGGAAACTAAGCCTAGTAGGAGAGTAGCCATGTGGCCAATGGGAAGCTAAGCCTAGTACGAGAGTAACCATGTGGGCCAATGGGAAGCTAAGCCTAGTAGGAGAGTAACCATGTGGCCAATGGGAAGCTAAGCCTAGTAGGAGAGTAACCATGTGGGCCGATAGGAAACTAAGCCTAGTAGGAGAGTAACCATGTGGCCAATGGGAAGCTAAGCCTAGTACGAGTGTAACCATGTGGGCCAATGGGAAGCTAAGCCTAGTAGGAGAGTAACCATGTGGACTAATGGGAAGCTAATCCTTGTAGGAGAGTAACCATGTTGGCAAACGGGAAGCTAAGACTAGTAGGAGATTAACCATGTGGACCAATGGGAATTTAAGCTTAGTAGGAGAGTAACCATGTGGACCAATGGAAAGCTAAGCCTAGTAGGAGAGTAAACATGTGGACCAATGGGAAGCTAAGCCAAGTAGGAGAGTAACCATGTGGGCCAATAGGAAGCTAAGCCTATTAAGAGAGTAACCATGTGGACCAATGGGAAGCTAACCCTAGTAGGAGAGTAGCCATGTGGGTCAATAGGAAGCTAAGCCTTGTAGGGTTAGTAACCATGTAGGCCAATGGGAAGCTCCATCTAGTAGGAGATTAACCATGTGGGTCAATAGGAAGCTAAACCTAGTAGGAGAGTAACAATGTGGTCCAATGGGAAGCTAAGCCTTGTAGGAGAGTAACCATGTGGGCCAATGGGAAGAAAAGCCTATTAGGAGAGAAACCATGTGGGCCAATAGGAAGCGAAGACTAGTAGGTGAGTAACCATGTGGTCCAATGGGAAGTGAAGCCTAGTAGGAGAGTGACCATGTGGGCCAGTTGGAAGCAAAGCCTTGTAGGAGAGTAACCACATGGCCCAATCAGAAGCTAAGCCTAGTAGGGATTAATTTATACCAGTAGGAAGCTATTTGACCGCACAGCAACCTCCCCCACCATAATTCGCCTCAGATGGAGCCGCAGATGGCTGGATGAGGTATATACTGAATTCTGAGAATCGTGCTGATATTTACTTAACATAATAATAGCTCAAAGCCAAAACAAAAACTTCCACCAAGCAGGTTCTGTAAACTAATCACTGGGAATATCTGGCCTGATTACAAAGAGGGGGGAAAAATCCCATTGGTTTACTGCCATGATGGATCCTAAGAACATATTTTTTATAACTTCATGAAAATATCAACCCTTTTTGATTCTTAGTTGTTTCTAATGATATTCGTATGCCTATCCCAAGCCTGTTTAAATTGCTCTACTGTCTAGAAAAGGATGGAATGTTTAAGAGCAATAAATACTTTATTTCAGAACCTGAGCCTGCGTTCACCAGTCAGGACAAGGTGCAGAAGGAGGTCCAGGCCGTCCTGACCGAGAGCGCCACCCTGAGCTGCGAGGTGTCCCAGGAGAAGACGGAGGTGAAATGGTACAAGGACGGGAAGCTGATCACCTCCAGCAAGAAACTGCGGGTGGAGTCTGACGGCAAATCCCGCCGCCTGGTGGTGGAGCAGGTGGAGAAGAAAGACGCCGGAGAGTACAGCTGTGAGGCCGCCGGGCAGAAGATCAACTTCAAGATCAATGTCAAAGGTTATTAAAGCTACACACATTGGCATGTGCAGCACATTTTATTGCACATCACCCTACAGCCCATATCATTATATCCCAGCATCAATCCTCCCCATGTCATTATACCCCAGAATCAATCCTCCCCATTTCATTATACCCCAGCATCAATCCCCCCATGTCATTATATCCCCCATCAATAGCCCCCTGGCTCTGTCATCTCACTTACCTATGCTGTATCATATCACAAACTTGTGCCCCCAATTCATATTATACCAAATGCAATTGTGTATTTTATATAGTGCATGGGGATCTGTACTAAATGCCGCCGGCCGGAATCCCGGCGGTCGAAATCCCGACGCCGGAATCCCGACCACACAATCCCGACAGTGGTGGCGAGCGGAACGCAGCCCCTTGTGGGCTCGCTTCGCTCGCCACGCTGCGGGCACGGTGCCTCGCTACGCTCGCCACACTATTATATTCTCCCTCTATGGGTGTCGTGGACACCCACGGAGGGAGAATATGTCGGGATTGTGGCGGTCGGGATTCCGGCGTCGGTATTTCGACCGCCGAGATTCCGGCCGGCGGCATCTTGACCGCATTACAACTCCCTACCCTGCTCCGTACTCAGCTCCTCACGGGGTGGAGATAATTAGGGCAAGAAGGGGGAGAGCACCCTTCCCTGTGCCCCTTGTGTTGTGACTCACCTACTGACTCACTCTCATCTCAGGTGGACGTTTCCCACTTATTTTACATTCACGTACACACAGACATGAGTGAGACACAAAGTAAATCCCAGCGAAACGCATCTGGAAAAGTGTGACCATACTTTGCTGTAACTTTTATACTTATTTTTAAATTTCAGAACCTGAGCCTGCTTTCACCCATCCGGCCAAGGTGCAGAAGGACGTTTTGGCCATAATTAGTGAAAGCGCCACCCTGAGCTGCGAGGTGTCGCAGGAGAAGACGGAGGTGAAATGGTACAAGGACGGGAAGCTGATCACCTCCAGCAAGAAACTGAGGGTGGAGTCTGACGGCAAATCCCGCTGCCTGGTGGTGGAGAAGGTGGAGAAGAAAGACGCGGGAGAGTACAGCTGTGAGGTCGCCGGGCAGAAGATCAACTTCAAGATCAATGTGAAAGGTTATTATAGTTACAAGCATTGGCATGTGCAGCACATTTTATTACACATCGCCCTACAACCCATATCATTAAATCCCAGCATCAATCCTCCCCATATTATTATACCCTAGCATCAATCCTCGCATGTCATTATATAATTATGGCATGAAGGGGGAGAGCACCCTCCCTGTGCCCTTTGTCTTATGACCCACCTACAGACTCACTCTCATCTCAGGTGGACGTTTACCACTTATTTTAAATTCACATACACACAGACATCAGTAAGACACAAAGTAAATCCCAGCGAAACGCGTCTGGTAAAGTGTGACTATACTTTGCTGTAACTGTTCTACTTTCTCTTTATCTCAGAACCTGAGCCTGCTTTTACCAATCAGGATAAGGTGCAGAAGGACGTAGTGGCCGTTATAAGTGAGAGCGCCACCCTGAGCTGCGAGGTGTCCCAGGAGAAGACGGAGGTGAAGTGGTACAAGGACGGGAAGCTGGTCACCTCCAGCAAGAAACTGCGGGTGGAGTCTGAGGGCAAATCCCGCTGCCTGGTGGTGGAGCAGGTGGAGAAGAAAGACGCCGGAGAGTACAGCTGTGAGGCCGTCGGGCAGAAGATCAACTTCAAAGTCAAAGTGAAAGGTTGGTGCCATTATTCTGCTTTGTCTTGGAGAAGTTAATAGTGCATTTAAAGTTGATCTCTGCCAAGAACCAGTCATTATATGCCCCAACTAGCTAATAAGGCCAAGACCGTATTCAGCAAGGAGCATTGCAAATCACCCAACTCCTCACTCCGGCAGGTGGCGCGTTTTATATGCCCTCAGTAAGCGTTTCAATCCCTACATTTACTGTTTAGTCAGTTTTTAATTCAAGTAATGTAACACAACAATATTAAAGCGAATTTCTCTATATGGAACGGTTGTCTTAATGTGTTTTACTTAAACTTGATTGCAAATTAAGGGTGAGATTTATCAAAGCTTGGAGAGTAAGTAGAGAGAGAGAGAGAGATAAAGTACCAGCCAACCAGCTCCTAGCTCTCATTTTTCAAACACAGCCTGTAACATGACTGGTTGCTACTTAATTTATCTCCACTTTATCTCTCTCGAAACTTTGATAAATCTCCCCCTATATTTTTTAAAGATGCTGTGTTAGAGCCATAAACCTCCCTAGTGAAATGAGATATTTAAATGTAATGTTATCCCTTGTTTCTATATCAGTCTAACATACCGTTATCTTACAGAACCCGAACCTGCGTTCGCCCACCAGGACAAGGTGCAGAAGGAGGTCCAGGCCGTCCTGACCCAAAGCGCCACCCTGAGCTGCGAGGTGTCCCAGGAGAAGACGGAGGTGAAGTGGTACAAGGACAGGAAGCTGGTCACCTCCAGCAAGAAACTGCGGGTGGAGTCTGAGGGCAAATCCCGCCGCCTGGTGGTGGAGCAGGTGGAGAAGAAAGACGCTGGAGAGTACAGCTGTGAGGCCGCCGGGCAGAAGATCAACTTCAAGGTCAACGTCAAAGGTGATTATAATGAGCATCATGCAGCGACATTGGGAAGGAGAGGAAATGTAAATGACTATTACAAGATGAGAAGATTACTTGTATGCGGTACAAGGCCGACACACAGGGACACTTTCAGAACACGATGCAGTTTTACATTGGTTTGTTTTTGTATGAAACTTTTATTAGTCAGTTTTTATCTCTATAATTAGGTCTTTACCTTGCAAAATATAAAAATCATTTAGATTTGCGCAATAAAGAAAATAATAGGATTTTGGTTACCTACCGGTAAATCCTTTTCTCGTAGTTCGTAGAGGATGCTGGGGTCCATATTAGTACCATAGGGTATAGACGGGTCCACCAGGAGCCATGGGCACTTTAAGAGTTTGAGAGTGTGGGCTGGCTCCACCCTCTATGCCCCTCCTACCAGACTCAGTCTAGAAACTGTGCCCGAGGAGACGGACAACTTCGAGAGAAGGATTTTATATAGATAGTGGTGAGATTCACACCAGCTCACACATACAAGGCAAACCAAGCTAACTTAGCTTGAAAACTCAGCTACCGCTGATACATTACTTACCAAGTAAACAATGCAATACTTAACTAAAACAAAGTTGTACTGAACCATATAACAATTGCAGGAAAACGAAGCGCTTGGCGGGCGCCCAGCATCCTCTACGGACTACGAGAAAAGGATTTACCGGTAGGTAACCAAAATCCTATTTTCTCTTACATCCTAGAGGATGCTGGTGTCCATATTAGTACCATGGGGATGTACCAAAGCTTCCAGAACGGGAGGGAGAACGCGGAGGCTCCTGCAGAACTGATTGACTGAAATTCAGATCATCAGAGGCCAAAGTATCGAACTTGTAGAACTTTCCAAACGTGTTCAACCCAGACCAAGTTGCTGCTCGGCAAAGTTGTAAAACCGAGACACCCCGGGCAGCCGCCCAGGAAGACCGCACCTTACGTGTAGAGTGGGCCTTGATAGACGTAGGACACGGCAAGCCTGCCGTAGAATACGCATGAACCTGATCCAGCGAGATATTGTCTGCTTAGAAGCAGGACACCCAATTTTCTTGGGATCATACAGGACAAACAGAGAGTCCGATTTCCTGTGACGAGCAGTCCTCTTCACATAAATTTTCGGAGCCCTTACAATATTCAAGGACTTTAATGAAATTGAGGAGTCAGTAGCCACTGGCACCACAATAGGTTAGTTGATATGAAATGCCGACTCAACCTTCGGAAGAAACTGCTGACGTGTCTGGAGCTCAGCTCTATCTTCGTGGAAGATCAAGTATGGGCTTTTACATGATAAAGCCCCCAACTCCAACACACGTCTAGCAGAAGCTAAAGCCAACAAAGTGACATCCTTCCACGTAAGAAATTTTACTTCAACCTCCTGTAGAGGCTCGAACCAGTCCGATTGGAGCAAGTGCAACACCACGTTAAGGTCCCAAGGCGCCGTAGATGGTACAAAGGGAGGTTGGATGTGCAGAACTCCCTTCAAAAAGGTCTGAACCTCAGGGAGGGCAGCCAATTGTTTTTGGAAGAAAACGGATAAGGCCGAAATCTGGACCTTCACAGATCCCAACTTTAGGCCCATATCCACACCAGCTTGTAAGAAGAGGAGTAACCATCCCAGTTGAAACTCCACCGCAGGAAATTTCTTGGACTCGCACCAAGATACATATTTTTTCCAAATTCAATGTTTAGACGTTACTCCTTTCCTAGCCTGTATCAGGGTAGGAATAACCTTGTTCGGAATGCCCTTCTGAGCTAGTATCAGGCGTTCAACCTCCATGCCGTCAAACGTAGCCGCGGTAAGTCTTGATAGGCGAACGGCCCCTGCTGTAGCAGGTCCTCCCGAAGAGGAAGAGGCCTCGACTCTTCTTGCAGTAGATCCAGAAGATCCGCGTACCAAGCCCTTCTTGGCCAGTCTGGACTAATGAGGATCGCTTGAACCTTTGTTCTCCTTATGAGCTTTAGAAGTCTTGGGATGAGTGGAAGTGGAGGAAACGCGTACACTGACTGAAACACCCTTGGAGTCACTAGGGCGTCCACTGCCACTGCTTGCGGGTCCCTCAACCAGGAACAATACCGCCGAAGCTTCTTGTTGAGATGAGAGGCCATCATGTTGATCTGGGGTAAGCCCCAAAGATCTGTTACCTCCTTGAACACCTCCGGATGGAGAGCCCACTCCCCTGGATGGAGATCGTGTCTGCTGAGGAAGTCCGCTTCCCAGTTGTCTACTCCAGGAATGAAGATTGCAGACAGCGCCAACGCGTGCTTTTGTGCCAAGAGGATGATTCTTGTTACCTCTGACATTGCAGCTCTGCTCTTCGTTCCGCCCTGTCGGTTTATGTAAGCCACTGTTGTCACATTGGGGGGTCATTCCGAGTTGATCGCTCGCTGCCATTTTTCACAGCATAGCGATCAGGCTAAAATCAGGCTGTTCTGCGCATGCGTATGGGCCGCAGGGCGCACGCGCCAAGTAATTTCACACAAAACTAAGCAATTTTACACAGGGGCGAACGACGCTTTTCAGTCGCTCTGCTGATCGGTGAGTGATTGACAGGAAGTGGGTGTTTCTGGGTGGTAACTGGCCGTTTTCTGGGAGTGTGCTAAAAAATGCAGCCGTGTCAGGCTAAAACGCAGGAGTGGTTGGAGAAACAGGGGAGTGGCTGGCCGAACGCAGGGCGTGTTTGTGACGTCAAACAGGGAACTAAACAGACTGCAGTGATCGCAATCTAGGAGTAGGTTCTGAGCCAACTCTGAAACTGCATGAAAATTTTTTCGAGCAGTTCTGCTAACCTTTCGATTGCTATTCTGCTAAGCTAAGATACACTCCCAGAGGGCGGCGGCTTAGCGTTTGCACTGCTGCTAAAAGCAGCTAGCGAGCGATCAACTCGGAATGAGGGCCATTGTCCGACTGCACTTGAGTAGCCCAATTTCTCAGAAGATGGGCCTCTTGGAGGAAACCGTTGTAGACGGCTCTTAGTTCCAGAATGTTTATCGGCAGGCCGGCTTCCAGACTTGACCACCTTCCTTGGAAAGTTTCCCCTTGAGTGACTGCACCCCAGCCCCGGAGACTTGCATCCATGGTTAGAAGGATCCAGTCCTGAATCCCGAACCTGCGGCCCTCCAGAAGGTGAGATAAGTGCAGCCACCAGAGGAGTGAAATCCTGACCTTTGGCGACAGACGAATTCTCTGGTGCATGTGTAGATGGGATCCCGACCACTTGTCTAGGAGATCCAGTTGGAAGGACCGAGCGTGAAACCTCCCGTACTGCAGAGCCCTGTACGAGGCCACCATCTTCCCCAGAAGGCGAATGCACTGATGAATTGACACCCGGGCTGGCGTCAAGACATCCCGGACCATCGTTTGAATCACCAACGCCTTTTCCACTCGGAGAAACACCCTCTGCACTTCAGTGTCGAGGATCATTCCCAGAAAGGACAACCTCCTGGTTGGTTCCAAATGTGACTTTGGAAGATTCAGGATCCAACCATGCTTTCTGAGAAGCTGAGTCCTGAGAGTTATGGACCGTAACAGCTTCTCCTTGGACGATGCCTTTATCAGCAGATTGTCCAGATACGGAATTATGTTCACCCCCTGTCTGTGGAGGAGAATCATCATTTCCGCCATCACCTTGGTAAAAACCCTCGGTGATATGGAGAGACCGAATGGGAGCGCCTGGAACTGAAAGTGACAGTCCAACAGTGCAAATCGCAGATAAGCTTGATGCGGCAGCCAAATCGGAATGTGGAGGTACGCATTCTTGATATCCAGGGATACTAGGAATTTCCCCTCCTCCAGACCTGATATCACCGCCCTTAGGGACTCCATTTTGAACTTGAACTCCCTCAGAAAGGGGTTTAGTGATTTTAAGTTCAGAATGGGCCTGATCGATCCATCCGGTTTCGGTACCACGAAAAGGTTTGAATAGTAACCTTTGTTCCGCATGTGAGGTGGTACTGGCACAATGACCTGTGCCTCCACCAACTTCTGGACTGCTTCTTGCAGGACAGTCCTGTCTGCCAGCAGAGCTGGCAAGCCTGATCTGAAAAATCGGTGAGGAGGGAGATTTTGAAATTCCAGCCTGTACCCCTGGGACACAATATCTTGCACCGACGGGTCCAGGCCGGAGGACACCCAGACATGACTGAAATGTCTGAGTCTCGCTCCCACCGGTCCCACCTCTGGGGCGTGCAGTCCACCGTCATGCGGAGGACTTTGGTGTACCTGAAGCAGGTTTCTGTTCCTGGGAACCTGCAGCTGCAGGTTTCTTGAACTTGGGCCGACCTCCCCAAAAGACGGTGTTGGACGGCTTTGCCTTTCTGGGCTTGTTAGACTGAAAGGACTGTGATGTAACTGAAGAAAAGGGTTTCTTCAGAGCAGGTGTAGCTGAGGGAAGGAAGGGTGCTTACCAGCCGTAGCCATGGAGATCCACGCATCTAACGCTTCCCCAAAGAGAGCCTGACCTGTGTAGGGTAGGGTCTCCACACTTCTCCTGGATTCCGCGTCGGCAGACCACTGGCGCAACCACAGCCCTCGACGAGCTGATACTGACATGGAGGAAATCCCCGCAGCCATGGAACCCAGGTCCTTCATGGATTCTACCAGAAATCCTGCCGAATCCTGAATGATATGTAAAAACAATTCAACATCACATCTTTCCATAGTATATAAATCCTCAAGTAACGTGCCTGACCACTTTACTATAGCTTTGGCAATCCAAGCACTGGCAATAGTGGGACGTAGGATTGCCCCAGAAGCCGTGTACATGGATTTGAGCGTATTATCAGTTTTACGATCAGCCGGCTCTTTCAAGGCGGTAGATCCTGGAACATGTGTGGCAGGCCTAACAAGGATGTACTGCCTGCCGCTGTGCAGGTGTCGTCACTTCACCCACCTGTGCAACGCCGTCACAGGCGATATCCAGATGCGTAGGGACTCCGCTCTCCGGACCAGGCACCAGCGCGAACACCACCTCACCGCGGACGACGGGGGTCTGGAAAGAGAGGGATATGCCGGTTGAGACGTACGCCCGACCTCCGCCTAGAGTACGGGACACGTCAGGGGTAGCCGCGACCTTCACCGGGTGGGCGGAAGGTCATCACTGGCCAATAGGCCTCAGCTACCCAATTCTCACACAGTCGCACTCTCGCACGGTGTGGTGAGAGGGGGGTCCTCGCGTCCGCGAGCAAACCCTCCCGACCGGTATACAGGGAGGGGGAATGACAGACAGACAGGCACAGGGTGATACTCACTTCCAACTTGCGGGTCACCTTGATTGTCGCACCTCTCCGCTCCTGTTGGGGCAAGAAGAACAGCCTCCCTACCTGCAGGCTACTCTACGGCTAACAACGATACAGCCAACTACGCCTGCCTAAACAAACTAACTTAAACAACTGGAGGCTACTGGTTCTATCCCAATCAAACAGAGACCGGACTAATTAATCACGTTCACTACCCGGCAAGTCAGTGGAACAATTCCCCGGCCCCAACAGTATACCCCGATTTACCAGTCCTACCTTCCAGATGTTGGACACCGGCCGGTGCCTTTGGCTCATAATGAAGGACGGGGGTCTGAAGCAGACGGTGGCCCACTCCCGACGGCCGGGGGATGGCGACGTGTGGGACGGGAACGTTACTCCACACTTCCAATCCCCTGGGCCATACACCGCGTGGGGCCGGTCGGCTTCAAACAACAGCCACTGATCCCTCAAGAGCTGCTGCACAGCCCACTTCCAGCCGGAGGGGCGCAGGCAGGAGCCTGGGTGAGGGGCGCAGGCAGGAGCCTGGGTGAGGGGCGCAGGCAGGAGCCTGGGTGAGGGGCGCAGGCCGGAAGCCTGGTGTGGGCACAGGCCGGAGGCCTGGTGTGGGCACAGGCCGGAGGCCTGGTGTGGGCACAGGCCGGAGGCCTGGAGTGGGCACAGGCCGGAGGCCTGGAGTGGGCACAGGCCGGAGGCCTGGTGTGGGCACAGGCCGGAGGCCTGGAGTGGGCACAGGCCGGAGGCCTGGAGTGGGCACAGGCCGGAGGCCTGGAGTGGGCACAGGCCGGAGGCCTGGAGTGGGCACAGGCCGGAGCCTGCCTACTGGGCGCACAGGCCGACAGGGCCTGACTCTCCCCGCAGGCCTAGTGCCTGTCCCTGGTGCTCTAGGGAGGGTTATAAATAGGTGGAGGTGGCCCAAGGCCGCCTACCTGTCGCGGAGGGAGAGGCTGCAGCGGGGAGCTTCGTTAGCTCTTTTGCTCTCCACACGCTGCAGCACTCTCCGCCGGACTTCCGCCGCTGGTCGCCGTCTTCTGCCTTCTTGCTTGGCTCCGCCGACGTCTTCTCCCGCACTGCCGATGTCTTCTCCTGCTCCGCCGACGTCTTCTCCCGCTGCTCGGCCGCCCTCTTCTTCCGCTGCTCGGCCGCCGTCTTCTTTCGCTGGAGCTCTTCTTCCGCTGCCGTCCGCCGCCCGACTGACTGCTCCCGCTCCGCAGCGCCTCTTATATGGCGCCGGGAGCGGGCGGAGCTATGACGCGGCGAGCCACGATTGGCTCGCCGCGGCGAGCTCTGATTGGCGGCCAAGGTGCGAGCCCTGATTGGCTCGCGCTTGGCGCGCCGTTTGAAATGCGCCGCGGTGATTGGAGGGGCTTGAATCCTTTCGGATGCAAGCCCCTCCAGACTGGGACCTGCCCGCCGCGCCGCCGCCCGTCGCTCCGTTGCCCGACGCGACGTGGGGAAGAAGGGGGCACCACCCTTCACATTTTCCCCCCCCTTTGTCCTTTGTGGTCCCCACAAAGCAAGAATCCGACCACACAAAGTTCGGATCCGCGTAGCGAGGGCCTGGGACTCCCCTATTCGAACGCAGAGAGCGTCTTGGTAGGGGGGAGGCCACTACATCGGCTGGGGGTTGAGGCTCCGATGCCTCCTCCGGCTGATTCTCCTCGACCGGCGACCACCATTCCTCGTCTGGCAGAGGGGTCGGAGCTTCCCAGGCAGGGGCCCCCACCCCGTCCTCCGCTTCAGGGGGCTCAGCCTCGCTCACCGGATCCAGGAACGGACAAGGTCGCAGCTTACTCCGATGTAACGTGCGCAGGCGTCCCGTCCCATCGGTAGACTCCACTTGATACACTGGCCCACCTGGGGCCAAGCAACGGCGAACAAGGTATGGGGTAACTTCCCACCGTTCAGACAATTTCCCCCCCGGGCGAACCTCTCGCACCAACACTCGCTGGCCCACGGCCAGCGGTCCAGGCTCGTGGTACCTCACGGGTGGATGCTGGTGGTCTGCGATCAGCCTCCCAGCCAACTCGTGTGCCGCCTTCAGCCGCAGGCGGTGGTCCTCGACCCATTCGGCAGGGGCGAGGGGCGTTCCCTCCTCAGTCCCGGACAGTTGCAAGTCGTGTGCCTCCCGTCCTGGTCGACCGAACAGCAAAAAAAAGGGGGAAAATCCCGTGGTGTGATGGACTCTGTTGTTATAAGTCCAGACCAGTTCCTGAACATGTTCGGGCCATCGCTGCTTCTCAGCTCGCTCCAACACGCGGAGCATCTGCAGCAGAGTCTGGTTAAACCTCTCGCAGGCGCCATTCCCCTGCGGGTGGTAAGGTGTTGTGCGGGACTTTTGAACGCAATAAAGCTGGCAGAGGCGTTCCATCAGCTGCCCCTGGAAACAGGCCCCTTGATCCGAATGGATCCGCTCGGGGCAACCGTACTGCCGAATGAAATGTTCGACGATCGCTCGTGTTGCTGACTCTGCAGTCTGGTTTCGGGTGGGGACCACTACCGTGAATTTAGTGAAGTGGTCAGTCATTACCAGGGCATACTGGTGTCCACTTACTGACTCCCCGATCAACACGTAGTCGATCATCAGCATCTCCAGCGGCCGACTGGTCCGGATCGTCTGGATGGGCACATGCTGTTCCTGCGGCTTAACTACCGCACACCTCCTGCACTCGCGACATACCTGGTCCACGACCGCTTGCAGCCGGGGGGCGAAATATTGGCGTCTCAACCAATGGTATGTTTTATAGGGTCCCAAATGGGCCCCCTGCTCGTGCGCCTCCTCCACCACTGACCGCACCCGGCCTTCTGGCACGACCACCTGCTCAACAGTACGCATTTCCTGTTCCAAGTAGCATCGTCTCCGTAGGGTACCAGCGCAGACCCGCAATTGGTCCCAACGACGCACCACCTTCCTACAGAACCCGGTCAGCCCATCCTGCTCCCGGCGAGATGGCATCTGACCCCTCTGTACCCACTGTCGAATGAGGTCCAAACCTTCGTCGGCCTGCTGTTCCTGTGCCCAGTCCGTCTCCGTGTACCTAAGTAAGGCAGCCTGGGCGTTCTGTCGACACAACTCTCCGCCCACGGGCTGCCGCACACGAGTGAGATCCGGCATTTCTTCTCCGCAGTCATCTTCTTCTCCACCAGGTTCGGGGGTTTCCACTGGAAAGCGAGACAGGGCATCCGCGTTGGTATTACTTTTCCCCGACCGATAGCGAATCTTGTAGGAGAACTTGGCCAACCTGGCCACCCACCGTTGCTCCAAGGCGCCTAACTTGGCGGTCTCCAGGTACGCCAGGGGGTTGTTGTCTGTAAAAATATCCACGTGAGCGGCGATCAAGTACTCCGCAAATTTCTCGGTCACGGCCCACACCACCGCCAGCAATTCCAACTTGAAGGAACTGTAGTTGTCTGGGTTCCTTTCGGTCTCTCGCAGGCTACGACTGCCGTAAGCAATCACCCGCTCCTGCCCATCCTGAACCTGAGCCAAGACCGCGCCCAACCCCTGCAGACTTCCGTCCATGTATAGAACGAAGGGCTTCTCAAAATCTGCGTACCCCAACACCGGAGCCTCCGTGAGACTTGCCTTCAGTCGGTCAAAGGCCAGGTTCTGCGCTTCTCCCCAAGTCTCCAGGGCAGCTTTCTTCGTGGTCGCAATCCCTCGAAGCAAGGCATGTAGGGGTTCCGCAATCCGGGCGAAATCCTTGATGAAGCATCGGTAGTACCCCACCAAACCCAGGAATGCCCGCAATTCCGTGACAGTGGTGGGCACCTTCCATTCCTGGACGGCCGCCACCTTGCTGGGGGTTGGGTACACCCCATCGCGTGACACCACGTGCCCGAGGTACTCCAAACTGGATTTCAACAGGTGGCACTTCCGGGGCTTGAGCTTCAGGCCGTACTCCTCCAACCGTTGAAGAACCATGTCGAGTCGAGCAAAGTGTTCCTCCAAGGTCGCGGCGAACACGATGATGTCGTCCAGGTAAATCAGCAAGGCCTCAAAATTCAAGTCTCCCAAGCACCTCTCCATCATCCGCTGGAATGTGGCGGGCGCATTGTTCAACCCGAACGGCATGCGGCAAAATTCGAACAACCCCATGGGAGTAACGAATGCGGTCTTCTCCCTATCCTGGGGAGCTACTGGCACTTGCCAGTACCCACTGGCCAGGTCCAGGGTCGAAAAGAATTTTGCATTGCCCAGTGCAGCTAGGGACTCCTCAATCCTAGGGAGAGGGTAAGAGTCCCGGACGGTGCAGCTATTCAACTTCCGGTAATCCACACAGAACCGGATAGTCCCGTCCTTCTTCCGGACTAGGACAATGGGTGCAGCCCATGGACTCTTGCTCTCCTGGATCACGTGGTTGTCCAGCATCTGACGCAACATGCTCTTTACTTCTTGGTACAACCGGGGCGGTATCGGCCGATACCGCTCCCGAACCGGGGGGGCGTCTCCGGTACGGATCTCATGCTGTAGGTCCTCCGTATACCCGAAATCCTCTTCATGCCGGGAGAACACCTTCTGACGATTCCAGAGCATCTGGTCCAGCTTGGCTACATCCCCGGCCGCGCACTCATCTAGCGACACGTCCATCTGCGTACGGATTATTGTACCGTTCCACTCAGGGCAGGCCCCCTCCTGCTCCTCCACTTGAACAGACAATGCCCATGCCTCGGAAGCTTCCGGCTGTAGGGAGAGTTTTCGCATACCCTGAATGCTATCCTGGTGAATCGCCACCACCTGAGCAATGACTGTCCCAGCCGGGACTCGGCAAAGCTGATCGGTGAGATTACAAAGGCGGACGGAGACCTTCCCCCCGGTCACCACCGACACGGTACGTGCCACCATCACTCCAGACCCTACCCTCAGCACATCAGTGGGCTCTACCATCACCTCCATGCCATTTAGGCTCTGATGAGTCCGTACTTCCAGAGGGATCAGGACCTCTTGGCGAGGTGGCAACTCCAGGCGCTGGTGGTGACCGACCTTCAAAAGACCCAGGTGCTCATCGATTGCCCCTAGGGCCCTGGTCCCCCGTCGCCCCACTTGTTGGAGAGCCTGCTGGACGGGGCGCCGGACTCCCAGATTCTTCCAATAGTGTGGCCCATTCTCCTGGAACAAGAGCTGGTCGAGATGTCGGAGTACATTCATCCCGAGGATCACTGGGCCATGGCTCAGCCCCGGGCTGCTGACTACCAGCAGCCCCTTCCTACCCAGCTCTCGGCCACAAACCACCATTTCCATCCACACCACCCCCACCACGGGGATGGGTAGGTTATTAGCTGCCGTGAGGGTAATGAAGCTCTCGGACACCTCACTTTTGAGGTGGGCGTAGTGTTCAAGGAAACAGGCCTCGGAAATGGTGGATACTTGAGAGCCGGTATCCAACAGGCAGGACTGGTCTTTCCCACCGAGGCGGCTGACTACCACGGGACACTCTCCTACCAATTCAGCCTGTTCGTTAATGGCTGATCTCCCCTCATCGCTCTCCCCCACGGGTGGTCCCGTTACCGCGAGGGAGGTCAGTTTAACTGCGCCTCCGGGATTGCTTCGGTACAGGTCCGTGCAATATGCCCGTACCGATGGCAGCGGTAGCAACGAGGGCCTCGGCCCTCTCCCGGACGGCCGTCGGGTCCCGTGCTTCGTCCACGGGGCCGCCTGGTGTCCGGGCTCACGGGACTCCGTGCCCCGCTGGTCACGCCGGTACACCTCCTCCCTCAGCTGGGAGACCTCTTCCCTCATCTCTTTGGTCACCCGGAGAAAGGCCTCTTTCAGGTCTTGCACACAGGTCTCTAATGGGTTGGTCTCCCTGCTAGCCACGGGCGCGGAGATCGGCTGCACCCACTGGGGAAAGACAGCGTGTGGCCCGTAATTGGCATTGCGGTCCCTGGCTACGGCGTCGATTTCCACCTGATGGAAGGTCAGGGTGTCATCTTGGGATATCTTATCCAGCATTACTTGCCTCAGGGGCACATTCCTGAGTCCCATGGCGAACTGATCTCGCAGTATCTGACTAGTGTTGGTGAGTGCCCCAAACCCATCGGGGTCTTTCCGACGTACTTCTCCCATCATCTCCTGGAGTGCGTTGGCATACTGGGGAATGGACTCGTCCTCCCTCAGGAACCGACCAAACAGACGTTGCCGGAGGGTCCCCGCCGAGGAGGTGTCCCCATAGATGTCCCCCAGGATACTATAGATCTCCTCCAGTTCCTCGCGTTCATCGTCGGGTCGTAAAAGAATTGTCCGACGAGCCTCGCCTTCCAGAGAATTCAGGGCGAGGGGCACCTGCAGGTCGTCGGGCACCCGATAGATGAGGAACGTCGCCTCTAGTCGGGCCTTCCAGTCCTCTGAGGTCATATTACGACCGTCGTATCGGGGTAGGTGGGCGAGGGCTGGTCCGACGTTGAGTCGACGCGATGACCCTCGTCGCTCGTCGCCCTCTCCCCTCGGTACCACATCAGTGGAGCTGGCAGTCGAGCCTCTCCGAGTGCGTTGTTTCGGCGCATCTGTCCATGGCTTCTCGGCTGCGGGTAGTGACCGATCCTCGTCCATCCTGCCGACTACGCCAAATGTGGCAGGCCTAACAAGGATGTACTGCCTGCCGCTGTGCAGGTGTCGTCACTTCACCCACCTGTGCAACGCCGTCACAGACGATATCCAGATGCGTAGGGACTCCGCTCTCCGGACCAGGCACCAGCGCGAACACCACCTCACCGCGGACGACGGGGGTCTGGAAAGAGAGTGATATGCCGGTTGAGACGTACGCCCGACCTCCGCCTAGAGTACGGGACACGTCAGGGGTAGCCGCGACCTTCACCGGGTGGGCGGAAGGTCATCACTGGCCAATAGGCCTCAGCTACCCAATTCTCACACACTCGCACTCTCGCACGGTGTGGTGAGAGGGGGGTCCTCGCGTCCGCGAGCAAACCCTCCCGACCGGTATACAGGGAGGGGGAATGACAGACAGACAGACAGGCACAGGGTGATACTCACTTCCAACTTGCGGGTCACCTTGATTGTCGCACCTCTCCGCTCCTGTTGGGGCAAGAAGAACAGCCTCCCTACCTGCAGGCTACTCTACGGCTAACAACGATACAGCCAACTACGCCTGCCTAAACAAACTAACTTAAACAACTGGAGGCTACTGGTTCTATCCCAATCAAACAGAGACCGGACTAATTAATCACGTTCACTACCCGGCAAGTCAGTGGAACAATTCCCCGGCCCCAACAGTATACCCCGATTTACCAGTCCTACCTTCCAGATGTTGGACACCGGCCGGTGCCTTTGGCTCACAATGAAGGACGGGGGTCTGAAGCAGACGGTGGCCCACTCCCGACGGCCGGGGGATGGCGACGTGTGGGACGGGAACGTTACTCCACACTTCCAATCCCCTGGGCCATACACCGCGTGGGGCCGGTCGGCTTCAAACAACAGCCACTGATCCCTCAAGAGCTGCTGCACAGCCCACTTCCAGCCGGAGGGGCGCAGGCAGGAGCCTGGGTGAGGGGCGCAGGCAGGAGCCTGGGTGAGGGGCGCAGGCAGGAGCCTGGGTGAGGGGCGCAGGCCGGAAGCCTGGTGTGGGCACAGGCCGGAGGCCTGGAGTGGGCACAGGCCGGAGGCCTGGAGTGGGCACAGGCCGGAGGCCTGGAGTGGGCACAGGCCGGAGGCCTGGTGTGGGCACAGGCCGGAGGCCTGGAGTGGGCACAGGCCGGAGGCCTGGAGTGGGCACAGGCCGGAGGCCTGGTGTGGGCACAGGCCGGAGCCTGCCTACTGGGCGCACAGGCCGACAGGGCCTGACTCTCCCCGCAGGCCTAGTGCCTGTCCCTGGTGCTCTAGGGAGGGTTATAAATAGGTGGAGGTGGCCCAAGGCCGCCTACCTGTCGCGGAGGGAGAGGCTGCAGCGGGGAGCTTCGTTAGCTCTTTTGCTCTCCACACGCTGCAGCACTCTCCGCCGGACTTCCGCCGCTGGTCGCCGTCGTCTGCCTTCTTGCTTGGCTCCGCCGACGTCTTCTCCCGCACTGCCGATGTCTTCTCCTGCTCCGCCGACGTCTTCTCCCGCTGCTCGGCCGCCGTCTTCTTCCACTGCTCGGCCGCCGTCTTCTTTCGCTGGAGCTCTTCTTCCGCTGCCGTCCGCCGCCCGACTGACTGCTCCCGCTCCGCAGCGCCTCTTATATGGCGCCGGGAGCGGGCGGAGCTATGACGCGGCGAGCCCCGATTGGCTCGCCGCGGCGAGCTCTGATTGGCGGCCAAGGTGCGAGCCCTGATTGGCTCGCGCTTGGCGCGCCGTTTGAAATGCGCCGCGGTGATTGGAGGGGCTTGAATCCTTTCGGATGCAAGCCCCTCCAGACTGGGACCTGCCCGCCGCGCCGCCGCCCGTCGCTCCGTTGCCCGACGCGACGTGGGGAAGAAGGGGGCACCACCCTTCACACATGTATAACCACCTTTTTTGAGAGTCTAGATACTGACGCGTCAACAATAGGCGGGTTTTCCCATTTTTTCCTATCCTCCACCGGGAAAGGAAACGCTACTAGAACCCTTTTAGGTATCTGGAATTTTTTATCCGGGTTTTCCCAAGCCTTTTCAAAAATAGAATTGAATTCCTTTTACGCAGGGAAGGTTAGCGAGGCTTTCTTATTGTCAGTGAAGTAAGCCTCCTCAACCTGCTCAAGGGTTGTATCAGCAATATTCAACACATCTCTAATGGTCTCTATCATCAACTACACCCCTTTAGCAAGAGATGCTGCCCCCCGCAACACGTCACCGTCTGCAGTGTCAGAATCGGTATCCGTATCATCCTGCATGATCTGCGCAAGAGCACGTTTACGGGAATATACAGCAGGGAGCAGTGGCGTAAGTGTGTCACAGTTGCCCGGAGGCAAGAAAAATATTGGTGCCCCATATATATATATATATATATATATATATGTAAAAAAAATTTTTTTAAATGTTTTGCTCCTGCATAGCAAGCCTACCGATTCTAACTATATTAAGCTACTACAGAACCATTGCAACTAGGCAGATCTATGTAGGGGTCCAACCACACACTACATAGATCTGCTAAGTCACTCACAATGCGGATTATTTCTCTGACAATTAATTTGCAAGTGTCATACCCAGGATTAGAACCCACAACCTATTACACTGGAAGCATGCACCTTACTGATGGCGATATCTGCTCTTGCATAGGAAGTATGAGAATTCTAACTATATGAAGTTACTTGTAATTGTCAGAGAAATAACTTCATATAGTTAGAATTCACATGCTTCCTTTATAGGAGCAAATAGCTTCATCAGTAAGGTGTCTGCTTCCAGTGTATCTATAATAAAGAGGGTGTGATTTGTAAGGTGCAGTGACTAGTGGGGAAGTCGGCTACGGAAGCGATACCGGCTGCTGTCATTTAACGTCATTGATTAATGTTACTGAACACACAGAACAGGAGGAGAGGTGCCCCCCTTCAAAGCAGGAGCCCGGCGGCAGCTGACTCCATTGCCTCCCAGAGTTCTGCCTCTGGCGGGGAGCCCTGAGGTACCAGAACTGGGCCATACTGCCATAGAGTTCTGTAAAGCCTGAGTTGCAGATTCATTTTGTGCAACCCTATTAGCTCAGGCTCCCTTGATGGTATCTGTGCTAAACCAGTGCAATCCTGATTACATGGAATGGGATCATCCTGAGAGGACATATCCTCTGCAGCATATGACACAGAGTCCCTGGACATTGTTTAATGGAGACCACAGACACTCCACACACACACACAGGGGAGGGCAGACAGAGTTTCACCCCCAAGAATGGCGAGAGAGACACAGAGATTGGAGCCAACCCACACACAACGCTTTTAATGTAAAGGGAGACCCCTTATCAGCGCTGACTGTACACCTTAATAGGTTACACAGTCGTTTTGCAGCCTCCCCCCCTTCTACAACCCCCTGGTACTGTGAGAGATAGCTGTAGTTGCTGTGGAGAAACTTGCTCTTCACTGACAGCGCTGTGCAGGCAGGAAAAAGGCGCTGAAACACTTCTGGGTCCGCTCTGAGGAAAAGCTCCGCCCCCAAAATGGCGCTGTCTTCCCACTCTTCACAGGATTATACTGGCTTGAGGATTGATGCTGGCTGAGATCCTGGGACCCCGACAGGCTGTGTGACCAGTGTAGGGTATAGGCGCTGGCTCAGGGCGCCCCTCACAGTGCCGCACTATGTACCACTGAGCCTCCGGAGCGCAGTTAATGCTGCGCTCCTACCCTGATGCCGCCATCTTCACACCGGCCCCCCGCTCGCTAGGGGAATCGGTGACTCACTCGCC
The DNA here is from genome assembly GCF_028390025.1 of Pseudophryne corroboree. NCBI lineage: Eukaryota > Metazoa > Chordata > Amphibia > Anura > Myobatrachidae > Pseudophryne > Pseudophryne corroboree. The sequence goes on along the minus strand of NC_086448.1, from coordinate 829,767,304 downwards.
ACAATCTTCAGCTCTGTAAGGGGGTGGCGGCATGCTACTGGGGTGAGCGGTTCCCCTGCGGCGGGGATCGATCTATCCCCTCTGGAGCTCAGTGTCCAGTCAGCGGAGACAGTGGCTCAGACCCCGCAGGGCGGACACTGCTCCCCCGTCAGTCCCTCGATGCAGGGAGGCTGTTGCCAGCAGCCTCCCTCTAAAATAATAAACTCCAGTGGCGGATCCAGGTGGGGGGGCACTCGGGACCGTGCCCCCCCTGTCATTTGTGGCCTCCGCCCCCCCCAGGCACCGCACAGGGAGATGACGGGCACCCGCTGAGATTGTGTTACCAGCGGGAGCCCGTCTCTCCTCACCGAAAGCCGGAGGCAGGAGCTCAGTACTGTGCTAATGTAGTTGACATTTGTCCTTCTGTATCTACCAATAAGGAATAAAAAATATGTCTTATGTTGGGGAATAGGACACGCTCCCCTGGTCTATGCACAGTGTACTGTGAGATAACATTGTGCTGCTTCTTATCTCTGTATTTCTTCAGCAAACTGACTTCCTGATGTTTTGCAATCAGATATCGGTTTAATAATCTTATTCTCATAAACTATAATAAGGACTGAAAACCGGTTCCCTTTCACTGATCAAGAGCTGTTCATTGGGTACAAGAGGCGCAGCAACCGTGTGGCCTCAGGTCCTGATTCAGGGATGGTTGGTAATGCAGCTGCTCTCGGGTACGGAAATATGCAATCGCTACTCCCAGCCGTCCCTCTGTGCTCCGCTGTGCACTCTCAGGCTCTGTGGTCAGCGCAGTTGCGATGGTAAACACTCCAACATCGACACAACATCAGTCGCACCATCGACACTTGCGATAGCCTAGGGTCTACTCTAGCTACTCTCCGGAAATCCAACTGAACATGGCCTCTGAAACAGTGGCTTTACTATTGGGCACGCAGCAGAGTTCCCAGACAACTCTCGGCCCGTGGCACTCCCGAAACACGTCCATGAAACGGACACTTTTTGTGCGCTCTTTATATCCCCTCCCAGTCTCCACCCTGAAACGCCCAGGAATGACACACCCCTTCTTTCCTTTATTGCACAAAGCTCGGTTATGTTACTTTCATTCACTGGTACAGTCATTTATTGGGTATACGTTTAAGATTCCGGCTGTCAAAATCCCGACATCCACCAGAACACTGGGATACTGACAGCCGGAATCGTAAGGGTAAGTATAGCCGGGAGGGTTTGGATTTGGCTGCAGGAAGGGAGGGGGGGGAGGTTTGGGCACCACCCGGGGGTTAGGTTTAGGCTGCGGGGGGAGGTTAGGGTTAGGCATCACCCGGGGGGTATGGTTTAATCACTAAGGGGGGAGGGTTAGGGATAGGCTGCGGTAAGGGAGGGTTAGGGGTGTGGGTGGGGGGTAGAATACTCACCTCAATCCTGTTGGGATTGTCACCATCGTGATGCCGGCGTCGGTATTGTGACTGCCGGTACCCCGTCCACCGGGATCGGATACCGATCCAATTTTTTGCACAGATAAATAATTAAAAAAAGATAATATTTTACAATTTAATATTGCACCATGTTACAAAAGTCTCTGTGGGGGAAATTGACCAAATCTTGGCGACAGATACGGTGGAGAATTTGCTCATTTCTGGCACAGCCTGTACGATGGCAGTTGGAAGCTGATTGGTTGATACTTTTTCTGTCTCCAAGATTTGATAAATCTCCCCCCAACGTTGTCTTTTCTTTATACTATGTCTAATATAGAATGATTGCTTCGTAAATAGCGGTGCTCAATTTACACTATTGCACTACCTGACCATGTTTTACTGTGCTCTGATTGGCTACAGGTTGGTCTATACTAGAGATGAGCGGGTTCGGTTCCTCGGAATCCGAACCCGCCCGAACTTCATGTTTTTTTACACGGGTCCGAGCGACTCGGATCTTCCCGCCTTGCTCGGTTAACCCGAGCGCGCCCGAACGTCATCATGACGCTGTCGGATTCTCGCGAGGCTCGGATTCTATCGCGAGACTCGGATTCTATATAAGGAGCCGCGCGTCGCCGCCATTTTCACACGTGCATTGAGATTGATAGGGAGAGGACGTGGCTGGCGTCCTCTCCATTTAGATTAGAAGAGAGAGAGTGAGATTGAGACAGAGACACTTGATTTACTGGAGCTTAGGAGTACTAGAGAGTGCAGAGTTTACTAGTGACTGACCACTGACCAGTGACCACCAGTGCAGTTTTATTTAATATAATCCGTTCTCTGCCTGAAAAAAACGATACACAGTGACTCAGTCACATACCATATCTGTGCTCAGCCCAGTGTGCTGCATCATCTATGTATAATATCTGACTGTGCTCACACAGCTTAATTGTGGGGGAGACTGGGGAGCAGTTATAGGTTATAGCAGGAGCCAGGAGTACATACATATTATTAAAATTAAACAGTGCACACTTTTGCTGCAGGCAGGAGTGCCACTGCCAGTGTGACTGACCAGTGACCTGACCACACTGACCACCAGTATAGTATACTATATTGTGATTGCCTGAAAAAGTTAAACACTCGTCGTGTGACTTGTGTGGTGTTTTTTTTTTTTATTCTATAAAAAACTCATTCTGCTGACAGACAGTGTCCAGCAGGTCCGTCATTATATAATATATACCTGTCCGGCTGCAGTAGTGATATATATATATTTTTTATATCATTATTTATCATCCAGTCACAGCAGACACAGTACGGTAGTTCACGGCTGTAGCTACCTCTGTGTCGGCACTCGGCAGTCCATCCATAATTGTATACCACCTACCCGTGGTTTTTTTTTTCTTTCTTCTTTATACATACTACATCTCATTATCATCCAGTCTATATTAGCAGCAGACACAGTACAGTACGGTAGTCCACGGCTGTAGCTACCTCTGTGTCGGCACTCGGCAGTCCATCCATAATTGTATACCACCTACCCGTGTTTTTTTTTTCTTTCTTCTTTATACATACATACTACATCTCATTATCAACCAGTCTATATTAGCAGCAGACACAGTACAGTACGGTAGTCCACGGCTGTAGCTACCTCTGTGTCGGCACTCGGCAGTCCGTCCATAATTGTATACCACCTACCCGTGGTTTTTTTTTCTTTCTTCTTTATACATACTACATCTCATTATCAACCAGTCTATATTAGCAGCAGACACAGTACAGTACGGTAGTCCACGGCTGTAGCTACCTCTGTGTCGGCACTCGGCAGTCTGTCCATAATTGTATACCACCTACCCGTGGTTTTTTTTTCTTTCTTCTTTATACATACATACTACATCTCATTATCAACCAGTCTATATTAGCAGCAGAAACAGTACAGTACGGTAGTCCACGGCTGTAGCTACCTCTGTGTCGGCACTCGGCAGTCCATCCATAATTGTATACCACCTACCCGTGGTTTTTTTTTCTTTCTTCTTTATACATACATACTACATCTCATTATCAACCAGTCTATATTAGCAGCAGAAACAGTACAGTACGGTAGTCCACGGCTGTAGCTACCTCTGTGTCGGCACTCGGCAGTCCATCCATAATTGTATACCACCTACCCGTGGTTTTTTTTTCTTTCTTCTTTATACATACATACTACATCTCATTATCATCCAGTCTATATTAGCAGCAGACACAGTACAGTACGGTAGTCCACGGCTGTAGCTACCTCTGTGTCGGCACTCGGCAGTCCATCCATAATTGTATACCACCTACCCGTGGTTTTTTTTTCCTTTCTTCTTTATACATACTACATCTCATTATCATCCAGTCTATATTAGCAGCAGACACAGTACAGTACGGTAGTCCACGGCTGTAGCTACCTCTGTGTCGGCACTCGGCAGTCCATCCATAATTGTATACCACCTACCCGTGGTTTTTTTTTCTTTCTTCTTTATACATACATACTACATCTCATTATCAACCAGTCTATATTAGCAGCAGACACAGTACAGTACGGTAGTCCACGGCTGTAGCTACCTCTGTGTCGGCACTCGGCAGTCCGTCCATAATTGTATACCACCTACCCGTGGTTTTTTTTTTTCTTCTTTATACATACTACATCTCATTATCAACCAGTCTATATTAGCAGCAGACACAGTACAGTACGGTAGTCCACGGCTGTAGCTACCTCTGTGTCGGCACTCGGCAGTCCGTCCATAATTGTATACCACCTACCCGTGGTTTTTTTTTTCTTTCTTCTTTATACATACATACTACATCTCATTATCATCCAGTCTATATTAGCAGCAGACACAGTACAGTACGGTAGTCCACGGCTGTAGCTACCTCTGTGTCGGCACTCGGCAGTCCATCCATAATTGTATACCACCTACCCGTGGTTTTTTTTTTCTTTCTTCTTTATACATACTACATCTCATTATCATCCAGTCTACATTAGCAGCAGACACAGTACAGTACGGTAGTCCACGGCTGTAGCTACCTCTGTGTCGGCACTCGGCAGTCCATCCATAATTGTATACCACCTACCCGTGGTTTTTTTTTCTTTCTTCTTTATACATACATACTACATCTCATTATCAACCAGTCTATATTAGCAGCAGACACAGTACAGTACGGTAGTCCACGGCTGTAGCTACCTCTGTGTCGGCACTCGGCAGTCCGTCCATAATTGTATACCACCTACCCGTGTTTTTTTTTTCTTTCTTCTTTATACATACATACTACATCTCATTATCATCCAGTGTATATTAGCAGCAGACACAGTACAGTACGGTAGTCCACGGCTGTAGCTACCTCTGTGTCGGCACTTGGCAGTCCATCCATAATTGTATACCACCTACCCGTGTTTTTTTTTTCTTTCTTCTTTATACATACAACATCTCATTATCAACCAGTCTATATTAGCAGCAGACACAGTACAGTACGGTAGTCCACGGCTGTAGCTACCTCTGTGTCGGCACTCGGCAGTCCATCCATAATTGTATACCACCTACCCGTGGTTTTTTTTTCTTTCTTCTTTATACATACATACTACATCTCATTATCATCCAGTCTATATTAGCAGCAGACACAGTACAGTACGGTAGTCCACGGCTGTAGCTACCTCTGTGTCGGCACTCGGCAGTCCGTCCATAATTGTATACCACCTACCCGTGGTTTTTTTTTCTTTCTTCTTTATACATACTACATCTCATTATCATCCAGTCTATATTAGCAGCAGACACAGTACAGTACGGTAGTCCACGGCTGTAGCTACCTCTGTGTCGGCACTCGGCAGTCCGTCCATAATTGTATACCACCTACCCGTGGTTCTTTCTTCTTTATACATACATACTACATCTCATTATCATCCAGTCTATATTAGCAGCAGACACAGTACAGTACGGTAGTCCACGGCTGTAGCTACCTCTGTGTCGGCACTCGGCAGTCCATTCATAATTGTATACTAGTATCCATCCATCTCCATTGTTTACCTGAGGTGCCTTTTAGTTGTGCCTATTAAAATATGGAGAACAAAAATGTTGAGGTTCCAAAATTAGGGAAAGATCAAGATCCACTTCCACCTCGTGCTGAAGCTGCTGCCACTAGTCATGGCCGAGACGATGAAATGCCAGCAACGTCGTCTGCCAAGGCCGATGCCCAATGTCATAGTACAGAGCATGTCAAATCCAAAACACCAAATATCAGTAAAAAAAGGACTCCAAAACCTAAAATAAAATTGTCGGAGGAGAAGCGTAAACTTGCCAATATGCCATTTACCACACGGAGTGGCAAGGAACGGCTGAGGCCCTGGCCTATGTTCATGGCTAGTGGTTCAGCTTCACATGAGGATGGAGGCACTCAGCCTCTCGCTAGAAAAATGAAAAGACTCAAGCTGGCAAAAGCAGTAGCACGGCAAAGAACTGTGCGTTCTTCGAAATCCCAAATCCACAAGGAGAGTCCAATTGTGTCGGTTGCGATGCCTGACCTTCCCAACACTGGACGTGAAGAGCATGCGCCTTCCACCATTTGCACGCCCCCTGCAAGTGCTGGAAGGAGCACCCGCAGTCCAGTTCCTGATAGTCAGATTGAAGATGTCAGTGTTGAAGTACACCAGGATGAGGAGGATATGGGTGTTGCTGGCGCTGGGGAGGAAATTGACCAGGAGGATTCTGATGGTGAGGTGGTTTGTTTAAGTCAGGCACCCGGGGAGACACCTGTTGTCCGTGGGAGGAATATGGCCGTTGACATGCCTGGTGAAAATACCAAAAAAATCAGCTCTTCGGTGTGGAACTATTTCAACAGAAATGCGGACAACAGGTGTCAAGCCGTGTGTTCCCTTTGTCAAGCTGTAATAAGTAGGGGTAAGGACGTTAACCACCTCGGAACATCCTCCCTTATACATCACCTGCAGCGCATTCATAATAAGTCAGTGACAAGTTCAAAAACTTTGGGTGACAGCGGAAGCAGTCCACTGACCAGTAAATCCCTTCCTCTTGTAACCAAGCTCACGCAAACCACCCCACCAACTCCCTCAGTGTCAATTTCCTCCTTCCCCAGGAATGCCAATAGTCCTGCAGGCCATGTCACTGGCAATTCTGACGAGTCCTCTCCTGCCTGGGATTCCTCCGATGCATCCTTGCGTGTAACGCCTACTGCTGCTGGCGCTGCTGTTGTTGCTGCTGGGAGTCGATGGTCATCCCAGAGGGGAAGTCGTAAGCCCACTTGTACTACTTCCAGTAAGCAATTGACTGTTCAACAGTCCTTTGCGAGGAAGATGAAATATCACAGCAGTCATCCTGCTGCAAAGCGGATAACTGAGGCCTTGACAACTATGTTGGTGTTAGACGTGCGTCCGGTATCCGCCGTTAGTTCACAGGGAACTAGACAATTTATTGAGGCAGTGTGCCCCCGTTACCAAATACCATCTAGGTTCCACTTCTCTAGGCAGGCGATACCGAAAATGTACACGGACCTCAGAAAAAGACTCACCAGTGTCCTAAAAAATGCAGCTGGACCCAATGTCCACTTAACCACGGACATGTGGACAAGTGGAGCAGGGCAGGGTCAGGACTATATGACTGTGACAGCCCACTGGGTAGATGTATGGACTCCCGCCGCAAGAACAGCAGCGGCGGCACCAGTAGCAGCATCTCGCAAACGCCAACTCTTTCCTAGGCAGGCTACGCTTTGTATCACCGCTTTCCAGAATACGCACACAGCTGAAAACCTCTTACGGCAACTGAGGAAGATCATCGCGGAATGGCTTACCCCAATTGGACTCTCCTGTGGATTTGTGGCATCGGACAACGCCAGCAATATTGTGTGTGCATTAAATATGGGCAAATTCCAGCACGTCCCATGTTTTGCACATACCTTGAATTTGGTGGTGCAGAATTTTTTAAAAAACGACAGGGGCGTGCAAGAGATGCTGTCGGTGGCCAGAAGAATTGCGGGACACTTTCGGCGTACAGGCACCACGTACAGAAGACTGGAGCACCACCAAAAACTACTGAACCTGCCCTGCCATCATCTGAAGCAAGAAGTGGTAACGAGGTGGAATTCAACCCTCTATATGCTTCAGAGGTTGGAGGAGCAGCAAAAGGCCATTCAAGCCTATACAATTGAGCACGATATAGGAGGTGGAATGCACCTGTCTCAAGCGCAGTGGAGAATGATTTCAACGTTGTGCAAGGTTCTGATGCCCTTTGAACTTGCCACACGTGAAGTCAGTTCAGACACTGCCAGCCTGAGTCAGGTCATTCCCCTCATCAGGCTTTTGCAGAAGAAGCTGGAGACATTGAAGGAGGAGCTAACACGGAGCGATTCCGCTAGGCATGTGGGACTTGTGGATGGAGCCCTTAATTCGCTTAACAAGGATTCACGGGTGGTCAATCTGTTGAAATCAGAGCACTACATTTTGGCCACCGTGCTCGATCCTAGATTTAAAGCCTACCTTGGATCTCTCTTTCCGGCAGACACAAGTCTGCTGGGGTTGAAAGACCTGCTGGTGAGAAAATTGTCAAGTCAAGCGGAACGCGACCTGTCAACATCTCCTCCTTCACATTCTCCCGCAACTGGGGGTGCGAGGAAAAGGCTCAGAATTCCGAGCCCACCCGCTGGCGGTGATGCAGGGCAGTCTGGAGCGACTGCTGATGCTGACATCTGGTCCGGACTGAAGGACCTGACAACGATTACGGACATGTCGTCTACTGTCACTGCATATGATTCTCTCAACATTGAAAGAATGGTGGAGGATTATATGAGTGACCGCATCCAAGTAGGCACGTCACACAGTCCGTACTTATACTGGCAGGAAAAAGAGGCAATTTGGAGGCCCTTGCACAAACTGGCTTTATTCTACCTAAGTTGCCCTCCCACAAGTGTGTACTCCGAAAGAGTGTTTAGTGCCGCCGCTCACCTTGTCAGCAATCGGCGTACGAGGTTACATCCAGAAAATGTGGAGAAGATGATGTTCATTAAAATGAATTATAATCAATTCCTCCGCGGAGACATTGACCAGCAGCAATTGCCTCCACAAAGTACACAGGGAGCTGAGATGGTGGATTCCAGTGGGGACGAATTGATAATCTGTGAGGAGGGGGATGTACACGGTGATATATCGGAGGATGATGATGAGGTGGACATCTTGCCTCTGTAGAGCCAGTTTGTGCAAGGAGAGATTAATTGCTTCTTTTTTGGGGGGGGTCCAAACCAACCCGTCATATCAGTCACAGTCGTGTGGCAGACCCTGTCACTGAAATGATGGGTTGGTTAAAGTGTGCATGTCCTGTTTATACAACATAAGGGTGGGTGGGAGGGCCCAAGGACAATTCCATCTTGCACCTCTTTTTTCTTTTATTTTTCTTTGCGTCATGTGCTGTTTGGGGAGGGTTTTTTGGAAGGGCCATCCTGCGTGACACTGCAGTGCCACTCCTAGATGGGCCCGGTGTTTGTGTCGGCCACTAGGGTCGCTTATCTTACTCACACAGTCAGCTACCTCATTGCGCCTCTTTTTTTCTTTGCGTCATGTGCTGTTTGGGGAGGGTTTTTTGGAAGGGACATCCTGCGTGACACTGCAGTGCCACTCCTAGATGGGCCCGGTGTTTGTGTCGGCCACTAGGGTCGCTTATCTTACTCACACAGTCAGCTACCTCATTGCGCCTCTTTTTTTCTTTGCGTCATGTGCTGTTTGGGGAGGGTTTTTTGGAAGGGACATCCTGCGTGACACTGCAGTGACACTCCTAGATGGGCCCGGTGTTTGTGTCGGCCACTAGGGTCGCTTATCTTACTCACACAGTCAGCTACCTCATTGCGCCTCTTTTTTTCTTTGCGTCATGTGCTGTTTGGGGAGGGTTTTTTGGAAGGGACATCCTGCGTGACACTGCAGTGCCACTCCTAGATGGGCCCGGTGTTTGTGTCGGCCACTAGGGTCGCTAATCTTACTCACACAGCTACCTCATTGCGCCTCTTTTTTTCTTTGCGTCATGTGCTGTTTGGGGAGGGTTTTTTGGAAGGGACATCCTGCGTGACACTGCAGTGCCACTCCTAGATGGGCCCGGTGTTTGTGTCGGCCACTAGGGTCGCTTATCTTACTCACACAGCGACCTCGGTGCAAATTTTAGGACTAAAAATAATATTGTGAGGTGTGAGGTATTCAGAATAGACTGAAAATGAGTGGAAATTATGGTTTTTGAGGTTAATAATACTTTGGGATCAAAATGACCCCCAAATTCTATGATTTAAGCTGTTTTTTAGGGTTTTTTGAAAAAAACACCCGAATCCAAAACACACCCGAATCCGACAAAAAAAATTCGGTGAGGTTTTGCCAAAACACGGTCGAACCCAAAACACGGCCGCGGAACCGAACCCAAAACCAAAACACAAAACCCGAAAAATTTCAGGCGCTCATCTCTATACCCATAAACATTCTAATGCTCTAATTGGCTAGATATTGGGTTTTTCCCACCTAGAGAAGAAATCGCTGAGGAAATGTGAATACACTGCGCACCCACCTCCACCTTGGCGTTAATGTATCATTTTTGTTTACCCCAGAACCTGAGCCTGCGTTCACCCACCAGGACAAGGTGCAGAAGGAGATCCAGGCCGTCCTGACTGAGAGCGCCACCCTGAGCTGCGAGGTGTCCCAGGAGAAGACGGAGGTGAAGTGGTACAAGGACGGGAAGCTAGTCACCTCCAGCAAGAAACTGCGGGTGGAGTCTGACGGCAAATCCCGCCGCCTGGTGGTGGAGCAGGTGGAGAAGAAAGACGCTGGAGAGTACAGCTGTGAGGCCAACGGGCAGAAGATCAACTTCAAGATCAACGTCAAAGGTTATAGCTACACACATGTGCAGCACATTTCATTACATGTCACCCTACAACCCATATCATTATACCCCCTAATAATCACCACCATATCATTATATCCCCATCAGTTCCCACTCATATATCCCCTAATGATCCCTGCCACATCATTATATCCCCAATTGATCCTACCCATATCATTAAATCCCCACCAATCCCCCACATATAATTATATCCCTCTATCAAACCTCCCTATAACATTATATCCCCAAGCATTCCTCACCATATCATTATACCCCCCCCCCCCCCATCAATCATCCCCATATTATACCCCTCCATCAAAAATCTGCATATCATAATACTCCCATCAATCCTCCCCATATAATTATATCCCCGGTCAATAGCCCCCTGGCTCTGTCATCTCACTTACCTACAGGAGCGGATTTAGGGATGAGGGTGCCCCTAATCACAACAGTAACAGCTGCCCCCCCCTTCCCCCCCCCCCCCATATGCCTAATTTGATTATTTTTGATTGGTTATAAGCCCTCATTTTATGATATCCAATTTCTTAGAATAATAAAAAAGCCATTAACTATGACATTTTAATTATGTGTACATATTTACTAAGTAGGACAACTCATAGGGGCAGTGTGTACATGTGCTGCCCATTTACACTACATTCAGTGGAAATATTTTGCCGTTTCTGGTACTTTTTGGGCTGACAGCAGGGCCGGATCCAAGGGGGGGCGAACGGGGCGAACGCCCCCCCTAACAGTCATAGCCACGCCCACTTACATGAGGTGGGGGCTGCTGCCAGGTGATGGTGTGTGGCTGCACTGACATCCCTCCCCATCCTCCATGTCACTGGGGCCCCTAGCCCAATCTGCCATCATCACATGCCGTCACACCCACCTTGGGCAGTGTGTGCAGCCCGTATGTGTGTTAGTAGTTACATGTGCCTGGTGTGTGTGTGCTACATAAGAAGCACATGTGCAGCCTGGCAATGCTTTATATGCTTTTTAGAGCATTAATGGACAGTTGGTATGCGTAGTGGGAGGAGTAATGAGTGTAGGGGAGGAGTCAGGAATAAATAAACCGCCCCCCCTAAAAGAAAAGTCTAGATCCGTCCCTGGCTGACAGTACCAACACAAGCATCCAAGTGCCGCCCCCCAACAACTGCCGCCCTTGGGCATGTGCCTTACGTGCCTAATGGGAAGTTCGCCACTACTTACCTATGTTGTATCCTGTCACAAAGTTGTGCCCACAATTCATATTATATCAAGTGTAATTGTGTATTTTATATAGTACATGTACAACTTCAAATGGCAAAATAGATGGGCCAAGCGGTTATCTGCACCCCCGTGCACCTTGTCTGGTGACCCACCTACTGACTCACTCTCATCTCCTCGGATTGCTCGTACAGTAATTCTGAGGGCATGCTCTCATTGGCTAGATGTTGGGCGTTTCCCACTTATTTTAAATTCACTTACACACAGACATCAGTGCGACACAAAGTAAATCCCAGCGAAACGCGTCTGTAAAGTGTGACTATACTTTGCGGTTACTTTTATACTTTCTCTTTATTTCAGAACCTGAGCCTGCTTTCACCAATCAGGACAAGGTGCAGAAGGACGTAGTGGCCGTTATAAGTGAGAGCGCCACCCTGAGCTGCGAGGTGTCCCAGGAGAAGACGGAGGTGAAGTGGTACAAGGACGGGAAGCTGGTCACCTCCAGCAAGAAACTACGGGTGGAGTCTGACGGCAAATCCCGCCGCCTGGTGGTGGAACAGGTGGAGAAGAAAGACGCCGGAGAGTACAGCTGTGAGGTCGCCGGGCAGAAGATCAACTTCAAGATCAACGTCAAAGGTTATTATAGCTACACACATGTGCAGCACATTTCATTACATGTCACCCTACAACCCATATCATTATATCCCCTAATAATCACCACCATATCATTATATCCCAATAAGTCCTCCCCATATCATTATATCCCCTAATAGTCACCACCATATCATTATATCCCCATCAGTTCCCACTCATATAATATCCCCTAATGATCCCTGCCACATCATTATATCCCCAATTAATCCTACACATATCATTAAATCCCCACCAATCCCCCACATATAATTATAACCCTCTATCAGACCTCCCTATAACATTATATCCCCAAGCATTCCTCACCATATCATTATACCCCCCCACCCCCCCATCAATCATCCCCATATTATACCCCTCCATCAAAAATCTGCATATCATAATACTCCCATCAATCCTCCCCATATAATTATATCCCCGGTCAATAGCCCCCTGGCTCTGTCATCTCACTTACCTACAGGAGCGGATTTAGGGATGAGGGTGCCCCTAATCACAACAGTAACAGCTGCCCCCCCCCCCCCCTCCCCCGATATGCCTAATTTGATTATTTTTGATTGGTTATAAGCCCTCATTTTATGATATCCAATTTCTTAGAATAATTAAAAAGCCATTAGCTATGACATTTTAATTATGTGTACATATTTACTAAGTAGGACAACTCATAGGGGCAGTGTGTACATGTCCTGCCCATTTACACTACATTCAGTGGAAATATTTTGCCGTTTCTGGTACTTTTTGGGCTGACAGTACAAACACAAGCATCCAAGTGCCGCCCCCCAACAACTGCCGCCCCTGGGCATGTGCCTTACGCGCCTAATGGGAAGTTCGCCACTACTTACCTATGTTGTATCCTGTCACAAAGTTGTGCCCACAATTCATATTATATCAAATGTAATTGTGTATTTTATATAGTACATGTACAACTTCAAATGGCAAAATAGATGGGCCAAGCGGTTATCTGCACCCCTGTGCACCTTGTCTGGTGACCCACCTACTGACTCACTCTCATCTCCTCGGATTGCTCGTACAGTAATTCTGAGGGCATGCTCTCATTGGCTAGATGTTGGGCGTTTCCCACTTATTTTAAATTCACTTACACACAGACATCAGTGCGACACAAAGTAAATCCCAGCGAAACTCGTCTGTAAAGTGTGACTATACTTTGCTGTTACTTTTATACTTTCTCTTTATTTCAGAACCTGAGCCTGCTTTCACCCACCAGGACAAGGTGCAGAAGGACGTAGTGGCCGTTATAAGTGAGAGCGCCTCCCTGAGCTGCGAGGTGTCCCAGGAGAAGACGGAGGTGAAGTGGTACAAGGACGGGAAGCTGGTCACTTCCAGCAAGAAACTGCGGGTGGAGTCTGACGGCAAATCCCGCCGCCTGGTGGTGGAGCAGGTGGAGAAGAAAGACGCCGGAGAGTACAGCTGTGAGGCCAACGGGCAGAAGATCAACTTCAAGATCAACGTCAAAGGTTATTATAGCTACACACATGTGCAGCACATTTCATTACATGTCACCCTACAACCCATATCATTATATCCCCTAATAATCACCACCATATCATTATATCCCCAAATAATCACCACCATATCATTATATCCCCATCAGTCCTCCCCATATCATTATATCCCCTAATAGTCACCACCATATCATTATATCCCCATCAGTTCCCACTCATATAATATCCCCTAATGATCCCTGCCACATCATTATATCCTCAATTAATCCTACCCATATCATTAAATCCCCACCAATCCCCCACATATAATTATAACCCTCTATCAAACCTCCCTATAACATTATATCCCCAAGCATTCCTCACCATATCATTATACCCCCCCCCCCCATCAATCATCCCCATATTATACCCCTCCATCAAAAATCTGCATATCATAATACTCCCATCAATCCTCCCCATATAATTATATCCCCTGTCAATAGCACCCTGGCTCTGTCATCTCACTTACCTACAGGAGCGGATATAGGGATGAGGGTGCCCCTAATCACAACAGTAACAGCCGCCCCCCCCCCCCCCCCTCCCCCCATATGCCTAATTTGATTATTTTTGATTGGTTATAAGCCCTCATTTTATGATATCCAATTTCTTAGAATAATTAAAAAGCCATTAGCTATGACATTTTAATTATGTGTACATATTTACTAAGTAGGACAACTCATAGGGGCAGTGTGTACATGTCCTGCCCATTTACACTACATTCAGTGGAAATATTTTGCCGTTTCTGGTACTTTTTGGGCTGACAGTACCAACACAAGCATCCAAGTGCCGCCCCCCAACAACTGCCGCCCCTGGGCATGTGCCTTACGCGCCTAATGGGAAGTTCGCCACTACTTACCTATGTTGTATCCTGTCACAAAGTTGTGCCCACAATTCATATTATATCAAATGGAATTGTGTATTTTATATAGTACATGTACAACTTCAAATGGCAAAATAGATGGGCCAAGCGGTTATCTGCACCCCTGTGCACCTTGTCTGGTGACCCACCTACTGACTCACTCTCATCTCCTCGGATTGCTCGTACAGTAATTCTGATGGCATGCTCTCATTGGCTAGATGTTGGGCGTTTCCCACTTATTTTAAATTCACTTACACACAGACATCAGTGAGACACAAAGTAAATCCCAGCGAAACGCGTCTGGTTGAGTGTGACCATACTTTGCTGTAACTTTTATACTTTCTCTTTATCTCAGAACCTGAGCCTGCGTTCACCCACCAGGACAAGGTGCAGAAGGACGTAGTGGCCATTATAAGTGAGAGCGCCTCCCTGAGCTGCGAGGTGTCCCAGGAGAAGACGGAGGTGAAGTGGTACAAGGACGGGAAGCTGGTCACCTCCAGCAAGAAACTGCGGGTGGAGTCTGACGGCAAATCCCGCCGCCTGGTGGTGGAGCAGGTGGAGAAGAAAGACGCTGGAGAGTACAGCTGTGAGGTCGCCGGGCAGAAGATCAACTTCAAGATCAACGTCAAAGGTTATTATAGCTACACACATGTGCAGCACATTTCATTACATGTCATCCTACAACCCATATCATTATATCCCCTAATAATCACCACCATATCATTATATCCCCATCAGTCCTCCCCATATCATTATATCCCCATCAGTTCCCACCCATAGCATATCCCCCCAATGATCACCGCCATATAATTAGATCTCCATCATTATTCCCCATATCATTATTTTCTCCATCAACCCCGCCATATGATTACATCCTCCATCAATCTTCCCAATATCATTATATCCCCATCAGTCCTCCCCATATCATTATATCCCCCATCAATTCTCCCCATATCATTATATCCCCCATCAGTCCTCCCCATATCATTATATCCCCCATCAATTCTCCCCATATCATTATATCCCCCATCAGTCCTCCCCATATCATTATATCCCCCATCAGTCCTCCCCATATCATTATATCCCCCATCAGTCCTCCCCATATCATTATATCCCCATCAATCCTCCCCATATCATTATATCCCCCATCAGTTCCCACCCATAACGTATCCCCCATATCATTATATCCCCATCAGTTCCCACCCATAGCATATCCCCCCAATGATCCCCCCCATATCATTATATCCCCATCAGTTCCCACCCATAGCATATCCCCCCAATGATCCCCGCCATGTAATTAGATTTCCATCATTCCTCCCCATATCATTACTTTCTCCATCAACCCCGCCATATGATTACATCCTCCATCAATCTTCCCAATATCATTATATCCCCATCAATCCTCCCGATATCATTTTATCCCCCATCAGTTCCAACCTACATCATATCCCCCGATGATCCCCGCCATATCATTATTTCCCCCAGCATTCCTCCAATATCATTATTACATCCCCATCAATCCTCCCATTATACCCCCCATCAATCATCCCCATATCATTATACCCCCATCAATCCTCCCCATATAATTATGTCCCCCGTCGATAGCCCCCTGGCTCTGTCATCTCACTTACCTATGTTGTATCATGTCACAAAGTTGTGCCCCCAATTCATATGATACCAAGTGTATAATACATGTACAACTTTAAACGGCAGACTAGATTGGCCCAGAGGTTCGTATGTGCCGTCACATTCTCTGTTTCTATCTCCCTGTCCCGCTCTTTACTCAGCTTCTCAGGGGGTGGAGATAATTAGGGCATGAAGAAAGAGAGCACCCCCCCCCCCCCCACTGTGCCCCTTTCTGGTGACCCACCTACAGAGTCACTCTCATCTCCTCGGATTGCTCATACAGTAATTCTGAGGGCATGCTCTCATTGGCTAGATGTTGGGCGTTTCCCACTTATTTTAAATTCACGTACACACAGACATCAGTGAGACACAAAGTAAATCCCAGCGAAACGCGTCTGTAAAGTGTGACTATACTTTGCTGTTACTTTTATACTTTCTCTTTATTTCAGAACCTGAGCCTGCTTTCACCAATCAAGACAAGGTGCAGAAGGACGTAGTGGCCGTTATAAGTGAGAGCGCCACCCTGAGCTGCGAGGTGTCCCAGGAGAAGTCGGAGGTGAAATGGTACAAGGACGGGAAGCTGGTCACTTCCAGCAAGAAACTGAGGGTGGAGTCTGAGGGCAAATCCCGCCGCCTGGTGGTGGAGCAGGTGGAGAAGAAAGACGCCGGAGAGTACAGCTGTGAGGTCGCCGGGCAGAAGATCAACTTCAAGGTCAACGTCAAAGGTTGGCATTATTACTGATTATTTCCCTTTGTCTTAAAGGGCAGACGACACAACTATCGAGGAGGTCCTGTGCGATACAATCCGCAGATAACTGGATGTGACCCAATGTGTTTAGATATATGAAGCAATCGTCAGTAATGCATGATGTAAATAATGGACAATTAACAGCAAATAATAAATCCTGCTCAATGTATTGGTCACTTGTTACATTGGAACATTGAAAAGCTTTAATCCCTATATTGTTCCCTTAGAACCAGAAGCCAAGTTCCAGAAATTACCTGTGCAGAAAGAACCAATCATAGTGCAGGAACACGAGGATGTTACCCTGGCGACCTCTGTCCTCCCGGAAAATGCCCAGGTGAAATGGTTCAAGGATGGAACTGAGCTGACTGCCTCCAAGAAGTACCATATGACCGTAGCAGGGGCTTCACGGACTCTCATTGTGAAAACGGCAGAGAGTAAGGACAGCGCTGTGTACACCTGCAGGACCAAAAGCGACACGCAGGACTTTAAAGTGCAGGTTAAAGGTGAGAGGGGAACCCTGTCTGTAATCTATGCTCCCTGGGCACACAGGCTGATATGTTTCATTGGGAATTTGTAAGTGAGATGTGAGAATAAAGCATCACTAAACTAAATACACCCCATCATAATTGGACCATCATATAAGTTTGTTAAACCAAACTAAATACAGTACATCCCAATATAATTGTTTCATCACATAGTTACGCTAAACAAAGCCACACACACCCCATCATAATCGCACTATCACATCATTTCTCTAAACATAACTAAATGCACCACATCATAATAAGACCATCACATCATTTTGCTAAACAAATACACCCCATCGTAACTGAGGCATCACATTACTTTGCTAAACAAAACTAGATACACCCCATCCTAATCAGACCATCTGTGACCGGATGGCACCGAAAGCCCTCACCGCCTCGTGTCCCACCCAGTCACAGAATGGAGTTTAGCTCACACGGGACCTGGCCAATTAGGGGATCCCCACTTACCGTCAGTAACTGCCTGTTACTGACTCCACCCACTGCTCAGTGGGCGGGTACTATGCTGCCACCACCAGTCTCCTCCTTACCGTGGCGTCTGGAACCACGGTTCTGCTCTGTATGCATCGACACGCTGTCTTACCACACCTGTGTGGCACGGATTGATCCCCACTGGTCACTTGACCAAGCCTCTGCACGGTAGCTGGTGGGAGGCGGAGCTTGGAGCTGCTGGGTGTTACCCAAAACAGACGGAAAACAGAGCTATGTTTTTGTCTCCTGTCTTTCACACAGTAGCGGATCTTGCCACGGGCAAGCAGGACTTTTGCTGGCGCCGCACCATGGCAAGATCCGCCACTGCTGTGCCTACGCGTCTAGTTTCCCTTTGTGGAGAGGACCTTTGCTGTGCGGTGCGCGATGACGTCATCGCGCACCGCACAGCAAAGGTCCTCTCCACGAAGGGAACTAGATGCTACGCATCTAGTTTCTCTTCGTGGAGAGGACCTTTTGCTGTGCGGTACGCGATGACGTCATAGTGCACCGCTCAGCATTTAAACGGCGCTACTATTGTACAGGAGGCGTAACTGACCACGCCCCCTGTATTAAGCCACACCCCCATTCCATGCTCGGGGCGCAGAGAGGGCTCGAACCGGCCCTGCTTTCACATCTCTATGTAAAACCAGCATGGCTGATCACACAATAGGAGATTCTGAAAAGACAGCAAACAAATCCTTTCACCTGCATGTGTCTATAACGGTTACACAGAGACGCATCTCAGTCTCAAAGAAATGGCTTGTCCACAGACCCCTTTCCAGGTGCCAGGGTCATCAACATCTCAATTCCTCGGTGAGAAGGTTCCAAGCCATTTGTCCTGAAAAGTCGATGCATTTTAAAACCAAACCAGCTTACACATTTCTCCTAAGTGCTGGCATCTGCTGCATTGTAAATGTGCAATCCTACAACTGTGCCTAGAGCATTAAAGATAACATGGTGACAACACAGTATCAGGGGCGGATTGGGATGGAAAACCAGCCCGGGAAATTTTTGTTGGAGTGGCCCGATATGGGCAGCACAAGCGGTATAACATACCATGTAGCCATGGCAGCATCACTGGATGGCAGAGTTGCTGTACTGCAGAGATGGAATAACAGAATGAATGGGGACAATGCAGTGTACTGAGTGTAGCGGACTGCCTGTCATGTGGGGCAACAGACAAAACAGGCTCCACAGATATGTCAGCCTACCAGGAATCTTCCTGGTGCTCCCTATGGCCAATCCGCCCCTGCACAGTATTGAACATGCATTTACGTCCAGCGCCAATTCGTACATTTAAAAATGGCGTCGAGCACGGAAGGTTGTCCCCTTCAGTGCTGTGGCGGCTATTAACCATGTGGCCGACGGGGTCTCTGGCCAAACCATCACATAATTTTGCTAAACAAAACAATACATCCCATCACATTTGGATCATCACGTCATTTTGCTAAGCAAAAGTACAATAGATACACCCCATCATAATCACACCATCACATAATTTCTGTAAACAAAACTAGAATCACTTCATCAGAATCGGACTGTCATATCATTTTTCTAAACAAATCTAGATTCACCCAATCGGAATCACACCATCACATAATTTCTGTAAACAAAACTAGATACACCCCATCATAATCAAACCATCACCAGACTTGAGACCTGGAACATGGATAATGTCTATATGGGATGCTGGGGCAGTACCAGACAATCTGGTTACATACAGCCAGGAATGACGACCACTTCACTCTATATACCCTAGCGAGATTTAGACAATGTCTGCTCTATAGGGAGATCCCCCCATCCCTAGACAATGTCTGCTCTATAGGGAGATCCCCCTATCCCTAGACAATGTCCAATGTCTGCTCTGTAGGGAGATCCCCCCCATCCCTAGACAATGTCTGCTCTATAGGGAGATCCCCCCATCCCTAGACAATGTCTGCTCTATAGGGAGATCCCCCCATCCCTAGACAATGTCTGCTCTATAGGGAGATTCCCCCATCTCTAGACAATGTCTGCTCTATAGGGAGATCCCCCCATCCCTAGACAATGTCTGCTCTATAGGGAGATTCCCCCATCCCTAGACAATGTCTGCTCTATAGGGAGATCCCCCCATCCCTAGACAATGTCTGCTCTATAGGGAGATCCCCCCCATCCCTAGACAATGTCTGCTCTATAGGGAGATCCCCCCATCCCTAGACAATGTCTGCTCTATAGGGAGATTCCCCCATCCCTAGACAATGTCTGCTCTATAGGGAGATCCCCCCATCCCTAGACAATGTCTGCTCTATAGGGAGATCCCCCCCATCCCTAGACAATGTCTGCTCTATAGGGAGATCCTCCCATCCCTAGACAATGTCTGCACTATAGGGAGATCCCCCCATCCCTAGACAATGTCTGCTCTATAGGGAGATCCCCTCATCCCTAGACAATGTCTGCTCTATAGGGAGATCCCCCCATCCCTAGACAATGTCTGCTCTATATGGAGATCCCTCTATCCCTAGACAATGTCTGCTCTATAGGGAGATCCCCCTATCCCTAGACAATGTCCAATGTCTGCTCTGTAGGGAGATCCCCCCATCCCTAGACCATGTCTGCTCTATAGGGAGATCCCCCAATCCGTAGACAATGTCTGCTTTATATGGAGATCCCTCCATCCCTAGACAATGTCTGCTCTATAGGGAGATCCCCCTATCCCTAGACAATGTCTGCTCTATAGGGAGATCCCCCCATCCCTAGACAATGTCTGCTCTATAGGGAGATCCCCCCATCCCTAGACAATGTCTGCTCTATAGGGAGATCCCCCAATCCCTAGACAATGTCTGCTCTATATGGAGATCCCTCCATCCCTAGACAATGTCTGCTCTATAGGGAGATCCCCCTATCCCTAGACAATGTCTGCTCTATAGGGAGATCCCCCCATCCCTAGACAATGTCTGCTCTATAGGGAGATCCCCCCATCCCTAGACAATGTCTGCTCTATAGGGAGATCCCCCCATCCCTAGACAATGTCTGCTCTATAGGGAGATCCCCCTATCCCTATACAATGTCTGCTCTATAGGGAGATCCCCCCATCCCTAGACAATGTCTGCACTATAGGGAGATCCCCCCATCCCTAGACAATGTTTGCTCTATAGGGAGATCCCCCAATCCCTAGACAATGTCTGCTCTATATAGAGATCCCTCCATCCCTAGACAATATCTGCTCTATAGGGAGATCCCCCTATCCCTAGACAATGTCTGCTCTATAGGGAGATCCCCCTATCCCTAGCCAATGTCTGCTCTATAGGGAGATCCCCCCATCCCTAGACAATGTCTGCTCTGTAGGGAGATCCCCCCATCCCTAGACAATGTCTGCTCTATAGAGAGATCCCCCCATCCCTAGACAATGTCTGCTCTATAGGGAGATCCCCCCATCCCTAGACAATGTCTGCACTATAGGGAGATCCCCCCATCCCTAGACAATGTCTGCACTATAGGGAGATCCCTCCATCCCTAGACAATGTCTGCACTATAGGGAGATCCCCCCATCCCTAGACAATGTCTGCACTATAGGGAGATCCCCCCATCCCTAGACAATGTTTGCTCTATAGGGAGATCCCCCAATCCCTAGACAATGTCTGCTCTATATAGAGATCCCTCCATCCCTAGACAATATCTGCTCTATAGGGAGATCCCCCTATCCCTAGACAATGTCTGCTCTATAGGGAGATCCCCCTATCCCTAGCCAATGTCTGCTCTATAGGGAGATCCCCCCATCCCTAGACAATGTCTGCTCTGTAGGGAGATCCCCCCATCCCTAGACAATGTCTGCTCTATAGAGAGATCCCCCCATCCCTAGACAATGTCTGCTCTATAGGGAGATCCCCCTATCCCTAGACAATGTCTGCTCTGTAGGGAGATCCCCCATCCCATATACATACACGTGCTCCTTCAGTGGGAGCCTGTCCCTCTGCAAACCCAACATCTCCACCTTTGACAGCCACAAGAGCTGGGAAATGCCAACTGGAGGTGAACGATGAGGTAATTCTGAGTTGACTGCAACTCTTTGCAGCGCTGCGATCAGGTTAAATCTCAGCAAAACTGTGCATGCGTAGCACCGCAATGCGCAGGCGCATCGTACAGGTACAAAGCGGATCGTTGCTGAGCGATGGATTTAACGAAGAATCCATTCGCACAGCCGTTCGCAAGGAGATTGACAGGAAGAAGGTGTTTGTGGGTGTCAACTCACCGTTTTCTGTGAGTGTTTGGAAAAACGCAGGCGTGTCCGGGCGTTTGCAGGGTGGGTGTCTGACGTCAATTCCTGGACCGGACAGGCTGATGTGATCGCAGCGGCTGAGTAAGTCCTGGGCTACTCAGAAACTGCAAAAAACTTTTTTGTGCCGCCGGCTGCACATGCGATCGCACACTTGCAAAGTGAAAACACACTCCCCCATAGGCGGCGACAATCTGATCGCAGCGCTGCAAAAGGTTGCTAGTGAGCGATCACCTCAGAATGACCCCCACTGTGTGGGATATTGTAACTCAGGCTCAGTATGTATTTGGTAAATGGTTACTTGCAGCAGGTCCGGTTGTGTCTTATTCCTGGAGTTTTCTCTCCATCAGAAATCCCGGTGACGTTTGTGAAGAAGATGGAGGCGGTGACGGGGGAGACCGGTTCTTCCGTCACACTGACCTGTGAGCTTGGCCAGTCAAAGGGCGACGTGATCTGGAAGAGGAGCGGTGAGGAGATCAAACCTGGCAAACGCTTCCAGATCCGGTCTGATGGGGGCAGGCGAAGCCTCACCATCTCCCAGCTGAAGGCGGAGGATGGCGGGCAGTATTCCTGCGAGTCCCGGAATGACAAAACCATTGCGCAGCTGACTACCAAAGGTATTTGTGCTTGTTGGACTGTTTCATGAACTAATGTACTGCGTGTTGTACTTGTGTTACAAAGAGTGTGTATACAAATCACAGCTTTATAATATTCAAGTTATGATGATATTGGGGTCATTCCGAGTTGTTCGCTCGTTGCCGATTTTCGCAACGGAGCGATTAAGGCGAAAATACGCATGGTGCAGAGAGCGCATGCGCTAAGTATTTTAGCACAAGAATTAGTAGATTTACTCACGTCCGAACTAAGAATTTTCATCGTTGAAGTGATCGTAGTGTGATTGACAGGAAGTGGGTGATTCTGGGCGGAAAACTGACCGTTTTCTGGGAGTGTGCGGAAAAATGCAGGCGTGCCAGGATAAAACGCCGGAGTGTCTGGAGAAACGGGGGAGTGGCTGGCCGAACGCTGGGAGTGTTTGTGGCGTCAAACCAGGAACGAAACTGACTGAACTGATCGCAGTGTAGGAGTAAGTCTGGAGCTACTCAGAAACTGCTAAGAAATTTCTATTCGCAATTCTGCTAATCTTTCGGTCGCACTTCTGCTAAGCTAAGATTCACTCCCAGAGGGCGGCGGCCTAGCGTGTGCAATGCTGCTAAAAGCAGCTAGCGAGCGAACAACTCGGAATGACCCCATTGATGTAATGATTCACTATCGCCATACACACTCCCATTACTGGTGCATTATACGGAATAGAATACAGCAGATAATAGTGATATTAGTATTACAAGATGACTCGAAGTCGCTGGATCTGCAGCCTCTCAGAACGCACAGTTCCATGATTTCAAATGAGTTTCTTGGGGCGCAATTCTGCAGAGAAGTTTGTGTGTGGGGCAATTGGTCACCCCCCCCCCCCCCCCGCATGTTACAGTCCCTACAGACATGTGTTTTATAATCTTGAATGAACTTAAAAACAAAGGTAAACAGTGTGCGAAGTCCGGGGGAGTCACTGCCTGGGGCGGAGTGTCTAAGGAGGTCATTCAGATCTGATCGCTGGGCTGCGTTTTTTGCAGTCCTGCGATCACACAGTCGCCGCCTACAGGGGGACTGTATTTTCACTGTGCAAGTGTGCGATCTCATGTGTTGCTGAGCTGCTATAAATCAGTTTGTACAGTGTGTGCGCAGCCCAGGATTTACTCTTCCAGTGCGATTGAATCCTGTTGATCGTGGCCGGTGCTGACATCAGACACCCTCCCTGAAAACGCTCGAGTCTGCCTGCGTTTTTCTGGACACTCCCTGAAAACGGTCAGTTGCCACCCACGAACGGCTTTTTTCTCTCAATCACCTTGGAAACGCCCGTGCGAATGGATCCTTCGCACCATCCCGTTGCTGACCGCCGATGCCCGTTGTAGCTGTCCGATGCGCCTGCGCATTATGGTGCATACACAGTTCAGATCTCATTACCCGCTGTGTGAAAACGCACAGCAGCAATCAGATCTGAATGACCCCCTAAGTTGCCCCGTAGGGTGCAAAAATGGTCGGTGTATGAGGACACATCTGTAATTATGCAGCCAGTTCATAATACAAAATATGGACATTTATAATTTTATATGCATGTATGTAGACAGTAAATCTGTGTAAATGGCTCATGACTTGTGGCTGGATGCGTGCCCCAGAGCCGGGCCTAACCAATATGATGCCCTAGGCAATTGCCTAGTTTGCCTTTACCTATGGCTGGCTCTGGCGTGCCCTCATACATGTACCTATTGGACGGTCAGCTAGCCATGTGTTTCCACTCAATGACCATCTAGTTAAATTAATTTCTGTTGTCCCAGCCCCCAGGGTGGTGAAGTTCACAGCAGAGCTGAACAATGTGGTGGTAGAGGAAGGAGCGGAGGCCACATTTAAATGCACCGTGTCCCCGGAGGACGCCGAGGTAGCCTGGTACAGAAACGGCGCCATGATTGAAAAGAGCAATAAATTCACATTCAGCAAGAAGGGAACCGTCCACAGCCTGACTATCAGCCACCTGACCATGCAAGACGCGGCTGAGATCACCGCACAGGCCGAAGGGGTGAAGACAACCGGCAGCCTGAAGGTCCGAGGTAAGGTCCAATACACGCACCAAGGAGGTAATAAGTACAGTCATTTCGTGTTACCAACCTAACATCTGTCCGTGTGTAGGAGACAGAGGTGAGTGCACAAAGGCAACTCGTCTTCAGTAGTGACCACCCTC
The DNA here is from genome assembly GCF_028390025.1 of Pseudophryne corroboree. Taxonomy (NCBI): domain Eukaryota; kingdom Metazoa; phylum Chordata; class Amphibia; order Anura; family Myobatrachidae; genus Pseudophryne; species Pseudophryne corroboree. The sequence continues at coordinate 829,742,374 of NC_086448.1, read as the reverse complement.
GCTTACTGAGGGACAGCGCTAGGGGTGGCTGGGTTACCTATCTCACTCCACCGTTGCCCCTCTCTCTCTTTCTTTTTCTTTTAGAGGCACCAGTGGTATTTAAGAAGAAGTTGGAAGCAGTCACGGTGGAAGAGAGACAGGCCGCCCATCTGGAAGCCGAGCTGTCCAAAGCCTCCAAGGAAGTGAAGTGGATGAAGAACGGCATCATCCTACAGTCCGGCGACAACATCGAGATTAAATCTGAGGGAACGAAGCAGGTTCTCATTGTGAAGAACGCCGCGTTCACCGACCGTGGCCTGTACGCCTGCGAGACGCTGGATGACAAGACTCAGGCCAAGCTCACTGTGGAGAGTAGGTCCCCAGTTTGGTTCCTTTCTCAAATACATTTGGTCTTCTTTATAAAATGCGCTGAGGCATGAGGCTCATTCCAGTGAGGTAAAATGTATTTATGTTCATATCACTTACTTATGAGAACTAGAAAATAAGTGGGAAAAGCAGGAACAGACCACAGTTTATCAGGGACAGGGAACTTGGAAGATACTCAAAGTCTTCTCTACAGCACCAAGTGATAGATGTAATATTGTTTCATCAGCAGTGTTGTAGCATAGGATTGAACTACCTATAGCTCTCCTCCCGTGCTGGAACTTGTAGTTCCTCCGCAACTGCAGAAGTATGTATTTATTAAGGAAAGGATGGACATACAGGGAAATCCAGACTGTCTTCTGAAACTGACATGATACAGTTCAGCCTAAACATCACAAGTAGATTCAATAGGTCAGAGACAGGTTTAAGTGAATTGTGCAGAATTTTTATTTTCATTCTCTCCTTGCGCAGCACGGCAGGTGAAGCTCGTCAAAGGCCTACGGGACGTCCAGGTGCGCGAGAAGGACTCGGCCACCTTTGACCTAGAGCTCTCTCATGAAGACGTCGAGGGATCATGGACGAAAGATGGTCTGAAATTGAAGCCCTCAGACTCCTGCAAAATGACGGCTAAGGGCAAAAAACATGGACTCGTGCTCTCGTCTGTGAAGCAGGAGGACACGGGAGCCATTGCCTTTAAATCAGAAGGCGTACAGACTTCTGCCAAGCTCACTGTCCTAGGTAAAGGCTGTCAGATAGATAATAAATATATTAATCAATACATTCTGCTGTTTCTACAGTTATAGGGGGTGTTGTATCAAGTCTTGGAGAGAGATCAGCAACCAATAAGCATCTGTCTTTTCAAAGACTGTGCTAGATAAACGACAGAAGCTGATTGGTTGCTTTGTGCAACTTTTCCACTTTATCTTGCTGTATCTTCCCCTAGTTCTCCACACTTTGGTCTGAGGATCTTTCCTCCCTGAAAGCTGAATCTGACAATAGGGTTCAGATCTCCCTTAGAACACGTGTGTGAGTTGAGCATATAGCACGGATCCCCAATTTGGGATACGGGATGGACATTGACAGAAATATGGCAGGGCATTGTGAGCAACCTTCTTAGTTATGTTATGAGTAAATATATAAGAACATGACAGCAAAGCCTTTACATGTATCCTGCTTTGCAATATTACAAAATACATTTTGGGGGGTTATCTCCAGGTTAAGCCCAGTTAGATCATGTTCATCTGCTTAATTTATGATTTTATGCCTTCAGAACCGCCAGTAAAAATCAGCCACCCTCTTAAAGACACCACAGCCTCAGAGAAGGAGAAGGTGACATTTGAATGTGAGGTGTCAAGGCCTAACGCGGAGGTGAAATGGTTAAAGGTATGTGCCATTATTTGTATCAACATTTAGTTTTGAAAGACCATTCTCTCTTTTAATCACCACAATGTAGATTACTCGTCCAGGGGTGCCGACAGCTGCTGGGCCCCGATATAGGGTGGAGGGCGTGGCCAATGCGGGGGAGGTGTGGCCAGACCCCTCCTTAGAGATTTTTTAAAATGGTATCAAGTGTGGCCACTAAGTTGCCACATGCGCTGGACATGGGAGGCGCAGATGCTGTATCCGGCGGGCAGAGGACAGCGGGCAGAGGGGATCGCCACCCCATGCAGAGACAGAGAGGACAGGCTACTGCTGCAACTGCCTCTGTCCCCAGCCCAGCACACAGCAGCAAGTGCAGGGGGGGGGGGAGGCTGCTGCAGTCAGTTATCTCTCTCCTTTTCCAAAGTGCGGCTGTATGCAACAGAGCAGGGGAGGGGGTAGCGGGATGTGGGAATTCCCCCCAGCGCCCCTCCAACAGGCCCGGACCCGGGTAAAGCGTACCCGCTCCCCCCCCCTCTTGATGCCACTGTACTCGTCAATGATCATATCTTTAATAGTATCTCATGGGTTTTTATGGGTTGCATGCTAGATCTGTGAAGCCTATAGGAAGACTAAGACCACCCCCATCCAATGGCTACAACTCTTACACAGGACATTATCCAATGGGCGCACCTCTTATACAGGATATTATCCAATGGCCGTACCTCTTACACAAGACATTATCCAATGGCCGCACCTCTTACACAGGACATTATCCAATGGCCGTACCACTTACACAGGACATTATCCAATGGCCACACCTCTTACACAGGACATTATCCAATTGCCGCACATCATATACAGGACATTATCCAATGGCCGCACATCTTATACAGGACATTGGTGGTCATTCCGAGTTGTTCGCTCGCTAGCTGCTTTTAGCAGCATTGCACACGCTAGGCCGCCGCCCTCTGGGAGTGTATCTTAGCTTAGCAGAATAGCGAACAAAAGATTAGCAAAACTGCTACTAAATAATTTCCTGCAGTTTCTGAGTAGCTCCAGACCTACTCCTAGACTGCGATCACCTCAGTCCGTTTAGTTCCTGGTTTGACATCACAAACACGCCCTGCGTTCGGCCAGCCACTCCCCCGTTTCCCCAGCCACTCCTGCGTTTTTCCCTGGCACGCCTGCGTTTTTTAGCACACTCCCGGAAAACGCTCAGTTACCTCCCAAAAACGCCCCTTTCCTGTCAATCACTCACCGATCAGCAGTGTGACTGAAAAGCGCCGCACGAACAACAGCAAAACTGCTAAGTTTTTAGTTAAATAACTAAGCGCATGCGCGCTGCGTACCATGCACATGCGCATTTAGCAGCAAATCGCAGCATAGTGAAAATTGGCAACAAGCGAACAACTCGGAATGACCACCATTATCCAATGGCCGCACCTCTTACACAGGACATTATCCAATGGCCGCACATCTTATACAGGATATTATCCAATGGCCGCACCTCTTACACAGGACATTATCCAATGGCTGCACATCTTATACAGGACATTATCCAATGGCCGTACCTCTTATACAGGACATTATCCAATGGCCGTACCTCTTACACAAGACATTATCCAATGGCCGCACATCTTATACAGGATATTATCCAATGGCCATACCTCTTACACAAGACATTATCCAATGGCCGTACCTCTTACACAAGACATTATCCAATGGGCGCACCTCTTATACAGGATATTACCCAGTTGTGCCGAGAGAGGAAGGGAGAGGGTACAAATTACCTGGGCCCATGTCTCATAGAGGGCCCCAGGTCAACACCTACTGTGTTTAGGCCATGGCCCCTGAAAAGTACCTGGGCCTAGCCAGGCTCTCTACTGCCCTGGCTGGGAGGCATGCCATGCTCCTGTGAGTGGGTGTATCACATGGTAGACACCCCTCCAAAGAGGTGTGGCCATGGCCCCAGCATGATGTAGTCACACCCCCTACAGTGAGGGGGAGGGGGGTGAGAAGGCCCAGAAAGTTGTTGTACCGGGGTCCAGGATTTCTCTTGGCAGCCCTGGCCGCACCTCTTACACAGGACATTATACAATGGCCGCACCTCTTATCTTGGATATTATCCAATGGTTATGGCTAAAACCAAGTTGGGGAAAGGACCTTTGACATCACCAGGGAAAGGAGCAAGGCCCAAACAGGGTAACTAAAATGTACACTCGCCACGCTTTGGGCTCGGTGGCTCACTCCACTTCGGTCGCCAACAGGTTACTAAAGGGAGTAGTTGGTGGCGTGGAAAGTGAAACTACTATCCCGCCGGCCTAGCTCCTCCCCCTGACATCAGAGGTCCTTTATCCCAATTGGTTCTTGCATCTACCATTATCCAATGGCTGTACCTCTTACACAGGACATTATTCAATGGCCGCACCTCTTACACAGGATATTATCCAATGGCCGCACCTCTTACACATGATATTATCCAATGGCCGCACCTCTTACACAGGATATTATCCAACGGCCGCACCTCTTACACAGGATATTATCCAGTGGCAGCACCTCTTACACAGGATATTATCCAATAGCCGCACCTTTTACAGGGGACATTATTTAATGGCCGCACCTCTTACAAAGGACTTTATCCAATGGCTTCACCTCTTACACAGGACATTATCCAATGGCGGGACCTCTTACACAGGAAATTATCCAATGGCCGCACTGCTTACACAGTACATTATCCAATGGCTGCACCTTTTATAAAGGATATTATCCAATGGCTTTACCGCTTACACAGAACACTATCCAATGACTGCACCACTTACACAGGACATTATCCAATAGCTGCAACACTTACTCAGGACATTATCCAATGACTGCACCACTTACACAGGACATTATCCAATAGCTGCAGCACTACTGAGGACATTATCCAATGGCTGCACCTCTTACACAGGATATTATTACCCAATGGCAGCACCATTTACTCAGGCCATTATTTTTTATTGAGTTTCACCAGACCTGTCACAGAGCAGAATTGTGTCACAGCCCTACACTATTCATCCACATCTCAGACAACCTGCCATTTATTTATGTACTCAAATTTCCACGTTATTCTCTGCTTATGATGAGAAAAAAGGCTTGCCGTACGTCCTGTGTAGGAAAGCCGCCCCCTGCCGCCCGTATGCACCATAGTTACAGCACTGTGCAAGTTTTCATCTGTATTATTAGTATATCAGAAAATATGCTTCTATGTTCAAATGTCAGAACAGGGAGAGATTGTGCGACAAATTTAACTGTGACTAATACGGGAAAAACTTCATATCATACCATGGAGGGTTAACAGCAAGATTCTGGAAGACAGTACACAATGACAATAAGGAGAAACCTCAACCGTGACAGCTCAAGACACAGCGCCACCTGCTGTTCCTCCAGGGGACCTTCTTAAGAAATGCACATCTTGTAGCTGTTGCTATACTCCAGCAATTCATTATCCCTCATTATCTATGTAGAAATAAAAGTTTTTCAACATTGACTCTTCTCTTTTGAGCATTTGATTGTCGCTGCCATAAGATTTCATGTCAGTTGCTCTTTCTCATCCAGGCCAGAACCATTTCTGACAATGCTGCGGTGGTAGCCCCTATATATTTTCACTTCAGAATTGGGTCACACGGATTTCACTGTCCTGAAAATAAATACTGTGTGCATGATTCTGAATCAAGCACGCAGTATTTATTTTCAGGACAGTGAGAGTTGCTGCGTTGCACGCTATGCCGATATTCACGCAAACCGCGACTGTGTCCGACTCGCCATCAGGCTCTGTAGGGGTTCACAGACATAAAGCTATAAAATGCCCAGAAACATATTAATATATTCTGTCATTTCAGGACGGATTGGAGTTGCGACCAAGCAAAAAAATCACCATTATTTCCCAAGGTAAAAAGCGAAACCTCACAATCCACAAGTGTGAATTCGGTGACAAAGGGACATATGTCTGCGACGCCGGAGATGACAAGAGTTCCGCCGTCCTGACCGTGCAAGGTGAGTGTGCGAGGACTCAGACGAGGCCTTTGCATGAGCTTCACCTCTCATCGCGTCAGTGCTTCCGTTGACCTCATCCGCCATGACATCACTAACCTGTCTTTTGTTGATCAATAAGTGTTTGGTCATTTTTGTGTGGTTTTCTGTTGAATAACAAATAATAGCGAGTCACTGATACAAACAAACAATACTTAAAAAGATTTGAGAAATAACCATTCTAATTGTGATGCAGCGGTAGTAATACCATTCTGATACATTAATAAGCAGTAATTATACTGTGTCCTGCTATAATACTTCCTACAGCAAAACCCAGCTTCTGGATTACAAGGCATGAGTGATTAAAGTCTTGGATTATGGGGGTCATTCCGAGTTGTTCGCTCGTTATTTTTTTCTCGCAACGGAGCGATTAGTCGCTAATGCGCATGCGCAATGTCCGCAGTGCGACTGCGCCAAGTAAATTTGCTATGCAGTTAGGTTTTTTACTCACGGCATTACAAGGTTTTTTCTTCGTTCTGGTGATCGTAATGTGATTGACAGGAAGTGGGTGTTTCTGGGCGGAAACTGGCCGTTTTATGGGTGTGTGCGAAAAAACGCTACCGTTTCAGGGAAAAACGCGGGAGTGGCTGGAGAAACGGAGGAGTGTGTGGCCGAACGCTGGGTGTGTTTGTGACGTCAAACCAGGAACGACAAGCACTGAACTGATCGCAGATGCCGAGTAAGTCTGGAGCTACTCAGAAACTGCTAAGAAGTGTCTATTCGCAATTCTGCTAATCTTTCGTTCGCAATTTTGATAAGCTAAGATTCACTCCCAGTAGGCGGCGGCTTAGCGTGTGCAAAGCTGCTAAAAGCAGCTTGCGAGCGAACAACTCGGAATGACCCCCTATATCCCTTTACATGCCTGAGCTTCCCAATGACTTACATGACATAGTGAAATATTATCTACTGTATACGCTCCAGTAAAACACTGACCCAGTAGGACAATTGATTGCTGCAAAAATGGCAAAAAGGCCTTTACACAGCAATATCTTTTGAACAGAGCAGGAATGGGAGTACCCATGTTGTACTCAGCCTGCATAGCTCTATAAAGAAATAATGGGATCCATTTACTAACGAATTTTAGCTATTTAAAACTCATTGTGTATGATACTGTAAATGGTGCTCCAGCCAATCAACTCCTGTCATGTGTTGGAAAAATGACAGTTGGGAGCTGATTGGCTGGAGCACCACTTATTTATTTATTTATTAACAGTTTCTTATATAGCGCAGCAAATTCCGTTGCGCTTTACAATTGGAAATAACAATGAGATAGCAAAACTGGGTAATAACAAACAGACATAGAGGTAGGAGGGCCCTGCTCGCAAGCTTACAATCTATGGGAAAATAAGCATTGATATACACAAGGATAGGTGCTATATATTGCATAGTTGTCCACCAGATTGCAAAGGTTCTTGGTGGGCAGTATGATATGCCCCCACACAGCAATGATCTTATCGTACACAATGAGTTTTAAACAGCTAAAACGCATTGATAAATGGGCCCCGTTGTTTTTATAATCATTTTCTTTCCTTTGGGTATCACATAGGCAGAACTGATCTATACTGTTCTGCAAAATATTTGCGCATTCTTCCCAGGAGCTACACTATTATAGCCGTAACACCAGTGACTATTGCGTTCCCCACTTTAATGATTTAACGAGTATACTGTGCAAAACTGCGTGCCGCAGAATAGCGCAGGAAAAGAGGAATATTTATATTGTATTGCTGGCACTTTGCATCTTTGAAAAAATAAGTTTACATTACATTTTGCTGCAATTTATGCCTCTGGCATCACACATATTGGGTTAACGTTGGAGCTTTCTATGCCATTAATTAAAACTGCGTCACTTTAGCCCAAATGTGACGGTTTAAACCTTAAAAAAAAAAATGTGTTCATAAATCAGTGTGTTGTGTTGTCCTTTGTGCTGTCTCATTCACCCATCATACTGCTCCATCCGCATCATAGCCCGGGACATCCAGTTCATTAAGCCATTAGTAGATGTGGAAGTGATGGAAAAGGAAACGGCTTCATTCATCTGTCAGATTTCTCACGATGATGTCGAAACGCAATGGTACAAAAATGGCGTAAAACTGAGGGCGGGAGAAAATGTTAAGATACGCCAGGAAGGTGAGTGCTGGCGCTATAGGGGCAACTAAACTCAGACGCTTACTGTGTTTAATTCTGCCTGGCACAGGAGGGGTGTATATATGGTGGGCATGGTTATATGTTATTTCCCTGCAGAATAGGCGCAAACTGAAGGCCTTATGCCTGCCGCCTCTATGTCAGCTCTGTGACACTTTAAAAAAAATATTTTTGCACTTGACCAAAGGCACTATGATCTCATCACTATATTATACCCCGTCCTAATGATGTCATTGGTGTCACACATACAGTATATCCTGCCATTACAGCATTATCACCTTAATGAGGTGGATAAGAGAGCAATGGGAGGTGATAAAGGAATTCTGGGGAATAGAAAGCAAATCATGGAACTGTACTTAACATTCTCGGCAAGCTGACTTATTGGCACCATGAGTGAAGTCATGTCTCAAGAATGTTTTTTATCCATTACTTAATATTAAGCCTTATTTCTAAGTGTAGTGCCCACAGCAGATCTTCTAATCCATCAGGTTACCCATGTTAAAATAATGTGCGTGGTAACTCGCTCCTACTGTAACTGAGTTTCATGTGTATGATGCTTCATTACAGTATGATATTGTGTACAAATTGTGTAATGTGACTGTGGCAGTTACTACTAACACTGTCACACCGCATCTCATGACACACATGGCGCATCCCACTGCCTCATCCTAGCGTAAACCTGGTGCATGTATTGTTTTTTCCAGGCGTAAACCTGGCGCTATTTCACTGTTGCAGAGCTGGTCGCATCTTAAGACCCTCATCTCAGCAAACACGTAATTGCGTCTTTTGCACTCGCATACTTTATATGTAGAATGCGTCTAACGATACTTGAGCTCCACTGTGTTCTAATATTTCATTATAGGAAGGACGTATTCACTGATCTTCAAAAGCGTCCAGCCTGAAGATGCCGGAGACATTAAATTTGTGGCTGAAAGTGCAGAATCAGAAGCAAGTCTGCGCATCAAAGGTAAATAGGCCCCTATATGCTGAGACCCCCTACTGCCTGCTGGGTGATCACAAATAGTAATAATAATAAAGTGATCAGATTATCAAATTAATCAGATTACAGCCTCTCCAATTTACCTGTATGAGCCAGGCTTACACCTATATGACCTTGGTTAATCTACAAAGGGGTAGTTCCGCAACAGGTTTGTTTGTACAGGTATTGACCAATGTCAGGTCTTTATCTGTGACCGACTTAGGAGTAATTATGTGCACTATGAGTGCTGATCACTTGTCGGTGGTGCTCCCAGAGTCAATAAATTGAAGTGGTAGGAAAAAAGGGGAGAGAGACTCTTTGTTGGGGCACTCTTAGTCCAAAATGTTAGACACTAAAACATAACTTTTAATAGATAGAATAAAATCTAGTGACTTAATAAATAAAAGTTAGGAATTGTGAACAAATATACTCATGCGTATTATTCATGCATATAGCTCAATGCTTCTAATATAGGAATAAATATAGGAAATGTCTAGGTGAAAATTATTTGTAGTTAATATTTTAATTGGGACAGGTCTGTCTATAATTTAAGACAGAGTATAGTTATGGTCCCACAGGATTATTACCTATGTTCAGTTTCTAAATGTTGTACAATTTCTTAAGAGGAAAAGATTCAAGACAGTATGATCTTTAAATGTTGCCTTGGAAGGTCCTTAAAAGGTCCTTGAACACCTACTGCGCAAGATCTGGGCAGTGGTGTTGCTGGGAAGGCTTATTACTCGATTAAACGGTGTATTATTCGACTCTATGCAGTCAATAGAAGTCTGAAAACACGATGTAAGGATAAAGATATTTACGTACACATTAAATAGTGAGCAGTGTATTATTAGACTCTGTGCAGTCAGTTAAGGTCTGAAAACACGATGTTAGAACAAAGGTATTTACGTACTCGGTAGTAATACAATATTGTGAATAATAAGGATATGCAAAAAACAGTATTATGGTTTATACATGGAAATATGTTGAAAACAAAAGGATTTTATTGTATATGGTATATTTTGTAATAATACAGTGAGATACTCACAGTTAAATCAACAGTAAAAGAAAGTAATTGAAGAAAGAAAAAAGAGAGGGGTATGTCTTACTTCTGCTGTTCAGCTGGGTTGTTTACTGCACCTGGTGTTCGCTGTTGGTCCCCCACACAGCTACTGATCAGGCCTACCACAGATTAGCTTCCAAGATCGGACGAGATCAGGCGTATCCTGTGGAGTATGGCCGTAATCTGCTGAATGAGAGAGTATGACTGCCAAAGTGCTTCTGCTGTCCAAATTAATGGATGAGAGAGCATGAAAGAAATATATATACAATGGGCTCTAAAATAATGCCAAATTTGGTAGTGTGCCCAGATAGAGTTCTACATGAAGTTATTCGAAAGAAAAAAGGAGAATCCCTAAAGGATACTAACAACTGTGGTCATTAGATTCTTGTATCAATAGTACATATAATCACTTCCAATCGATAACCATAAATGCCTTAACGTTCATTTGTGTGTAGTTACACTGCATATAGCATGAGTCTCAGAGAATGCCCTAACATTCCATCAGTTAAGGAGTAAGAAAACTGTCAAGGATATTGACTAAAAAGCAAAAACTTGATTCTTGTGCAAATATTGCATGTGGTCACACTCAAATAATGCTGTGGGCAATTTAGTTCTTGTGCAGATTTTACGTGTAATCACACTGCATAAATATAATATAATATAAATGTCAGAAGATATTCTAAGTTCAGAGGTATTGAAGAACTGCAGACATTTGATTACTATGCAGATGTTTCCATGCGGTACCACTGCTGTGTGATATGAGTGACACAGATATTTCTTTCTTCAATTACTTTCTTTTACTGTTGATTTAACTGTGAGTATCTCACTGTATTATTACAAAATATACCATATACAATAAAATCCTTTTGTTTTCAACATATTTCCATGTATAAACCATAATACTGTTTTTTGCATATCCTTATTATTCACAATATTGTATTACTACCGAGTACGTAAATACCTTTGTTCTAACATCGTGTTTTCAGACCTTAACTGACTGCACAGAGTCTAATAATACACTGCTCACTATTTAATGTGTACGTAAATATCTTTATCCTTACATCGTGTTTTCAGACTTCTATTGACTGCATAGAGTCGAATAATACACCGTTTAATCGAGTAATAAGCCTTCCCAGCAACACCACTGCCCAGATCTTGCGCAGTAGGTGTTCAAGGACCTTTTAAGGACCTTCCAAGGCAACATTTAAAGATCATACTGTCTTGAATCTTTTCCTCTTAAGAAATTGTACAACATTTAGAAACTGAACATAGGTAATAATCCTGTGGGACCATAACTATACTCTGTCTTAAATTATAGACAGACCTGTCCCAATTAAAATATTAACTACAAATAATTTTCACCTAGACATTTCCTATATTTATTCCTATATTAGAAGCATTGAGCTATATGCATGAATAATACGCATGAGTATATTTGTTCACAATTCCTAACTTTTATTTATTAAGTCACTAGATTTTATTCTATCTATTAAAAGTTATGTTTTAGTGTCTAACATTTTGGACTAAGAGTGCCCCAACAAAGAGTCTCTCTCCCCTTTTTTCCTACCACCTATATGACCTTACCACACATTACCCTATATGACCCAGGCTTACACCTATATGACCTTACCACACATTACCCTATATGACCCAGGCTTACACCTATATGACCTTACCACACATTACCCTATATGACCCAGGCTTACACCTATATGACCTTACCACACATTACCCTATATGACCCAGGCTTACACCTATATGACCTTACCACACATTACCCTATATGACCCAGGCTTACACCTATATGACCTTACCACACATTACCCTATATGACCCAGGCTTACACCTATATGACCTTACCACACATTACCTATATGACCCAGGCTTACACCTATATGACCTTACCACACTTTACCTATATGACCCAGGCTTACACCTATATGACCTTACCACACATTACCTATATGACACAGGCTTACACCTATATGACCTTACCACACATTACCCTATATGACCCAGGCTTACACCTATATGACCTTACCACACATTACCCTATATGACCCAGGCTTACACCTATATGACCTTACCACACATTACCCTATATGACCCAGGCTTACACCTATATGACCTTACCACACATTACCCTATATGACCCAGGCTTACACCTATGTGACCTTACCACACATTACCTATATGACCCAGGCTTACATCTATATGACCTTACCACACATTACATATATGACCCAGGCTTACACCTATATGACCTTACCACACATTACCCTATATGACCCAGGCTTACACCTATATGACCTTACCACACATTACCCTATATGACCCAGGCTTACACCTATATGACCTTACCACACATTACCTATATGACCCAGGCTTACATCTATATGACCTTACCACACATTACATATATGACCCAGGCTTACACCTATATGACCTTACCACACATTACCCTATATGACCCAGGCTTACACCTATGTGACCTTACCACACATTACCTATATGACCCAGGCTTACACCTATGTGACCTTACCACATATTACCTATATGACCCAGGATTACAGCTATATGACCTTACCACACATTACCCTATATGACCCAGGCTTACACCTATATGACCTTACCACACATTACCTGTATGAGCCAGGCTTACACCTATGTGACCTTACCACACATTACCCTATATGACCCAGGCTTACACCTATATGACCTTACCACACATTACCCTATATGACCCAGGCTTACACCTTTATGACCTTACCACACATTACCTGTATGAGCCAGGCTTACACCTATGTGACCTTACCACACATTACCTATATGACCCAGGATTACACCTATATAACCTTACCACACATTACCCTATATGACCCAGGCTCACACCTATATGACCTTACCACACATTACCCTATATGACCCAGGCTTACACCTATATGACCTTACCACACATTACCTATATGACCCAGGCTTACACCTATGTGACCTTACCACACATTACCCTATATGACCCAGGCTTACACCTATGTGACCTTACCACACATTACCTATATGACCCAGGCTTACACCTATATGACCTTACCACACATTACCCTATATGACCCAGGATTACACCTATATGACCTTACCACACATTACCCTATATGACCCAGGCTTACACCTATATGACCTTACCACACATTACCTACATGACCCAGGCTTACACCTATATGACCTTACCACACATTACCCTATATGACCCAGGCTTACACCTATATGACCATACCACACATTACCTATATGACCCAGGCTTACACCTATGTGACCTTACCACACATTACCTATATGACCCAGGCTTACACCTATATGACCTTACCACATATTACCTGTATGACCCAGGCTTACACCTATATGACCTGACCACACATTACCCTGTATGACCCAGGCTTACACCTATGTGATCTTACCACACATTACCCTATATGACCCAGGCTTACACATATATGACCTTACCACACATTACCCTTTATGACCCAGGCTTACACCTATATGACCTTACCACATATTACATATATGACCCAGGATTACACCTACGGTACATGACCTTACCACATATTATCTATATGACCCAGGCAATCACCTATATGAACTTACCACATATTACCTATATGACCAAGGTTTACACCTATATGAACTTACCATATAAGGTCATAAGGTCAGCCACTTTCTCCAGGTTTTCTAACCATCGCTCATGGTGACAATTCCGTTTTCCACAACTGAAGAAGCAGAAATGACGCAGACCAGTGAGGCCCTTTGTACATAATAAGCCATAATATTGTTATAATGAATACTGTATTGTAGAAGTATAAAATAAAACTAGAAAATAAACACAAGTTATAAAAAACAATAAATAACCTGATTTACCCTTAATAAGGCTCCTATAGTCATCACTGTTTTTGGACTATTGCAGAACTTCCCGTTAAAATAACGAAGCCGCTGCGGGATAAGATCGCCATAGAAAAGCACCGCGTGTTCCTCGAGTGCCAGGTATCTCGTGCCAACGCGGAGGTGACCTGGTACAAGAAAGACAAAGAGATTCAAGCGGATAATAGGTATGAGATTGTCAGCCAGGGGCTGTACAGGAAGCTCATTATCAACGAGGTGGAGTTCCAGGATGAGGACACCTACACCTGTGACGCAGGAGATGCCAAGACCACCGCGCAGCTGCTGGTCGAAGGTTATCTATCTATCTATCTATCTATCTATCTATCTATCTATCTATCTATCTATCTATCTGTCTGTCTGTCTGTCTGTCTCATTATCTATCTATCTCATTATCTATCTATCTGTCTGTCTGTCTCATTATCTATCTATGTCTGTCTGTCTGTCTATCTCATTATCTATCTATCTATGTCTGTCTCATTATCTATCTATCTATCTATCTATCTATCTATCTATCTATCTATCTATCTATCTATCTCATTATCTATTTATCTATCTCTCTCTCTCTCTGTCTGTCTGTCTGTCTGATAATCTATCTATCTATCTATCTATCTATCTATCTATCTATCTATCTATGTATCTATGTATCTATCTATCTATCTATCTATCTCATTATCTATCTCTCTCTCTGTCTGTCTGTCTGTCTGATTATCTATCTCATTATCTATTTATCTATCTATCTATCTATCTATCTATCTATCTATCTATCTATCTATCTATCTATCTATCTATCTATCTATCTATCTATCTCATTATCTATCTATCTATCTCATTATCTATCTATCTCATTATCTATCTATCTATCTATCTATCTATCTATCTATCTATCTATCTCATTATCTATCTATCTATCTCATTATCTATCTATCTATCTATCTATCTCATTATCTATCTATCTATCTCATTATCTATCTATCTATCTATCTATCTATCTATCTATCTATCTATCTATCTATCTATCTCATTATCTATCTATCTATCTCATTATCTATCTATCTATCTATCTATCTATCTATCTATCTATCTATCTCATTATCTATCTATCTATCTATCTATCTATCTATCTATCTATCTATCTATCTATCTCATTATCTATCTATCTATCTCATTATCTATCTATCTCATTATCTATCTATCTATCTATCTATCTCATTATCTATCTATCTATCTCATTATCTATCTATCTATCTCATTATCTATCTATCTATCTATCTATCTATCTATCTATCTATCTATCTATCTATCTATCTCATTATCTATCTATCTATCTCATTATCTATCTATCTATCTCATTATCTATCTATCTATCTATCTATCTATCTATCTATCTATCTATCTATCTATCTATCTATCTCATTATCTATCTATCTATCTATCTATCTCTATCTATCTATCTATCTATCTATCTATCTATCTATCTCATTATCTGTCTATCTATCTATCTATCTATCTATCTATCTATCTATCTCATTATCTGTCTATCTATGAATCTATCTCATTATCTGTCTGTCTATCTATCTCATTATCTGTCTGTCTGTCTGTCTGTCTGTCTGTCCTCTCACATGACTTTCTCTTTTTTACCCATTACACAGAACAATCTATCAATATTGTGAGTGAGCTGTGTGACGTGGAGGTGACGAAGCCGGAAAAGGCCGCCTTTGAGTGTGTAACCTCCATCGTGTCCGTGAAACCACCAAAGTGGATTCTTGGTGGTGAAGTTCTACAGGATGGAAAAGACGTAACAATAGAACAAGAGGGAACGCTCCACCGCCTCACCCTGTGGAAAACATCTCCAGAGATGAGTGGCGCTGTCCAGTTTCACATTGGGAAATCCAAATCCACCGCCAATCTGGTTGTCAAAGGTGATTGTTACTCAGCAGCGGCAGATTTCCTTACTAATCCAAATATCCACCAGCTGCTCCTAATTCAGGAACGTGCATTAATGATATAGGACTAAGAATAATGATTTACAAATTTACAATTTCAATTTGAATTAATTTATTAATTTGTAATTGCTATTTAAGATTCCCTTTTTTAAGATTTAAAAATCAAGAATCATTGCTAAAAACAAATTGATAAAAATCGATAAAACAGCTAAAATCATGTAATTTTTGCAACCCAAAATATGAAATTTGGATTAAAAACCCAAATTCTGAACTGCAGGAAGATTAGAACCAGGATTCAGATTTCTGGAGAACCGAACCGCACATCTTTACCTAGAAGTGATTTGTAGCTTGCTATAATATCCCACAGTGGATAATGATTGCAGACTTACAGTCATCATTTTAAAGCGATTGAGTGTTTACTGAAATAATTATGAATGATTTGGGATCAACTGGAACTAATTGATTTGCAAGGTATACATTTTTCTCTTGTACTGTTTTTGCATTTAACTCTAAGGGGGTTATTAAATAGGTTATGAGTTTCATCTGAAGAACGTAGCCAGAATCAAGCACTTAATTCCCTCAGAAGATCTGCCTAAAGTCATCCATGCATTTGTATCATCACGCCTACACTGCAGCAATGCCCTCTACCTTGTTACCCCAGCAATAGAATTGCAGCGCTTACAGCTGGTGCAAAACACAGCTGCCAGGCTATTAACCAACCAGCCCTGTTCCTAGCACATAACACCCATCCTCTACTCCCTTCACTGGCTGCCTGTAAGATGGCGAATCATCTTCAAGATTGGCTTACTGACTTTCAAAGCACTACATGACCAGGGCCCAAGGTACCTTCTGACTCCATACTGCCCCACTCGATTACTGCGATCTGTAGATGAAGGACTTTTAGCAGTACCTAGAATCTACCGTAATTCATCTGGGGGTCGAGCTTTTAGTCATGCGGCTCCAACTCTATGGAACTCACTTCCCCGCACAGTGCGAGAGGCCCCAACTATAGAATCCTTCAAAAGTAGACTCAAAACTTTCCTGTTTACTCAGCATTTCCATAGTGTCCCTTTTAGTATCTTCATGCTTCTGTATTTTATGAAAAGCTTCTCTGTACTTCATTGTTTCTGTATTGTATATACCAGCCAATCAGCTCCTAACTGTCAATTTACGTATTAGAGCTGATTGGCTGGTGCTTTATCACTTCTCCAGTCTTTATACATCTGCCCCATTGCTCTTTATGGCAGTTAGTCCTATTGTGGACCACGGCAGGTTCATCCAGCGAGGCGTTGAAGTAATCGATTCTCTGTTTATTTTGCTGAATCTTACGCCCGTTTTCCTTTTTAAGAGTCATCTGTTAAAATTAAATGACTTCTCAAGAAATAGGAAAGCTGTTCACTGCACTAAATAAAACAGACGGAGCGTAACCTGTTTGTATTTAATATTTTAGATATTCCGATACAGGTCACAGAAGGGATTGAAGACAAGACCGTCAACGAGCGGCAGACTGTTATTTTGTCCTGTGAGTTCAAACCCCCTCCCAAATTTGTAGAATGGTACCATGGGAAGACGCTGATTGAGGCATCAGAGAGGTACAGACTAAAGCAGGAGAGGAACACGGCGGAGCTTCGGATTGTGAAGGTGTCTCCTGATGACGCAGGCGTGTACATCTGCAAAGCTGGAACTGCGCAGACCTCTGGGACGCTGACGGTTAAAGGTACGGACTGTGATTAACATTGGATAAACCGTGTGTACAACCCAGCTGTCCTAGTCAGGGCAGTCGAGAGCCAGGCAGGGCCCAGGTACTTTTCAAGGGGTGTGGCCTGATCACAGGAGGCGTGGTCATGTTCTCTCTGGCCACACTGCAGCCCAGTACACAGCAATGTGTGCTGGGCTGAGGGGAAAAGCTGCAGCTGCTGCTGCCATGTAAGCGGGAGGGGGCCTGGGCCCCTACTGGACACTCTCTGGGCCCCTCTATCAGACCTGGGCCCGGGTAATTTGTACCCTCTCCCCCCCTCTCTCGGCACCACTGGTCCTAGTTACAGCGTGATAGTTATGGATTGTGGACATGTAAAGGGGTGGGGCTTATGTAAACTGAGTGTTTTAAGGAGTATCTGGGTGAGATTGGGTGGAGAGTATGTTGTCTTAAATCTGCTTGTATGAAGGTTGCATGGTATGAAAGTGTAATATGTAATGTTAGCAACGCATGCTACAATATGACAGCAGAGTGCGCCAGTGCGGTGTACGATGCCCCCTGGACATGGACCTCTGCTGTGTATTGGAGTGCAGTTTCTGCATAATTCCAGACAGTCAAGGCGATGGCTTTCACCTCTGGGGTCCAGTCATTGTTGTAGCGGTCCTGATGAGAGCATATACAGGTACTGACGACACCAATTACCTGTGGCATCAGGTCACCAATAACATCAGGTCACCAGTAACATCAGGTCACCAGTAACATCAGAACACCAGTAACATCAGAACACCAGTAACATCAGGTCACCGGTAACATCAGATCACCAGTAACATCAGATCACCAGTAACATCAGATCACCAGTAACATCAGATCACCAGTAACATCAGATCACCAGTAACATCAGGTCACCAGTAACATCAGGTCACCAATAACATCAGGTAACCAGTAACATCAGATCACTAGTAACATCAGGTCACCAGTAACATCAGGTCACCGGTAACATCAGATCACCAGTAACATCAGATCACCAGTAACATCAGGTCACCAGTAACATCAGATCACCAGTAACATCAGATCACCAGTAACATCAGATCACCAGTAACATCAGGTCACCAGTAACATCAGATCACCAGTAACATCAGATCACCAGTAACATCAGGTCACCAGTAACATCAGATCACCAGTAATATCAGATCACCAGTAACATCAGATCACCAGTAACATCAGGTCACCAGTAACATCAGATCAGATCACCAGTAACATCAGATCACCAGTAACATCAGGTCACCAGTAACATCAGATCACCAGTAACATCAGATCACCAGTAACATCACATTATCAATAACATCAGATCACCAGTAACATCAGGTCACCAGTAATATCAGGTCACCAGTAACATCAGATCACCAGTAACATCAGATCACCAGTAACATCAGATCACCAGTAACATCAGGTCACCAGTAACATCAGGTCACCAGTAACATCAGGTCACCAGTAACATCAGATCACCAGTAACATCAGATCACCAGTAACATCAGATCACCGGTAACATCAGAACACCAGTAACATCAGGTCACCAGTAACATCAGGTCACCAGTAACATCAGGTCACCAGTAACATCAGATCACCAGTAACATCAGGTCCCCAGTAACATCAGGTCCCCAGTAACATCAGGTCACCAGTAACATCAGATCACCAGTAACATCAGATCACCAGTAACATCAGATCACCAGTAACATCAGGTCAACAGTAACATCAGATCACCAGTAACATCAGATCACCAGTAACATCAGATCACCAGTAACATCAGATCACCAGTAACATCAGATCACCAGTAACATCAGATCACCAGTAACATCAGGTCACCAGTAACATCAGGTCACCAGTAACATCAGGTCACCAGTAACATCAGATCACCAGTAACATCAGATCACCAGTAACATCAGATCACCAGTAACATCAGATTACCAGTAACATCAGGTCACCAGTAACATCAGAACACCAGTAACATCAGGTCACCAGTAACATCAGATCACCAGTAACATCAGAACACCAGTAACATCAGGTCACCAGTAACATCAGATTACCAGTAACATCAGGTCACCAGTAACATCAGAACACCAGTAACATCAGATCACCAGTAACATCAGGTCACCAGTAACATCAGAACACCAGTAACATCAGGTCACCAGTAACATCAGGTCACCAGTAACATCAGGTCACCAGTAACATCAGGTCACCAGTAACATCAGGTCACCAGTAACATCAGATCACCAGTAACATCAGAATACCAGTAACATCAGATCACCAGTAACATCAGGTCACCAATAACATCAGGTCACCAGTAACATCAGATCACCAGTAACATCAGAATACCAGTAACATCAGATCACCAGTAACATCAGAACACCAGTAACATCAGATCACCAGTAACATCAGGTCACCAGTAACATCAGATCACCAGTAATATCAGATCACCAGTAACATCAGAATACCAGTAACATCAGATCACCAGTAACATCAGGTCACCAATAACATCAGGTCACCAGTAACATCAGATCACCAGTAACATCAGATTACCAGTAACATCAGGTCACCAGTAGCATCAGGTCACCAGTAGCATCAGATTACCAGTAACATCAGATTACCAGTAACATCAGATCACCAGTAATATCAGATCACCAGTAACATCAGATCACCAGTAACATCAGATCACCAGTAACATCAGGTCACCAGTAACATCAGATCACCAGTAACATCAGATCACCAGTAACATCAGATCACCAGTAACATCAGATCACCAGTAATATCAGATCACCAGTAACATCAGATCACCAGTAACATCAGGTCACCAGTAACATCAGATCACCAGTAACATCAGATCACCAGTAACATCAGATCACCAGTAACATCAGATCACCAGTAACATCAGGTCACCAGTAACATCAGATCACCAGTAACATCAGATCACCGGTAACATCAGGTCACCGGTAACATCAGATCACCAGTAACATCAGATCACCAGTAACATCAGGTCACCAGTAACATCAGATCAGATCACCAGTAACATCAGATCACCAGTAACATCAGATCACCAGTAGCATCAGATCACCAGTAATATCAGATCTCCAGTAGCATCAGATCACCAGTAATATCAGATCACCAGTAACATCAGATCACCAGTAACATCAGATCACCAGTAACATCAGGTCACCAGTAACATCAGATCACCAGTAACATCAGATCACCAGTAACATCAGATCACCAGTAACATCAGATCACCAGTAACATCAGATCACCAGTAACATCAGATCACCAGTAGCATCAGGTCACCAGTAACATCAGATCACCAGTAGCATCAGGTCACCAGTAACATCAGATCACCAGTAATATCAGATCACCAGTAACATCAGATCACCAGTAATATCAGATCACCAGTAACATCAGATCACCAGTAATATCAGATCACCAGTAACATCAGATTACCAGTAACATCAGATTACCAGTAACATCAGATCACCAGTAACATCAGATCACCAGTAACATCAGGTCACCAGTAACATCAGAATACCAGTAACATCAGATCACCAGTAACATCAGATCACCAGTAACATCAGATCACCAGTAACATCAGATCACCAGTAACATCAGGTCACCAGTAACATCAGGCGTCTGGTGTTCGTGCCTAGCCGCAGCGTGAAGTCATCGAGCCGCGACCTACCACTGAGCAGCGAACCGTCTCCGCTGGACGCAGCGGAGTGATAAGGAACTACAAACATCTTCCTGTTTGCAGTACGGGACTGAATGAGGTAGGGACAGCTAGGGCCTCACCAGCAGAGTGAGAACTGGAACGAACTGAGCTCTATCCACACACTCCATAAAGGAGCTGTAAACATACCGCACTATAACCAGAAATCTTTTTTTCTATACAGGTGCCACTTGCATATACACATTTTAGATTATATAGCCACTTCACAGCGCTCGTTATATGTTTTATCAGTATCCTTTCTTTAAACAGAGCAGCTTAATTTTACAAAGACAGCGCAGTTGTCAGACACTTTATCAGATCACCAGTAGCATCAGGTCACCAGTAACATCAGGTCACCAGTAACATCAGGTCACCAGTAACATCAGATCACCAGTAACATCAGATCACCAGTGACATCAGGTCACCAGTAACATCAGATCACCAGTAACATCAGGTCCCCAGTAACATCAGGTCACCAGTAACATCAGGTCACCAGTAACATCAGATCACCAGTAACATCAGATCACCAGTAACATCAGGTCACCAATAACATCAGGTCACCAGTAACATCAGATCACCAGTAACATCAGGTCACCAATAACATCAGGTCACCAGTAACATCAGGTCACCAGTAACATCAGATCACCAGTAACATCAGATCACCAGTAACATCAGGTCACCAATAACATCAGGTCACCAGTAACATCAGATCACCAGTAACATCAGATCACCAGTAACATCAGATCACCAGTAACATCAGATCACCAGTAATATCAGATCACCAGTAACATCAGATCACCAGTAACATCAGATCACCAGTAACATCAGATCACCAGTAACATCAGATCACCAGTAACATCAGGTCACCAGTAGCATCAGATCACCAGTAATATCAGATCACCAGTAACATCAGATCACCAGTAACATCAGATCACCAGTAACATCAGGTCACCAGTAACATCAGATCACCAGTAACATCAGATCACCAGTAACATCAGATCACCAGTAACATCAGGTCACCAGTAACATCAGGTCACCAGTAACATCAGATCACCAGTAACATCAGGTCACCAGTAACATCAGATCACCAGTAGCATCAGATCACCAGTAACATCACATCACCAGTAATATCAGATCACCAGTAACATCAGATCACCAGTAACATCAGATCACCAGTAACATCAGATCACCAGTAACATCAGATCACCAGTAACATCAGGTCACCAGTAACATCAGAATACCAGTAACATCAGATTACCAGTAACATCAGATCACCAGTAACATCAGATCACCAGTAACATCAGGTCACCAGTAACATCAGGCGTCTGGTGTTCGTGCCTAGCCGCAGCGTGAAGTCATCGAGCCGCGACCTACCACTGAGCAGCGAACCGTCTCCGCTGGACGCAGCGGAGTGATAAGGAACTACAAACATCTTCCTGTTTGCAGTACGGGACTGAATGAGGTAGGGACAGCTAGGGCCTCACCAGCAGAGTGAGAACTGGAACGAACTGAGCTCTATCCACACACTCCATAAAGGAGCTGTAAACATACCGCACTATAACCAGAAATCTTTTTTTCTATACAGGTGCCACTTGCATATACACATTTTAGATTATATAGCCACTTCACAGCGCTCGTTATATGTTTTATCAGTATCCTTTCTTTAAACAGAGCAGCTTAATTTTACAAAGACAGCGCAGTTGTCAGACACTTTATCAGATCACCAGTAGCATCAGGTCACCAGTAACATCAGGTCACCAGTAACATCAGGTCACCAGTAACATCAGATCACCAGTAACATCAGATCACCAGTAACATCAGGTCACCAGTAACATCAGATCACCAGTAACATCAGGTCCCCAGTAACATCAGGTCCCCAGTAACATCAGGTCACCAGTAACATCAGATCACCAGTAACATCAGATCACCAGTAACATCAGATCACCAGTAACATCAGGTCACCAATAACATCAGGTCACCAGTAACATCAGGTCACCAGTAACATCAGATCACCAGTAACATCAGGTCACCAATAACATCAGGTCACCAGTAACATCAGGTCACCAGTAACATCAGATCACCAGTAACATCAGATCACCAGTAACATCAGGTCACCAATAACATCAGGTCACCAGTAACATCAGATCACCAGTAACATCAGATCACCAGTAACATCAGATCACCAGTAACATCAGATCACCAGTAATATCAGATCACCAGTAACATCAGATCACCAGTAACATCAGATCACCAGTAACATCAGATCACCAGTAACATCAGATCACCAGTAACATCAGATCACCAGTAACATCAGGTCACCAGTAGCATCAGATCACCAGTAATATCAGATCACCAGTAACATCAGATCACCAGTAACATCAGATCACCAGTAACATCAGGTCACCAGTAACATCAGATCACCAGTAACATCAGATCACCAGTAACATCAGATCACCAGTAACATCAGATCACCAGTAACATCAGGTCACCAGTAACATCAGATCACCAGTAACATCAGATCACCAGTAACATCAGGTCACCAGTAACATCAGATCACCAGTAGCATCAGATCACCAGTAACATCACATCACCAGTAATATCAGATCACCAGTAACATCAGATCACCAGTAACATCAGATCACCAGTAACATCAGATCACCAGTAACATCAGGTCACCAGTAACATCAGATCACCAGTAATATCAGATCACCAGTAACATCAGATTACCAGTAACATCAGATCACCAGTAACATCAGATCACCAGTAACATCAGGTCACCAGTAACATCAGGCGTCTGGTGTTCGTGCCTAGCCGCAGCGTGAAGTCATCGAGCCGCGACCTACCACTGAGCAGCGAACCGTCTCCGCTGGACGCAGCGGAGTGATAAGGAACTACAAACATCTTCCTGTTTGCAGTACGGGACTGAATGAGGTAGGGACAGCTAGGGCCTCACCAGCAGAGTGAGAACTGGAACGAACTGAGCTCTATCCACACACTCCATAAAGGAGCTGTAAACATACCGCACTATAACCAGAAACCTTTTTTTCTATACAGGTGCCACTTGCATATACACATTTTAGATTATATAGCCACTTCACAGCGCTCGTTATATGTTTTATCAGTATCCTTTCTTTAAACAGAGCAGCTTAATTTTACAAAGACAGCGCAGTTGTCAGACACTTTATCAGATCACCAGTAGCATCAGGTCACCAGTAACATCAGATCACCAGTAGCATCAGGTCACCAGTAACATCACATCACCAGTAACATCAGATCACCAGTAACATCAGATCACCAGTAACATCAGATCACCAGTAATATCAGATCACCAGTAACATCAGATCACCAGTAACATCAGATCACCAGTAACATCAGGTCACCAGTAACATCAGATCACCAGTAACATCAGATCACCAGTAACATCAGATCACCAGTAATATCAGATCACCAGTAACATCAGATCACCAGTAACATCAGAACACCAGTAACATCAGGTCACCAGTAACATCAGATCACCAGTAACATCAGATCACCAGTAACATCAGATCACCAGTAACATCAGGTCACCAGTAACATCAGATCACCAGTAACATCAGGTCACCAGTAACATCAGATCACCAGTAACATCAGATCACCAGTAACATCAGGTCACCGGTAACATCAGGTCACCGGTAACATCAGATCACCAGTAACATCAGATCACCAGTAACATCAGGTCACCAGTAACATCAGATCAGATCACCAGTAACATCAGATCACCAGTAATATCAGATCACCAGTAGCATCAGATCACCAGTAATATCAGATCACCAGTAACATCAGGTCACCAGTAACATCAGATCACCAGTAACATCAGATCACCAGTAACATCAGGTCACCAGTAACATCAGATCACCAGTAACATCAGGTCACCAGTAACATCAGGTCACCAGTAACATCAGATCACCAGTAACATCAGATCACCAGTAACATCAGATCACCAGTAACATCAGATCACCAGTAACATCAGATCACCAGTAACATCAGATCACCAGTAACATCAGATCACCAGTAACATCAGATCACCAGTAACATCAGATCACCAGTAACATCAGGTCACCAGTAGCATCAGGTCACCAGTAACATCAGATCACCAGTAGCATCAGGTCACCAGTAACATCAGGTCACCAGTAACATCAGATCACCAGTAACATCAGATCACCAGTAACATCAGATCACCAGTAACATCAGATCACCAGTAACATCAGGTCACCAGTAACATCAGATCACCAGTAACATCAGGTCACCAGTAACATCAGATCACCAGTAACATCAGATCACCAGTAACATCAGATCACCAGTAACATCAGATCACCAGTAACATCAGATCACCAGTAACATCAGGTCACCAGTAACATCAGATCACCAGTAACATCAGATCACCAGTAACATCAGATCACCAGTAACATCAGATCACCAGTAACATCAGATCACCAGTAACATCAGAACACCAGTAACATCAGGTCACCAGTAACATCAGATCACCAGTAACATCAGATCACCAGTAACATCAGATCACCAGTAACATCAGGTCACCAGTAACATCAGATCACCAGTAACATCAGGTCACCAGTAACATCAGGTCACCAGTAACATCAGATCACCAGTAACATCAGATCACCGGTAACATCAGGTCACCGGTAACATCAGGTCACCGGTAACATCAGATCACCAGTAACATCAGATCACCAGTAACATCAGGTCACCAGTAACATCAGATCAGATCACCAGTAACATCAGATCACCAGTAACATCAGATCACCAGTAACATCAGATCACCGGTAACATCAGGTCACCGGTAACATCAGATCACCAGTAACATCAGATCACCAGTAACATCAGATCACCAGTAACATCAGGTCACCAGTAACATCAGATCACCGGTAACATCAGATCACCGGTAACATCAGGTCACCAGTAACATCAGATCACCAGTAGCATCAGATCACCAGTAACATCAGGTCACCAGTAACATCAGATCACCAGTAACATCAGATCACCAGTAACATCAGATCACCAGTAGCATCAGATCACCAGTAGCATCAGATCACCAGTAACATCAGGTCACCAGTAATATCAGATCACCAGTAACATCAGATCACCAGTAGCATCAGATCACCAGTAACATCAGGTCACCAGTAATATCAGATCACCAGTAGCATCAGATCACCAGTAATATCAGATCACCAGTAGCATCAGATCACCAGTAATATCAGATCACCAGTAGCATCAGATCACCAGTAATATCAGATCACCAGTAGCATCAGATCACCAGTAATATCAGATCACCAGTAACATCAGATTACCAGTAACATCAGATCACCAGTAGCATCAGATCACCAGTAACATCAGATCACCAGTAACATCAGATCACCAGTAACATCAGATCACCAGTAATATCAGATCACCAGTAACATCAGATCACCAGTAACATCAGATCACCAGTAACATCAGATCACCAGTAACATCAGATCACCAGTAACATCAGATCACCAGTAGCATCAGGTCACCAGTAACATCAGATCACCAGTAGCATCAGGTCACCAGTAACATCAGATCACCAGTAACATCAGATCACCAGTAACATCAGATTACCAGTAACATCAGATCACCAGTAACATCAGATCACCAGTAGCATCAGGTCACCAGTAACATCAGATCACCAGTAACATCAGGTCACCAGTAACATCAGATCACCAGTAGCATCAGGTCACCAGTAACATCAGATCACCAGTAACATCAGATCACCAGTAACATCAGATTACCAGTAACATCAGATCACCAGTAATATCAGATCACCAGTAACATCAGATTACCAGTAACATCAGATCACCAGTAACATCAGATCACCAGTAACATCAGGTCACCAGTAACATCAGGCGTCTGGTGTTCGTGCCTAGCCGCAGCGTGAAGTCATCGAGCCGCGACCTACCACTGAGCAGCGAACCGTCTCCGCTGGACGCAGCGGAGTGATAAGGAACTACAAACATCTTCCTGTTTGCAGTACGGGACTGAATGAGGTAGGGACAGCTAGGGCCTCACCAGCAGAGTGAGAACTGGAACGAACTGAGCTCTATCCACACACTCCATAAAGGAGCTGTAAACATACCGCACTATAACCAGAAATCTTTTTTTCTATACAGGTGCCACTTGCATATACACATTTTAGATTATATAGCCACTTCACAGCGCTCGTTATATGTTTTATCAGTATCCTTTCTTTAAACAGAGCAGCTTAATTTTACAAAGACAGCGCAGTTGTCAGACACTTTATCAGATCACCAGTGGCATCAGATCACCAGTAGCTTCAGTAGGCACGTGGAGAAGGATTAGTGCTACGCTGCCGGAGGGGACTGTTAGGGTTAGGAACCAGGGGGAGGGATAGGGTTCTCTATCCTGGATAAAAGCACTTTGTTAAATCCATCGGAATAAATGTAAGCTAACGTCTCCTCTGGTCCACAGCTCGCGACGTGAAAGTGCTGAAGCCTCTGGCCGACGCGGAGGTGGATGAGGAAAGCTGCGCCGTGTTCTCCTGTGAGCTGTCTCATGAAGACGAGGAGGTTGAGTGGTTCCTGAACGACACTCTACTGTACACCAATAACTACAACGATATTCAGAAGATCGGCGGCAGCCACACCCTCACCCTGAGGCAAGTGGCCGCTCAGGACTCGGGAACTGTGACTGTGAAGACCCAGAAGCTGTCTCTGAGCGCGGCGCTGAAGGTTAAAGGTAAGTGGACGCCGTAATATAATCCTCTGTGTGTCACAGTGCCCACATTCTAGTTACGACGCAGGATGGCGACATTTTTGTGCTGCATGAGAAATGTATGGGGCCATTTAAAAACGTAGTAAAGATAAAAGATCATTAGTATGTGAGCGAGAGATGTGCAACGTGTTACATAATTAGTGCTTTAGCATAAATGTTTTACACTAGTAATATTTTGATGACAATGTGGCAAGAGGTGTTGCACAAACACGTGGTTTCAGTTCAGTAATCTATAGCGCATTTTCCTCTCCGGTTGTCATATATATATTTCTTTCCGGTAGTAGATGAGCAAAATATGCCGACACGGCTTCGACCGACTCCGAATCAGGCCCTTTGTATCTGCTTGGCAACTATGTATCAGTGTCCGTATCTCTAATTCAGTACAGGTGGAGTTATCCGTTATCAGTGATCAGCATGATAGGTTGCGATTGGATTGGCAGCTCTGCGCGCCAATCCTGCTGTAATGAGCGAATCAGAGCCAGCAGCACCGGTATTATTACATGCTATATTTCCGACATAAGCAGCAGAGATAAAGGGCTGGATTCTGAGTTGGCTGCAAGTGGAAATGCGGACGGATCTCGGGGATATTTTCATACTGTGCATGTGCCGGAGAATCAGCCACAGATTCGTACTTCTCCCCAATATGAGTAAAGCTCCTATTGGACTTGTTTTAATGTCAGACATAAAGCCACTGCTGAGTTGTGGGTTACTGTGCCTCCTCTAGAAAAGCCGGTGGTTTTCATGAAATCTTTGGATGACGCGGTGGGTGAGGAGCGAGGAACGATCACGCTGAAGTGCGAAGTCTCCAAACCCAAAGTCTCGCCGATCTGGAAGAAGGACGACCAGGTCCTGCCGAACAGAGAGAAGTATCAGCAGATACAGGCAGGGAAAACGGTGTCTCTCATCATCCACAATCTGAGCAAGGCCGACGCGGGTCTGTACATCTGTGACATTGGGACGGATGTGGCAAAGTCCAAAGTCGGAGTTCAAGGTACTTTATAAAACGTGCATTTCAGTCTTGTGTGGTACTAATGTTCCTTCCTGCTAAAGGCTGGTAGCTAGACGGTCCTATGGGGAGATCTACAGTGGGTCGATAATCTGCATGACAGAGACCTTTCCCCTCTGGTGACGTCACAGGGCCATCCCAGCTGACATACATCCAGGTTTAATGCTACTGAACGTCATTTGCAAAGGCGCAATTTTTTTGCCCTATGGTGATGTCCATACTGGGGTAAATTTAAAGACCTTTCTTGGATTGTTGGGTGTCACAAAGATTTATCATCGTCCAAGACCAGATTTATCACCACTTTGTAGCTAACACGATCAGCTACTGTCACTGGAGTTCCGTAGTCTCGGCACACACGCACCATGCTCCCAGCCTGCAGTCAGGCACCAATGTGTATTTGAAAATGATTGTACAAGAAACCTTTGCCGTGGCTTTCTTTCCTCTGCCAGCTCCAGGTACTATCTACAGTAAGTAGAGGGAATGGAGTAAATGTATTGGCCATTGGGACAAAAGAGGCGCAAACACCCACATGGTATCCGGAATAAGGATAGACAGTAAATAGACAGTTAAAGGTCAACATGGACTTAAACCGACAGGATCAACACAAAATAAGGTCGACACATGGTTTTTAATGATTTTTCATGATTTCTAGGGTTAGAGTTAGCGTTAGGCACTTCGAGGAGGGTTAGGGTTAGGTTACGGGGATTTAGTATGATATCCCGATGGACTGGATGCCGGCAGTTAGAAATTGCATCCCCGCCATCAAAATACCCTCAGCCCCCAGAAAGTACCCTAACTGTCCCCTGCCCCTTACCCTAACCCTCCCTTGTTGGTGCCTTATCCTAACCATCCCTTCCCCCCTGCCTAACCCTAACCCTCCCCGTCTGGTGCCTAACCCTAACCTCCCCTTGAAGGTGCCTAACCCCCCATCCCAGGTACCTAACCATAACCTTCCCGTCCCTGCACCCTAACCCCACTTCTAGTGCCTAAACCTAACACCCCCCACGTGCGGCTTGCTGTCAGAACGATCGGGATTCTGTGCGTCGGTATTTTGACACTGGGAGCGGAGCTCTGTTGTAATTTACGATGTCGGTATTTCGCTCACCTGGGTCCCATCCGGTGGCATTTTAACTACATTCTGGCTGCGGAAGTGAGAGTTTAGGGTTAGGCATTTGGTGGAGGGTTAGGCTGTGGTAGGGTGAGGCTAAGGTTAGGTATTTGGTGGAGGGTTAGGGGGCGGAAGGGGAAAGTTAGGGTTAGGCACCGGGGGAGAGAAAGATTTAGGGTTAGGATCAGGGTTAAAATAACACCTGAAAACATATGTCAACCTGTTATTGTGTCAACCATTTGCATGTCGACCTTTTGACCTTGTCGACCTAAATCCATGTCAACAATTTTACTGTCATTCTTTTGAACCTGTCGACCTATCTAGGCACTGTCGATCTTTGAATCCACACCCCACCCGCATCCAGAACCACATACAGTAATGTAGATGTTGCTCTTCAGTATTCCTGAGCACGTAGTATCTATCTGTACACAGCGCCAGTATTGCACGTTATGGGTCTGACGCAGAGCTGAATGCGACGATGCATATGCACGCTTGCAGTTCCATGTCTGGATTGTGAGTTGCAGGCATTTTGAGATACAAATGTGGCCTATAGATTTATCTGGAGCCGGAGCAAAGATATTGCAATCATCATCATCATCATCATCATCATCATCACTTCCAAACCTAGCCCTCCCTTTATGCCGGTGAAACATATTAATATATTTTCATGGTAGCAACGCGTGTTTGACTTGCACCTACATGCCTATACTGCGCTGCACTTGCATTTTAACGCTATGGCCTAACTCAGGGGTGGGGAACCTTTTTTCTAGCGAGGGCCATTTGGATATTTATAAAATCCTTCGGGGGCCATACAAAAATTCTCAACTTAAAAAATTACCCTGCCCCCCAGTAGGTCTGCCCCTTAGAGGTACTGTGTGTGCGCGCCGGAGGCGCGCACGCGCCAAAAAAATGGATGTGGCCAGTTAAAATGGGACGTGATACACATATGCCCCCAATAGTGCGGTGTCAGATCCACAATTGCCCCCACAGTGCCAGATATACAAATGCCCCCACAGTGCCAGGTATACAAATGCCCCTCACAGTGCCAGGTATACAAATGCCCCTCATAGTGCCAGGTATACAGATGTCCCCACAGTGCCAGGTATACAGATGCCCCCACAGTGCCAGGTATACAAATGCCCCTCACAGTGCCAGGTATACAGATGTCCCCACAGTGCCAGATATACAAATGCCCCCACAGTGCCAGGTATACAAATGCCCCTCACAGTGCCAGGTATACAAATGCCCCTCATAGTGCCAGGTATACAGATGTCCCCACAGTGCCAGGTATACAGATGCCCCCACAGTGCCAGGTATACAAATGCCCCTCACAGTTCCAGGTATACAGATGTCCCCACAGTGCCAGGTATACAGATGCCCCCACAGTGCCAGGTATACAGATGCCCCCACAGTACCAGGTATACAGATGTCCCCACAGTGCCAGGTATACAGATGCCCCCACAGTGCCAGGTATACAAATGCCCCTCACAGTGCCAGTTATACAGATGCCCCCACAGTGCCAGGTATACAAATGCCCCCCACAGTGCCAGGTATACAAATGCCCCCCACAGTGCCAGGTATACAGATGCCCCCACAGTGCCAGGTATACAAATGCCCCTCACAGTGCCAGGTATACAGATGTCCCCACAGTGCCAGGTATACAGATGCCCCCACAGTGCCAGGTATACAGATGCCCCCACAGTGCCAGGTATACAAATGCCCCTCACAGTGCCAGTTATACAGATGCCCCCACAGTGCCAGGTATACAAATGCCCCCACAGTGCCAGGTATACAGATGCCCTCCCCTCTCCCCTCCGTGCTGCTTACCGTGGGACACGGAGGAGAGCGCGGCTGTCGGGTGGGAGCGGCGGCGTGTAGTACTTCAAACCAGCCGCCGGTTCGAGAGCCAATCAGGGCTCGCGGACCGGCAGCCGCGGCTCCTGATTGGCTGCCGGTCCGCGAGCTCTGATTGGCTCACGGACCGACGGCTGGTTTGAAGTACTACACGCCGCCGCTCCCACCCGACAGCCGCGCTCTCCTCCCTGTTCTGACAGCTGAGACACGCTGCCGCCGGACTGAGCGGCAGCGTGTCTCACTGACACAAGCTGGTGGGCCGGACCAAACGGCTTCGCGGGCCGTATACGGCCCACGGGCCGGAGGTTCCCCACCCCTGGCCTAACTCGTCTTGTCTAAGGTGGTCATTCCGAGTTATTCGCTCGCTAGCTGCTTTTAGCAGCATTGCACACGCTAGGCCGCCGCCCTCTGGGAGTGTATCTTAGCTTAGCAGAATAGCGAACGAAAGATTAGCAGAATTGCTACTAAATAATTCCGTGTAGTTTCTGAGTAGCTCCAGACCTACTCCTAGATTGCGATCACCTCAGTCCGTTTAGTTCCTGGTTTGACGTCACAAACACGCCCTGCGTTCGGCCAGCCACTTCCCCGTTTCTCCAGACACTCCCGCGTTTTTACCTGGCACGCCTGCGTTTTTTAGCACACTCCCTGAAAACGGCCAGTTTCCACCCAGAAACACCCACTTCCTGTCAATCACACTACGATCACTCGTAGTGTGTTAATACGATCACTCGAGCGTTGAAAAAACGTCGCTCGAGCTTGTGTAAATCTACTTTTCTAGTTTTTTGTTAAATAACTAAGCGCATGCGCATTTTCTACCTAATCGCTCCGTTGCGAAAAACGGCAACGAGCGAACAACTCGGAATGACCACCTAAATGCGATCGGTCAAAAGTGAAAGATTCATGCAACTCTAAAAAATACGGACACGAGTTGTCTTCAGAACCAGTGTTGGTTCTACTCAAAGTTGCATCTTTACGTCATGCAACTCTAAAACAGAACCTGTGCCGCTGTAGGTGGCGCACAGACCTGCTGTACACCTGCATCACATTCTTTGCTATTTATCCTGCAGAGCTCAATATCGGGATCACTAAACGTCTGAAGAGCACTGAGGCCAAGGAAGGCGAGAGCTGCACGTTTGAATGTGTCCTCTCCCACGAGAGCATCGACGAATGCTCATGGACGCTGAATGGACTGGAAGTAGAGAATGACCAGAGGTTTGAGGTGTCCAACAAGGGGCGGAAGTACTTGCTTAGGATTAAGGAAGTGAAGGCCGGTGACGACGGGGAGGTGATCTTCACAGCCCGCAACCTGACGTCTAAGGCCTCCTTGGTTGTGAAAGGTAAGACGTTCCATGTAGAGACTACTAATTCAAATCTAAACACAAATGAATGAGCTAAATGCTCGTCACCTCTGAGTTCTAAGGTAGGGGAGGTGCAAAGACAAATAATATTCAACATTCAGGAGACGCAACGAACCCAACAAAACAACTTCAAAGAAATGCATCTACAGTAATTAAATTAGCAGTAAATGAAATATGTCACACTACAGACACTACCACTGAGCGCACCAGGGTTGGCGATAAATACTGTAGGACACTGAAGCAGTTTTGCTGCAAAAAGAGAGGATTTTATTCTACAGGCTCCGTTCTACAACATTGGGGTGATCCGGGCGAGCCTGATCTAACCGCACAGTATTGCAGACTGGAATTATTTTGTGCTGGCTGCCACTTGTTTCACAGCTTCAGTACCAAATTGTTCTGCTTTGACTCATACTCTGGAAACCAGAACAATGAACCTAGCAGCGGTGAACAGGAACAAAGTTATTCCTAAGGGAGTATTACCTTCAGCAGCCATTAACGGAGATGGAAATCCTCTTTAAAAAAAATGATTGAGTATATTATTTAAAAGATAGTAAATTAATAAATAAATATACATTTATTACTGTTATCATAAAGTCTTTTATAGGGACAGGATAACCGTGATTTGACAAAGAGATTGGTAATGGAATTTAACCATTCATTCACACCTGGTACTGTAGAGCATATGGAAGCACACACACAGCTAATAGTCTTATCCTTATTCTGACAGAACTTCGTCACAAAATGCTATTTTATTGACAATAACCACATCCATATCTTGAAGTCATACAGACAAAATGAATCGAAAAGAAAATGATGTTACTCCCTAGGTGGCACTAGAACCATATTTAACAAGTATTAGTATAAAACACGCAGCATGATTCATATAACATGTCATTTGCAGAGATAAGTGAAAGTGCAAATTGATAAAACATGACAGACTGTCTGTACCAGGCACTCTAATCCCCGGCACCTATAGTGACATTCTTACTGTGAGACAATCTACTGTTCAGAAAGACCCATCAATATTTAATTTCTGTATCTGAGAAGTAAAGGTGCATACATACTCTCGGAGAAAATGAGCGACGTCACTCATTTTCACCCTTCCTGAGCGACGTCGTTCACTTTCTCAGCAAGTGTCTGTGTGCTGCCGCCGAGCAATGCGCGGCTCCGCGGGTCTTTAATGACCCTCGCTGTCGGCCGTACATGCAGATCAATTTGGACTGTCGTCCAAGAGCTGCATGCATGGCCCGGCAGCTGCGTGACGTCACTGAGCGCTATGGTCATCATATAGCTCAGTGTGTACGCCCAGCTTCCGACCGCCCGGCCCGGGAGGGGGAGACACTAGGCAACGTTGCTCATAGAGCATGTGGCCTAGTGTGTACTCACCTAGTTTGACAATATATAAATATAAAATATATAATGACTTATTGTAATAATAAAAATACACAAAAATGTAACTTTTCACAACTGACCACAACTGGAAACATAAATGATGAGTCAATTAAAAGAATTGGGGTCATAATAAACACCTTTGTTTATTGCCACAATATCAATTAAAAAATCTGTGACAATGTAACTCTATGAGAGGAAAAAGTGCTTTGAAATGCTTACAGCGAATATACAATCTAGAACTTTAAACCTTGATATAATACCCTTTATGTCATAGAAATAAGGATATTGAAGCAGAGACATTTGCGGTCAGAATTGATATTTATTAACGGCCCTGTAAGCATTTCAAAGCACTTTTTCCTCTTATATGTATGTTGCCTGCTGAATAGCTGATTAGCTGCTTTGATTTTACAGCTGTGCTCGTTAAAGCGTTTGAGATAGATTATTTCTTTGTGTTTCTTGGAATGTAACTCTATGAACTTCATTTTCAGCCTTTCATAATAGGCTGCAAGAACTTGATATTCTCAAGGGCCAGGAATGGACCTGTAATAAAAGTCTGGCATAATGATAAAAAAATACAAGAGCAGCTTTCAAAGTGATGATTTCTGATGCGTTTCATTATAGACTAGGACTTACTCATAGTAACATTAATGTTTTGTATTGTAATATTTCTCTGACGTCCTAGTGGATGCTGGGACTTCCGTAAGGACCATGGGGAATAGCGGCTCCGCAGGAGACTGGGCACAAAAGTAAAAGCTTTAGACTAGCTGGTGTGCACTGGCTCCTCCCCCTATGACCCTCCTCCAAGCCTCAGTTAGTTAGATTTTTGTGCCCGGCCGAGAAGGGTGCATGCTAGGTAGCTCTCCTGAGCTGCTTAGAGTAAAAGTTTAAATAGGTTTTTTATTTTCAGTGAGACCTGCTGGCAACAGGCTCACTGCATCGTGGGACTAAGGGGAGAAGAAGCGAACTCACCTGCATGCAGAGTGGATTGGGCTTCTTGGCTACTGGACATTAGCTCCAGAGGGACGATCACAGGTTCAGCCTGGATGGGTCCCGGAGCCGCGCCGCCGGCCCCCTTACAGAGCCAGAAGAAATCGGCGGCAGAAGACGTTCCTGTCTTCAGATAAGGTAGCGCACAGCACTGCAGCTGTGCGCCATTGCTCTCAGCACACTTCACACTCCGGTCACTGAGGGTGCAGGGCGCTGGGGGGGAGCGCCCTGAGACGCAATAAAACACTATAAAAACCTTATATGGCTAAAGAAATGCGTCACATATAGCTCCTGGGCTATATGGATGCATTTAACCCCTGCCAGTTTTCCTAAAAAAAGCGTGAGAAAAGGCCGCCGTGAAGGGGGCGGAGCCTTTCTCCTCAGCACACAAGCGCCATTTTCTTTCACAGCTCCGCTGGAAGGACGGCTCCCTGACTCTCCCCTGCAGTCCTGCTACAAGAATCAGGGTAAAACAAGAGAGGGGGGTCACTATTGGCAGCTAATATAAAACAGCAGCTATAAAGGGAGAAACACTTACATAAGGTTATCCCTGTATATATATAGCGCTCTGGTGTGTGCTGGCAAACTCTCCCTCTGTCTCCCCAAAGGGCTCGTGGGGTCCTGTCCTCTTTCAGAGCATTCCCTGTGTGTGTGCTGGGTGTCGGTACGATTGTGTCGACATGTATGAGGAGGAAAATGATGTGGAAGCAGAGCAATTGCCTGTGTTAGTGATGTCACCCCCTAGGGAGTCGACACCTGACTGGATGGTCGTATTTAAAGAATTACGTGACAATGTCAGCACTTTGCAAAAAACTGTTGACGACATGAGACAGCCGGCAAATCAATTAGTGCCTGTTCAGGCGTCTCAGACACCGTCAGGGGCGCTAAAACGCCCGTTACCTCAGATGGTCGACACAGACCCAGACACGGATACTGAATCCAGTGTCGACGGTGAGGAGACAAACGTAATGTCCAGTAGGGCCACACGTTACATGATCACGGCAATGAAGGAGGCATTGAATATTTCTGACACTACAAGTACCACAAAAAAGGGTATTATGTGGGGTGTGAAAAAACTACCAGTAGTTTTTCCTGAATCAGATGAATTAAATGAGGTGTGTGATAAAGCGTGGCTTTCCCCCGATAAAAAACTGCTGATTTCTAATAAATTATTGGCACTATACCCTTTCCCGCCAGAGGTTAGGGCACGTTGGGAAACACCTCCTAGGGGGGAGGAGTTATTTGGGGTCGGTCTATCGGACCTGGTGGCCACGGCAACGGCTGGAAAATCCACCTTTTTACCCCAGGTCACCTCTCAGCAGAAAAAGACACCGTCTTTTCAAACTCAGTCCTTTCGTCCCCATAAGGGCAAGCGGGCAAAAGGCCACTCATTTCTGCCCCGGGGCAGAGGAAGGGGAAAAAGACTGCACCAGGCAGCCTCTTCCCAGGAACAGAAGCCCTCCCCCGCTTCTGCCAAGTCTTCAGCATGACGCTGGGGCTCTACAAGCGGACTCAGGCACGGTGGGGGTCCGTCTCAAGAATTTCAGCGCGCAGTGGGCTCACTCGCAAGTGGACCCCTGGATCCTGCAGGTAGTATCACAGGGGTACAAATTGGAATTCGAGACGTCTCCCCCTCGCCGGTTCCTGAAGTCTGCTCTACCAACGTCTCCCTCCGACAGGGAGGCGGTAGTGGACGCTATTCACAAGCTGTATTCCCAGCAGGTGATAATCAAGGTACCCCTCCTACAACAGGGAAAGGGGTATTATTCCACGCTGTTTGTGGTACCGAAGCCGGACGGCTCGGTGAGACCAATTTTAAATCTAAAATCCTTGAACGCTTACATAAAAAGGTTCAAATTCAAGATGGAGTCACTCAGAGCAGTGATAGCGAACCTGGAAGAAGGGGACTATATGGTATCTCTAGACATCAAAGATGCTTATCTCCATGTCCCAATCTACCCTTCTCACCAAGGGTACCTCAGGTTTGTGGTACAAAACTGTCATTATCAGTTTCAGACGCTGCCGTTTGGATTGTCCACGGCACCACGGGTCTTTACCAAGGTAATGGCCGAAATGATGATTCTTCTTCGAAGAAAAGGCGTCTTAATTATCCCTTACTTGGACGATCTCCTGATAAGGGCAAGGTCCAGGGAACAGTTAGAGGTCGGAGTAGCACTATCTCAGGTAGTGCTACGTCAGCACGGGTGGATCCTAAATATCCCAAAATCACAGCTGATTCCAACAACACGTCTACTGTTCCTGGGGATGATTCTGGACACAGTCCAGAAAAAGGTGTTTCTCCCGGAGGAGAAGGCCAGGGAGTTATCCGAGCTAGTCAGGAAACTCCTAAAACCAGGCCAAGTGTCTGTGCATCAATGCACGAGAGTCCTGGGAAAAATGGTGGCTTCTTACGAAGCGATTCCATTCGGAAGATTCCATGCAAGAACTTTTCAGTGGGATCTGCTGGACAAATGGTCCGGATCGCATCTTCAGATGCATCAGCGGATAACCCTATCTCCAAGGACAAGGGTGTCTCTCCTGTGGTGGTTACAGAGTGCTCATCTTCTAGAGGGCCGCAGATTCGGCATTCAGGATTGGATGCTGGTGACCACCGATGCCAGCCTGAGAGGCTGGGGAGCAGTCACACAGGGAAGAAATTTCCAGGGCTTGTGGTCAAGCATGGAAACGTCTCTTCACATAAATATCCTGGAACTAAGGGCCATTTACAATGCCCTAAGTCAAGCAAGGCCTCTGCTTCAGGGTCAGTCGGTATTGATCCAATCGGACAACATCACGGCAGTCGCCCACGTCAACAGACAGGGCGGCACAAGAAGCAGGAGGGCAATGGCAGAAGCTGCAAGGATTCTTCGCTGGGCGGAAAATCATGTGGTGGCACTGTCAGCAGTGTTCATTCCGGGAGTGGACAACTGGGAAGCAGACTTCCTCAGCAGACACGACCTCCACCCGGGGGAGTGGGGACTTCACCCAGAAGTCTTTCAAGTGATTGTAAACCGTTGGGAAAAACCAAAGGTGGACATGATGGCGTCCCGTCTCAACAAAAAACTGGACAGATATTGCGCCAGGTCAAGGGACCCTCAGGCAATAGCGGTGGACGCTCTGGTAACACCGTGGGTGTACCAGTCGGTGTATGTGTTCCCTCCTCTGCCTCTCATACCCAAAGTACTGAGAATCATAAGAAGGAGAGGAGTAAGAACTATACTCGTGGCTCCGGATTGGCCAAGAAGAACTTGGTACCCGGAACTGCAAGAGATGCTCACGGAGGACCCGTGGCCTCTACCTCTAAGAAAGGACCTGCTCCAGCAGGGACCTTGTCTGTTCCAAGACTTACCGCGGCTGCGTTTGACGGCATGGCGGTTGAACGCCGGATCCTGATGGAAAAAGGCATTCCAGATGAAGTCATCCCTACCCTGATCAAAGCCAGGAAGGATGTAACCGCGAAACATTATCACCGCATTTGGCGAAAATATGTTGCGTGGTGTGAGGCCAAGAAGGCCCCCACAGAGGAATTTCAACTGGGTCGTTTCCTGCATTTCCTGCAAGTAGGACTGTCTATGGGCCTAAAATTAGGATCCATTAAGGTTCAAATTTCGGCCCTGTCGATCTTCTTCCAGAAAGAACTGGCTTCAGTGCCTGAAGTTCAGACGTTTGTCAAGGGGGTACTGCATATACAGCCTCCTTTTGTGCCACCAGTGGCACCTTGGGATCTCAATGTAGTTTTAGGGTTCCTAAAATCACATTGGTTTGAACCACTCACCACTGTGGAATTAAAATATCTCACATGGAAGGTGGTCATGCTGTTAGCTCTGGCGTCAGCCAGGCGTGTCTCAGAATTGGCGGCTTTGTCATATGAAAGCCCTTACCTAATTTTTCATTCAGACAGGGCAGAATTGAGGACTCGTCCTCAATTTCTCCCTAAGGTGGTTTCAGCGTTTCACATGAACCAACCTATTGTGGTGCCTGCGGCTACTAGGGAATTGGAGGACTCCAAGTTGTTGGACGTAGTCAGGGCATATATGTTTCCAGGACGGCTGGAGTCAGAAAATCTGACTCGCTGTTTATCCTGTATGCACCCAACAAGCTGGGTGCTCCTGCTTCTAAGCAGACGATTGCTCGTTGGATTTGTAGTACAATTCAGCTTGCACATTCTGTGGCAGGACTGCCACAGCCAAAATCTG
The DNA here is from genome assembly GCF_028390025.1 of Pseudophryne corroboree. Classification (NCBI taxonomy): domain Eukaryota; kingdom Metazoa; phylum Chordata; class Amphibia; order Anura; family Myobatrachidae; genus Pseudophryne; species Pseudophryne corroboree. The sequence continues at coordinate 829,702,378 of NC_086448.1, read as the reverse complement.
TAAATGCCCATTCCACAAGGAAAGTGGGCTCATCTTGGGCGGCTGCCCGAGGGGTCTCGGCTTTACAACTTTGCCGAGCAGCTACTTGGTCAGGGGCAAACACGTTTGCAAAATTTTACAAATTCGATACCCTGGCTGAGGAGGACCTGGAGTTCTCTCATTCGGTGCTGCAGAGTCATCCGCACTCTCCCGCCCGTTTGGGAGCTTTGGTATAATCCCCATGGTCCTTACGGAAGTCCCAGCATCCACTAGGACGTCAGAGAAAATAAGAATTTACTTACCGATAATTCTATTTCTCATAGTCCGTAGTGGATGCTGGGCGCCCATCCCAAGTGCGGATTGTCTGCAATACTTGTATATAGTTATTGTTACAAAAAAATCGGGTTGTTTATTGTTGTGAGCCATCTTTTCAGAGGCTCCTACGTTTATCATACTGTTAACTGGGTTCAGATCACAGGTTGTACAGTGTGATTGGTGTGGCTGGTATGAGTCTTACCCGGGATTCAAAATCCTTCCTTATTATGTACGCTCGTCCGGGCACAGTATCCTAACTGAGGCTTGGAGGAGGGTCATAGGGGGAGGAGCCAGTGCACACCAGCTAGTCTAAAGCTTTTACTTTTGTGCCCAGTCTCCTGCGGAGCCGCTATTCCGCATGGTCCTTACGGAAGTCCCAGCATCCACTACGGACTATGAGAAATAGAATTATCGGTAAGTAAATTCTTATTTTTTGTGAAAGATTTACAGTGAGCACTTGTTTTTCATTTACTTTTAAGAAGCAGGAGGTTACTGGTCAGTATTGCAGGGGGCTACTCTTTGTGCACCTATATTGACCCTTTCTATTTTACTATGTCAGTCACACATTTTCAGTTTATTGGTTTCTTTGCTACTACCTATTATAAACCAACCTCCTTTCAGCGACCTCCTCTCATTAGGAAGCCTGGCAGGGACCAGGATGCTCCTACTGTAATACAGAATTTAGCTATACCAGTTCAGGCAACAAGTGCTCCTGTAGAGTTCCAGAAGACACATCATCAAGACTGGCGACAATTGTGTTTTTCAGAAAAGCCTGCTGTTATCACAAAGCCCCTAGAAGACAAAACGGCCATCTCAGGAGAAGACATTGTGTTGAAATGTGAGATATCCAAAGAAGATACAAACGTCAAGTGGTCCAAGGATGGCAAAGTGTTGAAGAGGAGCCAGGAATATGAAATCTTCCAGGAAGGAACGGAGACCTGGTTGATAATCCATGAAGCCTCGTCCAAAGACTCAGGAGAGTATATATGTGAAACCAGCATCTCCAAAACCAAAGCTACAGTTCAAATCTCAGGTGGGTGTAGACTGTTGTGAAGCAGAAGTAGTAAACCCAACGTGTCTCACTTCCTGTGGCAGATACAGTATTTCATTTGAAAAATTTGTAACTTTGTTATTTTGTTGTTTTAACCAACTCATGGTTCCATGTGATACTTCCTGTCTTGCTGCATTTCGCCAGCATTAGAAATTGGAGCAGTTGAGGTTGAAAGTATCTGAGGGACAATTGAAGATGAAACACGTAAATGAAGAGACCCTTGCACACCTGTCTGTATTTGTTTTTTATGTGTGATCGTTTTATTTCACAGAAAAACCCAACAGGTTCACCAAAGAGCTTAGTGATGTCAAATCTGAGGAAGGGGAGACAGCTATGTTCTCCTGCGAGACTGAGAGGGGCGCTCCCGCTGTGAAGTGGAGGAAAGGAATCTCGGAGCTCAAGTCGTCTAAGAAATACAAACTCGGACAAAAAGGCAATGTCCTGAGCCTGACGGTGAACGATTTAGAGAAGAGCGACAGCGATATTTACATATGTGACATTGGAGATGCGCAGACCAAGGCCTCTCTCACTGTGAAAGGTAGGGTTATATTGTACTGAGAACCAACTCCACCCCATTACCCATGCATGTCGGTCAGGCTTAGGCAACTTGCAGCATTCCAAATGTTGGGGAACTACAGACCTCCGGGGATCTGGACTATAGATCTGCAGTGTCTAGGTCGACAGTAAATAGGTCAACACCATATCGTCAACATGCATTAGGCTGACATGGACAAAAGGTTGACCTAAGAAAGGCTGACACTGGAAAAAGTCGACAGGTACAAATGGTCGATATGGCAATGGTTGACATGTTTTTTGTTTTTTTCATGTATTTTTCCATCCTTGACTATCCATGTCACAAAACATAACCTATAGTTTCAAGCGAAGCAAGACACCATGCCCAAAACGTGGTGAGAAAAGTGAGCCCATGAGGGGACACGTCTCTACAAATGGTCGTCCCAGATGAAAAAATGTATCAACACTGATCCCAAATATGCAAAAAAACAAAAATGGTGACAACATTTTTTGTGTTGACGATTTCCACGTCAACCTTTTGAACCTTGCGTGCACAACCAAAAGGGATCAGAGCCTCTTGAAAACCAGCCTCCTGCTACTTACACCCCCACACACACACACACACACACCCACCGTGGGACAGTCCCAGTAAAATGGGACTGCCCCGCTGAATGCAGGACGGTTGGAAGATATGTGAAGGGATACATTTACAACAAACCATCTAATGAGAGGAGTTGTAACAACCAATAAGCTTCTTCCTCTCATAATTTATAGACTGTATGTGATAAATGATAGCTAAAAGTTGATTTGTTGCAACTTCTCCACTTGCCCTTTTTTAGAAGATTTGATGCATCTCTGACGAAACGCGTTTGTAGTGAGGATCCTCCTGTATAAACTTAGAAAGAGATTCTAGCTGCTATTCCAAATAAGAGCTTGCTGTGTATAGTATTATACTTAGGGTGAAGAGGTTTTTCGTGCATTATAATTAAATTTAAGTTCAAAGGGAAGGAGATGAAAAAGCTCTGTGAATGGGGGAGGGGGGGGGTTCTATGTTTTGAGCTATGCTCAGGGTTCAGTTTAATCTAATTACAGATCTGTATTATCTATGTAGAATAAGAGCTCTGTTATTATGTGTAAAACATTGTTGTCTGTACTAGTCTACATGTTGTATAGTGTGTGGTGTGTTTTTGTCATCTGAACCCAACCGGTAATGTCTGGACCTGGCAATAATCTCATGACAAGCTTTGGTGAAGAACAGGCAACTTGTCTCGAACCATCCACCGTTCAGTTCAACCCATCTGGATCTAGGTTTCTCAACTGTCTGTGTTCATTTTAGGCCGCAAAGTTCTTCTAGTTGAAGATCTTGAAGATGTTGAAGTTTTTGAAGGGGAATTTGCCACTTTTAAATGTAGGATCTCCCCGGCGCACCACAGCAGTGTGCAGTGGTTCCTGGATAAAACGCCATTAGAGACAAATGACGTAAATGAGATACAGACACTCCCGGGTGGATATCACACGTTGGCTCTCAAGAAACTAGGTGTCAAGGATTCTGGGACAGTCACCTTTGAAGCCGGAGATCAGAAAACATCTGCAAAACTATTAGTGAAAGGTAACAATGTGTCCGTGATGGCGTTTCTAGACTGGAATGATAATAGATGAGAGCAGTTAAAAAGTCTAGGGAGCCAATTTTTGAAAGGGCGAAGAGTCCTGTTGTCGACCAAGTAGTACTTTGCTACAGTGATAAGTCTCTTTCTCTTTGCCATCAGCCTATTTATCAAGCATGGCTTTCGGTACTTGTGTCATAAATAATCCCCTTAATTTCAGCTGATGCAAGTCATTGTACACGTTAACTTTCTTATTCCAGGCGAATAGCATCTATCAAACAACAAAAACTGTAACTTTGATTTTACTACTAAAATAACTAGAGCCGTTGAACGTTTAAACCCTGAGGGTTCCTTGCAAAATTTTGGTTCGGCAAATTTATGAGCAATTTTTTTATTTTTATGAAGCTGAACACAGTGCTATCACTTCTCAGAGTTTAAATAAGTAGCAGGTGTTATCATTTACGTTTCTTATGAATATGCATATTACAATTTGGATACAGTCCTTTTTTTGCACTTTAGTATTGGGCCACAGCCTAAACTATAGAATTTGAAACATAGAAACATAGAATTTGACGGCAGATAAGAACCACTTGGCCCATCTAGTCTGCTCCTTTTTTTTTATCCTTTAGGTAATCTCAACCCTTTTTGAACCTTAATTCTTTGTAAGGATATTCATATGCCTATCCCAAGCATGTTTAAATTGCTCTACAGTCTTAGCCTCTACCACCTCTGATGGGAGACTATTCCACTTATCCACTACCCTTTCTGTGAAGTAATTTTTCCTTAAATTTCCCCTGAACCCCCCCCCCCCCCCCCCCCCTTCCAGTTTCAGTGTATGCCCTCGACAACTATGGATTTGGTTCTTCTCTTAAAAAAAAATCTGGAGATAATATTAAAAATGGAGCATTATTTTGCTGAAACACTCTGATTTTGTGTTATTATAGAGAAACCTGTCATCAATTTGGAAGTATCACAGGGGGAAAGTGCAACACTTACTGTAAAAACCTCAAAACCAAATGAGCCAGTAACCTGGTACAAAGATGACAAAGTCCTTAGAAATTCATCCAAGTATCAGATCACTAGGTCTGGATGTGAGACTGAGTTGGTTATACGTGACACGAATGATAAAGACAGCGGCACATATCTCTGCGAATATGGAACAGTGAAAGCTAGGACAGTTCTTGATGTTAAGGGTAAGGAAGTGTTGGTTCGCTAAAAATATAACTCATTAAAAACTTCTGTGGAAACTCAACAGATAATTGCAACTTCATTTTGCATGAAACAATTCTATTATCATAACTAATACTTATAATGTATCAAGATTACATTATGTGGGATATGGGAGACCCCATTACGGTTCCACAAATGCTGTATCAAACCTTACCCCTGATTTTGCCATGTCTGGAGCTACACAAAGGATAAATAAAACAGAAACTAAAACATTCTTTTACATTATTTTATAAATGTAATTCATCATCCTTCACCTAGAATAAAATCTAGGAGAAAATTCACTCTTCAATCAACTATTGACTTAGGCTGAGTCTTTGGAGAGGGAAACATGATACTTTTGTGTCATTTTAAAGTGAAGAATATACAATCTATTTTCTTAATGAACCGGAGTGGATGTCTTAAAGTTTTTGTCAACACGTCTAATGGTTCCTGTCTGGTTTGAGGCTAATCTTTAGTGGAAGTTGCAGCACATCAAGTTTACGCTTTTGTTCCAGAAATGGCAGCACTCACAGTTCTTTCATTATTCTTCTGTAACGTACAAGTATATGGTGTGTTGTTTTGATTCCTGCAAAAAGAAGAACCTAAATCGCTTAACTAATCCTACATCACAGATCTTTTCATCTCTTTCAATGTTACCATCCAACAATAACACCCTACCTACACCCTCGGCTCTCTGTCCAATTCTAACGGCTTTTATTCATGTGTCTGGTATGAGCCATTTAGCAAAAAAACTTTTTGGGGTTTTACTGTACTGTATGTTCTATGTTGCAAATGTGTGAAATCTGTCTATCTTTAGAGATAAGTAATAAAAGCAGAGCTTTGAACATTGAGATTCCTAATTTTGGATAGGTTTTGTAAATAGGCCATGTCAGTTATATAAAGGTATATTTGCACTCATTTCCTTAGCGGGTATTATTGTATTGGGAGTTTTTGATGTAGGGGATGAGATGTTTAGTGCAGGGCCAGTTCTACACCTTGTGGCGCCCAGTGCGAAAGTTTCCACTGGCGCCCCCCGCCCCCAAGGCAAAGCAGTTAGTGCGCGCCAGAGGCGCATGGCAAAATAGGGGCGTGGCTTCATAGGGGAGGGGCATGGTCACAGTTATGCCCTCAGTAGCTGTGCCCCCAGATATGCCCCAAGTAGTTTTGCCCCCAGTTGATTTGCCCCCAGTAGATTTGCCCCTGTGACTGTGCCCCTAGTAGCTATGCCCCCAGTAGATTTGTCCCAGTAGTTGTGCCCCCTATAGCTATTCCCCCAGTAGTTGTGCCCCATCGCTGTGCCCCCTGTTGCTTTGCCCCCAGTAGTTGTGCCCCCTGTAGCTATGCCCCCAGTAGATTTGCCCCAGTAGTTGTGCCCTCTGTTGCTTTGCCCCCAGTAGTTGTGCCCTCTGTTGCTGTGCCTTTGTTGTGCCCCCTGTCGCTGTGCCCCCAGTAGTTGTGCCCCCTGTAGCTATGCCCCCTGTAGATTTGCCCCAGTAGTTGTGCCCCCTGCTGCTTTGCCCCCAGCAGTTGTGCCCTCTGTTGCTGTGCCTCTGTTGCTTTGCCCCCAGTAGTTGTGCCCCCTGTCGCTGTGCCCCCTATTGATTTACCCCCAGTAGTTGTGCCCTCTGTTGCCTTGCCCCCAGCAGTTGTGCCCTCTGTTGCTGTGCCCCCTGTTACTTTGCCCCCAGTAGTTGTGCCCCCTGTTGCTTTGCCCCCAGCCCACGGCGTCTGCTGCAGCCGGGGAACGTGTGCGGGCAGGCGGCGGTGCCTGCGGCCGCGCCCCCAGGCCACAGCGCCCCGTGCACAGGCACTACTTGCCCGCACCAAGAAACGCTCCTGGTTTAGTGCCCCGATGGATCTCAAACCATTCAGTTGATTTACTAAGATACTCTCTTGTACAATCGTGTACGATCAGCTCTAGCAATTGGTTTAAGCATAAGCCCTTCCTAGGAGGTAGTCGGAGATTTTTATACAAACCCACATACGGGATGTAGTCTGACTGCCGGGATCCTGGCCCCCGAGATTCCATACCCAACCCACACATACAATATCGTGTTCCTAGTTTTGGTGAATGTGTCCATTTTATTCCGTGTATCAGTTCAGACTCATTAAGGTTCCAGGTGTGACCACTCTGGTATCTGTAATGTTCCTTTTTCAGTATATATGAGGAAAAGTTCTCATTCCTACAAATGCTGTACTTTGACAGTGTCCTTGATAATTACAATAAGCCGCATACAATGTATGATTATTTTTTAACCACTATTAATACAGCGCCTACATATATCCCAGTATGTCATTTTAAAGGGAGAGAAAACCTGGCAGTAACTCATACAAACATGATGGGTACATACAAACTCCACACAGAGAGGGCCCTAATCAAAAAAGAACCCATAACCCCAACTCTGGGTGTCTGATCCGTGCCCTACATAATGTGGACCTTTATTTTACATTTTAGCCATTCAAGCCTACTTTAAGCGGGAAGTCCAGAGCACTGACGCTGAGGAAGGCGAGACGGCCACGCTGTTCTGTGAGCTCTCCAGCGAGAAAGCCGAGGTGCAGTGGAAGAAGGACGGACAGACGCTGGGCTACGGCAATAAGTACGAGATGCGGGTGAAAGATCGGAGAGTGGAGTTACTGGTCCACAACGTGGAGAAAGAGGATGCCGGAACTTATACTTGTGAGACTGGGGAACTTACATCTTCCGCAACCTTAACTGTGAAGGGTAAATATAATATTATTATTATCATTTATTTATATAGCGCTTGTATATTCTGTTGCGCTTTACAAGTAAGTGATAGCACAATACTGGGTGTTATCAGACAGACATAGAGGTGAGAGGGCCCTGCTCGCAGGCTTACACTGTGCAAACTATTTCCTATAATACAAGAACAAGTAGCCAAAGAAATACATATTATTCATAGACTAGCTTCTACATGCAAACTGCATCTATTTAATGCATTTCCCAGTGTTACTGTAGAGCCTCCCTGCATCCAGTATTTGTTGTTTCAGCTGTATTACTTTGAGTATTGCTTTATAAATAAAGTATATATATATATATATATATATATATATATAAATTTGGGTATGCAGGCACTCACCAGTAAATTCCAACAGGTATTTATTAATAACTGACAGACATAAAGACGGTGTGTCGACGTTTCGGTCATCACGTGACCTTCTTCAGGACATCATACAAGGACATCAGGAAGACAACTGTCCAGTGCATCACCATTCACCATATGTCACACGGGCTTCCCTTAAATAGCAAAGGCAGGCCCAAGCCACACCCAACCAGTAATTGCCACAGGAAGTGCCTCAAAAGGCACTAATTTCTGCACATAAACAACTATCCTAACAAGGACCTATACCCTATATGGGCGATTATACTGTAATGTGACTCAAATCCTAATACCACTAAATAAAACATCACAAATGTCTCAGAAACAAACAAAACACGGCCGCAGCCGGAAGTGCCATGCGTTCCTGACCGGAACCGGAAGTGACCGAAACGTCGACACACTGTGTCTTTATGTCTCTGTGAGTTATTAATAAATACCTGTTGGAATTTACTGGTGAGTGCCTGCATACCCAAATTTCTATATACTGGCCTATGGGCCTTTGTGGAGCACCCCATCGTTGATCTTATCAAGTCTGGAGTGTGGACTTTACCGTACACACACACAGTATATATAGAGTGAGAGTAAATACTTCTAGTCAGGCTTGGACTGGCCCGCAGGCATACCTCCCAACATTTGAGCTAGGGAAAGAGGGACACCTGTGCGGCGCAGGCGCGCCCGATTTTGGGAAGGGGCGTGGCTTCGCAGGAGTGCCGCGATTGCGAGCCACGCTCCCCGAATCCGTCACTGAGGGGGCATGCCCAGCGCTCTGTGAGCTGCTTGCATGCCCCCTCTCCCTCTCCCTCTGTCTCCAGTGAATAGACGCTGTGCGTATGCGCACAGCGTCTATTCACCGCTGCAGAGCAGCAGTGACAGGAGCCTTCCAACTGCCCCCCCCCCCCCCCCCCCCCACTGCGGGACACTGCAGCCAGCGGGACAGTCCCCAAAACACGGGACTGTCCCGCGAAAATCGGGACAGTTTAGAGGTATGCCCACAAGGGGTACAGGGGAAACCACCGGTGGGCCCCACTGCCTTGGGGCCCACCTCCTGCTCTAAGGATCAGGTTCCAGACTGTGCACTTGAATTATACATTATACATATGTTACTTTATACTGGACTATGGTGTATTTTCTACAGTGCATTGCTGTTATTAATCTGGAACATTATCACGCATGCAGCAGCTGAATGTACTGTATATATTTATGAAGGGGCCCAGACGTTGCACTCTCTAATGCTTAGCCAAACCAATGAGGTGGAAGGCCACACCCCCTCTGCAGACTAGCCACACCCCTAACACAGGCCCGTACCACTGCATTCCGCCGGTAGGCCCTACATACCCCAGTCCGACACTGCTTCTAGTGGATGCATGATAATGTACTAGTTTAATAACAGCACAGTAGAAAATACACCATAGTCCTGTTAAGTATAATGTAACTTATGTATAATTCAAGTGCACCATCTGGAACCTGGTCCCTAGAGGAGGGGGCGGGTCCTCAGGCAGTGGGGCTGTCCGGGGGTTTTCCCCTGTGGGCCAGTCCAACCAACGTGACTGAGTCTGAATCTGTATATGAAGTGCTATGGAGCAGGGGGCGAGGCTTTTTACCGTGCCAAGTTCCGCGGTGCTTCATACCGTATACGGGCTAGCAGAGTTACACGGGACTTGGCGTCTCACTTACCCCGAGCATCTTATGCTACGTGGTGTATTGAGGCAGGATGTATGAGGACATATGTTAGTTTCTGACACGAGACATACTTATTTTTACATGAGGAGCAATTCGTTCTTCTACAGTATAAGGATTCAAACAATTCTGGTACATTGTATTAATATTATGCCACATATTCGTAAATAATATGCACAAATTTAATAATGGAAGTACCCATCTAGATTTGGAGGTCATACTTTTCAGGGAGGTCAACCACCCTTCATGCTGTCAGACTTCTTGGACGTCCATGCACAACGTGAATTGTGAATTGTAACACCTTCTCTCCCAGCTGTTCAGGTCCTATTTAAACGCGGCCTACGCAACGAGAAGGCCAAGGAGGGCGGCACGGTGAAACTGCACTGCGAGCTGAGCAAGCCTGGCGCGCCGGTGACGTGGACAAAGGACGAGCAAGCTTTGGAAAGCGGTGAGAAGTACGAAATCAAGCAGCAAGGCAGGATGGTGGAGCTGCTCATTCTCAACGTGAGGCCCGAGGACTCCGGTGACTATACCTGCGACACCGGAAACCAGAAGAGCACCGCTCACGTGACGGTGGCGGGTAAGGAAGCAGCCATGTTTCAGAGCCGCTAGTCCCATACTGTACTTTCCATTCTCTTTACTTACAACATATCCTACACTTATGATGCCCTTAGCTCTCCCAGTCCGCTTCAAACAAGACCTGAAAGATTGTGAAGTGGACGAAGGCTCCTCAGTGACCCTGTCCTGTGAGACCACAAAGGCTGACGCTCACGTGGTCTGGAAGAAAGGCGTCACGGCTCTCCATGAAAATGACAAGTTTAGCTTCAGGCAGCAGGGAAGCCAGGTGGAGCTGGTCATTCGTAACGTAAGAGCCGAGGACGCCGGGAGCTACACGTGTGATACCGGAGACCAACAGACTGCTGCCCGACTCAGAGTCAGAGGTAAGACGATACTACACACTTGGCCTGACTCTGAATTACAATTTTATTGGCACAGGATTGCACAGCCGCTTCCTTGAGCCTGTGCAGTTCCATACAAACATGATTCAGACTCACCGTAAGAACACATAGTGGGTCATTCCGAGTTGTTCGCTCGCTAGCTGCTTTTAGCAGCATTGCACCCGCTAGGCCGCCGCCCTCTGGGAGTGTATCTTAGCTTAGCAGAATTGCGAACAAAAGATTAGCAAAACTGCTACTAAATAATTCCCTGCAGTTTCTGAGTAGCTCCAGACCTACTCCTAGACTGCGATCACCTAAGTCCGTTTAGTTCCTGGTTTGACGTCACAAACACGCCCTGCGTTCGGCCAGCCACTCCCCCGTTTCTCCAGACACTCCCGCGTTTTTCCCTGACATGCCTGCGTTTTTTAGCACACTCCCGGAAAACGCTCAGTTACCACCCAGAAACACCCCTTTCCTGTCAATCACTCACCGATCAGCAGTGCGACTGAAAATCGTCGTTCGAACACCAGCAAATCTACTAAGTTTTGTGTTAAATAACTTAGCACATGCGCAGTTAGCAACAAACCGCAGCATAGCGAAAATCATAAACGAGCGAACAACTCGGAATGACCCCCATAGATGCAATGACTTTGTCTGCGACGGGTAAGCTAATTTGGCCTAAGTGACAAAAATACAGAGAAGAGCGCCAATTCCAGCCTACCAGCAAATATAATGCATTGGGACTGTGGCACGGCTAGAGCATGACCCACAGCAGGCAGAGGTAACACAAAGGTGCGCCATCTGTGTCAGTGCCGCTGTTACGACCATTCCCGCGAAAGTCAGCCAGCAAACAGCCAGCACCGCTTGGAAGTAATACTGTAGTATCCACAAATCTAAGTGACTTTAAAAAGAAAAAAAAAATGGTATAGATTTAGATTTTTTTTTTTAAGTTTGCAAATACAGTCACTGATCTTTGTTACTGCTTCTGTAAGATTCACATTCCGAGCCGCGCGGGTGCTGGCGTCCTCCTAAAGTGGTAAATCTGACTCAGAATGAGGCCTTCTGTCTATCTCAGATAATTCTCTCTGTCCTTTATCTGTCAGAGCTACCAGCTCGCTTCACACAGGAGCTCACACCCCAGACGATGTCTGAGGGAGAGTCTGCCACCCTGCGCTGCCAACTTAACAAGCCGGACACCACGGTGGAGTGGCGGAAGGAGAACAAAGCGATCAAGCAGAGTAAGAAGTACAAAACTCGCCAGGAGGGCCTGATATCTGAGCTGGTCATACGTGACCTGACCCTGGAGGATGGCGGAGACTACACGTGTGTCTGTGGGGACCTCCAGACATCGGCCGCGGTGACAGTAACCGGTAATGTCGTGCTCTCTTCTTTCACACACTGGGGGACAGAATGTTATTGCACATCAGTAATCCGATGTCGCGGGTGGATGTCTGATACTGTGCAGAGCGTCAAATATTTAGTTTGCATTTAACATTTGTTGGCTCAGAGCTGCGCGCTATTGGAGCTGCGGCTGCATCTTTTAATGCAGCTGCCACTGTGTATTTATGATAATGCTGTAGTTGATGCGCTTCCTACAGAGGCGTCCAGTCTGTCGCTGTGCCTATCACGATGCACCATCAGTCTAAACCGTCAGAGATTGCACCTACAGATGGGTCCACCTTTATCTTGGCTTCTCTGCTGCACCTAGGCACACCATGGTTATTAATATAAACCCTTCATCTATGGTTCACAGCTGCAATACAATACAGAGAACAATACATTAGGGGATTAAGTCATTACAGCAGGGGATTAAGTCTGACTGACCTAACTCAATTAATCTATTAAAGGCCAAGATAAACATGGACCCATCTGTACTTAATGCCAGGGGCAATTTCTCCGTCTGAACATGTCTGCTGGATTTAATCCAACTACGTCTTTGGACCCACGTACTGTATAGCGAGCCACACACCCCTCCCTGGTTACCTACTGTTATGCCATCTCTCTGTGTGCACTTTCGTTCTGCGTCTTAGAGCGGTTTTCCATCAGAACGCATGCGCAGTGCTAATATGACGCGCAGACTGAACGTATTGTCCGCTTGGGTGCGTCACCGATCTTATGCGCACCACTGAATCACAGCCTTAGTGTTAAATGTCCACGATTTCTGTTTTATTCCTGTTAGCTTCAAAGAAGGAAAACCTGCATTTTATGACATGGTGTTGATATTATTTTAATCCATTTTAAATATGACTTTTTTTCAGTGGGCCTTTCGGATTGTCCGATTTTACTCTTTTGTGGCCAAATATTGCAGCGGCAAATTGCACAGCATTGTATATTTTTTCTGGTTTTTTTTGTGGCCTGTGGTGTACTTCACTTATAGGGTGGAATACAATTTTGAGGGAAGCGTGCAGCAGCATTGAAACACCAGGAACAGCACAGCGTCTCGCACCCCTTGCGGCCCACTCTCCCCCCAAATTTGCACAATTTTCTACGCTTCCCTGCTGGTCAAGTACAATCTTCTGCAAAGTGCGGCTATTGCTGCGCCACCTCCTGAGCGCGAGAACCTCGCCCACAATTGGATTCCACCCATAATGTTTTCATGTCCTTGTGAAATCCTTCATGTTAAGTGTTAAATGTTATTATTACCTAGCTGTATATAAGGCACTATGGCTATTAACCCTAAAATACGCAACAGTGCGATTGCTTACTTGTTACACAACGGCATCATATTGTGGTGTTAGTATAGGTGCACAAGTGATACCAAATTCTACCTTAAAAATGTAGGGCAAAGTAGTCAGAAAATGGTGATCATGTTACTCTCGGAGACCATTGGAATCAGGGATGTGTTCCAGTATCTTGCTTTTCCGTAGCATTGTGTTTCTGAGATATACTTGTTTTGTTTTACACAGAAGGTGGGCCGCACAGTGATGCTGCAAAGCTGAGGTTCTCACTTGTACAGGGAAATGTGCCATGCGCCAGTCTGCATGTATGCCCGGACAATGTACCGCCTTTACCTCTTTATTCCATTACAAGAATTCCGCTACGCAAAATAATTTTTTGTTTCTGCGCTGGCCCACAAAACAATGCGCACCATAAATGCCACCATCTTCCTTTCTAAACTAACGCATCTCTAGAGTAGGCGCCCTCGCCCATATGAAGGTGCGCCGCGCGTCCGTAACTGCTTTTACGGGCTGTTTGCGCTTCCTATACGACCTCTGATACATTTCTGCAACATAAAATTATGATGATGTGAGTTTGCAGCTGGGACCACTATAGAAAATTGTGATTTACTTTGCTGATCGCCGTACTGTAAGTATGACAACCTTCTGTTTACCGGTTTCTGAACTGGATGTTGTTGAGCTGTATTCTGCGTCTTTTAGCGTCACCTCCCCATTTCAAAGAAGAGCTGAAGAGCGAGAAGGCGTCGGAAGGCGACCAGGCTACCCTGCGCTGCGAGCTGACCAAACCTGGCGCCTCCGTAGAATGGAGAAAGGCAAACCAGACTCTACATGCTGACGACAAATACACAATGAGGCAGGAAGGCCTGAGCGCTGAACTGATAATAAAAAATCTAGATGAGAAGGATTCTGGGAGCTACGCCTGCGTGTGCGGAGATCGGCAGACCACAGCCATGTTGACTGTGAATGGTAAAATAATATACTGCGAAACTTCTAAAATACCATAATACGTATAGTAAAATGCATCTATCATCGGCAGCCGTTTTATTGCCTAAAGCAATATTCAGGAGGATACAGCTAATGCAGTGACTCGGTGCCTCGTGCCTCAGTGCGGCCACTAGTTCTGAGTCCACTGGTACTGTAGACCGGATAGGTGCCAAAGGCATTTTGATGGAAAATCTAAGACGGTTAGAGATGTCAAAACTCTATTTTATCATTTTGCATGAGGGAGTTCTTGATATCACTTCAAGTAGCACTTTAGTACATGGGGTTATTATTTCCTGTCCCATTAAATGAGCCACATATGTGACCAGTGATATTCTATTGTATCTTTCACGCGGATTAGCGCTTCCGATACTCTTCAAAGAAAAACTAGTCAACGCGGACGCCTTAGAAGGAGACCACGTCACACTCCGCTGTGCGCTCAACAAACCGGCCACCGCCGTAGAGTGGCAGAAAGGCCACACGACCCTGAGACACGGAAACAAGTACACCATGAAGCTGGAAGGGCTGACGGCAGAGCTTAAAATTCATGACCTCGATTTAAAAGACGGAGGAAGTTACACGTGTGTCTGTGGGGAGCAAGAGACCACGGCAAAACTGAAAGTCAACGGTAAACGGAATACTTTGAACGTCTGTCAATGTTTAATACGTTTACTGAGGCCATCCTACGATACGTTTCAAAATATTAATATACTTGATTAAAGTAAAATGACTTTTAGATAGCACTTCTTACATATTTGTAATCTATATTTTGCCATAAATGCCAATCCTTTTTATTAGAGAATCCATACTTTAGTTGACATTTTACCCACGGATTGGAAGGGCGCTGAATGAAAGAAGGGAGCAGAAATCACCAATCTATCAAAGTGGCGCTAAAATAAATCCTTTATGTTGTGTTGCTCTTGCTCAAAGCAAACGCTAGACAGGACTGACCAGGAAGGAAGGGATTCACAACCACTACGCGTTTCGCCATCAGCAGCCTCAACCTATTTACTGTGAATTTCTTGTATCATATGCTAGTATCGATTTTAACTTTCTAACATAAAGGATCTATTTTAACACCACGTGATCTGGAGGATCACTTTCTTTTATCAAACCCCCTACAAAGTATATCAAACAATTGCCCAGTGGCGGTGAAGCCCTGTCTTTCTCAATGGATTTGCCCAGACGGCAGTCCTGCGAAAGGTTGCTTGAACATTCCTTTATACTTTATGGTGTTTGTTTATGCTTGTTGTTTTATACGGCTAGCGCGGTGACTTGATATACTTTCTTTCGGTGCATTACATTGATATTTCCTCTGAATCCTCAGCTCGGCCTGTGCTTTTCAAACAAGATCTGAGAAGTGAGCAAAGTACGGAGGGCTCGGCAGTGACTCTGCGCTGTGAGTTGACCAATCCTCCACCGTTCCTCGAGTGGAGAAAAGGAGACACCGTTCTTAGGCCAAGTGCCAAGTATGAAATGCGTCAGGACGGGGCCGTAGCAGAGCTGATAGTTCAAGACTTAGAGCAGAATGACATTGGAGAGTATACCTGTGTCTGCGGGGAGCAGGAGTCCACAGCCCTACTTATAGTGAATGGTAAAATAAGTGCCACTCTTGTTTGAAGTTTCTTTGCCTTTTTGTACAGATATTTGTTCCTTCCTTCCTTGTGTTCTTCTCTATACATCTTACAGTAGAGGATATATGTTGTTCTTTTACCCGTCTGTCTATATGTGCTCTGCAAAAAAGGCAACACCCACTTGGTTGACCTTATCGTCTTCAAACATGTACTTTTGTTATGGATGATGTAACAAAATGTAAACAGATAATTTGCACTTGGAGTTGAGAAACTCTCATAGCTCAGTTGTTCTGATGTAACAGTGTATTTACACGCTGCATTCCACGTTCTCCAGAACTTCCTGTTCATTTCAAACATGGACTTCAGAATGAGACTGGGTCGGAAGGAGAGAGAGTGGTCTTGCACTGCGAGCTTAGTAAGCCCAACGTAGGCGTGGAATGGCGAAAGAACAACAGCATCCTCCACGAATCTGGAAAACACGTCATGAAACAGGACGGCTCGACTGTAGAGCTCGTCATTTGCGCCCTAGACGAGGAAGACGCCGGAATTTACAGCTGCATCTATGGAGACCAAGAGACCTCAGCAACTGTAACTGTTGCAGGTAAAAAAAAAAATGGCGTAGACAGGAGATTGGGTAACGCTCCTGTAGTCGGCTTTGTTTTCTGGGTAAAACGCGTAGTATACTGACTTACTGGATAGTACGTAACCTTAGTGGAAGACCAAGGAAATCTGTATGTCAAACCTTCCACCGTTATACTGTGTACATCTATCTGTTCATTGCGGCCATCCTATCAGACTCTAGGAATCTTTAGAACTTGTCGTTATATATTTTATTAATGGATGATGTGTCCAAAAGAGACGAGGCAGGCACGGTCCGAGTTCTAGGTGACTTGGGTGGTATTTGTAAGCTGAGGCACAAAAGCTCAATTAATCAATAGGCTTTTCAGCTTGTTTCAGGAACGCTACCGAAAATAGAAACGTTTTTCTTGTGTCTTGTTAGAAATATCATTCCAATAAACACTGATTAATATTAATCGCCCGTAACTGTGATTACATTTACATGTTTCAAAATCATTAGCTAATGTCCTGTTCATTTCATGCCGCGTCAGCTCTGCCACCAAGATTTAAGCAAGAGCTAGAAAACCAGGACTGCGTGGAAGGGCAGGCGGCCATTTTGAAGTGTCAGCTGACCAAGGCAAATGCCCGGTTGGAGTGGAGAAAAGGCCTTGAGGTCCTCCAGCCGGGGGACAAGTACAAGATGAGCCAGGACGGCTGTGAGGCCGAGCTGGTGATATGTAATGTAGACTTGCAAGATGGCGGCCGGTATTCTTGTGTGTGCGGAGAGCAACAGACGTCCGCTACGATGGTAGTCAATGGTAAATTTCAATCTATAACTATTGCACTGTTATGTTGGCTCTTTCTCTTTTATTCTTTTAGCAATTACTTTTAGTTGTATTATTTCTGGTTACAGATGTCTTCAATTGGATGCTTTATTGCATAAATGATATATTTATCATATATGCAATATAGGGACATGTGTAATGATTGTATTTATCATATATGCAACATAGGGACATGTATAATGATTGTATTTATCATATATTCAATATAGCCACCTGTTTAATGATTGTATTTATCATATATGCAATATAGCCACCTGCATAATGGTATGCAGCTCAGGGTGCAATATAAAAAAAGAGTATTGTGGTATTACGAGCAGGGCCCTCTGGCTTTTTTGTTTGTTTGTAAAAAACAGACCTCGATCTAATGTTATTTGGTCTCTGCTAAATTAAAGTCGTTATCCACGGTAAATACTGTTTTTTAATGAAATATCTTTAACTCAAAGGCCTGTATGGCTCTCTCAAAGGGAGATGTATCAAGCCAAGGAGAGAGAAATAAAGTGGAGAAGTTACCTAAGGCAGCTAATGAGCTTCTGCTGTTTATCTAGCACAGTCTATGAAATGGCAGAATCTGACTTCTCAACTTCTCGAAGGTTTGATACACCGCCCCCCCCCCCACTCCTCTCCCCCCTAGTGTTCATATTCCTTCTAGTGAATAGCTAATGTGTTTTAATCACATTGTTGACCCAATATCAGTTCGGTTTGACTTTTGCGGCCTTATCTCAGAGGGCAGTCCTGATAGTCTGCTCCGATGCGGTGGGAAGGTTGTGTCTTGCCAGCTCGCTATAAGAAAACCTGTCTGTTGGGCAATAAGGTCTGCCGGTAAAGTCTGATTTTCCGTGTGTTTGTCTTCATTTCCGTCAGCATTGCCTCCAGAATTTAAGGAAGAGCTGAAGCCCCTGGAAGCACCAGAAGGCAGCTCGGTAACTTTACACTGCGAGCTTACCAAACCTGGAGCCACTCTGGAGTGGAGGAAAGGACACAAGATTATTACGCCAAGTGACAAGTACAAACTCATTCAGGAAGGTCTGGTGGCGGAACTGGTTATTGGTCATGTGGACCAGCAGGACACTGGGAGATATATCTGTGTGTGTGGAGACAATCAGACCGTGGCATCACTGACGGTGAAGGGTATAATACATTTAATAATCTTCTTTAGATGTCCTTTAACACAACTACATCTCATCATTTATGTTCCGCTGCTTCCTATAAAGAGTTTGCTGTCCTCTTACCATCCCAAAGCGTTCCACTTACCGGCCTTCTTAATGTCTTACCCTCTTCTTATGTACTAAACCTCCATTATCACCGCTTTGTCCTGCGCCATCTGCTCTTACTGACCCGGTATGTGGTAACCTTGTATTGATATTATGTTTGTCAGCTCTTCCGCCTCGATTCTCAGAAGAACTGAAGGACCAGGAAAGTGTTGAAGGGGAGTCGGTGACTCTGCGCTGTGCGCTGACCAAGCCCAAAGCTGCTCTGGAGTGGAGGAAGGGTCAGAAACTTCTTAAACCAAGTGACAAATATAAGTTCCTCCAGCACGGGCTTGTTGCTGAGATGGTTATTAATGGTCTGGGCGTGGAAGATGCCGGGGAGTACACGTGTGTATGTGGGGACCACCAAACGACGGCATCCGTGGCTGTGAAGGGTAAAGTTCCTGCCATTTTTTATGACCTAACATCTCTATCATACATCCTCTCCCAAGTCATCATCATCATCAATGTCATCTCCATCTTCTTCCATCTCCCATCCTCTTCCATTTACACCAAGTTCTTCCTTCCCATGTTCCCATCTCCTACGTCACCATTGTGGACAACCTAACCAAGTGATTAATCTGCAAACATTAGTGTCCAAAGGGGGTCATTCCGAGTTGATCGCTCGCTAGCTGTTTTTAGCAGCCGTGCAAACGCATAGTCGCCGCCCACAGGGGAGTGTATTTTCGCTTTGCAAGTGTGCAAACGCCTGTGCGGCAGAGAGAGCGGCTGCAAACACATTTTGTGCAGTTTCTGAGTAGCTCTGGACTTACTCAGCCCTTGCGATCACTTCAGCCTGTTCGTGGCCGGAATTGACGTCAGACACCCGTGCTGCAAACGCCTGGACACGCCTGCGTTTTCCAAACACTCCCAGAAAACGGTCAGTTGCCACCCACAAACGCCTTCTTCCTGTCAATCTCCTTGCGATCGACTGTGCGAATGGATTCTTTGTTAAATCCATCGCTCAGCAACGATCCGCTTTGTACCCGTACGACGCGCCTGATCATTGCGGTGCATACGCATGCGCAGTAGTGACCTGATTGCTGCAATGCGAAAAACAGTAGCGTGCGATCAAGTCGGAATGACCCCCATAGACATAACTGTGTTTCTTTATTTGCAATTGTTTAAAGAATTTAACAATATATCACCTGATAATCGTCTACTAACAAAGAATAGAAAGTTATTTAAGATGAGGAGTTAAGGGATAAATATCTGCATTTCCGCAAAATAGTAATGTGACGTCATTATAATAAGATAAAATCATTCTAGTTTTCTGTAGATGAGATGTTTTTTGAAGCGTAAAGCGGCGAAATGCGCAGTGAAGTCACGTGGCGACAGGAGTAGTGCCAGTAAATGTATAGCAGGCAGCTGTACTGCATTAGATCAGTGCACGTCTGATTTCCTACCATACTGGGCGTTGTTATAAACTCACCGTATGGCAGATAAAGACTTTATTACACCTCGTTTCACAACCCATATACTGTATAGGAGCATTTTTCACTGCTCTTGCTACAATATTAGCAGTATCAGTACTTATTCATTTGATATTGAGACTCCGAGGATGACCATATAGTGTATCGGAGGATGTTTCACAGTCGCCATTGGCAGGTTATGGCATGGCTTTCCTTAAACAATTTTAACCCTTAACACAGATATGGAATTTTATAAGATAACACTGCAGGATACATAATGCAGTGATACAGAAAATCCCCAGATGTAGTAAGCAAATGGGACAAAGTGGTCTGAGATGTAACCAATATACATGTATTTCCAGGTATTAAAGTAGGTAATGTAATATTTCTACTTCACCACAAGGGGGTGCAGTTTTGAAAGCTTCTTGTCCCAAGAGCTTGTGCCTTATCTCAGAGTAATTACCATCCAAGGGTAATATAGCAGACCCAGTCCTTTTATGGGCAGTGTTTATAAGAGTGTGCCCAGCGTCACAGCTAAAATAGTTCCACATTACTTGTGAACAGCATTATAAATATCATATTTGTGTAAAATATTATTGCACGTAAAATGGGGCACAGAGATTTTCTTTCTTTCACAAATAAGTATTTTTATGACTTGCAAAATAAATACAGTGGAACAGTCAGTGCAGCCATGGACAGTCTCAGCCAGTTCTGCGCTATACAGTCCGGCTGACGCTATGGGCGCAGTTAGTATTTAATCCATTGTGCCAGCAACTTTCCCGCTTGCTAAGCGCTGTGACTATCCTGTAACGGAAACACTGTCCATTCTATACCAGCTCTGCCACCACGATTCCAAACGGAGTTAAAGAGCCAGGAAGCCGTTGAGGGCAGCTCGGCCACTCTGCGCTGTGAGCTGACCAAACCCAAGGCCTCCCTGGAGTGGAGAAGGGGACAGAAGGCCATCGGAGAAAGCGACAAGTACACGGTCACCCAGGAGGGTCTCATCGCTCAGCTGGTTATACATAATTTGGACCTGAAAGACGCCGGGGAATATACATGTATATGCGGAGATCATCGCACTACGGCCTCTCTGACTGTCAATGGTAAATCATCGGCAATTGGCTTCTGCGCATCATGTTCTCCTGTCTCTCTCTCTCTCCACCTCTGTCCACTGTCATTCATATAACCGTCCCAAACCTGTCCTCTAACTATTATGTACCGGAATTGCTGCGCGGTTCAGCGTCTCTCTTACCCAGTAATCAATGGTATCCGTTCACATGGTCGACCATGTTATGGTCGACAGTCATTAGGTCGACCACTATTGGTCGACATTGACATGGTCGACATGGACACATGGTCGACAAGTGAAAATGGTCGACACGCGAAAGGTCGACGTGAAAAGGTCGACATGAGTTTTTTAACCTTTTTTTTCTTTTGGGGAACTTTTCCATACTTTACGATCCACATGGACTACGATTGGAACGGTAAAGTGTGCCGAGCGAAGCGGTAGCGGAGCGAAGGCACCATTGCGAGGGGACGCTGTCCACTAATTGGGGTTCCCAGTCACTTGTACGCAAAAAACGACACCAAAAAAAGTTAAAAAACTCACGTCGACCTTTTCATATGTCGACCATTTTCATGTGTCGACCATGTGTCCATGTCGACCATGTCAATGTCGACCAATAGTGGTCGACCTAATGACTGTCGACCATAACATGGTCGACCATTCATACCGGAACCGTAATCAATACCCTCCAGTATCTACAAGTCTTTATTATATTACAATGTTAGCAGATTACATAGGCAGCAAGCGGGAAGGTACAAAATACAGTATTATTATTATTATTATTATTATTATTATTATTATTATTGCTATCTTTTTATATTTATAAGTCTTCTGAAGCACATGAGGTACATGAGGATAATGTTGATAGGATACATACTATAAGTACAGACTGATACAGAGTGTGTATAAATTCACATATATACATAATTACAGTGAGCAGTTAGCATATTTATGTAGAGACGACAAAGGACGTAGGGCCCTGCTCATATAAGCTCACAACACAGTTTGCTATAGCAGGCTGGCTAGTTACAATAAAGCACATCACCCTAATTATAAATGTCTTCGTAGCTTGCTGCATCCTGTCTTTATCCAATCACTTTTACCCATTTTAGGTTCTGTGTTCCAAGGAAAAATTCTATTCATTCCTCTCAATTTATGAACTGTTGACATTTCTCCTACACACCAGCACAATCTAGTGGTGACAAAATATATTGCAGCTTTGACTATAAAAAAAAATGGAGTCACTGTGGCCAAGAACTGTCCTATTCCTTTTCACTCCACCACTCATCCAATTGTTTCCTATATATGTCATCCTAGTCCAGTCCTTGCATATTATTAGATTAGGATGTAGTTCGTGTATCCCCTTCCCCCCCCATGATCCAGTGTTTTAAAATGTTCTCTTTGTCCCACGTTCTGTCAGCTCTTCCGCCACGATTTAAAGAAGAACTGAAGGACAAGGAAAGTGCTGAAGGGGAGTCGGTGACTCTGCGCTGTGCGCTGACCAAGCCGAAAGCAGCTCTGGAGTGGAGAAAAGGGCAGAGGGCCCTTACACCGAGCGACAAATATAAATTCATCCAGGAGGGTCTTGTGGCTGAGCTGGTTATTAACCGCCTGGACCCTGAAGATGCTGGGGAGTACACGTGTGTATGTGGAGACCAGCGAACGTCAGCGTCCCTCAGCGTGAAGGGTAATTGTCCCTTGCTCTCCAGCCTCCTACTTGTCCACTAATGATCTCATATCATCATCATCATCATCATCATCATCATCATCCAAAGCAGTTAATCACTTTCATTTGTTTCGTTCTCACCCTTGTGCTCATGCAATAATCATGTGATTGACACACGGTTGTTTTTACATGTGCATCATGTGTCACTGAGGTCACCTTTCCATAAATGGTCACATCACATCCACCTTTAATGGTCCATGAATGAGTGTGTCTATCATCACCCACTCACCAGTGCTGTATAAAATGCATGATACTCCTTGTTGCATGGTTATGGAGGCCAAGCTCACTGTACGCCATGCACAATGTATCACACTTATTATTCACCTGTGTTTGTCAATTGAATTTTGGTACACAATGTCATTGTTCTTTATGGTTCGGTTAAATTATTACAACAGTGCCAGTCATTGACGACCTACCTGGGGTAGTGTAGTAAGCCTATCAGCAATAGAAGCCACCTGACCAGCGCCTTAGTGGCCAAGATAGCGTCATAGTAGAGAAATACTGGCACTTACGCTCACATAAAGCCAATCCGCACACATGGGCGTATTGTTTTTTTTATTTTATTTTTTGCAAATTGAAGGGCCCTAAAAACTCTATTTCTTCATCAGGGTTCAGAGGTTCCACAGGAAACATTGGGGTTGTAGTGGTGGATGAGAATCTGGGTACCAAACACTTAAAGTTTTAGCTATCCCTGTTTTAATTCATCTGTGACCGGCGCGTCTGTTCTTCGTAGTATAAGTTCTGTTCTCGTCGCCCTAACCTTCCATCGTCTCCCTCTGTCCTCTATCTCTTTATTGTATCAATGTAACATTGCGGCCGCTTTCAGAATGAACCTGTGTGTAATAAGTGGCTGCCCGTTGCTATTGGTCATGTAATAACTGAGATGAATGGCAAAATGAAATCTTGTTGCCGTAAGGCAATGCCATTGTGGGCCCACATATCGCAGTGGTCAGTCTTGTGTCTGAAGCTGCAAGCGATAGGTCACTGGGGTGCGCTAAAGTGACTCAATGCTAGAAAATGATTAAACTTATTTTTGTTTGTTTTTTTCCCCCACACTTTTATAAGTACCTTTTGCTTTGATCACACAGTTTTGCCATTGATCAGACTCAGTTAATAATACACAGATGCCCCTGCCACTGCTAAAGCCGTTTGTTCCCTCCGCACATTGTAGCGCTCCCTGTTGTTTTCCTGGAGGAACTGAGGAACGAAGTGGCAACTGAGGGCCAAGCCGTCACTCTGCGCTGTGAACTGAGTAAGCCGGGTGTGAGTGTGTCCTGGCAGAAGGACAAGACTGCCATCAGAGCAAGTGACAAGTACGTCATGTCCCAGGAGGGGGCTGCCGCAGAGCTGACAATCTGTAACCTGGACCTGAAAGATGCCGGGAACTACACCTCTGTATGCGGAGACCAGCAAAGCTCTGCAAAGCTAACTGTACAGGGTAAGTATAGCTCTGTGTATAATTACTGTACCATCATTCTGCCCGGCTAGTGACACAAAACCCACCAGCTTGTACAGTATAATGACAGACAACACACGTGTCTTCTTTCCAGTCTCTCCAGGTAGGATCTTACTGGGAACTTAGTGAATGGGCCATGGGCTACGGTAACATTAGTGGTCCATTGATCCCCTTGCAAAACACAAGTGAAAGTTGCAACCATATCCAAAAAATAGAAACTTTCTCATGAGAGCAAACGTGTTTCTGTTGGTACAAAAATGATCTGTGTAAAGGGCAATTACTGTGTTGGGAATTTGAGGCTCAAGACAAGAGATATTTCAGGGTAGTGTCAGTGATGGAACTGGGATCATGGTTGGGGAGGAAAGAGCTTGGTCTAGGACCTAAACTGTAGGTCTAGACATAAAACTAGAGATGGGCTCCAATTTAGCACTAGAGTGAATGCTTGAACTATATAAAGCGTAGTATTAGGTGAGGTTGTGACGTCGCTTGTGTATTCAGTCACGACGCCATTATTAGGAAATTTAATGCTGGACAGTTGGCCCTCTACTCAATATGGACACATAAGCAAATTTTCTATTTGAGGCAAACCGTTTTCTTAATAGAGAACCAGGTCTCAAAAACTGTCCACAAATTAAACTTTTGGCCGACAAAAAGAAGATAACCATTGTAACGCAATGCAATAGCTATGGGAAATTGTAAATGTAACCAAAAACACCATTAAACAATTGGTTATTAAAGATACTTTCATGCATATAAGTGTTTGGGATTTAGGCTGGTGACCCGCGTAGGGCTCACATTGTTCAATGGAAATTCTTAATGTCTTCATAAAATGATACTACGCTTCATTGTTCGTTGGTCAACTCATTGTTGAGTCATCACCAGTTTCTCATCGCCATGGCCTTGATTTAACAATCTTGTGGTCCCGTGTGGTTTTTGCCAACACATTATTTGTGTTACTCTTATCAGAAATACCTGCATTTTTTAATGAGGGACTGAAAAACAAACAAGAGACCGAGGGCCAGGAAGCCATTTTCCAGTGTCAGCTGACCAAGCCCAGCGCACAAGTAGAGTGGAAGAAAGGAGAGAAGTCCCTGAGACCTGGGGACAAGTACAAAATGCATCAGGAGGGCCTTAATACTCAGCTGATCATCAGAGACCTAGATCTGAAGGATTCAGGGAACTACTCATGCTTGTGTGGAGAGGAGGCAACTACAGCAACTTTAACCGTCACTGGTAAATATATTTTCTTTGTTTAGTCCATGAGGTGATTACAAGGATCCCTCATCATGGCCCACATGGCTCTTTCAGGAGTTCTGTCTCCATTAATTTTTCTTTTCTGTCCTTAGAGTTACCCGCACAATTCAGTACCAAGCTGACCAACGTTGAGGCTCTGGAAGGGGGAACGGCGGTTTTGCACTGTAAGGTGACAAAGCCATCGGCTTCGGTGCAGTGGAAGAAGGGTGTGGCGGCCCTGTGGCCCAGCGACAAGTACGACATGAGGCAGGAGGGTTGCAGAGCGGAGCTCCAGATAAATGATCTGGAACTGGCGGACGCAGACCAGTACTCCTGTCAGTGTGATGGCCAGGAGACAACGGCTTGCTTAACCGTCAACGGTAATTTCACTTTTAGGTTCCAAAGTTTTTGAAGACCACTGCAGCCTCAATGTTGTTCTGGAACTCATCAATAAACACACGTTCTTTACTTCTTTTCAGAAAGTTTTTATAGCTCATTATCACAAGTGTTGTTTTGTTTCTGTGAACTTTGCAGCTTTGTGCTGTAATAACGTGTGTAGGAGCTTGTGAGGGAGATTGGTTGTATAGAGTTCCCTATGGCTGCAGCTCTGATAAAGTTGGGGTGTCAGTTGGGTAACCCCAATGTCTGATTATGTTCCATTTCAGTAGAAGTTGGAATGTTTTGGTAACAAAAATGTTGGCAATTTGTTTCTTCTCTCTCCGACCACTGCATCCCATCCCCAGCTCTGCCGGTTATCTTTAAAGAGCAGCTGAAAAGTCTGGAAGTTACGGAAGGGGAGACCGCGTTTCTGCGCTGCCAGCTCAATAAGCCCCACCTGTCGGTGGAGTGGGCGAGAGGAGATGACGAACTGAGTCCCGGAGACAGGATCAGCATTAAGCAGGATGGACCAGACGCCCATCTCATCATCTGTAATGTTACTGTAAAGGACGCTGGGCGCTATACGTGTAGATGCGGCGATGCGGCGACCATGGCGGAGCTGTCAGTGAATGGTAATAAAGTTTATTTTCTGTATACTCATTCTTCTTGGTTTGTTCTCCAAATAAATGTACCTAGGCAGTACCCAGGCCCTGTATAGATAGAAAATAGTTTTATGGGGGTCTCAAGCCTTGCCTAGTGCCATTTGTACTTAGCGCAAAAATAAAATTTCTGTGGACTTTGGGGGTCATTCAGACCTGATCGCACGCTAGGTTTTTTCGCTGCGCTGCGATCAGGTCAGAACTGCGCATGCGTATGCACCGCAATGCGCAGGCGCGTCACACGGGTACAAAGTAGATCATTGCTGAGCGATGGATTTAACAAAGAATACATTCGCACAGCCGATCGCAAGGAGATTGACAGGAAGAAGGCGTTTGTGGGTGTCAACTGACCGTTTTCTGGGAGTGTTTATGAAAACGCAGGTGTGTTCAAGCGTCTGCAGGGCGGGTGTCTGACGTCAATTCCGGGCACGAACAGGCTGAAGTGATCGCAGCGGCTGAGTAAGTTCAGGGCAACTCAGAAACTGCACAAAACTTTTTTGCATCGCCCGGCTGCACAGGCGATCGCACACTTGCAAAGCAAAAATACACTCCCCAATAGGCGGCGACTATCTGATCGCAGCGCTGCAAAAAATAGCTAGCGAGCGATCAGGTCTGAATTAGGCCCTTTATCTCCATTCAAGGCTTAGTAAATAGACGGGAGCGAGGCCTAGTGATGTCGCAGGAAGCCTGAGACTAAACCAGCGTGCTTTCTTGCAGCAAAAGATTGCATTGATCAAAATTTGCAACGGGACAAGGAGGATCATTCCGGTGATACAGGTTTCGGGGTCACTTTGCCTGAACTTACTGCGCGGCGCCATTCTGCAATTCGCATTTTGTGGAATTTATACCTAAAGCTGGTATAACGACCATTCATTCTGCTGTGTAGAAAATGTAAGGCCTATTTTCGGTGGAATGGCGTGAATATTTTGCGCAATAGTTGTGAAAATGTCTTATTCCGCTCTATGTCATCACTCTTACGACATTAGGGCATACGTGACAGATGCTGTAGCTGTTATTGATCCTGTAGGGTGTAAATACTCCAGAGTTTGCTATTTAGCAGACCCAGGGGAAAGTCTGTGTCGCCTTCCTGCTTCATACGTTACTGTGTACATATCCTGCTCCGCCGCCCTGTATTAATACATGGATACTGTGATCTTGTGACCTTCCAGCCCTCCCTCTGTTATTTAAAGAGGAGCTGAAAACCGTTATAGTCACGGAGGGTGAAAGAGCCACGCTGAGGTGCGAGGTGAACAAGCCGGAGGCACCTGTGGAGTGGTACAAAGGAGACGAGATCATTCGGCCTAGTGACAGGTGCATGCCGCAACAGGAAGGAGCTATCGCTATGCTCATCTTTCTGGATGCTGGTGTAGCGGATGCCGGAGACTACACCTGTGTCTGCGGAGAGGCCAAGACGACCGGTCACCTGCAAGTACAAGGTAACAGTCCCGCTTACTCTGTATGTACTACAATGGGAACTCCAGGCCAATGAAAGATAAATCCTATCCTCTGCTCTAGCTGATAATAATAACATGACTTTCACTTTATTTTCATTAACGATTCTGTGATGTATGGTTGTGGCTTCTAGCCTATCTACTTGTGAGTTGTCAAACCTATCTACTTGTGAGAGAGTCAAACCAATATTTAGTAAATTAATTGCAAACAATATTAACCTGAGCACACGCACGCACACACACACACACACACACACACACACACACACACACACTCTCTCTCTCTCTCTCTCTCTCTCTCTCTCTCTCTCTCTCTCTCTCTCTCTACAGTTGGCTACTGTTACTTCTTTGGAAGGAGATACTTAGCAGTGGCCGGTTACATATAATATACAGGCTTGAATACGGATTTCCTTATTAACAATTTTGTTTGCTACAAGAAAGTTAATTTAAATGCAATAAATGATAAAACAAAGACTTGTGTGGCCTCTCTTTCCCCTGACACATACAGTAGATACCGCATCACATTGTCTCATACTATTACGGTGATCTGTAATGTTAGAATGTATACCGTACTGTATGATCCGACTGTTGGAGATTATAAATGGGGATACAATTGGATGTACAGTTCTCATTTGAATACAATACAGCTCCATCGTATATAAAATCTAGCTGTTGCACAAACTGTTTTCTTGTACAAGGAATGCATCTTATCAGTGGTGTAAGTTCGTCCCAGTTGCCCGGAGGCAAGATCAATATTGGTGCCCCCCTATTTCCTATATCAAGATAAATGTGTGTGTGTGTGTGTGTGTGTAGTGTTCTGAAAAAAATGTATATACTGTATTTATACATTTGATTGTCTTTTATTTTAAATCACACCCATGACCTGTTACACTGACAGCAGACACTTTACTGATGGAGTTATTTGCTCCTGTACAGGAAGCATGAGAATTCTAACTATATGAAGTTACGTGTAATTGTCAGAGAAGTATCTTCATATAGTTAAAATTCTCATATTTCCTATACAGGAGCAAACAGCTTCATCAGTAAGGTGTCTGCTTCCAGTGTAATAGGGTGTGGTTTCTAATCCTGGGTATGACACTTGTAAAATGTGTATATTCAGTATAATAAAGAGGGTGTGATGTGTAAGGTGCAGGGACCAGTGAGGAAGTCGGCCACTGAAAGACAGCAACAGCTATCAATTAACTTAATTCAATGGTGTCACAGAATGGGAGGCGAGGTGCCCCCTACAGAGCAGGAGCCCGGCGGCAGATGACTCCGTTGCCTCCCAGAGTTCTGCCTCTGCATCTTATATATAATTATTATTATTATTATACCAACATAGGCCCTCATTCCGAGTTGTTTGTTCGCTAGCTGCTTTTAGCAGCATTGCACACGCTAGGCCGCTGCCCTCTGGGAGTGTATCTTAGTTTAGCAGAATAGCGAACGAAAGATTAGCAGAACTGCTACTAAATAATTCTTTGCAGTTTCTGAGTAGCTCCAGACCTACTCCTAGATTGCGATCACCTCAGTCCGTTTAGTTCCTGGTTTGACGTCACAAACACGCCCTGCGTTCGGCCAGCCACTCCCCCGTTTCTCCAGCCACTCCTGCTTTTTAGCCTAACACGCCTGCGTTTTTTAGCACACTCCCGGAAAAAGCTCAGTTTCCGCCCAGAAACACCCACTTCCTGTCAATCACACTACGATCAGCAGAGCGACTGAAAAGCGTTGCTCGGACCTGTGTAAAATTGCATGTGTGAAAATACTTAGCGCGTGCGCCCTGCGGCCCATACGCATGCGCAGATTCGCCCATTTTAAGCCTGATCGCTATTCTGCTAAAAACGGCAGCGAGCGATCAACTCGGAATGACCACAATAGTGCATTAGGATATCGTCCCACAATCCCCTGGACCATTACTCAATGACGCCTGTAATATTACTGATGTAAAACAGTTTGCAAAATGGGATTTAATCATTATTTCGACGGTCTCAATGTAGAATGTCATGGTGCGGACATGGTTAAAATGTCAACACCACACCTGCAAAATGTCAGCAGTGTGAAAATGTCGACACATGAAATACTTAGTCAATATATCGCCAATAGAAATTTCAAGGATTGGGGCTAGAGTTAAATTTGGGAGTTGACATTTTGAACATGTCGACATTTTGTCTGTCAACATCTGTCGGCATTTATGGTGTCTAGATAATGACTGTTGACATTGTGATCGTAAACAAAACATCCTGAAACCCCAACGTCAGATAACTCAGATGACAAATGACATTGGTACTAGCATTTGCATATTGCATATTGTCACAACCGCAACAGACGCAAGAGCGGACATCTATTATACTTCTGTCTGGAGCGCTGACTTTGTACAGAATATTTGCTGTCTGAAAGCTTTTGGTGAAATGTGACAGTTCTGATGACTGTTGTGTATTAATCCACTATGATCATGTTCTTGCTAAATTCTGTGCTGACATTTTCTTTATAGGTCAGTAGTCAATGGGGGTGATTCCGAGTTGATCGCTCGTTAGCTGCTTTTAGCAGCATTGCACACGCTAGGCCGCCGCCCTCTGGGAGTTTATCTTAGCTTAGCAGAATTGCGAACGAATGTTTAGCAGAATTGCTATTAAATAATTCCTTGCAGTTTCTGAGTAGCTCCAGACCTACTCCTAGATTGCGATCACCTCAGTCCGTTTAGTTCCTGGTTTGACGTCACAAACACGCCCTGCGTTCGGCCAGCCACTCCCCCGTTTCTCCAGCCACTCCTGCGTTTATCCCTGGCATGCCTGCATTTTTAGCACACTCCCGGAAAACGCTCAGTTACCTCCCAGAAACGCCCCTTTCCTGTCAATCACTCCCCGATCAGCCGTGCGACTGAAAAGCGCCGCTCGAGCAACAGCAAATCTACTAAGTTTTGTGTTAAATAACTAAGCGCATGCGCGCTGCGTACCATGCGCATGCGCACTTTCCACCTAATCGCTGCGTAGCGAAAAACGGCAATGAGCGAACAACTCGGAATGACCCCCAATGTGCGTTGGGTGGTCAGTATTGGGCTCTTTTGAGAAACTGTAGACCTACACCGAAACATGGTTGTATATAACTATCCTGTATGCTTTCTCTAGCTCTGCCCGTCACCTTCACGCGGCCGCTGCAGAACACTGAGGCCCGTGAGGAGGACACTGTGACTCTGCATTGTGAAACCTCCAAGGCCGGTGCAGCCTTAGAATGGAGGAAAGCCGGCTTGGGGCTGCGGCCCGGCAGCAAATACGAGATGCGGCAGAGAGAGCGTGTGGCAGAATTGTTAATACACAACCTGAAGCTGGAGGACACGGGAGAGTACAGCTGTGATACTGGGGACCAGGAGACTAAAGCATACCTGACGGTGAAAGGTAATTCCAAGTGCATCACCGGGGTCTGACTCATCTCTCCCAAACTCATCAACATGGGTGTCCCTAGCTGGCCTCTGACCCAAGACAGACCCACCCCGTGCATGGACAACACTGGACACACTTTGGCCAGGACAATGAGCTGTTGTATCTACCCACACTTGAGGTCCATGCTGCACAGATGATGGCGTCATTGCAGACAGAATGGTGGCTTTGGCTACAAATGCCCCTTGCCTCTTCTTAGATAACCAATCACCAAACCAATGTGCCATTAGAAAGTTAATTCAGATAAGAGGGTATAAATACCACTTTTGTCCAGCAGGACTAAAGTCCCTTTACACGCATCAAAAACATAGCACAGAGGTTTAGTATTACAGCACAGAGAAAAGAAACCTAAAAACAGTGAACGTAACTGGCACGATGACCTTAATGCAGGGTTGGTGCAGCCACTTTGGGTAATAAATCCAACAGGTTACATAACCCACCCATGAGAGGCTACAGGTGAGGTGCCATTTTGGGCACGCTACATAGGTTACCCTGGGTGTAATAGGCAACACCAAGAAGATAGTACACAGTTGCAGTGCACTAAAGCTAGTGGCAGAACCCTTACAAAACAATCAGCTCCAAGTATTTTTCATCCCACACACAGGCGTACCAGGCGAGGCAGCCATTTTGGGTGCCCTACTAAGGTTACAATGTGTGAGATCAGCCATATAAGAAAATAAGACATATGCGGGTGACTGAAAAGTATGTAATATATTACTCACTGAATGACTAGATCCATGGGTTGTCAATTAAACATTGGCCAATCAAACTTCCAGGTGTATAAGTAGCATTGAACAAAGTACCATTATATCATCTTCTGTATATATTCATTTGTTCCCTACATTTTTTGACGAACCTATTCTCTAAGTTGACTGCTCTATTATACACACATTTTACCAACAGATACCATAATTGGTCTGTACGGGGGGTAGACTAGAAGAATGAAGATAAAGATATACTGTAGCTTGTGTCAAGGCAGAAGTAAAAATGGCTGAAAGGCCGAATATCGGGGATTGACATGATAGCAGATGCATTTCATTGCCTTTGTAGGATGTTTGTGGGTGGCGTTCTAGTCGAGGAAAAATCAGATTCTAGAGATGTTGCAGAGGGTGGAAGCAGCAGGATAGGTGTCAAGGATGACACCCAGGTAGCAGATTTGAGGGATGTGAGAGAAGACTGTATTGGTAACAGCAAGAAGGAAAGAGGTTCTGGAGGCGTCAAGACAATAAGATCAGTCTTAGACTTGAATTTAAGAAAGTGATGGAATATCCAAGAAGAGATGAGAGAGAGAGAGAGAGAGAGTGTGTGTGTGTGTGTGTGTGTGTGTGTGTGTGTGTGATGAGGGGAGATCAGGGAGAAGAGGTATATTTTAGTATCAGCAGCATAAGACTGAAGTAGCTACTGAGTTCTCTTAGGGAGGTGGTGTAGAGAAGGACAGGGGCCAAGGTCAGAGGTCAGGGTGAAGTAGATTTGAACATAGGGACAGAAAAGGAGTGGTTGGAACGACAGGAGAGCCAAGAGAGGGCAGTGTCATGGAGCCCAAGAGTGCCGGGGTGGGGGTAAATAAGTTCAACTGTGGTCAACTGTGTCAGAATCAGCTGATTGAGTCAAGGAATACAAGAAAGTAAATGTGATCATCAGACACAGCGGGGAGACAGTCAGTGGTGACCTTGGTAAGGACAGTTTCAAATCATGAAAAGGAAAGTGGGCAGTTGTTTGAGGTTGAGAGAGTTTGGAGGCAAAGGAAAGGAGGGAGTCGGGTGGTAGTTAAAAAAGATAAAGGATGGATAGGGGTATTTTATTAGTATGGGGGAGACAAGGACATTTTTGGAGGAGGCTAGGACAGTGCCAGTGGAAAAAGAGGTTAATGATGTGAGTGAAGTGGGAGAAAGCATGAAGTGAGAGGGACAGACAAGTAGGAGGAAATAGAGTGAAGGGAAGTGGATGAGAGAAGGTAGTGGACCTCAGTGGAGCAGGAGAAGGAGGAAAAGTTATGTTGGCTTACGTTAGAAGGCGGGAGAGGGCCGGGAGAAGGATTTTTTTAACACATACTTGATATCCTGATGGATAGCAGTGATTTTGGAGGAGAAGCAAGTAGCAAAGTCAAGGGCTGTGAGGGAAGAAGGGTGAGCATTGGAGGGAACTGAAGTTGATGCAGATGTGGCAGGGTTGGAAGGAGATGGAGATTTGAAATAGGAGTGTTTGGAGAGAGAAAGAGTAGAGCTGTAAGAGGAAAGCATGAATTTGAAGTGAAGGACGTCAGAGAGTGAATGGAATTTCCTTCAATGTCGTTCTGCAGAGATGTAACATCTTTGAAGGAAGAGGGTCATTCCAGAGCTCCAGGGTTGGGGTTCTGTCAGTGTAACAGAATCAAGGGAAGAAGTAATGGTGGAGTGATAGAGGGAAGTAGCCTTGTCTGGGCTGGAAAGTGTGGAGTCAGTAGACAGAGATGAGGTGATGGTGATGGCCAGAGGAAGGAAGGGGGAAGTTGGAAAAGTCAGAGATTCCACAATGGTGGGACAAAACTAGGTCAAGGTTATGGATACTGGAGTGAGAAGGGGAGTAAGGTTCAGGGAAGAAGAGGGAGAGTAGTTTAGAGGCAAGAGAATCTGTAGGATTATCAATGGTGATAATGAAATAACTCATGGTGAGGGTGGTGAGGGAAGAGGAGCAAAACTGGGGAAACCAGGCAGCTAAGTGTCTGGGATTTAACTACACCCCAAACCTAATCCACCCTCGTTCTACCTTGACCACACCACAAATCATCCACGTCACTCCTATTGGTGCTTGATATAAACAGCTTTTGGGAGGTAAAGAGCAGTATGAATAATAACTTATAATATTTAAAATAGCATTAAGATATTAAATGATTGCATTTTACATACTGAATAGTAAGGCTCAAAATGACTGTGAAAAAGTCTTCACAAAAAGTGTAATACAGGTTGAGTATCCCTTATCCAAAATGCTTGGGACCAGAGGTATTTTGGATATCGGATTTTTCCGTATTTTGGAATAATTGCATACCATAAAGAGATATCATGGCGATGGGACCTAAATCTAAGCACAGAATGCATTTATGTTACATATACACCTTATACACACAGCCTGAAGGTCATTTTAGCCAATATTTTTATAACTTTGTGCATTAAACAAAGTGTGTCTACATTCACACAATTCATTTATGTTTCATATACACCTTATACACACAGCCTGAAGGACATTTTATCCAATATTTTTAATAACTTTGTGCATTAAACAATGTGTGTTACATTCACACAATTAATTTATGTTTCATATACACCTTGTACACACAGCCTGAAGGTTATTTAATATAATAGTTTTTATAACTTTGTGTATTAATCAAAGTTTGTGTACATTGAGCCATCATAAAACAAAGGTTTCACTATCTCAGTCTCACTCAAAAAAGTCTGTATTTCGGAATATTCCGTATTTCGGAATATTTGGATATGGGATACTCAACCTGTATAAGTAAAGACTACACACTGACCGCGGTACGCTGATATTTCATCAGAGGTTGACAACAGGAAGATTGTGTCCAGCAGTTTTTGTGTTCACACAGAAAAATGGATGAATAATATATTCAAGTTATTTATACTATTATTCAGTGTGTGTATTTCCTTTGCTTTTCTCACTGGCTGCCCTGTTGTGTTGTAGCTCTACCTATAGTATTTACTAAGCCAGTGAAGAATACAGTAGTAGAAGACGGGGTTACGGTGACGCTACGCTGTGAGACGTCCAAGCCTAATGTCCAGGTAGAATGGAGGAAAGGGACTGTAGCACTGTTCCCTTGTGCCAAGTATGAAATGAGACAAGAGGGTGCGGTGGCTGAACTGGTCATCTTTGATGCTGAAGGAGAAGATGCAGCGGATTATACCTGCGATACCGGAGACCAGCAGACCACCGCTACCGTCAAAGTTAATGGTGAGTGCCATTTCTAATTCCCGCTCATTGGTTTCATATATGCCTGGGTTTTATATCGGAGACGGCTGAAAACCAATTGTGTAGTAGAAAGATGGCCAAGATCCATATTTTTGACACCTATTCAATATCAGACGGAGCAGGGTGTGTCCCAAAAACACTGACACGTATTTATCTCTCTAGCCACTTTTTCCCAGATGACTACATAAAAGTGGCTAAAAATAAATAGAAAAATGCTCGACCACCCGTTATCTGGTATCCAGATGGTAGATCGATGGGAAAAAGGTCAACAATCAATAGGTCACCACCAGATTAGGTTGACAGGGTAAAAAAATTTCAACGAGTTCAAAAGTTTGACTTTCAAATGGTCGACACAAAAAAAGGTAGACCCCTGCATTTTCTGGATTTTTAGGGTTAGGGATAAGTTTAAGATTAGGGTTAGGTTTTGAGTTAGGGTCAGCTTGCCAGAAGGGGTGGCTAGGGGGAGGGTTAGGTTAGGCTAAAATATCAAAAACAAAATGTGTTGACAATTTGTTGACCTTTTGAACCTGTTGACCTGTTAGCACTGTCCACATAAGTCAATGTCGACCAGTACCATTTATACGAATGATTCCTTTAATTTCGTCAGATCCTAATAACGCCATGGGAATCATGATTCTTATTCTGGAGGATGTATGCTAAACATTTATGGCAAACAGAAAAAACAACTTTGGAATTGAGAATATCCTTTTATTAATAGCGAAGGGAGGTAGATAAGTTGGTCATGGAACTATGCTTAGTAAGTACCTAACGCTTTGCTAACTATTGTATTGCAGTCCTCCACTTTGTGCAGAATTTGCAGAACGTGGAAGCAGAAGAGGGCGGAAGCGCCTGTCTCCGCTGTGAGGTCTCCACCAAGATGGCCTCCGTGGAGTGGAGGAAAGGAACCGAGAAGCTGCAGCCCAACCACAAGTATGAAATGCAGCAAGATGGCGCAGTGCGCAAGCTGGTTATTCACGACCTGGAGCCGGAAGACGCTGGAGAATATGTGTGTGTGGCCCGAAGCAAGAAAACCTCAGCCATGCTCACTGTGACAGGTAATCTCACCGTGGTGTAACTCATGGGCAGGGCAGCCATCAGAATTTGTGGGGCCCGGGACTGATATAATAGGCAGGGCCCACCCCCCCACCCACCACCAAAAAAACAAAACAAAAATCAAAGAATGAAATATATATATATATATATATATATATATATATATATATATAAATAAATGTAATTCCTGTACACATAGCCATGAAAACATATTATGCCCCTGTACCCATCAGGGATTCTGCTCGTCGTCAGGGCCAGGATCCCCCTACCTGGCCCCCACTGCCGGCCACTGTTCCATCTGCCCCCTCTTCAAGAGCAGCTGCTATCTATGGGCCCCATTCACCCCCCTCCCATGCCCGCAGCTCTTGATGCCCGTCGTCCGCCACGTGCAGCAGACACTCAGTATTCCGTATGGAATACTATTGAAAATGTAACCCCCAAAATGGCCGCCGCCTCCTCTAGCATATTAAATAACTGTCTCCTCTAAGGGCGGCGGACATTTTGGGAGGGACATATTCAATAGTATTCAATACGGAGGGCTGAGTGTCTGCTGTTCTGATGCGCCAGGCATAATGAGCAGCAGGCAGGGCGGCGGATGAACGGGGGCCCATTGCACAGCAGCAGAAATATCGGCGGGCGGTATAAGCCCGGGACAATTATACCCCCAGCACCCCCTTGATGGCGGCCCTGCTCATGGGTATCAGGGAATTCCAAGCATGCAAGCCTGACGTCAAGTACCATCAAACTATGTAGAGCAGGGCTGGCCAAACCGGTCCTCGAGATCTACCAACAGTTCATGTTTTCCAGGCCTCCTGGAGATCTGTAGAATGGTCAGTTAGGAATTAATGCAGCACATCTTAATTAGTAATGACTACACCTGTGCACCAGCTAGGTGATCTGGAAAATGTGAACTGTTGGTAGATCTCGAGGATCGGTTTGGCCACCCCTGATGTAGAGGATCAGTAAGGATTGTGGGTCTGATACTGAGCCGGATGCAGGAACGTCTTTTCGTATGGGCTCAATGGGCTCTTGCCCAAGGGCCCCATGAGTATAAGGGCACTAGGCTGATAGCTGAGGGTCTCCTCTTTCCAGGGGTACCAGATTTTTGAAAATCGGCCCTGGGGAACCGGAGATATCCGACTTCAAAGTAGTGGTCCAAATCCTAGCCTGTTAGTTGCTCTCCCCAGCCAGATATCATGGGTTCTGTCTGACTTACAGTTTCTCTGATGGTATAATCCAAAAGCTGGGACTTTCTCCTTTTGGGGACACTGGCAGCTTGTCTCTACTTTGTCCAGAACCAGAGATATCAGCCTTCCAGCATCCGGTCCCCGCTCCAGCTCCACACACCTAATATGCAGTTTCATATTTTCATTGGTAGAATGCTCTGACTCCTGAACTCTGATCCCCAAGTACCCAGAACCTCCTGAAAGGTGGGACTCTCTAGTTTTGTATCCCATCCAAAGCTAAGAAATATATTTTCAGGAACTAGAGATATCTGCAGTCAAGCAATCTGCCCTCCCACCAGAAAATGATAAATATTAAGCCCACTCCACTATCCACCCCTCCCCTGCTTATTAAACACCCCCTACCACCCTGGAATTCATGTACTAGGGCTTCTTCATTTAGCCAAATGCCCCCTTCTACAGTTTAGCCCCATCTGTGCAGTAAAGGAGTAATTATCAGAAATGAATGCTCCAGGTCCTACATTCTGAGCGGTAGATAGAACACCCTCTACCGCCTGCGGGACATTAAAGCTTCCGCTGATAGCACCCTCCACCCTTACCGCTGGAGCGTGGGTAGGGGGCCCAGTGCATTGCTGTGCCCAGGGGCCTACACTGCTGTTAAGACGGCCCTGGCCGGATGTTGTAAACGATGTGTGAGCAGGTGTTTGCAGAGTAATACAGGCATGCACCAGTTGATGACTGACGCTATGAACAGCCCTGTTGTATTGATTTATTCAAAGATAGCAGGTACAGTCGTACTCACTGTTACATGCACACTGGTGATGAAGCGGAGCTTGAGTCGATTAGGTTGTCATACAGCTTGTGAGCCAGTTAGTGTATGCTGCAAAATGTTAACTGTGCAGGAACAGCTTTATAGCATGTTGTAACCAGGTCTCGCATAGGAGGTAAGCAGGAGACTTCTGTCTCCAACCATGTCATCTCACATAGTAAAAACTCAAGATGGCGCATGCTCAGTAGTAATCTCGGTGGCCATCTTGGGATAGGGTATGAAGCCTCCCTGGAGAAAAGTGCGGTAGCGCACTCCTCTTTCAACATCGGACTCAGCGGTGATGTCGGACGCATAGATGCGATGGTATTCGCCTGAGTATGTGTCTGCTTCGACCACGCACGCTCCCTGGTTTTGTTTGTATGGAGTCGCAGATACGATTTAGACATGTGGTAGCAGGAATGTAAGGGACACTCCTAAACGGACGTGTCAGTCCTCGCACATCCGGATGTACACCAGGGGAATATTAAAGTCATTAATATACAGGTTCTGTGGATTTAAACAGGATCACTGATGTAAAACGAAGCAAATCAGGCGTCATTCTTATTTTTCAGAACCGGATGTCACCATTGTCAGCCGTCTCAAAGACCTGTCAGTGTTTGCCGGGGAAGACGCCGTGTTCAGGTGTGAAGTCTCCCATGCGAACGCCAAGGATGTAGAATGGAAGCTGCAGGGGGTCACTCTGGAAAGTAACGAGGTGAATGAGATCTCGGTGGAGAAAGGGAAGACTCACATCCTTAAGCTCAGCAGCGTGACGCTGGATGACTCCGGAGCCATCACGTTTAGAGTCGGTCCCTACACCTCTACGGCCAACCTTACCATCAAAGGTAAAAAAAAGTTATGGTGCAATTAAAATCTTTACACAATTCTGCAATCATTTGCTACAGGCAAGATAACCAGGGCCAGCCATCAGAAAATGTGGGACCCGGGACTGCTAGAATAGACAGCCCCACTCCTCCCGCGCAGCGCCCACAGCTTACCGTCCTGGGCGCTAGTTTCCAGTCCCAGGAGAGGGACAGGACACCAAGTGGCAACCCTAGGCATGACTGCGGTGTGCTGGGATCACCGCAGCAGCCGATACTGTCCCTCCATGTCTACCTGTGGGGCATGCCAATCCACACTGCTACCACCCGGCCCTGTCACAGTCCGGGCCCAGGACTCAAGTACCGGCAGTCTTCCCCTGATGGCGGCCCTGAAGACAAGTGCTACTTGTAATACAGTGATAATGTCCAGGCTCTCAGATTTATCACAAGAAGTTACTGTATATTTATTCCAGCCCCGCTCCCGGTCTTCACCAGAGGGCTGACCGATGTGGAGGTGGAAGAAGACGCCACGGTCGTACTACAGTGCGAGGTGTCGCAGCCCGGTGTGCCCCTGACGTGGAGGAAAGGCGCAGAGCAGATCTCACCCAGCGCCAAGCACACTTTCCTGGATCAGGGTACTGTCCAGATCCTGCAGATCCACGATGCCAAGCCTGGAGATTCCGGCGTGTACACCTGCGACACCGGCAACCAGGAAACAAAGGCTAAAGTAACGGTTACAGGTACACAGCATTACTCCATCTATAGCAATTATACTGTATATGTGAGTAATAACTCTGGCTGATCTACCTGGAGAACAGGGAAATACTTTGTGTTAGATTTCTATCTTAGGGTTATAGATATTGTGTAATGCAAGAACTCCCGACTAATAGATGGAACAAAACAACAAATTTTCCCCAAGTCACCCCCAGCCACACTTCAGTAGGAGGTACATCGTTCTCTGTCTCCCCCCAGTCACACTTCAGTAGGAGGTACATCGTTCTCTGTCTCCCCCCAGTCACACTTCAGTAGGAGGTACATCATTGTCTCTGCCCAGCCACACTGCTGAAGGAGGTACATCGTTCTGTCTTTGCCAGCCACACTTCAGTAGGAGGTACAGAGGCTGCCCTGTTGAGACAGAGCAGTTCTCTCAGCTAGTGTGTACACCGGGTTCTCAAGCGCTGAATGAGCTGTGCTGTAAACATAAAGCGGCGCTTGGAGACCGGGTAGTGCGATCAAAGCTAGGCAAATCAGGGGGGACAGTAAGCGGAGCTGGGGGCGAGGGTCACCACAGCGCTCATACCGCTAATACCTGCTGTCATCCAGCTTGCTCCGGGACGTGGCAGCAGTAAGGCAGCCTGAGAGGGGAGGACACGGAGGAAGAAGTCGGCCCAATAGCAACGGGGGAAGAAGCCGTCCCAGTGCTTCCTGTGTAGCCGGAGGCGGAGAAGCTGCGGATTCTGGGGCAGCGCCCAGCTGACAGCTCCAGACGGTCAGAGTGAGCGTGTCTGTGATTCTAGCAGTGGGAAAGAGGCTACAGTATTGACACTGAACTGGATATAATAGTAAGAGGCTGTCAGCAGCTAAAGCAAATCAAGAAACACTGAGGCTGTATATAAAGTGAACGTAAGGCAGACAGCCGCCCTGATTATAGGATTTCATTAGGATCCATACCATTTAAGGTGATAACAGCCACACCTAACAGAGGTGGGGTAAACCCAGCAGAGTTAGAGAGTGAGCTGCATTATCTCTGCCCAGTCACAGTTTGCATAAATCAAGAAAGAGTCAGGGGAGTGAGCGCTGCAGCCAACTGGTCAGGAGGCGTGTAAGTACAATCAATAGCGCTGGGCACACACAACGGGGCCTGGGGAGCTCACAGCAAACCTCACCACATCCCTGTCAGCGTGCTACAATAGACATTTCAGTCAGTGGTGGGCAGAGAGAGAGAGATAGCACCCGCATCATATAACAGCTACTGTATAACTGCTGTAGCCACAGCATCAGAGGCAGACAGAAAAGCAGGGATACTCCATAAGACTTATACATAAGGGCTAATTATAAGGAGGTAGCGGATTGGAGGACCCTTGTTAACCCTTGCTGTATATGGGTGAAGAACCCAGTAGTACTGGTTCAGTGTAGCTCAGACCAAAGAGGAGTTTGCAAAGAAAAGAAACCAGCCAACAAGTAGGAGTGTACAGTAGCTGTCTGCATTATTTATAAGTATAAATTTGGATGTTGG
This sequence comes from Pseudophryne corroboree, assembly GCF_028390025.1. Lineage (NCBI taxonomy): Eukaryota > Metazoa > Chordata > Amphibia > Anura > Myobatrachidae > Pseudophryne > Pseudophryne corroboree. The sequence goes on along the minus strand of NC_086448.1, from coordinate 829,661,216 downwards.
TATAAAGTGACAATTATATAAGGTATGCACCGAGATCAAAGGATTCCGGGAGAATTATTTAGTAAATCCATACTGTTTGCATAGACAGAGAAACCAGCTTAGAGGAGACTGTATCTTCATACCGATTAGTCTTCATCAGTGATACCTAGTACAGACCAATACAGCAGATAGCTGCACTGCATCCATCAAGTAGACTAAGTACCTGAATCAAATACACACGGAGTTAGTGAATTCCAAAATATTTATAAATATATAAGTATTCAGTGGAGAGCAGAGTAACCAAAAGTAGCAGCCTAAAGGGTAAATGATACAAATCTGCTGGGACATGCCTTTACTCAAAGTTTACACACATTGATTGACTGTCCAAGAGGCTGTTAGAACCCCCAAAGCTGAGAAAGGAGGATAAAGGTGGATGCAAGCACAGAAAAACTTTTGGTAGGTCTTATACCTATAATGTAAGTCTACCGTTTTATGGGCAGACAAACACGCTTTCATGGGAGCTGGAATTTCACCAGTCTAGATTTTGTCCTCTTGTATTCTTCTCCTCAATATTAGGCCCAAAAAAGAGAAGGAAAAAAGACCTCCAATAGTGCAACACCATTAATTTTCCAACAGACATAACATTAAAACATTGAGGATAAGGGTGGTCTCTCACCAGAGGAAGTGGTCCACTAAATAAGCAGACAAACACAGCGAAAATTAAGATGATCACACCAGGCGTCCCTGGAACTCGCCGTCCAGATCCTCTGTTGATATTCCAAGCGTCTCCCCAAAACAAACAGCTCCTCCTTCCAACGCGTTTCGACACTCCAGTGTCTTTTTCAAGGCCTTGGAATATCAACAGAGGATCTGGACGGCGAGTTCCAGGGACGCCTGGTGTGATCATCTTAATTTTCGCTGTTTGTCTGCTTATTTAGTGGACCACTTCCTCTGGTGAGAGACCACCCTTATCCTCAATGTTTTAATGTTATGTCTGTTGGAAAATAAATGGTGTTGCACTATTGGAGGTCTTTTTTCCTTCTCTTTTTTGGGCCTAATATTGAGGAGAAGAATACAAGAGGACAAAATCTAGACTGGTGAAATTCCAGCTCCCATGAAAGCGTGTTTGTCTGCCCATAAAACGGTAGACATACATTATAGGTATAAGACCTACCAAAAGTTTTTCTGTGCTTGCATCCACCTTTATGTACATATCACACTATGATTGTTTTATTTTGCTTTTATGAGCGCCAGTGGATTCAAATGGTATCCCCCTTTTGACTGCATCGATTCATGAAGTGTTGGTGACACTTATTTTTCCATTTGAAACCAGAAGGCTGCTCAGATTTGGCGCACGGTATTTTATCACTTTTTCTTCTTGAGAAAGGAGGATAGTTATTATGTCTAGGGAAATTTGGTAACCTGTTAATCACCAAAGAGTCGAAAGGGATAAGTTACCACCCATACGGTGCATACCAGTTACCCACTTTCCACCTTCCGGGAATAGTAACAGCATTAATAATACTGTTATTCCTCAGTGCAAAGGAAAAGTGGGACTTTATAAACACTTCATCTATATAGGATATAGATCACAGTGATAAGAGTACCCGGGTCACTCTATAGAGTTATAGTGTACACTTTATTTTTTCCTTTTGTCAAGGAGAGTTTTTTTGTACCTGTATGCATATCTTGATTGTATAGGCCTTTTAGGAGGAAATTAGTAAATTTGGTGAATGCAATTCATACCTGTAACTGTGTGAAAGCTGTATCATATGGTTACATTAAAATTGTTATACTTACCATCTGTCCGACTGATTGGACACTGATTCCGGAGAGCTGAAATGAAGAACAGGTATATTAGAAATGCAAACGTGTACTATTATTTAAGCACATTTAATAGCTTACTGACATTGAATCAGGCTTACCCAAGCAGGCCTGGATTGGACGCTGATTCCAGAGAGCTGAAATGATGAATAGGTATCTCAGCAGTGCCTCCAAATGTAACCTTCCCTTGAATCTAATGGATGGGTAACTAATAAGTGTGCCTCCTCCCAAGCTATATTATTCAATCCAGGCCTGCTTGGGTAAGCCTGATTCAACTCTATAGAGTGACCCAGGTACTCTTATCACTATGATGTATATCCTAAATACAGTAGATGAAGTGATTATAAAGTCCCACTTTTCCTTTGCGCTGAGGAATAACAGTATTATTAACAATGTTGCTTTTCCCAGAAAGTGGAAAGGGAGTAAATGGTATGCACCATATGGGTGGTCACGTATCCCTTTCGACTCTTTGGTGATGAACTGGTTAGCGAATTGCCCTAGACATAATCACTATCCTCCTTTCTCAGCTTTGGGGGTTCTAACAGCCTCTCGGACAGTCAATCGATGTGTGTAAACTTTGAGTAAAGGCATATCCCAGCAGATTTGTATCATTTACCCTTTAGGCTGCTACTTTTGGTTACTCTGCTCTCCGCTGAATACTTACATTCCACTTTATAAATATTTAGAATCCACTAACTCTGTGTGTATTTGAATAAGCTACTTAGTCTACTTGATGGATGCAGTGCAGCTATCTGCTGTATTGGTCTGTCCTAGGCATCACTGATGAAGACTAATCGGTATGAAGATACAGTCTCCTCTAAGCTGGTTTCTCTGTCTATGCAAATGGTATGGATTTACTCAATAGTTCTCCCGGAATCCTTTGATCTCGGTGCATACCTTATATAATTGTTACGTTATACCGACATCAAAATTTATACTTATAAATAATGCAGACAACTACTGTACACTCCTACTTGTTGGCTGGTCCCTTTTTTTTTTACAAAGTCCTCTTTGGTCTGAGCTACACTGAACAAGTACTACTGGGTTCTTCACCCATATACAGCAAGGGTTAACAAGGGTCCTCCAATCCGCCACCTCCTTATAATTAGCCCTTATGTATAAGTCTTATGGAGTGTCCCTGCTTTTCTGTCTGCCTCTGATGCTGTGGCTACAGCAGTTATACAGTAGCTGTTATATGATGCGGGTGCTATCTCTCTCTCTCTGCCCACCACTGACTGAAATGTCTATTGTAACATGCTGACAGGGATGTGGTGAGGTTTGTTGTGAGCTCCCCGGGCCCCGTTGTGTGTGCCCAGCACTATTGATTGTACTTACACGCCTCCTGACCGGTTAGCTGCAGCGCTCACTCCCCTGACTCTTTCTTGACTTCTGCAATTTGTGACTGGGCAGAGATAATGCAACTAACTCTCTAACTCTGCTGGGTTTACCCCACCTCTATTAGGTATGGCTGTTATTACCTTAAATGGTATGGATCCTAATGAAATCCTATAATCAGGACGGCTGTCTGCCTTATGTTCACTTTATATACAGCCTCAGTGTTGCTTGATTTGCTTTAGCTGCTGACAGCCTCTTACTATTATATCCAGTTCAGTGTCAATACTGTAGCCTCCTTCCCACTGCTAAAATCACAGACACACTCACTCTGACCGTCTCTGTGCGCCGCCCCAGAATCCGCAGCTGCTCCACCTCCGACTACACAGGAAGCACTGGGATGGCTTCTTTCCCTGTTGCTATGGGGCCGCCTTCTTCCTCCGTGTCCTCCCCTCTCAGGCTGCTTTACTGCTGCCACATCCCGGAGCAAGCTGGATGACAGCAGGTATTAGCAGTATGAGCACTGTGGGGAACCTCGCCACCAGCTCTGCTTACTGCCCCCCCCCTGATTTGCCTGGTTTTGATTTCACTACCCAGTCTCCAAACGCCGCTAAATGTTTACAGCACAGCTCATTCAGCAACGCTTGAGTACCCGGTGTACACACTAGCTAAGAGAGCTTCCGCCACATGCCTCTTTATAGACTCCGCTCCCCCAACCATGTGACCTATGTCTTGAGCCACTACCTCGAGCTGACTATAATCCCTGAAAGCAGCGCATGCCCTTCCAGAATGTTCCCCCTGTCATGTGTACACTATGGTGGCATAGTACATAGTTTTATATATACTGTGTATATATATATATATATATATATATATATATATATATATATATATATACATATGTGTATATATATATATATACATATCTATCACCATCTTACTTATATAGCTAACACCTACTTCATAACAAGTGATTACATTGGTGCACCTCTACAAATATCCTTCTCTCATATTAACAGTGACAGGGGGTCGGCTATTTGGAGGTAACCTCTAGCGCACCTTCATCTACCCCTAATGGGCTACACAATGAATTGCCTGTTAATCAATGCCATCCTTAGTGATACTGCCACAGCATGAAGGTGGACGGAAACTCACATTAGCATAAGATAGTAAATCTGGTAGCTCCAGAGGTCCACATATATTGGCACTTTGCAGCTGACTCAGAAGCAGCCCATGTTGTTTTTTGGTGAAAAGGCCTCTGTAGTTGTAATGGTAACTTTAGGATCTGGGAGGAATAAAAAAAAAATCTAATTTTCTTAAAGAACTAATAAAGCTGTCATTTTTTTTATTAAACCGCACCCCCACCCACTTAAAGCAAGATCATTCATCCAGTCTTATTGGTGAAACATTCTCTATCCATCTTCCACGGTACCCAGGAGGGGGCGGGGGAACAAGGCAAGGGGGTGAAATGTTCCACTTCTAGTTTTGCCTCCGATACGCACTCTCACTCTTCCCTTTGTGCAGCTATCCCAGTGGTTTTTGAGCAGAAACCTGAAAATCAGAGCTGCGAGGAGGGTTCTACAGTCACCGTTCGAGCGCAGATCTCAAAGCCCAATGCCCAGGTTGAGTGGAAGAAGGGGGCCGTGCAGATCAGGCCCAGTGACAAGTATGAGATCAGGCAGAAAGGGAAAACGGTGGAACTGATCATACACCAGGCCCAGCCGGAGGACTCGGGAGAGTACACCTGTGACAGCGGAGACCAGCGGGTGACTTCTGCTGTGCAGGTGACAGGTGAGAGACCAGAATACGTGAGGGAAGCACCTGTACTGACAACTTCCCTCATATAAATTCTCAGTGACCAATATAAGAAGTGGAAATTGCTTTATTTTACTATATAAGGATTTAAAGGCACCGCTGGCCGCAGGCGGCAGTTCCTAATTTGATGTTTTCAGGAGGGTGATGTATATGAGGTTGACATTCATCATTTCAACACTGCTGAAATGTCATCTTGATAGAATATTGACAATCCATCCCAAGTGGTTTAGTAGTGGCTTACCTGGTCCCGATGTAAATGGTGGCTTTGGGGTCCCTGTGGTCATGTGAGGAGCAGACACCCTATTCCTACCCGTTATTCTCCCCTTTGTGTCAGCATTTCACATGTTGCCTGTCGACATTGTGGTATCAACATTATGACTGCATTTCATGCAGGAGTATGTTCCACATGTTCAGTCTATTCCATGACCTCTGGCCACATTACATAGAGCAGTTTTTTATTTTAGACCTGTCCCTTTAAGGAGAACCATCTCAGCCAGTGGTTCTCAAACTTTTTTGAATCACGGCACCCTGAGAGTTTCCGAATCACGGCACCCCTAGGCCAAAAGTTTCTTATTGAGGAATGTAAAAAAAAATTATATGAAGTTGTTTATATATAGTATATATCATCCTTAGGTTCAGTTGTGTGGCGAGGGACAAGATTTGCTTCTGTTTGTGCACATATTTTTTGACTGGCAGCCGCCAGCACTAGTTTTGCCTATTACATTGACCATAAATAAGTTGAATTGATCCTGGAACATCAACACAAAATGTTTTACTCAGCCTAAAGCAAACCCCTATCATTCCTCAGCAATACCCACGCTGATCACACGCCACCTCCAGAATGAGCAGGGAGAGGAGAACGGGTCTGTGACGCTGAGGGCGGAGATCTCCAAGGCCGACGCCCCTGTGACTTGGCAGAAAGCTGGAGTAGCTCTTAAACCGGGGGCCAAATATGAAATTAAGCAGTCAGGGTGCGTGGTAGAACTTCATATACACAAACTGCAACAGATGGATGCGGCGGAATACACGTGTGAGACTGGGGACCAGAAGTCGGTGGCTTCGGTCTTTGTTAAAGGTAACGGGGAACTTTAATTCCTTAACGTAACATCTTATTGATATTTGAGAAAAAGGGGAAAGGCAAGTACCATATCTGTCATATGAACTTTAATGACCAATAAATGAAACCAGCTACAAATAAATTGGGGACATAACTCTGTCTAATATTGTTATGTTTTAGAACCAGAACCTTTCATAGTGGATCAGTTGCAGAACCTCTCGGTAGAGGAAGGAGAAGACGCTATATTTAAGTGCAAGGTGTCTAAGGATAATGCCCCTGATGTCCACTGGTACCTGGCCGGAGTCCCATTGCAGAGCAATGAGATGAACGAGATTGCTGTCCACAAGGGGAAAATACACACTTTGACTCTTAGAAAGGTCACCCTGGAAGATTCAGGTCTTGTCAGCTTCAGAGTGGGACAGAATACATCTGTAGCTGAATTAGATGTTAAAGGTGAATAGTGCATGGGAAAAGAGTATGAACTCTTGGAAGGATCCATTCAGGGTACATGTTATCCACGCGTTTCTTCCTCAGTGAGGTGACATAGGTAAAATGTGACCAAAGTAGACCTGTCAGAGGCCAAATGGTTCTATGGTCGCTGCTCAGAATTGACATTCACTTTAAAAAGGGTTGAAGCTCACTGGTAAAAGTGCATCTGCTGCATTTTTGGAGGGTTAAATATTAATCTGTCAACCATAACTTTTTATTCAGTAATATGGTTAATTTAACATTAGTTTTATGTGAATTGTTTATGTGGTTCTCATTTGTTAACCTTACAGCACACTCATGTCACTGTGCCATAACAGTATTATATCTTTATAAAACATTTTCAATAGCCTGTATAAAAGCACCCAGTTTGCAGCCAGGTGCCTTTACGTAGGGGCATTGTCCCATATATCATGTGAAATTTGTCTACGTCTTGCAGTCAATCATTTCCGTCACAAATGTTCTATTCTGTATACAAAAGAAAACTTTGCTATCACATGTTCCAAAAATAGGATGAGATTTATCAAAGCTTGGAGAGATATACAGTAAAGTGGCAAGAGACCAATAATATAACTGTCATGTTACAGGATATGTTTGAAAAATGAGAGGAGCTGATTGGTAGTATCACATAAGTACCAACCAAAGTATATGGTACCTCACTAAAACTAGAGATGTTATAAACATATAATCTATATTGATATGATGAGGTTCATTTTACTGGACATATGTGTCACTCTACAGGAATAAATAACCCATCATGAAGTTGTCTGTAATGGATATAGTTATATATCCTGTTTGTGACGCCAAATGTGATGTAATACCCTATCAGGAAGGACTTTGCTTAACTTATCCTGTTTTTGTTCTACCAGAGTAGTAAGGAGGATTGTCCCGGGAAGAAGAAATTAAACTTTTTTTAAAATAAAGTTTCTTTATTCAAAATAGGATTAACTCTCATTGGAGATATACAGTGTGTAATATATAACTGAAAGTTTATTTCTACAAAATTTTGTATTATGAGAAGTCATTTAGAAGTATCTAATGATTCTATTCCTATGAGATGTAATCCTGTTTTGAATTAAGACATTTTATATAAGAAAACAAGTTTAATTTCTTGTGCCCGGGACAATTCTTTTTATCTCTTTGGTAGAACATAAAGGAAAAGATAAACCAAAATCCTACCTGACAGGGTGTCAGACTTGGTTTTGTATGTGTCCCCGGAGGGGGCGCTAGTGGGTCAGTGGAGGTAGAAGGGAGAAAGCGAGGAGGCTGGATTAAGTTTCTGCGCATGGGCGCAATGATATTTATTATACAGAAAGTTCACAACGGCAGCAGAAAATAAACAATAAGAAATGCAAATGTCAATAGTGCAGCGTGGAAGCTGAAAGTCTATGGCAACGGAAATATGGCAAATGGATGAATGGTAACTGATGAATGATATCTGGTAAATGATAATAACTGATGAATGTACACTGATGAATAATAACTTGACAGGAGATAATCTGGTATGGGAACCAGAGCAGTTTAAAACGTGGAGCCAGCAGAGATGGTAATGAATGGCAAACCTGGTAGCAGAGGCAGGGGACTGACAATGTCCACAGTGCAGGTGATGAAGCACTAGCAGCAAGCAAGCTGCATCACAGGTGGGGAGATGGAACACACCTGGAGTCAGTCTCTACTGCTAAGGCTGAAGCACACTGAGTTGATGTTTAGTGTGAAGCCTGTAAACAGAAGCAGGTGTTGCTGAGGCTTGTAGTTCCACGGAGCTGTGAAAGGTAACCAGGAGCACAGAGTCTCAGGTAGATGACCAGGAACACAAAGGAACAGGTAGGTATCCAGGAACACGGAGGAACAGGAACCAGATCCAGACACATGGGTCGCAGGAGTGACACAAAGTTCAGGATGCCTGCAGACTGATCCTGCAGCTCCTGATATACCCCCTGATGTGCAGTCATTGGTGGGAGTGAGGAAAGTAGGTGCGGCCAAGCACCGGATTGGCCGCCGTGCTCTGACCGATGCAGACTGTCATGGCGGCGCCCATGCCGCGGCCTAGCGGGAACGCGGCGTGCTACACGCCCGCTGTCACAGGAGCGCTCCCAGGCCCAGGATGACGTCTGATGGCAGAGGTGCGGATGACAGTGGAACGCAGGGACCCTGGACGGAGTCCGCACCGGCGGACAGATGTGACCGTGGTGAGTCGATTCCTGACAGTACCCCCCCCCTTTAAGGGTGGGCACCGAACACCCACGTGGCTTGGAAGGATGAGTGTTATGGAAGACACGGACCAACCTTGGAGCATGGACATCTGACGAATTCACCCAACTTCTCTCCTCCGGACCATAACCGGACCAATCGATAAGATATTGTAGACGACCATACCGGCAACGGGAATCCATAATCTTCTCTATTTCGAACTCCAAAGCCCCGCTGAGTTCGAACTTTGGGGCCGACTGGAAGAGCTCTTTGGAAGCGATTCAGGACTAATGGTCTGAGGAGAGAAACATGAAAGGCATTAGGTATTCGCAGAGAAGGTGGTAACATAAGCTTGTAGGCCACAGGACTGATGACTCTTTCAACAGGAAAGGGACCGATGAAACGTGGTGCAAATTTCATCGACGGGACCCTAAGACGGAGGTTCCGGGTAGAAAGCCAAACCTTGTCCCCAGGTTTCAGGCTAGGAACTGCACGTCTTTTGCGGTCAGCAAAGTATTTATACCGGCTGGAGGCCTTCTTGAGAGAAGTGTGAATCTTCCTCCAGGTTGAAGAGAACTGACTCAGGGCAGTAGTGGCAGCAGGAACATCCATGTGAGGGAGTTCTTGGAAATCTGGAACACGAGGATGTTGCCCATATACAGCAAAGAATGGGGTTGTCTCAGTAGCAGTGTGATAACGGAAATTGTGGGCAAATTCGGCCCACGGGAGCAGATCCAACCAGTCATCCTGAGAAGATGAAACATAAAGTCTTAAAAATGTCTCCAATTCCTGATTTACCCTCTCTGTCTGCCCATTCGTCTGAGGGTGGTAAGATGACGAGAACTTCAGTTTTACTTGCATGGCAGAACAGAGAGCCCTCCAAAACCTCGCTACAAACTGAACACCTCTGTCGGATATTATTTCTGAGGGTAGACCATGTAGACGGAAAATCTCCCGTAGGAAGATTTGGGCAAGTTTTGGGGCAGAAGGGAGACCCTGGAGAGGAACAAAATGGGCCATCTTGGTAAATCTGTCCACCACAACCCAGATGGTATTGTATCCTTGAGAAGGAGGAAGGTCGGAGATAAAGTCCATGGACAGGTGTGACCAGGGACGGCTGGGAACAGACAATGGTTGTAACTGACCTGCTGGAGACTGACGAGGAATCTTGTGCTGCGCACACTTAGGACAGGATGCCACGAAATCCTTGATGTCAGCTTTCATCTTTGGCCACCAGTATGTCTCAGAGAGGAACTTGAAAGTCTTCAGGACACCGGGATGTCCAGTGAACTTGGACTGATGGGCCCAAGACAGCAACTTGGGACGGAGTTCTGGGGAAACAAGTGTCTTACCAGGTGGAGGAGCTGGGGAAACTTGAGATGCAGCAAATACCACTGGACTCAGGATGGAATGCGGAACTGAGTTAGACGTTTCCTCTTCGGACTCCATAGATCGGGATAAGGCGTCAGCTTTAACATTCTGAGAACCTGGGCGGAAATGAAGCTTAAAGTTAAAACGAGAGAAAAACATAGCCCACCGGGACTGGCGAGGATTAAGGCACCGGGCTGCCTTTAAATATAGCAGATTTTTATGATCCGTATAGATGTTGAACGGATATTTGGCCCCTTCCAGGAGATACCTCCATTCCTCGAGGGCCAGCTTAATCGCCAGTAGTTCTTGATCTCCAACGGAATAGTTAGCTTCTGCAGGGAGGAATTTACGAGAATAAAATCCACAGGGGTGGATCTTCCCATCAGTTCTCTTCTGGGAGAGAACCGCTCCAACTCCTACGGTAGAGGCATCCACCTCCAACTCGAACGGCTTGTTTACATCTGGTTGAGACAGAACTGGAGCAGACATAAAGGCCAGCTTGATCTTCTGGAAGGCCGCTAAAGCCTCTTCTGACCAGTTGGAATGATCTGCCCCTTTCCGAGTTAAGTTGGTAATAGGAGCGATGAGAGTGGAGAATCCTCGAATAAATTTCCTATAGTAATTGGCGAATCCCAGGAATCGCTGAATAGACTTGAGAGAATTTGGAATGGACCAATTGGCAATGGCTTCCAACTTTGTCGGGTCCATCTGGAGATCCGATCCGGAAATTATATACCCCAGGAAGGGTATAGAGGAAACTTCAAAGGTACACTTGGATAATTTACCGTAGAGCCGGTTCTCACGAAGACGTCGGAGGACTTCACGGACTTGTAGACGATGAGAGGGAAGATCTTGGGAGAAGATAAGGATATCATCCAGATAAACTACAAGGTATTTGTACAGAACGTCCCGGAAGATTTCGTTCACAAAGTGCTGGAACACTGCTGGGGCATTACTCAACCCGAATGGCATTACCAGGTACTCGTAATGACCATCTCGAGTATTGAAAGCTGTCTTCCATTTATCACCACTTCGGATTCTAATGAGGTTGTAAGCACCGCGGAGATCTAACTTGGTGAAGATGCGGGCTCCCTTAACTCTGTCAAATAATTCAGTGATGAGTGGTAATGGATAACTATTTTTGATGGTAATGTCATTGAGACCCCGGTAGTCAATGCATGGACGCAATCCTCCATCCTTTTTCTTAACAAAGAAGAAGCCTGCACCAGCGGGTGAAGACGAGGGACGGATGAATCCTTTCTGTAAGTTCTCCCTGATGTAGTCGCTCATCGCTTCAGTTTCAGGAATGGATAACGGATAGGTACGCCCCCTAGGTGGTTTCTTGCCGGGAAGGAGATCGATGGGGCAATCCCACTCTCTATGGGGCGGCAGGACATCAGCGGCTTTTTCACTGAAGACGTCAGAGAAATCTTGGTAAGCCGCAGGAAGACTTGACTGGGTTTTGACTTCAGTAGACTTGATAGGACAAACTTGGGCTAAACAGGACTGGTGGCAATGTGAACCCCAAGAAGTAAGTTGTAGCGTTGACCAATCAATCTGAGGATTATGTAGCTGGAGCCAGGGCATACCCAAAACGATCTCCTGGGTAGCCTGAGGAATGACTAAGAACTTTATTAATTCTGAGTGCAGGAACCCAACTCCCAAAATCACTGGTGCGGTTTGGTGAGAGATATTCCCCTTGGAGATTCGGCTACCATCCACAGCGGTAATGTAGACTGGGTATGAAAGTTCATATACAGGCAAACAAAACTTATCTACCGCAGCTTGAGTGATGAAGTTTCCTGCGGCTCCACAGTCCACTAACGCAGATGCAGATTGAAGCCCAACTGAAGTCTCTAACGTCACGGGAAGGATAAGGTCTTGATTTGAAGGAGCTTGACTAGAAGATCCCAACTTGACTCCTCCTTTACAAGTCAGGATCTGGCGTTTCCCGAACGCACTGTACAAGAATTAATCTGGTGACCTGCAGCCGCACAATAAAGACACAGTCTCTCACGAAGTCTTCTTGACCGCTCCTCAGGAGTTAGGCGGGACCTATTTATTTGCATAGGCTCATCAGAAGGTGGAGACTGAAACTGTACGGAAGGTACCATCCTTGACCTGCGTGGCTCACTTCGAGCACGTTCACTGTTGCGTTCGCGGATGCGAGAGTCCAACTTGATGCACAGGGAAATTAAATCAGACAATTGCTCAGGAAGATCGCGGGTTGCCAGTTCGTCCTTGATCCGATCAGAGAGTCCATGCCAGAAAGCTGCTACCAGGGCTTGATTGTTCCACTGAATCTCTGCGGCCAACGTCTGGAACTGGATGACATATTGCCCCATACTACGGGTACCTTGACGAAGTTGGATTAGGTCTGCAGAAGCTGATGTTGCACGACCCGGCTCGTCAAAGATCCGTCTGAAGGTTGACACGAATTCTGCGTAGTTGTTCATCAGAGGGTCAGCACGTTCCCACAGAGGAGACACCCAACTCAAGGCAGAACCAGAGAGTAGTGAGATAATGTAAGCAACCTTGGATCTTGGCGTGGGGAAATTGTGTGACAATAATTCGAACTGGATTTCACATTGATTAAGAAACCCGCGACATAACTTTGGGCTGCCATCATACTTGCTAGGCACGGGCAGGTGCAAGCATGACACTGGAGCTGATGCAGCCGGCATAGAAGAACTCACAGTACTTGCAGGTGCTGGAGTAACAGGAACTGTAGAAGTAAGTACACTAGGCAGGGTTTGCTGTAGTTTATCAATCCGGGAGGACATCCCTTGCAGGAACTGAAACATCTGCTGCTGCACAGCCTCTTGACCATCCAAACGGGAGACCAGATTTTGTAAGGCCTCTGACCCCACACTCCGACCACCGTCCGAGTCCATCGATCCTGAACTTACTGTCAGACTTGGTTTTGTCTGTGTCCCCGGAGGGGGCGCTAGTGGGTCAGTGGAGGTAGAAGGGAGAAAGCGAGGAGGCTGGATTAAGTTTCTGCGCATGGGCGCAATGATATTTATTATACAGAAAGTTCACAACGGCAGCAGAAAATAAACAATAAGAAATGCAAATGTCAATAGTGCAGCGTGGAAGCTGAAAGTCTATGGCAACGGAAATATGGCAAATGGATGAATGGTAACTGATGAATGATATCTGGTAAATGATAATAACTGATGAATGTACACTGATGAATAATAACTTGACAGGAGATAATCTGGTATGGGAACCAGAGCAGTTTAAAACGTGGAGCCAGCAGAGATGGTAATGAATGGCAAACCTGGTAGCAGAGGCAGGGGACTGACAATGTCCACAGTGCAGGTGATGAAGCACTAGCAGCAAGCAAGCTGCATCACAGGTGGGGAGATGGAACACACCTGGAGTCAGTCTCTACTGCTTAGGCTGAAGCACACTGAGTTGATGTTTAGTGTGAAGCCTGTAAACAGAAGCAGGTGTTGCTGAGGCTTGTAGTTCCACGGAGCTGTGAAAGGTAACCAGGAGCACAGAGTCTCAGGTAGATGACCAGGAACACGGAGGAACAGGTAGGTATCCAGGAACACGGAGGAACAGGAACCAGATCCAGACACATGGGTCGCAGGAGTGACACAAAGTTCAGGTTGCCTGCAGACTGATCCTGCAGCTCCTGATATACCCCCTGATGTGCAGTCATTGGTGGGAGTGAGGAAAGTAGGTGCGGCCAAGCACCGGATTGGCCGCCGTGCTCTGACCGATGGAGACTGTCATGGCGGCGCCCATGCCGCGGCCTAGCGGGAACACGGCGTGCTACACGCCCGCTGTCACAGGAGCGCTCCCAGGCCCAGGATGACGTCTGATGGCAGAGGTGCGGATGACAGTGGAACGCAGGGACCCTGGACGGAGTCCGCACCGGCGGACAGATGTGACCGTGGTGAGTCGATTCCTGACACAGGGTAACATATCACATTTGGCGTCACGAACAGGATATATAACTATCAGGTACAGACAACTATCTTGGGAATGTACTCCTGTGGGGTGACACATATGTTTATTCAAATGAACCTCACCATACAGTATCAACATAGGTACACATATAACATATCTGTAGCTTAAGTGGGGTAAGCTGCTCTGTATAATTTTATAGTATGCAAATTATAAATGTTACGTCAATGCTGATCTGTTGCCATGGGCAACTTCTCCACTGGCTTACTTCTCCACTTTTTCACTGCTTAGTACATCTCCCCCTTTATCTCTCTCCAAGCTTTGATAAATGCCCCCCCCCTTAATTTTTGTGATTTTCTACACTCTTCTGTTCTACACCTGGCTTTAACATTATTCCACTTCCTTCTGTAATAATCACATTGCACAATGCTGTCTCTATTCCAGCCTCAGTTCTGAAATTTACCAAGCTGCTGCTGCAGCCAGTTGATGCTGATGAGAAGGGGGTGACTGCACTGAGCTGTGAGCTCTCTAAACCCAATGTAGTGACAGAATGGAGGAAAGGGTCCATGGTGATCAGACATGGAGGAAGGCACGAGATCAGCATAAAAGAAACACTTCACACTTTGTGCATTAAGGACATTGCTCTGGACGATTCTGGGGAATATTCCTGCACTGCAGGCACTGAGAAAACATCAACCAAGTTGCATGTTAAAGGTAATGAAGGATTTTCTTGAAAAAAAATGGATTGTAGTTAACTGCTTTTATTGTTTCATATTTATTTTTGCACTGCTAGACACTTAGAAAAGACAATGAATACCAATCCTGACAGAGGTGTTCTAAATATCTTCTACACAAGTTTTTTTAAAAGCTCCATTCCTGGCACTCTAGTTGTCCCCTCACCTGCCTGGTGCCCCTTGTCATGGACATTGCTTTGTGCCAGCTTCATACCTCATGTGGAGCGAGGGGTGGCTTCTCCTGTGACTCTGACTCTGGGCTGTGACATCATAGCCCATGGCTAACTAGGAGAAGTAGAAGCCAGTAGTTCCACAGGTAAGAAGCTGCCAACTGTTGCCTCTCCGTGTCAGTGGTCTGCACCTATTCTGCCCGCTATAGGGTCACCTCTACTGCCTGGCATAGGGTCACCTCTACTGCTTAGTATAGGTTAATCTCTGCTGCATCCCATAGGGTTGCCTCTGTGGCCCAGTACAGGGTCACCTCTGTGGCCCACTGTAAGGTCAGCTATAATGCCATCTCTGCTGCTCAGTATTGGGTCACCTTTGAAAACCAAGTATACAGCCATCTTTGCTGCCCAGTATAAGACCATCTTTGCAGTCCATTATAGGGTCAACTCAGCTGCTCAGTAAAGGGTCGCCTCTGCTGTCCAGTATAGTATCGCCTCTGCTGCCCATATAGGGTCTTCTCAGCTGCCCTGTATAGTTTCACCTCTGCTGCCTGGTATAGGGTCACCTCTGCTGCTCAATATAGGGTCACCTCTGCTGCCCGGTATAGGGTCACCTCTGCTGCCCGGTATAGGGTCACCTCTGCTGCCCAGTATAGGGTCACCTCTGCTGCCCGGTATAGGGTCCCTTCTGCTGCCCGGTATAGGGTCACTTCTGCTGCCTGGTATAGGGTCACTTCTGCCTGGTACAGGGTCACCTCTGCTGCCTGATATAGGGTCTTCTCTGCTGCCCAGTATACAGTCACCTCTGCTGCCCAGTATAGGATCTTCTCTGCTGCCCAGTATATGGTCTTCTCTGCTACCCAGTATAGGGTCTTCTCTGCTGCCCAGTATAGGGTCTTCTCTGTTGCCCAGTATAGGGTCTCCTCTGCTACCCAGTATAGGGTCTTCTCTGCTGCCCAGTATATGGTCTTCTCTGCTACCCAGTGTAAGGTCTTCTCTGCTGCCCAGTATATGGTCTTCTCTGCTACCCAGTAAAGGGTCTTCTCTGCTGCCCAGTATAGGGTCTTCTCTGCTGCCCAGTATAGGGTCTCCTCTGCTGCCCAGTATAGGGTCTTCTCTGCAAATCCAGTATAGGGTCTTCTCTGCTACCCAGTATAGGGTCTTCTCTGCTACCCAGTATAGGGTCTCCTCTGCTACCCAGTATAGGGTCTTCTCTGCTACCCAGTATAGGGTCTTCTCTGCTGCCCAGTATAGGGTCTCCCCCTCTGCCCAGTATAGGGTCTTCTCTGCTACCCAGTATAGGGTCTTCTCTGCTGCCCAGTATAGGGTCTTCTCTGCTGCCCAGTATAGGGTCTCCTCTGCTACCCAGTATAGGGTCTTCTCTGCTACCCAGTATAGGGTCTTCTCTGCTGCCCAGTATAGGGTCTCCCCCTCTGCCCAGTATAGTGTCTCCTCTGCTACCCAGTATAGGGTCTCCTCTGCTACCCAGTATAGACCCAGTGTAAATGCAGTGACATCTTTGCTGTTTATGTTTCTTCTCTGCTAAACATGATGCTGTTTTTCAGCCCTGCCAGTAGCTTTCACACAACAGTTGCAGAACCTTGAACCCGAGGAAGGGGGAACAGCGGTGTTACAGTGTGAGGTGTCCAAGGAAGGAGCCCACGTGGAATGGAGGAAAGGGGCGCTGGTTCTACAGGCCAGTGATAAGTATGAGATAAGACAAAGTGGCACTTTAGTTGAACTAGTCATTCACAACGTGGACCCAGAAGATTGCGGCCCGTACACCTGCAGCACCGACGCTGCCCAGACCACCGCCTCCGTGTTCGTTCAAGGTAACTGGGGTGCAGAAGATTTAGGGTTGGGAATGATGACTTTTAGCGCCTTGATGTTTTGTTGATTATAGAGGTCTCTCAATTGTGCTTAATCATACAATCAAATCTTAAAGGAGAACTCTGCCTGCAAGTTATATTTATTGAAGCCTCCACTATGATCAGGACCCCCCTCCTGTAACAATATCGTTTCAAGGCCCATGGCAAGAAAATGTTTGCAATGAAACTTCATACACTGAATATTTACTGCTGCAGGTGTCCAGCCAGTATCACCGACAGCTCTTGGGTATTGGGGAGATATAGCCTGTAGGCGGAGATTCCCTTTAATTCCCCAAAACCACCTCATGCAATTTACACGACAATATATATGCACTTGTCATTTGTTGTAGCCTCAGCTGCTGTTGATTTCTGTCTGTACATAACTGAGATTTAGATTCACACGTTCTGCCTCTGTCTGGGGTGTTACATGTGTGTGGTCATCGCTCCAGACATCTGTTGTGCCGCTGTGCATAGACCTCATCTCAAAGTGTTTCCCTAAATCTTTAATAATTATTGTTAGCTGTTTCTTATCTATTTCCTCTAATGATGTATATTAAGAACCCAAATCTTCTTACCCTTACATGCTAGGAGCAAATTCAGCAAAAAGGTGCAAATTTGCACCTGAAAGAACCGTGTTGCAATGCGAGGGGGTGAACGGACATGCAGGGGAAATACTAGCTGCTCCTGCATGTAGCACAGATACTGGGCAGATTTATTGTGACACTGGGATTTAGAGTTGAGCTAGGACATGCCCCTCCCAACTCTAAGTTTTAAATGTGCCCCCCCCCCCACCCCGCAGTGAAACATGGTTTTGCGAAGGTGCAAAGTTGCATGTTGTCACTGGATATAGGGGGTAATTCCGAGTTGATCGCTAGCTGCATTTGGTCGCTATGCAACGATGAGGCAAAAAAAGGCACTTCAGCGCATGCGTATGCGGCGCAATGCGCACGCGCGACATACTATTACAACGAACGATGTCGTTTCACACAAGGTCTAGCGAAGCTTTTCAGTCGCGCTGCTGTCCGTAGAGTGATTGACAGGAAGTGGGCATTTCTGGGTGTCAACTGACCGTTTTCAGGGAGTGTTCAAATAAACGCAGGCGTGCCAGGAAAAATGTAGGCATGGCTGGGCGAACGCAGGGCGTGTTTGTGACGTCAAAACAGGAACTGAACAGTCTGAAGTCATCGCAAGCGCTGAGTAGGTATTGAGCTACTCTAAAACTGCACCAAACAACTTTACCGCCGCTCTGCGATCCTTTCGTTCGCACTTCTGCTAAGCTAAAATACACTCCCCAGTGGGCGGCGGCATAGCGTTTGCACGGCTGTAAAAAACTGCTAACGAACGATCAACTCGGAATGACCACCCTAATCCTGACTGAGGCCTTTAAGGGTGTTTCCTATATGGGAAATACGTGTATGTGCCTCTGGATAGAGTATAAAGCTGTCCATCCCCTTGGGACCCCCTGATCTTAGGAGGGCAATAGGAGCACCGGTAATCCAGCATATAAACATGCCCATTAGGAATCCGTAACGTACATCTATCAGATACATACCTTGTGTGGCCTGCATGCTACTTATGTATCCGTTCCGCATCAGACACTTAGAGATGGCATGCAGCTATACTGTGTGGTTCCTGTCAGATCAGGTATCCTATGTGCATACAGCGTTAATCTACAGTATAGAGTCCGGGACAATTACTAACATGCTGCCAGATTGCAAATGTGTGCCAACCAATTAGCCGTCAGCTTTATTCTCTTCAGTACAATTTCATGAATGAGAACATAAGTCCGATTGGTTGATATTTCTCACTGCACATTTGCCCTTTTCAAGTGATGTTTAACTTTGAAAGAACAGTAAGACAGGGAAGATTGGATAACGCTACTAGATTCTAAAAGATCAAATAAAGTTGAGGACGTAACATTTGTCAGTAAAATCGTGGGGCATGACCTGACCTGTTGTGCAGGTGAGAGGTCGCATAAGAAAACACTTATTTATAAAATGCATCATTTAAAAGAAACGCCACACATTTTTTATATGCCCCAATTGATAATGTGATCTAAAAACTATAGTATTCTGTAGGTATGACATTTTCCAAGGTCTTGGTTGAACATGTTAAAACATGTTCTAACCTATTTACTTGTGAGCTGTAGATTTTTGCAGCCATGTAAATATACGCTCGAAAATATGTACAATCATGCGTCCTTGTGCGTCAGGTTTGCTAACCTTAGAGGTGCGGGGTGGGGCAGGGAAACATACGAGACGGAAATCAGTATTATTTTCCTTTACACTGTTGCAAGAAAGCTGCAGCTCTCTGCAACATAATACACCCAAAGTTATACACACAAGAAGATATGTGTAAAATAGGATGCGGTCAGGATCCCGACTGTCAAAATCTCAACACTGGAATTTCGATGCTGAGAATGCAGACGGATCCGCAAGGTGAGTATGAGGGTTAGGCTATGGGAGGGGAGGGTGTTAAGGTTAGTCTGCAGGGGAAAGGGAGGGTGTTAGGGTTATGCTGTGGGAGGGGAGGGTAGAGTTAGGCTATGGGAGGGGAGGGTGTTATGGTTAGTCTGCGGGGGAAAGGGAGGGTGTTAGGGTTATGCTGTGGGAGGGGAGGGTACAGTTAGGCTATGGGAGGGGAGGGTTATGGTTAGTCTGCATGAGGGGAGGTTAGGCTGCAGGAGGGAGGCTTAGGCTGTGGGAGGGTTAGGGTGCAGGAGGGGATGGTTAGGGCTATGCTGTGTGATGGAGGTTAGGGTTATGCTGTGTGATGGAGGTTAGGGTTAGGCTGCGGGGAGGGGATGGTAAGGGTTACGCTGTGTGATGGAGGTTAGGGTTAGGCTGCGGGGAGGGGATGGTAAGGGTTATGCTGTGTGATGGAGGTTAGGGTTAGGCTGTGGGGAGGGGATGGTTAGGGTTATGCTGTGCGAGGGAGGTTAGGCTGTGGGGTGGGGATGATTAGGGTTATGCTGTGTGATGGAGGTTAGGGTTAGGCTGTGGGGAGGGGATGGTTAGGGTTACACTGTGCGGGGGAGGTGAGAGTTAGGCTGCAGGGAGGGGATGGTTAGGGTTATGCTGTTCGGGGGAGGTGAGGGTTAGGCTGCGGGGAGGGAATGGTTAGGGTTATGCTGTGCGAGGGAGGTTAGGGTTAGGCTGCGGGGAGGGGATGGTTAGGATTACACTGTGTGATGGAGGTTAGGGTTATGCTGTGCGAGGGAGGTTAGGGTTAGGCTGCCGGGAGGGGATGGTTATGGTTACGCTGTGCGGAAGAGGTTAGGGTTTGGCTGCGGGGAGGTGATGGTTAGGGTTATGCTGTGCGAGGGAGGCAAGGGTTAGGCTGCAGGGAGGGGATGGTTAGGGTTACGCTGTGTGATGGAGGTTAGGGTTAGGCTTTAGGGAGGAGATGGTTAGGGTTACGCTGTGCGAGGGAGGTGAGGGTTAGGCTGTGGGAGGGGAGGGTTAGGGTTATGCTGTGCAAGGGAGGTGAGTGTTAGGCTGTGGGAGGGGAGGGTTAGGGTGCGGGAGGGGAGGTGAGGGTTAGGCTGCGGGGAGGGGATGGTTAGGGTTACGCTGTGCGGGGGAGGTGAGGGTTAGGCTGCGGGGATGGTTAGGGTTATGCTGTTCAGGGGAGGTGAGGGTTAGGCTGCGGGGAGGGAATGGTTAGGGTTATGCTGTGCGAGGGAGGTTAGGGTTAGGTTGCGGGGAGGGGATGGTTAGGATTACACTGTGTGATGGAGGTTAGGGTTATGCTGTGCGAGGGAGGTTAGGGTTAGGCTGGGGGGAGGGGATGGTTAGGGTTATGCTGTGCGGGGGAGGTTAGGGTTAGGCTGTGGGGAGGGGATGGTTAGGGTTATGTTGTGCGAGAGAGATGAGGGTTAGGCTGTGGGAGGGGAGTGTTAGGATTACACTGTGTGATGGAGGTTATAGTTAGGCTGCGGGGTGGGGATGGTTAGGGTTATGCTGTGTGATGGAGGTTAGGGTTAGGCTGTGGGGAGGGGATGGTTAGGGTTATGCTGTGTGATGGAGGTTAGGGTTAGGCTGTGAGGAGGGGATGGTTAGGGTTATGCTGTGCGAGGGAGGCTAGGCTGCAGGAGGGGAGGGTTAGGGTTATGCTGTGTGATGGAGGTTAGGGTTAGGCTGCGGGGAGGGGATGGTTAGGGTTATACTGTGTGATGGAGGTTAGAGTTAGGCTGCGGGGTGGGGATGGTTAGGGTTATGCTGTGTGATGGAGGTTAGGGTTAGGCTGTGGGGAGGGGATGGTTAGGGTTATGCTGTGTGATGGAGGTTAGGGTTAGGCTGTGGGGAGGGGATGGTTAGGGTTACGCTGTGTGATGGAGGTTAGGGTTAGGCTGCGGGGAGGGGATGGTTAGGGCTATGCTGTGTGATGGAGGTTAGGGTTAGGCTGCGGGGAGGGGATGGTTAGGGCTATGCTGTGTGATGGAGGTTAGGGTTATGCTGTGTGATGGAGGTTAGGGTTAGGCTGCGGGGAGGGGATGGTTAGGGTTACGCTGTGCGAGGGAGGTGAGGGTTAGGCTGTGGGAGGGGAGGGTTAGGGTTATGCTGTGCAAGGGAGGTGAGGGTTAGGCTGTGGGAGGGGAGGGTTAGGGTGCGGGGAGGGGATGGTTAGGGTTACGCTGTGCTGGGGAGGTGAGGGTTAGGCTGCGGGGAGGGGATGGTTAGGGTTATGCTGTTCGGGGGAGGTGAGGGTTAGGCTGCGGGGAGGGAATGGTTAGGGTTATGCTGTGCGAGAAAGATGAGGGTTAGGCTGTGGGAGGGGAGTGTTAGGATTACACTGTGTGATGGAGGTTAGAGTTAGGCTGCGGGGTGGGGATGGTTAGGGTTATGCTGTGTGATGGAGGTTAGGGTTAGGCTGTGGGGAGGGGATGGTTAGGGTTATGCTGTGTGATGGAGGTTAGGGTTAGGCTGTGGGGAGGGGATGGTTAGGGTTATGCTGTGCGAAGGGAGGTTAGGCTGCGGGAGGGGAGGGTTAGGGTTATGCTGTGTGATGGAGGTTAGGGTTAGGCTGCGGGGAGGGGATGATTAGGGTTATACTGTGTGATGGAGGTTAGAGTTAGGCTGCGGGGTGGGGATGGTTAGGGTTATGCTGTGTGATGGAGGTTAGGGTTAGGCTGTGGGGAGGGGATGGTTAGGGTTATGCTGTGTGATGGAGGTTAGGGTTAGGCTGTGGGGAGGGGATGGTTAGGGTTATGCTGTGCGAGGGAGGTTAGGCTGCGGGAGGGGATGGTTAGGGTTATGCTGTGTGATGGAGGTTATGGTTAGGCTGCGGGGAGGGGATGGTTAGGGTTATGCTGTGTGATGGAGGTTAGGGTTAGGCTGTGGGGAGGGGATGGTTAGGGTTATGCTGTGCGAGGGAGGTTAGGCTGCGGGAGGGGATGGTTAGGGTTATGCTGTGTGATGGAGGATAGGGTTAGGCTGCGGGGAGGGGATGGTTAGGGTTATGCTGTGTGATGGAGGTTAGGGTTAGGCTGTGGGGAGGGGATGGTTAGGGTTATGCTGTGCGAGGGAGGTTAGGCTGCGGGAGGGGATGGTTAGGGTTATGCTGTGTGATGGAGGTTAGGGTTAGGCTGCGGGGAGGGGATGGTTAGGGTTATGCTGTGTGATGGAGGTTAGGGTTGGGCTGTGAGGAGAGGATGGTTAGGGTTATGCTGTGCGAGGGAGGTTAGGCTGCGGGAGGGGATGGTTAGGGTTATGCTGTGTGATGGAGGATAGGGTTAGGCTGCGGGGAGGGGATGGTAAGGGTAATGCTGTGTGATGGAGGTTAGGGTAAGGCTGTGGGGAGGGGATGGTTAGGGTTATGCTGTGCGAGGGAGGTTAGGCTGCGGGAGGGGATGGTTAGGGTTATGCTGTGTGATGGAGGTTAGGGTTAGGCTGCGGGGAGGGGATGGTTAGGGTTATACTGTGTGATGGAGGTTATGGTTAGGCTCTGGGAGCGGTTGGTTAGCCATTAGCGGACAGTTAGGGTTAGGCAGCAGGTGGGGAGGTGAGGGTTACTCTGCGGGGAGGAATAGTTAGGGTTAGGCTGCAGGTGGGCAGGGTTAGGGTTAGGCTGCGGAAGGGAAGGCTACACACTAGGGGGATGGTTAGGTTAGGCTGCGGAAGAGGACGGTTAGGATTAGGCTGTGGGACTGGTGGGGTAGGTGGAAAATACTTACCTAGGAGCTCTCTGCACCCTCAGCAGCAGGACTCCAACTGTCGAGATCCTGACTGCGAAGCCGTATGACATTTGCAAATCATATTATCAATTGCTTTACCAACTCAAGCCTACATATTAAGTTATTTTTATAAGAATTAAAAACTTAGAACACAGTTATATCCACAGAAGAGTTTTGTGCAACAACAAAAAAATAAAATACAACACACAAACACAGGAAATGATGTCATAAATTTTATACAGGAGGACATTTACAAACCTAGTTGCCTGCTGATGCGCAGTCAATGTACTGTAATTTGTGTGACCAGTTTCTGTATTTCCTGCTTTGTATTGAGTGTCGGACACATACTGTATGGTTACGATGGGGTAAATTTACTAAGGTGTGAGTTTTTTAGAACTGGTGATGGTGCTCATAGTAACCAATCACATTCTATCTATTATCTTCTAGAATCAGCTAGATAAATGTTAAGTAGAATCTGATTGGTTGCTATGAGCAACATCACCAGTTCTAAAAAAACCTCACACCTCAGTAAATTTACCCCAATGTTTCTAGATACCGGAGCAAGGTACAGTGTCCTGTATGTTCATGGTGTCCGCTGTGTATGGTGAAGGCAGAGAATGATGCTGTGTGTCCGACCATCTACAGTATCTTCTGATCAGCTCCTCTCGGAATATTGAGTCTCTCCAGAACCGCAGGGTGTAATTGAGTGCTCTGGGTAGTAACATGTCTCGGAGAGCAGAAGTGGGTTAATGCCCCCCCCCCACCCCCACCGCTCTCCACCCCCAATATCCCACAATATTTTTCCTCTTGGTAATCTGGCGTGTTAGGATAATTCCGTCCAGTTTCTTATTGATGTTTCTTTTTTGATCTTGAAACCCGTCACCAGAGAGTAACGTAGAGATAGTGTCCGGTTTAAAGAACACGGACGTCTTTGCGGGGGAGACGGCCACTTTCTCCTGCCAGCTGTCCAGCCAGGATGTCCGGAACGTGCAGTGGTGGCTGGATGGTTCCCCCCTGCAGAACAGCCTCGACAATGAGATCTCGGTGTACGAAGGGAACGTCCACACCCTAACGTTAAAAAACCTGGGGACCAATGACTCTGGCGTGGTCACCTTCAAAGCTGGGTCTCTCGTTTCTTCCGCTAAACTGTTAATTAAAGGTATTTAAAAAGACTAACGCCAGCATCACAGAGCCGCCTGCTAGTCTGCCGCTAGTGTTTCACCTGTCCGGAATAGATCTCTTTGGCTTGGGAAGATGAGAAGTAACCAGGCTTCTTGAGGAACATTTCCAACCATGTAGAACTGACAGTAACATAGTAGCACACTTGCAAATATAAGATGTCAAGGGGCCCATTTATCAACGAGTTTTATCTATTTCAAATGTGTTGCGAATGATAAATGGTGCTCTGGCCAATCTGCTCCCAACTGTCATTTTTCAAACACATGACAGCAGCTGATTGGCCGGAGCAACATTTATCATTAACAACAAATTTGAAATAAATATAACTCGTTGATAAATGGGCCCTCTGGATAGCTAGAGATAGAGAATATACCTTAACATAGCGCTATACTTCCACATCAATGGTGATTCAAAGATAATAGGGCATATTTATTAATTATTGGCTTTTAGACCTAATAATTATAATTTCTCATCACCGCAATAAGAAATTATGACTTCTATTTACTAAGTCTTGGATGGAGATAAAGTAGACGGAGATAAAGTCCCAGCCAATCAGTATTTAACTGCCATGTCACAGGCTGGGTTTGACAAATGTCAGTTAGGAGCTGATTGGGTGGTACTTTATCTCCGCCCACTTTATCTCTCTCCAAGGCTTAGTACATAGACCCCTATGTGTCGCAGATTAAGGTGCTCCATCCTTGTGCTAATGCGATCACCTCACTTCTAATATTTGCAGGTGACCCCCAAAAATAGGTGTTTTCAGTGGAAATCTCACAAATAGTCGTTGGCTCAGTAACAGGAGCAGGAGAAGGGAGAGAGGAGATTCTGGGAGTCAGACTCATTGCGTTTGACTATATTCCCTGACAGTATTCTCTGTGGTACAGGGCCTGATCCACACGTGGACGCAGTCGGGCCGACACAGCGACTCAGCTTGCAGTGGATCTGAGAATTTATGGTAATGCCGGCTTCTCAGATCCTCGTGCTTGTATCCAGAGACGCAGCATCGGATCACCATCGTGATCATCGCGTGGGCCATCAATATGGGAGTGAGCCTACGGTTGCTCAGAATGTCCGGCTGCTGAGACCAGGTAATCGGCATCTGATAACGCAGTCGCTGGCTTCGGCACACCTCAGTAACGGAGGTAGCCTTCGTTTTCAAGGCTGCTCACTGTCTCCGTCCCTGAAAGCCTGCAGCCTGTCAATCACACTGCGACTAAACCCACACTGCGACCGGGGCCGCTGGGCCATTGCAGCACAGTCACACCTGGCCTCCTACAAATGTGCTGTAATAAACACAGCGGCCAATTTCGACCAAATCGGGGCTGCGTCCGGGGCTGGATGAGGCCACAATGCAGAAATGCAGAAAGTGGAATAGTATCTTACATTGATTACCCGGAACTGCGCATGGGATACATATGATATCTTGGTGGATCGGATGCCGGTAGTCATTTGACCGGCACCAGCATCCTGAAGCAGAGAATCACGACAGGGATTGGGTAAGTATGTTTTCCCTCACTCCTTATCCCCCTAACCCCAACCCCCCTTTCCCTCAGCCTGACCCTAACCTCCCCCCACCACAGCCTAACCCTAACCCTCCTTTCCCTCAGCCTGACCCTAACCTCCCCCCACCACAGCCTAACCCTAACCCTCCTTTCCCTCATCCTGACCCTAACCTCCCCCCACCACAGCCTAAAACCAACCCCTCTTTCCCTCAGCCTGACCCTAACCTCCCCCCACCACAGCCTAACCCCAACCCCCCTTTCCCTCAGCCTGACCCTAACCTCCCCCCACCACATCCTAACCCCAACCCCCCTTTCCCTCAGCCTGACCATAACCTCCCCCCACCAGAGCCTAACCCCAACCCCCCTTTCCCTCAGCCTGACCCTAACCTCCCCCCACCACAGCCTAACCCCAACCCCCCTTTCCCTCAGCCTGACCATAACCTCCCCCCACCAGAGCCTAACCCCAACCCCCCTTTCCCTCAGCCTGACCCTAACCTCCCCCCACCACAGCCTAACCCCAACCCCCCTTTCCCTCAGCCTGACCCTAACCTCCCCCCACCAGAGCCTAACACCAACCCCCCTTTCCCTCAGCCTGACCCTAACCTCCCACCACCACAGCCTAACCCTAACCCCCCTTTCCCTCAGCCTGACCCTAACCTCCCCCCACCACAGCCTAACCCCAACCCCCCTCTCCCTCAGCCTGACCCTAACCTCCCCCCACCACAGCCTAACACCAACCCCCCTTTACCTCAGCCTGACCCTAACCTCCCACCACCACAGCCTAACCCTAACCCTCCTTTCCCTCAGCCTGACCCTAACCTCCCCCCACCACAGCCTAACCCCAACCCCCCTTTCCCTCAGCCTGACCCTAACCTCCCCCCACCACATCCTAACCCCAACCCCCCTTTCCCTCAGCCTGACCCTAACCTCCCCCCACCAGAGCCTAACCCTAACCCCCCTTTCCCTCAGCCTGACCCTAACCTCCCCCCACCACAGCCTAACCCCAACCCCCCTTTCCCTCAGCCTGACCCTAACCTCCCCCCACCACAGCCTAACCCCAACCCCCCTTTCCCTCAGCCTGACCCTAACCTCCCCCCACCACAGCCTAACCCTAACCCTCCTTTCCCTCATCCTGACCCTAACCTCCCCCCACCACAGCCTAACCCTAACCCTCCTTTCCCTCATCCTGACCCTAACCTCCCCCCATCACAGCCTAACACCAACCCCTCTTTCCCTCAGCCTGACCCTAACCTCCCCCCACCACAGCCTAACCCCAACCCCCCTTTCCCCCAGCCTGACCCTAACCTCCCCCCACCACATCCTAACCCCAACCCCCCTTTCCCCCAGCCTGACCATAACCTCCCCCCACCAGAGCCTAACCCTAACCCCCCTTTCCCTCAGCCTGACCCTAACCTCCCCCCACCACAGCCTAACCCCAACCCCCCTTTCCCTCAGCCTGACCCTAACCTCCCCCCACCAGAGCCTAACCCTAACCCCCCTTTCCCTCAGCCTGACCCTAACCTCCCCCCACCACAGCCTAACCCCAACCCCCCTTTCCCTCAGCCTGACCCTAACCTCCCCCCACCACAGCCTAACCCCAACCCCCCTTTCCCTCAGCCTGACCATAACCTCCCCCCACCAGAGCCTAACCCTAACCCCCCTTTCCCTCAGCCTGACCCTAACCTCCCCCCACCACAGCCTAACCCCAACCCCCCTTTCCCTCAGCCTGACCCTAACCTCCCCCCACCAGAGCCTAACCCTAACCCCCCTTTCCCTCAGCCTGACCCTAACCTCCCCCCACCAGAGCCTAACCCTAACCCCCCTTTCCCTCAGCCTGACCCTATCCTCCCCCCACCACAGCCTAACCCCAACCCCCCTCTCCCTCAGCCTGACCCTAACCTCCACCCACCACAGCCTAAACCCAACCCCCCTTTCCCTCAGCCTGACCCTAACCTCCCCTCACCACAGCCTAACCCTAACCCTCCTTTCACTCAGCCTGACCCTAACCTCCCCTCACCACAGCCTAACCCTAACCCTCCTTGGTGGTGCCTAAACCTAACCCCTCTTCCCCCTCCCGCAGCCTAACAAGCGTTCCTTCCCCACAGCCTAACCATTGGCGTTTCTATCATGGGTGCAATGTGTGCGGTGCACACGGGCCCCTGGACAAGGGGGGGCCCACACCACACACACTCCACCCATATTTTCTTACTCACCTCTCCGAAGTCCACTGCCGGGCGCTGCAGCAGTAGCTGTTGCGGCAAAGAAACACCTCAAAATGACTGCCACACATGCGCAGTATGACTTTTGTCTCTGAAACATGGCGGACACCATGTTCCGGGGAGACCTGCGTATGCGCAGTAGACTTCGGCATATTGCCGGTGCCTGTGGTGCCGTAGAGAGGAGGGGGCCCACACGGAGTGTTCACATGGGCCTCCTCCTCTCTTAAGACGCCCCTGGGCCTAACCGGGTGCCTTGTCCTAACCCGCCCTCTCCACACCCTATTCCCTCCCCCACAACCTAACCCTCCTCCAACAGCTTAAACCTATCAACCCCCCTCCCCCCCCCCCCCCCCCCCGCGCAGCTTACCAAAAAGGAGTCCCGGCAGAGGCAGTTCGGGTTCCTGGAGCTGGCATTTCGAACAATGTTGAGATGCCGGCATCTGCATTCGGACCCAATCGCACGCTGCAGTTTATCGCAGCTGTGCGATTGGGTCAGAACTGGCAGAGGCGGTCGCTGGGCGGTGAGGCTGAACGGTGGTGTTTGGCCGCCATTTTGTAGGCGCGGTCCGGCCAACGCAGGCGTGGTTGGACTGAACGTCACACGCAGCCGCTGCGGGCCGGGGAGCGATGAGAAGCTCCCTGCCAGCATGCTAAAGCTGCACCGGTCAGGAGTTACTCTTGAAGTGCAAAGGCATCCCTGCTGTGCGATACCTTTGCACATCTGCGGGGGGGAGGGCACTGACATGCGGGGCGGACGGGGAAGAACATCGTAGATGTGCTAAATTTAGCACAGCTACGATCATCTCGGAATGACCCCCTCTGAGCAGTGTCTGGATGCCAACGGCTGGTATCCTGAACGGATCCCCTGCACACATATCAGGTATATAGATAGAGGAAATATACTTTCCTTTTCACTATTTATAACCTTTAAAAAAAAAAAGGAGTGAATGGAAAATTGATCACATTTTCATATACACTTCTGGAAAATGATCCTGAGCGTCTCACGCCCCCTTAGGGACTGTTACTTACAAAATGCATCATTTTCTTTTGCTAAATATAATTATAACATATACACTATGAATTTGTACAAAGGCTCATACATAGCGATTGTTCTGATACAACTCTTCCCAGGAGAAATCCACGGCAGTCTTGTGTATTGGAGATCATTCTATAGTTCAGACAGTGATAAATGTGAGACTGTTCCTAGAGGTAAAACACTAGCAATTACCTAATAACATCTAATAACACGTCTCAGTAACACTATATAAACCTATTCTGCGTTACCCTATAAAGCGTCAAATATTTACATTATTTGAAGCTAGACAATGATTAAGGTCATGAAGCTTTGAAATAGATTGCCGGATTTTCATCATTAGCAAGCCTTGCACCGAAGAAATCTAATTAAACTCACAAAACAAAATCAAGGACTATCTCAGTCTCTTTGCCGCTAAACATTGCAGTGATAATTCCTAATGTGAGTAATACGCAAATTATATTCCTGTACAAAAATGTTCATTTAAATGGAAATGTCATCCCTCTAAAGCACGCTATGAGTGAAAGGCGGGTGCAATGCATTGCAGGATGAAATTCGAGTTTGCAGATGTTCATGCTTAAATACCCTGTATGAATTGTTTATGCGTGCAAAGCTGGCCCGTAATTGCGCAAATATAGCAGGCTTGTCACTATATAATGTGGAGCAGTTAGAGTGGATGATCAATGATCTCATCCATGGTAAAGAAGCTTGGGTCGGGTTAGATGACAAATGGCATGTAGTCGGGCACAGCTGTATATGCCACTTTATGCTAAAAGCCCTTCCCAGGTGTACATTCATGCTTCACAATGTGCAAGGACAGAGATGCCCACTTTCACATTCTTAGACACTGAAATGCCACTAGGTGCGTCTTTAGACATACCGTCAAAACTTTAGACATACCACCCCCATATGATGAACCTTCTCCGTGTGTCCGCTAAGACACCTACTTCGGTGCCTCCAAATCAGAACCAGCGGTCGTGGTTTTCCACTCCAAAAATGTAAATAAGCCAAGAGGGGAGCTAACAGAGTCAACTTGAAGACTGTTCTTTGAGCCATCATGCTTGATGTTCAGACTGGTGGCTTTTAAACTTTTCTAGACCAAAGGAGTGTTAGTTGCAGAGCTATAGCGATATAGAGGTAGGTGTGGTGGTACTAGGGGAGGCAGGAGGTAAGGCAAGCTGGGTTGGGTAAGGTTCATGTGCTGTACCACTGAGCCTGAGTGTGTAGGTGAGTTATGAGGAAATATTTGATGGAATGGAGGTTGGGAGAGAGTCTAATGGTGACAGGGCGAGAATCCCCTAGATTAGGGGCAGCACGGGAGAAGTGTTGGGGATGGGAATGAGTGGTGGTGATCAAACGGGATAAGAGTCAGAAGTCACCAGCTGAGCAAAGTAGACAAGAGGGAGTGTGGAGGTAAATACGGTTGTAGATGTTTCAATGTAGTCTACAGTTGGTGAGGGACAGGATATTGGTGTATGGCAAAGATGAGTAGAATGTGACATCCAGGGAGTAGATTTTGGGGACTGAAGAGATGCTATTATTTCCATAGTGAGGAATATAAGGGGAGGGGCGGAGACTTGTGCAGGGTCAAGAGAGAGTTTTTGAAAATGGGGAACATCAGGACATGTTTGAAGGAGGAAGAAAAGATTCCAGTAGAGAGGGAGAGATGGAGGCAGACATTATGGGATAGAGAAAGTTGATGGAGAATAGTGGAAAGATAGAAAAAGACGAGAGAGAGCTTACACTTCTTCCCCAGTGGTTTGCAGAAAGGAGTCCAAGGATGAGGAGCTAGAGGGAGAAGAAGGTGGAGGATTGGATTCAGGCAGGTGTTGTCTGGCGGAATGATATTCCCTGCCTAACAAAATTCTATTTTGGAGGTAAATAGGTGAAATCAGAGGCATGGTGGGGGAGGGTTAGGAAGAGCTGAGAAGGATTTTGAAAGGTTGCAATGAGTTGATGGGGTTAACGAATTGGGAAGAGTTAAGAGGCTTGAAGAAAGACTGATGAACATATGTAACAATTATGTATCAATTATCGGTTATCAGGCCTCATAATTGTAATTTCTTATGGCCACTATTCGCAGTAATAAGAATTTAAGTAGCACCTGGAAATATCAATGTTAACATGCAGGTACAGGGGCACTGAAAAGAAACCCATCCTCTTGCAATGTGAACGGAGTGATCTGGCAACATCAGTGGTCTCTTCATTCCTCTACTGGGACTTCTGCGTAATGTGTGGTCTACTGACCACACATGGTCAGGCAGCCATTGTCAGTGGAGACTTCCGTAGGAAACCTCTCCCGATAGCGTTTGTCAAATGGGTGTAAATTAAGGAAGAGAAAATGCTGAGAGAGAAAGATTGATAAGGGGCAGGGTGGAAGGTTAGTCCTATTGGGTTCTAGGAATAGGTTTAGTTGACTATGCGGATGTACAATAGAATGCAGCAGGTTAAACCAAATCAGATCGAGAGCATTATTTGCCTTCATAATAAAAATCCCACATTAGGCAACCAAAACATTTGTTAACGATCCGTAATACAAATTGTGGATTTATTTATTGCTAATTCAGCATTTGGCCCATGAAATTGGACAATTTCAGTAGCAATCCAAGTCAATTATTGCAAATTTAACAGACTTTTTCAGTCCTAGTAACTTGGGCTTTTATAAGAGTTACGGCTGTCACATGGCTTCAATCACTAATCAAAACTTAATCTACCCCCCACCCCCACCCTTTCCCTTCATGCTTTTGTCATTGCTTCAAGTGCATTAAGAAAAAACAAAATGTAATTTCCATCAAGGCCATTTAATGCATGTCCCCTTTGACATGTTGGTTGACAGATCCAACTATTGAGGTGGTCAGTCCCATGAATGACCTCACCATTGATGAAGACGAGACAGCAGAATTAATTTGCCAGTACTCTAGGCCAGTGCAGGCCTCATGGAAGAAAAACGATGTAGAACTGAGGGCTGACGGCAAGAGAGTCTTTATCGAGCAAGACTGGAATGTGGCCAAGCTGACTATTAAGTCTGTGGTTCCCGAGGACTCTGGCTTCTATGTGTGCGAAGCTGAAGGCACTAGGGTTGTCGCCATGCTTGATATTGAAGGTGAGGTCTTCCGTCCAAACTGGAAGACTACCTCCTTACTCCTCCTACTAGTGTATCAACCATTTATACTGACTCATGGAAGGCAGTAGTCTTTAGGCTTATACCAACTGTAGTCTTCTTGCCTCTTCTTGTATTGTGTCCAACTTTTGGAAAAGAACAAAGTTCTAAGCAGATAACCTTATTGGGTAGTGCCCAGTGCCAAAATGTTATATTAATGAATTGTCACCTTTATAAAGTGTGGATTTATTTCAAACCACAAAGGAGGTTATCCAATTAGCGGCAATAAGTTGTCACATGAAAAAAATGGGTCATTTTTTAACTGTCCAATTATAGCCCTTTTTTTTGTGATGTAAATGACCCCTATTTGTGCGAAAACACCTAAAGTCCTATGTAGACCTATGTGTTTCTTCAGCACCTATTGCAGAAAAAATTATTACTTATTGGGGATTTAGCAAAATCCCTGAGAAGTGCTGGAATCGGGGCTAATTGGATATCCCTGGGTGAGTCAATTAACAGCGGTAAATTACCACGGCTAATTGGATACCGCCCAAAGTAATCGTTGGGTGGATTCTTTGTTTTATTATTTGCAACCTTATATAGAACATTCTTAGCTTCTTGGAGGGAAGGGGTTATTCTGTATTTTACTTCTCCTAAGCTTGGGTTCCCTTCTGGAGATTGAACACTACAGTAGTCTATTCTGTGTGGTTGTGGTGTCTGTTGGCTGTTGTTTCTGATCGGTAGAGATCCATACGTAAACTGTAATTGCAAAAAGAAAAATTCCTAAATAGAAGCCATTGATGTCCCTTCCAAAGATTTATTTTATGCACAGCCTTGAATTGAACTGAAGATAATGTTAATATTTGTGAACACTGTTTTCTCTCCATTGTTAAGCATCATTCTTGCCACGAATATATAATAGCTTAATCCTACTTTCACAAACGTTTTAATTTTTTTTATGTTGCAAGACCTCTGTTCTTTTTGCTAATTTGAATTAACGTGCATGCTGTTTTATATATGATACTGTGCATGTGTTCTGCTACAATTTCCCCAAATCAGCGCTGATATCTGCAAGTCTTAAGACACCAAAGATAACCACAATATCACGTGACTTGATTTCCTTGGTGTAGTTAGACAAATGATGATGGGTTAAAATGACTAAAAGACACAGGGCCCAATTCAGTGGCAAATGCTTTACAGATAGTCTTGTATTTTGCTACGGCACTTGCATGAAAATCCCTAAAAGTTTCTATGGCACTTTACACAGAGTGTACTCATAAAGACGGAATTACGATCAAGGCGCACAGTATCAGAAATGTGCTATTGGTGTGTCGGTGAAAGTGGTCGCTTACACTGATACCCTGAATCGGGCCCACATTGAGGATTTGCAGCAACCTTTTTTTTTTTCACTTAATTTTGCCTTCAAGTTACCACCCCACTTGTCCCCAACTCAATTCCCGCCGGGTCACTTCTTAAGTTAAAATGTCACTGATTTGCCAGGATTTTTATTTCATTCTGAATTCATGTTTTTTAATTGGTACAGATGTTGTTTTGTGCAAGATATATTGTTGATTAATGATATTATTACTAAGTGGTTGAATGCATAATTTTATGTTGTTTGCTAACCAGAATGTTTTTAATTTTTATTATTATTATTATTATTATTATTATTATTATTATTATTAAGTACCCATGTCCGTGCTGCGATTTTTAGTTCTCAAACAGCTGGTGAGATACATCCAATAATAATTGAGAATTAATTTAAAGACGTATATTATCATCTAACGTGATGCAGTTTCCATAAAATATAATTATACTGTACTCCCTACCTTTATACTAATAAGGGGTAGGAATACAAAAACCTGACTTTGTATAAATGAAAGGTAAAAATAAATGATTTGATGGAATCTGGTATTGTAACCGTGATGAGTAAATCAAGTACAAATGTTTGCATTTATTAATTTGCATTTTACAGTTGGTGATTTACAGCTTATTTTAGCCTTTTGCCATCCTGTTACATGTATACTTAATCTCCTATATAATAGCCCAGATCTGTGACTTTGTGCTTCATTTGCTAACGCTGGGCGGAGTCACAAAACTGGGCGGAGTTAGTCAAATGAGTCACAGATCTGGGCAAATGTATAGGAGACTAGGAGCAGAAACAAATGGTATGGGCATGGCACAGGCAGGGGTGCATACCTCCCAGCTTTCTTCAGGCAGAAGGAGGGACACATGTACAGCGAAAAGGGGGCGTGCCGTACGGAAATGGGGCGTGTCTTCACGGGCGCACCCACGATCGTGAGCCACCCCCCCATTTTCGTCAGTGAGGGGGCATGCCCAGCGCTCTGTGAGCTGCTGGCATGCCCCCAGGGGTGGTTTATGAGTCCGGGGGACCCAGGGCACTTGAGACAGGGGGCCTATCTCATTGCTGTGGGTTTGGGGGCGTGGCCTTATCGCGCCCACATGGCTACGCCCCCTTATGCAAATTTTGGGTTTTTTTTTTTTTTTTTTTATTACTGGGATTTTGGCCCCTCAGCTAGGGGTAAATCCAGAGGAGGTGGTCGCTTCCCCCTACACACCCGCACAGGCAGAAGAAAGCAGGGAGACTGCTGCCTCCCTGCAACACCACAGACCTGCCAACACGCAGCAGCGTGTGCTGACTGTAGCACAATGCTGCCACTGTTACTGGCAGGACGGGGGAGCTTCAGAGCTGGGACAGAGCTACTCCAGCCGGGGGGCCCCCTAAAACTGTGGGGCCCGCAGTACGTACCCCCTGGGCCCCCCCCCCCTTAATCCAACTCTGCTGCCGGACCCCCCCCTTAATCCGTACCCCCTGATGCCCCCTCTCCCTCTGTCTCTACTAAATAGTCTATTCACCTCTGCTCTGCTAAGCAGAACAGCGAGTTCAGGAGCTTCCCAACTGTCGGTCCCCCCCAACACCGCAGGACACTGCGGCCCGCTGGTGGGACAGCAGGACAGACCCCCAAAAATGGGACTGTCCCGCGAAAAGCGGGACAGTTGGGAGGTATGGGGGTGTGTGAGGGGGTATGCCCTACAGACAGACGGGCACCGGCTCACTGTGTGCTTGACCCCCCACATCAGCATACTCAGCAGGGTCTCTCTGGCGCGGAGGAGCGTCACTTTCTGGCACACTCCACGCTTCTTAGCTGCAGTTTTGAGGGGCACCTGCCGCTGTGCAGGTTCCGTACTGCCTCTGTTATCTCCAGCCCCGGCAACCCCACCGCTAGCTGCTGCGCTGCCACCCGCAGTGAGGTGCACCCAGCTCCTTTACACACTTTAGCCGGCGGGTAGCGCTGCAGAAGTCCGCGCTGCTTGCAAGCTCCGACCCCCTCCTCCCTCCAGCCGCAGCGTCCTCCTGGGGGCTAACCAGTCACTCCCAGTCTCCCCTTACCACAGTGCCCGGCAGCCACGAGGTCCACGCCGCATGCATGCTATGACTCCCTCCAGCCGCAGCGTCTCCTGGGCGCTAACCAGTCACTCCCAGTCTCCCCTTACCACAGTGCCCAGCAGCCGCACAAGGTCCGCGGTATGTGACTAGTGGGGGGGGGATGCGAATGGGCAGAGGAAGCAGGACTCCAGCCTGAGAGAGTCAGCCATGCCAGGTCTCCACCAGCAGCAGATCCCAACAGGCTGGAGTGGAACAGCAGCAGCCAGCAGCAGTGACTCCGGTAACACACATCTGTCTGTCACCACTGTTCTGTGCCTAATACCAATCTCTCCCGTGCCATGTGTTCTGTCATGTCCCTGTCACCCCTGGCCTTGATCTGTCACCCTTATCCTGGCCCTGTCACCCTTATCCTGGCCCTGTCACTCTTATCCTGGCCCTGTTACCCCTATCCTGGCCCTGTCACCCCAGGCCTTGCCCTGTCACCCTTATCCTGGCCCTGTCACCACTATCCTGGCCCTGTTCCCCCTATCCTGGCCCTGTTCCCCCTATCCTGGCCCTGTCACACCTGTGCTTGCCCTGTCAACCCTATCCTGGCCCTGTCACCTCTGTCCTGGTCCTGCCGCCCCTACCCTGGCCCTGTCACCCCTATCCTGTCCCTGTCATATCTGTCCTGGCCCTGTCGCCCCTGTCCTGGCCCACCCCTCCACACGCAGCATCTACAGACACCCTCCCCCATCCGCAGTGTGTCCCCCCCCACCCGCTACATTCTGTACATCATGCCCTGCAGGTGCTGTTCACGCCGTCGCAAGGGGCTGCGCCTCCTTCACTATCACACGCCCTTTCATTGTGCAATATTTAACCACTAACAAAGGAATGCAGGTAATACTCCATATAATGCAAATATTGAACCCCAGATAGGCATGTAAGGGTTAAGGGGGTGTAGGCCCTTGCGACGGTGTGAAGAGCGCCCGTAGGGCGCGATGAAGCACCTAGTAGATATATAATCGTGCAGTGAATTATAGGTACAGTGGTAGTGATCAGTGATGTCATTGACTATAATCAGTGGGTAGTGATGTCATCACCACAATATTTATTTGGAATATTACTGTAAATTACAAGGACACATGGTGCCTGAATGTCTAATCCATTATACTGTACACTTTAGATTATATAGGGGTATATTCAATTGAAGTCGGATCCTTTTCAACGGAGAGGATCCGACACGGCACTATTCCAGCATTTCGACAATGCAGATTCGACTTGATAACAAGTCGAATCTGCATTAGCGGTAAACTGCTGCGTAACTCGCCAATCCACGTGTTTTCCGACAGTGCTGGTTTTTTCAACAGTCGAAAAAAACTGCAATTTCATTTAATAGGTCGAATCCATATTCGACCTAAAAACTGTCAAAAAGTGCAGTTTTCCTACTGTCTGAAAACCAGCACCAATTGAATACCTCCCATAGTGTGTTATTATTAGTATTGCATATTATCAAATTCTGTCATCATATCGAAACTTGTGATCTACAATATTTCTCTTTCTTAACTTCATATGATCACAGAACTCCTGAGTGACTTGTAATAACCTGATAATTTACAGCCTGGAGTATATTATACACTACAGGCCAAAGACAGGGCAGTAGGGTCATCTGTAAAATTCAGTTTGCCGTGTTTGGTAGTAGTTGGTGTTTTGAGGCGGTCATTCACGGGTCCGGTTTTATAATGGTCTTGTTTTGTGTTTTCCAATAGCAAAGAATAAAATATTGCAAGGGCTGGAGAACATAGATGTGGTGGAGGGAGGGGAAGCCCTGTTTGAGTGCTACCTGTCTAAGCCCGAGTGCTACAGCTACAACTGGCTTGTGGACGATGAGCCGGCAAAGACATCTGAGAACGTTGAGATGGTTTTCTTTGAGAATGGCCGGCGGCACCTTCTCTTGCTGAAGAACCTCACAGCCCAGGACAGTTGTCGAGTGACTTTCATGGCTGGTGATGTGGTTTCTTCAGCTTTCCTGAGTGTCCGAGGTAAGGCCTGAGGCCGTGGCATGTCAGTTACCAGATTGTGACATCACTAGCATTGTGCTTACGTATGACTAGATGAATGTGTAGTCTACACAGGGCATTTCTGCACCTTCCCGCTCGCACAAGCTGTGGAATGATGTACAATAGAGAAGCACCACCATCAGTGGCTGCTTTCTTCACAAGAGCATACTTTTTGGATCCTCTGTAGTACAAACACTGTAGCTGCTTATTATTCACAGCATTATACACTATGTAGTCTGGTCATTCAGGAAGTCATTCAGGAAAAAGCGGCATAAAGGTCTTCAATAGTTACTCCAAAGCTATAACGCAGGAAAAGAGGTGTTAGGGTGGGTACAAATTAGAGCGATGGTCAATTGTCACAATGGTTGGGCCGAATTCCCTTGGGCTCGCTCGAACCGGTAGAGATTGGCCATACACACTAGCCAATGTAATGGCGATGGAACGACATCTCGTTCCGTCTTTCATTACACTGCACCGGGTCGCATACAATATTTTCCGGTTGGCCGTGCAGCACAGTTGACTAGAAGATGTTGTATGCAACCCACGGGAGCGCGCAATTATCCGTACACATTAGACGACATGCACAATTTGTCATTCCGATACGGCAAATTGTACCGATATCGGCCTAATGTGTACCCACCCTTAGAAATGTCTTCATATATCGTTAGCCTCTTACCTTCCATGGGGCAGCTCTGATGGAAAAGGATCTTGGAATCCCTCTCCAGTGGTCTGCAGGACATCCCGATGATCCCAACATCCTTTTTCACATTGCGCATGCACGGTGACCAGCCCGGGGGGCGAAAGTGGAAGTAAGATATCACTTTACCTCCTACTGAACACTGGGACACAAGTGGTCGACAGTGTGATGTCTCATCAATTACAAAATAGGGTACGCAACACAAAATGACACATACGGACATCTCTAAAGTCTACAAAGAGTAAAGCTCCATCACTTAAACAAGGAATAATAAATAAATATGCAGGTGCGCAACCAACAGCAGCAGGTAGGAGGAAGGTCAATTCCTCAAGGAACAAACAGTAAAATAGAGGTGAATACCTGCGCTGGCTGTACAAATAATTAATAATAATAATTAAAGGGATGGTTTGTTCTGTGTAAAAAATAATAACAATCTATTTATAAATCACATATAAACAAATCTAAAAGAAAAAGGAATTCCTGTTACCAAAAGGTGGCGATAAAACTTGAAGTGTCTTTATCAGAATAAGACTTGGTGGATTTCACATTCTCCTGCATATAGGATTTTCATTTATGAAGGCTAGGGCGACCTCCCCTTGTGCATTCACTGTGTTAGGTAGATAATTACCAGATCCCCACGTAGTTAAACATCAGCATAGG
Organism: Pseudophryne corroboree; assembly: GCF_028390025.1. NCBI lineage: Eukaryota > Metazoa > Chordata > Amphibia > Anura > Myobatrachidae > Pseudophryne > Pseudophryne corroboree. The sequence continues at coordinate 829,622,459 of NC_086448.1, read as the reverse complement.
AATGAGTCCATTTGTAGCTGTAGGGGTGGATCCGACCTGTTTGTTTAGAATGTCCAGTGATGGGAGAGAAGTCCAGAGTTTGCCAAAGAATGAATGAGGCTGTGCAGGCCAATTAGGAGAGTGAAGTCCAATCATATGAAACAAGCTCAACGCGTTTCACTGGTGTAATCCAGCTTCCTCAGGAGCATAAACAAGGAATATAGGTGGAAAAAATAGTATACGTTGCTTACTGTATCTTGAAGAGCAATATAAGTGTTTCTGAGAGTCGACCAACAAGCTATAAAGCGAATGAACCTGAATTTGAAGAGCTTTACAAATATATGGGGTTTTTGTCTCTAATGTCTATAACTTTTAATATATTTTGCTTTCAACTTTGGTGCCCATTGTTTCACTTCTTGCTGTGCGAGTTGGGTGCACAATAAGGAAACATGACAGGAGATAACTGTCAACTGGCAAATAGGAACTTCTCCGAGTTTGAATGTCATTGCTACGATTGGCATTGACCTTCATACCCAGAAGCCTTTGCTCCACTCATGGTGGGACTTACAGATGTGTTCTCATACATCTAGGCTGCGTGAGATGCCTGGAATGAGTGATCCTCAAGTTCTGCCAACGTCAGGGGTCTTTTTTTGGAGGAATTTCTCTGGAATAAACAGAACATTCAAGGCAAGAAGTTCCTTCAAAGAAAATTAAATATCTTGAAATCTATAAAAAGAAAAATTCTGATCACAAAGTTATTTTAAATTATGATTTTAGGTAAATGGTGTATAAAATCGACAGGAGATAATAATCCTTTTTATAAAGTATAATAATTGACAAAAACTTGAGATGAGTGAAATTCTCAATACTGATCCTCCAATATTTGCCTAATTCCATATTTGGTTGCAGCTTTTTATGCGTTTCTCCGTCAGATTTTGGCCTTGCGCGTACCGCACGGCATTCCTCAAGTCATTTTGGTTTTGCCTGAAAGTACTACTATAATTTTGTTCTACCTAAACGTTTTTCCTTGTTATACCCCAACCAGGCGACGGGGCAGAATGAAATGACACTATCCATGTCCCGTCTCTGTTTATAACTTAAAAATTTGGTACAATGCAGAATTAAACATTTAAAGTGGAATGCCAATCCGCGTAATGGCAAAGTGGCTGTAGTGTTACCGGGATGCAGTGCTTCTGCCCCCACTCATCTCGAGTACAAAGCATGTTTGATGTGTTGAATATATATCAATGAAAGATGAAGACGCACAATGATAAATACATTTGAAAATGTATTTTGCTTTATATAGAGAAGTTGACATTGGTGTTTAGTATGCTACAGTGTGTGTGTGTTTGACTCCAGGGTGGCGCCTGGAAGTTCTGAAGCCTCCAGCTGACACCGAAGTCACTCTAGGAGAGAAGACAGCCTTTAGCTGTGTGTTAAGTGAAGCCGTGCCAGTAAACGAGGTTGACTGGTATTTAAATGGACTACTCATCCAGCCAGATGAACACTGGTCCATGACCGTAGACGGGAACCAGTATACACTCATTCTTAAAGACGCCCAACAATTTCACTCCGGAGAAGTAGTATTTGCTTCAAGAGATGTAGTTGCTTCGGCTAAATTGGTGATTCTAGGTAAGTCCCCATTTGGCTTGTATGAAACTTGCCAATTTAATATGAGTTGCTTGCATGCAATATTATTATCTGATCAAAGTTTACAAATTAAGAGACATCCTGTACCCCAGTCTCATGTAATAAGTTGTAGAACAATGAGGCCATCAAGATGTTTTTTGATGTAGAAACTATTTTTTGAAGTTGGAGAACTTCTTCCGGTCTATGTAATAAACTCATTATTTCCTGGAATACATAAATGATCTTACTGGGACTCTGTTGTACCTTTAGCCCTCCCTGATCCCCCAGAAGACCCAGAGATTGTAAGTAAGAGCAGCCGATCCTTGACCCTGTCTTGGTTCACGCCCTTGAGTGATGGTGGATCTCCCATCATTGGATACAATGTTGAAATGAAAGCCCCAGGTGGGGACTGGGAGCAGTGCAACATGGAAATTATACAAAGTATGGAATATGTTGTTCAAAATCTGAAAGCGGGCCAGCCCTACCGGTTCCGCATTGCCTCCATAAACAAAGTCGGTGTTGGGGAGCCGGTTCATTTACCACAAACGGTACAGCTAGGTGAGACCTCGTGGCTTCGCACCTTGAGCTGCAAAGTCCTATGTAGACCTTCACGCTCGCATGGCTTGTTTGTTTCATTGATACAATGGGCCGAGAATCTGGAAATGTGATGGAGCATAAACTTATATTTAAGAAGTGACAACAGTTCTGCTCTTTCTGTTCACTTACTCTGTGCTGCTTTGACCGGAGCCTTCACCGTCCAGCTGGCGGCTTTTTGTAGCTTTTCTCAAGTGCAAATGGCATGGCTTTTACGCTGTTATTTTTTTGTATTTTTTATTTGGCTCAATGAATACAAATGTAATTTGCGTACAATGGGGATAATTCCAAGTTGATCGCAGCAGGAAATTTGTTAGCAGTTGGGCAAAACCATGTGCACTGCAGGGGAGGCAGATATAACATGTGCAGAGAGAGTTATACCCCTTTTCCACTAACGAGCACGGGTCGCAGCCGGGAGCCTGACACGGCAGCTGCCCCCTGCTGCGACCCGTGCTCGGTCCCTTTCCCATTAGCAGTCACAACCCGGCAAATGCCGGGTTGGTGACGCTTCTAGTGACACGGCAGGGGCGGCGCAGGGAGATCAGATGATCTCCCAGCGCCGCCTTCCCTATGCACTGTGAACGGGAGCCGTGTCAACTTGACACGGCTCCCGTTCACACTAGACAGCTAGCCGGGTTGAACACGTGTTCAACCCGGCTAGCTACCAGGGTAGGATTCCCGGATCACTTGATCCGGGTTTACCCTTTTCCACTTGCAAAAAACACGGGTAAATGCGCGACCCCGTGCATTTACCCGTGTTTTTTGAGCTAGTGGAAAAGGGGTATTAGATTTGGGTGGAGTGAGTTCAATCTGCAATCTAAATTACAGTGTAAAAATAAAGCAGCCATTATTTACCCTGCACAGAAATAAAATAACCCACCCAAATCTAACTCTCTCTGCACATGTTATATCTGCCCCCCTGCAGTGCACATGGTTTTGCCCAACTGCTAAAAAATTCCCTGCTGCGATCAACTTGGAATTACCCCCAATATTGTTTGTTAATAGATAGTAAGTATTTCCATAGGTAGTGAGTATTACTGATACCTATGTCGTTAGCTGTGAAGGAATTCATACAGGAAAGTTCACTTGGCTTGGGTCAAAGATGGAACCAACCAACTACAGTACACACATGGGGGGAAGACAGTTTTTGGTCTGAGCCAATATCCATGAGAAAGCAGGGTAAAGATTCATGATAATATTCATGATAATATGGCTGCCTAGTATTCCTCAGTTTGGGCAGGTTGGGAATTGGTTACCAGTCAAATGCGTCGGTAAGTGTTTGCATAGTACAGATGCTTGCACAGATTAGGGTGGGGGGGGAGGGGGGGTTCTCCCTGCTAAATACAGATTAGGGACAGCACTGTAAACTGTTATGGAAATTTATAATATTTTGCAGAGTGACAAAAAGGGTGGAGAGTGCGTATTTTAAGGGGTGTGTGGCCATTTACACTTCATGAAAGGCTGTGTCCTGAGAGAGGACAATAAGTGTGCACATTTAGGCACATCAGGATACAATCAAGAGCATAACCGTTGAGCTTCAAATATAAGGAAAAGTGGGTGAAACAGAAGTGCACATATGTAGTGACCCAGCTAGGTGGCGCTGCCGAGCACTTTCTTCCACTCCTGAAACTTCATAACTATTCTAGAGCTGGATGGATGTGTACCCCGGTAACGCTCCCTGTGCAGGTTATTCATGTATTTGCATACTGAGTCTCTACAAAGATTACAGTGTGTCCGTACATATCTGGCAGAAGAATATTTGTTGTTATTTAAATTTTTAACCGCCCTCAGTTTATCTCTGGTAACTTCACATTATGAGGGTAAGTCAGACCTGATCGTAGCAGCAAATTTGTTAGCAGTTGAGCAAAACCATGGTGGTCATTCCGAGTTGTTTGCTCGGTATTTTTCTTCGCATCGCAGCGATTTTCCGCTTATTGCGCATGCGCAATGTCCGCACTGCGACTGCGCCAAGTAAATTTGCTATGCAGTTAGGAATTTTACTCACGGCTTTTTCATCGTTCTGGTGATCGGAGTGTGATTGACAGGAAGTGGGTGTTACTGGGCGGAAACTGGCCGTTTTATCGGTGTGTGCGAAAAAACGCTACCGTTTCTGGGAAAAACGCGGGAGTGGCTGGAGAAACGGAGGAGTGTCTGGGCGAACGCTGGGTGTGTTTGTGACGTCAAACCAGGAACGACAAGCACTGAACTGATCGCAGATGCCGAGTAAGTCTGGAGCTACTCAGAAACTGCTAAGAGAGGTGTAATCGCAATATTGCGAATACGTCGGTCGCAATTTTAAAAAGCTAAGATTCACTCCCAGTAGGCGGCGACTTAGCGTGAGTAAATCTGCTAAAAGCAGCTTGCGAGCGAACAACTCGGAATGAGGGCCCATGTGCAGTGCAGGTGGGGCAGATGTAACATGTGCAGAGAGAGTTAGATTTGGGTGGGTTATATTGTTTCCGTGCAGGGTACATACTGTCTGATTTATTTTTACGCTGCAATTTATATTTCAGCTTGAGCACACCCCACCCAAATCTAATTCTCTCTGCACATGTTACATCTGTCCCCCCTGCAGTGCACATGGGCCCTCATTCCGAGTTGATCGGTCGCAAGGCGATTTTAGCAGAGTTACACACGCTAAGCCGCCGCCTACTGGGAGTGAATCTTAGCTTCTTAAAATTGCGACCGATGTATTCGCAATATTGCGATTACTAACTACTTAGCAGTTTCAGAGTAGCTCCAGACTTACTCTGCCTGTGCGATCATTTCAGTGCTTGTCGTTCCTGGTTGACGTCACAAACACACCCAGCGTTCGCCCAGGCACTCCCACCGTTTCCCCGGCCACTCCTGCGTTTTTTCCGGAAACGGTAGCGTTTTCAGCCACACGCCCCTGAAACGCCGTGTTTCCGCCCAGTAACACCCATTTCCTGTCAATCACATTACGATCGCCGGAGCGAAGAAAAAGCCGTGAGTAAAAATACTTTCATCATAGTAAAGTTACTTGGCGCAGTCGCAGTGCGAACATTGCGCATGCGTACTAAGCGGATTTTCACTGCGATGCGATGAAAAATACCGAGCGAACAACTCGGAATGAGGGCCATGGTTTTGCCCAACTGCTAACAAATTTGCTGCTACGATCAGGTCTGAATTGCCCCATATGTTATATTTTAGTCCTTACAACTAAGGGCATGTTCTCAGTGCGTCCCAGCAGCATAATGTACCGTGCACATAGTGAGTCCATCCAAAGTATTTCATTGTACTGTATATCACCCAGCGTTGCGGGCTCTGAATGCTGCAGGAAACATGATTCAGAATAAGAGCTTGTCAGAGGGGGAGGGTGTTGGTCTATTCGCTTACATCACTATGTGGACTGTCAGTGTCGAGGCGCGTTCTCCAAGGTGTTATGTGAAATGCTTCAGGCAACAACATCCCAGAGCAGGGTCCCTTTGTCCAGCACTTTCCTTTCTCTAACATAGTAAAACATTTTGGTGCTGTAATACATTGTTCATATTTCATGTCCTGCATAGAATTAACAAAGCAAAAAGAAGTAAAAAGTAAAACATGTACGTAGAAATGTGACGCCAAAGAAAGAGAGAATGATTTGCAAACATGAATATTCTTTAAATAGGTATCACAACTTTTTTTAAATTTAATTCATCGCTTAAAATTCAGCTCACGACACCTGTCGGCCAGTGATAAATTTTTTTTGTAAATTGGTTTTAACATCCTGCTTTTCAATTTACACGTACTAAATATAATATGAATATTCATTTCAGTGAAGGCTACTTTGGGATTCACGTCAGGTGTACAATATGCGTCGCTCACCCTGTTTAACCGAATTTACCTCTCGTGCTGTGCATACATTTATAAATTAATATTCATAGAAAAAAGGGGGGATGGGGGTGCGGCGACCCGTGGTGTTCAATAATCAATATAAATACTTACAATAAAATATATAAAAAATATAAATATATATATATATTTTTTTTTTATATATATTTTTATATATTTTTGATATATTTAATTGAATTTCTTTATATTTTGTACTTTTCTATGAATTAAATTGTCCATTTTTAGCATCATTGGTTCTTGCGTCTTGCACTCTCCAAAAAACGTATCTTAAGTATTTATATTGATTATTGAACACCGCGGGTCGCCGCACACCCATCCCCCCTTTTTTCTATACACATCACTGTATTATACCCATACTGTATTTCTTAGGGGTTGGCTGATGCCTGAATATTATTGGGACTGTGTGTTTTATGGTACTGCAGTCATATAGACTATTCCGTACAGGCTTTACTGGAATTTTATCAAACAAGTGGCGCTGTACTCTTTTTATTCGTAAAATGAATATTGATATTAAAGTAATTAATAATACAATGCAGGACATTACAAATGCAACACTATAAAAACATTGGTAAGTTGTGGGAGAAATATTCACACTCCATATATAAAACATGCTGCAATGGACAGCACAAGTAACAGACATAATCTACACATGGGCCGAGAGTTATAAATGTAGCCGATTATAGGGGGTTATTCAGAGTTGTTAGCAAACCCCAAAAAATTAGCAATTTGGCAAAACCATGTGCACAGCAGGGGGAGGGGGGGAGCAGATGTAACATGTGCAGAGAGTTAGATTTGGGTGGGTTATTTTGTTTCTGTGCAGGGTAAATACTGGCTGCTTTATTTTTACACTGCAATTTAGATTACAGTTTGAACACACCCTACCCAAATCTAACTCTCTCTGCACATGTTACTTCTGCCCCACCTGCAGTGCACATGGTTTTGCCCAATTGCTAACTTTTGGGGTTTGCTGACAACTCTGAATAACCCCCAGAGTGTATTTAGACACTTACTATTACTAGATGGATCGCATCTTAGTAATATGAAAACTGGTCCCTTTGTGTAGTAATAATAACAATAATAATAGTAAAGTAAATATAACCTTAGCTATATATACAGTGAGAAGACTGTTTTAGGCGTAGGACAGTTACCGCCAGCCCCGCCCATGTTCTTGGCCTTTTTGTGTAATGCGTTTTTCTTTTGACAATGAAAAACCTATAATGAACTGAAATGGTCATTTCTAACATTAATCTCTTACACAAAAAGGCAGCTGTAAAGTTTATTAATTCATTTGCAGATTTCAGATTGTTGAGCTGCGTCGTTCATGATTTTGACATTTACTTGTAATCCTAATTTTGTTCACAAAAAAATTAACATACCTGCGAATACGGTAAATACGAATGGGCTGAGAGAAGGGGGTTTGTGGTTTACTTTGTGTTGTAACTGTGTGTGCAGTTGTTACCTGTAGTTATTATACTGTACCTCTGCTTATTGGAGGCGTGTTGGAAGTGACTTTGTTCTCTGTAAGAACGGTAACTGTTGGTCTCCATTGCAGAGGACGCTGTGACAGTAAAACAGCAACTGCAAAACAAAACCGCCAGTGAGGGGGAAACCATTCGCCTGGAGTGCGAGCTTTCAAAGGAAACGCGTGAGGTCAGCTGGACAAAGGAGAATGAGCCGCTGCATCCGGGGAAAAAATATGAGTTAATTTCACAGGATTCAAAACAGATTCTGATCATTCACAATGTTTCTGTTGATGACCGAGGAACGTATTCCTGTGCAACCAAATCAGGTGCTAAGACCACTGCGAGCGTGGCATTGGGAAGTGCTGGTAAGTCCGTTTTTATTTTGTTTTTTGTTTCATCGTTACAAAGATGGATCACATTATAAAGAGACATAACTCGAGCAAAGGAATACAAAGAACAAAAATATAAGCTACTGTACAGTGCATAAAACATTCCTAACACTTAGCCTGCAGCTGTTGTTACTCTCCAGTGACACATATATGTATCTGTGACAGTTATTGGTGGTCCTTTCATGGAAGCAAACCTGTATCAGTAGAGATCTTGGTGGCCATCTTGGGATAGGGTATGGAGCGTCCCTGGAGAACAGGAAGACAGTAGCACATTCCTCTTTCAACTCTTAATTCACTGAATTTTGGGTCTAAACCATCTTGGCAACACTGACACGTAACATATTGGTCATTGTTGGTAATTAAGTCCATGGATTTAGTTAGAGTGCTTTGAACTTTTTTTGCCAAATATTTCTAAAAAAGTATTTTGCTCCAATCACCATGGACTTCTTGTGGGTGAACATTTAGTATTATGCATCTCAATCTGTTTATATGTCTTTCCAGTTCCAACTATCATGGAGCCAATCTCACTACAAGAAGCTTTTCGTGCAGCTGTCGAAAGGAATGGCCTTGAAGTTGAGGATGAAGATGACACACAGCCAAACTTGCCACCAGAAGCTGCTCAAGAAGGAGATCTGCATTTATTATGGGAAGCACTGGCCAAAAAGAGGAGAATGAGCAAGGAGCCCACCTTGGATTCCATCTCCGAGGTACCAGAAGAAGATGAAAAGCTAAAACTGAAAAAGGAGGCAGAGAGACGTGCTGACTTCTCTGGATACACTTCTGAAGATGTGGCCAAAACCAGTGAGGCTGATTTCTCACTTACAAGTTCTGATGATGAGTCCCGAGCTGGGACACCATCTTTAGTTTCTTATCTTAAAAAAGCTGGCCACTCCACTATTACCTATGGAACCAAGGTTCAAACATTATCTACCAGCAAGTTCTTCAAGCACTTTGAGACCCCTGAAGTTAAGGAGACCAAGAAGCCTGCCCTCGAGGTAGAGGCTGACTTAGCAGAAATATTTGATGACGACCCTGCAATGGATAAAGCAGCAGTAAAAATCCAGGCTGCTTTCAAGGGATACAAAGCAAGGAAGGTGATCAAGCAACAGGAATGTCCTGTTTTTGCAGAGACATTCAAAGACTTTTCTGTTGAACCGGGGGGAACCGTTCACCTTGAATGCGTGGCCATCAGCAAAACAGATATCACCACTCGTTGGCTGAAAGACGACCAGGAGCTCTCTGATGGCCGTCATTATCATATTGACGACTACACGGATGGAACCTGCTCCTTAATTATTACTGCTGTTGAACTTGAGGACACTGGAAAATATACATGCGAAGTCTCAAACAAGTTTGGGGCGGTGTCTCATAGTGCAAAGCTGGTGGTGGGTGACGGAGTTCCAGAAGTTGTCCCAAAGCCGATGCCCTCTCCAGCCAAACTCGGTACTGATAGTGAGACTGAAAGTTCCTCCGGCAGCGAGTTGGACGATGCATTCCGAAAGGCAGGAAGGAGACTGCACAAGATCTTTAAATCTAAATCTTCCCTTGAGATGTCTGAAGAGGAACTATTTGTTAGTGCCGATGAGGGAGAACTACCCCCAATAGACCACCAAACCTACCGGGAAGATGACAGATACATCTACATCAAGTTTGAAGTCATGTCAGAAGCTTCGGTTGCTGCTACAAGGTTCCGAGAAATGTTCTCCGCCATGGGCATCCCAGTTAAAATCGATATTTTAAACCAAGGCCCAAAAAAGATTGAGCTACGGATAATGAAAGTGGAAACTGGGACCACAGAGCAACATCGACTTGAAGCAAAGCAACAAATGACTTTACTGACATCAGACACAGGTCAGAATGATAAAATAACAGAGATAGTGGATTGTCCACTAGAGTTTTGGGTGGAATTGGCTGATTATAACATTTTACATTTAGGGCTATTTGATTTACTACTAAATAAATAGACCTTATTGTAATGCTTGTATGCAGCAGATGTGCCTTTAACAATTTTTATTATTTATTTTTTTTGGATATATTATAGCCCCTATATTTATTACGGAACTTCAAAACCAGGAGGTTCAAGATGGCTACCCAATTAGTTTTGACTGTGTCGTAATTGGGAAACCGATGCCAAGCGTGCGCTGGTTTAAAGATGGGAAGGTGATAGAAGAAGACGATCATTATATGATCAACGAGGACCAGGAGGGGTGTCACCAGCTCATTATCACTGCTGTCATCCCCCCAGACATGGGGGTCTACAGATGTCTGGCTGAAAACAGAATGGGGGTCGCTTCAACCAAGGCTGAGCTCAGGGTGGACAGTAAGTATTGTGCCTAAATATGACATATAATCCTGTTTAGCTGTTGTATTTATATCTAGTATTGTAAGTTATTTATGTAGCTGCAGGTGGCACAGTGATAGCTCAGTAGGTGAGCCGCTATACTCTCTGCCTCCCTCTCTGCCTCCCTCTCCTGGTGATTTATGTAGCTGCAGGTGGCACAGTGATAGCTAGGTAGGTGAGAAGCTATACTCTCTGCCTCCCTCTCCTGGTGATTTATGTAGCTGCAGGTGGCACAGTGATAGCTCAGTAGGTGAGCAGTTATACTCTCTGCCTCCCTCTCCTGGTGACTGTTTAGCAGGGTCGAACTGGCCCATGGTGGCACAGGAGGGGAAATCCCAGTTGAACCTCACCCCCTCCTCTAGGGATCAGGGTCTACACTGATCTTCTAATTATACATTGTTATCTACTAGATGGTCAGAAACCATGGATGGACATTGGTGCTTGGTTCGCTTCTCCTGTCAATCAAAGTGTGTGGTCATGACACTCCCCTGGCCACTCCTCTTGTTGGCTGGCAGTTTTCACATAATGAGCACAGGTCCCGCTAGTTATTGTGATGGCATTGTACTGCAGCTCTGTATTCATTCACTATCCTGCAATTAAGTCATCCCAGAGGCAAGAGCTTAGATAGTTACATTTATTTTTCCAGTGTCATGTGTTTCACCTTTACTAGTTTTAGGGGTGTATTCAATTATTCCAGTCGATGACTATGAGTAATTGTATTGCCTCCCCCCCCCCCCACGATGATGATTCTTACCACAGATTGCTTGCATAATCTGCGATAAGTGGCTGCTAGCGCCGCGATAACGAAGGGTTTAGAGACTTATCCCCGATCCCATGTGTTTTTGCGCGATCTTGGGTCTGTTTTCGGCAAATGAAAATGGACCCTAATTGGATACCGCGATAATGACCTTGGTCATTAATAGCAATATCCGCCCATTTTCACCTGTCAAAAACGGATCGGATCTAATAGGATACCCCCCTTAGACATTGACTGGTCAGTACCGGGGTCCCCTGTCACGTGCACAGAACATCAATGTGGTGTATACATACACAGGATCACCACCACGTGATTATTATATATGTGCTACATTATACTGCATTCCCAGGAGTCATCATGTAAGAGTGCCGCCACAATACAAGTGTGCTAAATTGACTGGAATACGAATTTCTCCAATGGAAAACACTAATAAAAGGATACATTATTTTTATGTAAATAGCAGGAAAATATTATACACATACTATGTACAGATATAACGACACTGTAATAACAGAGGCATGAGCTAAGGATAAATGAACATTATCATATGCGCTCAGGACATCAGTAGGGACAAGACACAAGTAAGATAAAGCATGTTCATAGGGGTTGGACCGGCGCCCGGGATCCCAGCGGTCAACTTACCGACCCCGGGATCCCAGCAGTCAACATACCGACCCCGGGATCCCAGCAGTCAACATACCGACCCCGGGATCCCAGCAGTCAACATACCGACCCCAGGATCCCGGTAGCAGAATGCCTTCGGGTGGTGCGAGCACAATAAAGCCTATTGCGGGCTCGGTGGCCCGCTACATTCGCCACAGGTTCTATGGGTGACGTAAGCACCCACGAGTGGGAATAGTCCCTGTGGGTCGACATTCTGTCTGCCAGGATTTTGATAGCTCAAGATCCCAGCGTCAGCATGGCGAACGCCGGGATCCCGTGTGGCGTTCACATGACCGCATCCCGTTTATAGATGTCAGAGACTTCAATTAGTCCAACTCAAAGACAGTTGTAGTTGTGCAAGGTATATATACTTATACTCCACTGTAACAAAGAGATGTGGTGTGACACTGTGTGTAGTAAATGCTAAAGTCACATTACCCTATTTATAATAGTACAATAATGATGTCACATTATCCTATTTATAATAGTACAATAATGATGTCACATTACCCTATTTATAATAGCACAATAATGATGTCACATTACCCTATTTGTAATAGTACAATAATGATGTCACGTTACCCTATTTATAATAGTACAATAATGATGTCACATTACCCTATTTGTAATAGTACAATAATGATGTCACGTTACCCTATTTATAATAGCACAATAATGATGTCACATTACCCTATTTGTAATAGTACAATAATGATGTCACATTACCCTATTTGTAATAGTACAATAATGATGTCACATTACCCTATTTATAATAGCACAATAATGATGTCACATTACCCTATTTGTAATAGTACAATAATGATGTCACATTACCCTATTTGTAATAGTATAATAATGATGTCACATTACCCTATTTCTAATAGTATAATAATGATGTCACGTTACCCTATTTATAATAGTACAATAATGATGTCACGTTACCCTATTTATAATAGTACAATAATGATGTCACATTACCCTATTTGTAATAGTACAATAATGATGTCACGTTACCCTATTTATAATAGTACAATGATGATGTCACATTACCCTATTTATAATAGTACAATAATGAGGTCACATTACCCTATTTATAATAGTACAATAATAATGTCACATTACCCTATTTGTAATAGTATAATAATGATGTCACATTACCTTATTTATAATAGTACAATAATGATGTCACATTACCCTATTTATAATAGTACAATAATGATGTCACGCTACCCTATTTATAATAGTACAATAATGATGTCACGTTACCCTATTTATAATAGTACAATAATGATGTCACATTACCCTATTTATAATAGTACAATAAAGATATCTCACATTACCCTATTTGTAAATAATACAATAATGACGTCACATTACCCTATTTATAATAGTACAATAATGATGTCACATTACCCTATTTATAATAGTACAATAATGATGTCACATTACCCTATTTATAATAGTACAATAATGATGTCACATTACCCTATTTATAATAGTACAATAATGACGTCACATTACCCTATTTATAATAGTACAATAATGATGTCACATTACCCTATTTATAATAGTACAATAATGATGTCACATTACCCTATTTATAATAGTACAATAATGACGTCACATTACCCTATTTAGAATAGTACAATAATGATGTTACATTACCCTATTTATAATAGTACAATAATGATGTCACATTACCCTATTTATAATAGTACAATAATGACGTCACATTACCCTATTTAGAATAGTACAATAATGATGTCACATTACCCTATTTGTAATACAGGTTGAGTATCCCATATCCAAATATTCTGAAATACGGAATATTCCGAAATACATACTTTTTTGAGTGAGATAGTGAAACCTTTGTTTTTTCTGTAGAGATGAGCGGATTCGGTTTTACTCGGTTTTACTCGGTTCTCAAAACGACATCTTATTGGCTCACGGATGTCACGTGTTTTGGATAGCCAATAAGATTCGGTTTTGAGAACCGAGTAAAACCGAGTAAAACCGAATCCGCTCATCTCTAGTTTTTTGATGGCTCAATGTACACAAACTTTGTTTAATACACACAGTTATTAATAATATTGTATTAAATGACCTTCAGGCTGTGTATATAATAAGGTGTATATGAAACATAAATGAATTGTGTGAATGTAGACACACTTTGTTTAATGCACAAAGTTATAAAAAGTATTGGCTAAAATGACCTTCCGGCTGTGTGTATAAGGGGATCCGGTCTGAAGATCTACAGTGTCTAGGTCGACAATGTTTAGGTCGACCACTATAGGTCGACAGTCACTAGGTCGACATGGATGGAAGGTCGACAGGGTTTCTAGGTCGACATGTGCTAGGTCGACAGGTCTAAAGGTCGACATGAGTTTTTTTATTTTATTTTTTTATTTTATTTTTTTCATACTTAACGATCCATGTGGACTACGATTGGAACGGTAAAGTGTGCCGAGCGGAGCGAAGGCACCATGCCCGAAGCATGGCGAGCGAAGCGAGCCATGCGAGGGGACGCGGTGCGCTAATTTGGGATCCCGGTCACTTTACGAAAAAAACCCCCAAAAAAACTCATGTCGACCTTTAGACCTGTCGACCTAGCACATGTCGTCCTAGAAACCCTGTTGACCTTCCATCCATGTCGACCTAGTGACTGTCGACCTATAGTGGTCGACCTAAACATTGTCGACCTAGGCACTGTCGATAAAACGAACCACACCCGTGTATAAGGTGTATATGTAACATAAATGCATTCTGTGCTTAGATTTAGGTCCCATCACCATGATATCTCATTATGGTATGCAATTATTCCAAAATACGGAAAAATCCCATATCCAAAATACCTCTGGTCCCAAGCATTTTGTATAAGGGATACTCAACCTGTAGAACAATAAAGATATGTCACTTTACCCTATTTATACAATAATGATGTCACGTTACCCTATTTGTAATAGTACAATAATGATGTTGCATTACCCTATTTGTAAATAATACAATAATACAGTATCATTAAATACATACATTTATTGTTTGCCGCTGGCCTCCAAATGGAAATACCAGTTATGTAGTGCAATAGGCAGCCGCCACTTCATATAATGTAGTCGCATAAGTATTGATTTACGTATTACGTATTACCAGCTGAATGGAGTAAATATGTAATCGGCTGCAGCTATATAATGCATCATGGCGTAGCACTGTGTAGTAGCCTGTGGCTCCTGTGTGCACACTGTTCCCGCGTCATACTGCGCACACACAGGACTCCCGGGGCCTAAACTCACACGTACAGTCATCGCAAAGGACGGCTCTTATCACATTTCATGGTACATACTTATTTGCCTTCTGCTGCCCAAATACCAGAGCTGCTAGCTTTCCACCAATGAGTCTACGAGGGTTATTTATCAAGTAGTGATTTATCACATTCTTCTTGTTAAAAGGAATATCTGGCATAGGGTTGGAAAATAATACACCCAACATGCTGTGTTTTGCTTTTAATAAAACTGCAGTTTTAAACGCCGCCAGCTGTATCACTGCTTGATAACTTAATATCTAGCAGTCCAATATAGCACTGTAATCTCCCGATCATGCATGACCGGTTTGGAATGAGGTAAGCAGGTGTCTATGCCCCCTTTTAAACTCCCCCCCCCTCTCCCCCCCCCCCCCCACCCTTCCTTCCTTCCCTTTCCTTCCTTCCCTTTCCTTCCTTCCCTTTCCTTCCTTCCCTTTCCTTCCTTCCCTTTCCTTCCTTCCCTTTCCTTCCTTCCTTCCCTTTCCTTCCTTCCTTCCTTCCTTCCTTCCTTCCTTCCTTCCTTCCTTCCTTCCTTCCTTCCTTCCTTCCTCTGACCAATAAAAATATTTTTGCAGGACAAAACACTGACACACTGTCTGTTTCATGCATGTGCTGCTATTTTACAATCAGTCTAATATAAAGCTTTATCTCACCCTGTAACTGTAAGGTACCCACATAGATAGCCCCATTTGCAATTGTTGCAATATCATTGTACTGTAGTACATGTAACTAAACTCCAGAGGGGGCACTTGCGCAGCATAATTTTTTTTTAATTATGTTTATTTAAAAAAAAAATCTAATTATGGTGAAACAAATAAACAATTAAACATGAGAAACCACATGAATTATGAGCACTACTAGAACATTATGGGGGACAAACAATAGAAAACAACTTCAAAGTCACAGACACAGCTACAAATGACATGGCATAACCGCTGGTAATATTCTCTGACCGCCAGACGTCACACTGACATAACAACTTTATATTTTATTTGAAATACTTGCATGCAATGAATATAGGGGGTCATTCCGAGTTGATCGCAGCCAGCAACTTTTGCTGCTGGTGCGATCAACTAGCCCCCGCCTATGGGGGAGTGTATTTTAGCTTAGTAGGGCTGCGAACGCTTGTGCCGCCATGCTATGCTAAAAAAAAATTGTGTAAAAAAAGACCAGCCCTAGACATACTTACCCTGAGCGACAGCTCCAGTGATGCAGGTCCTGGCTTTCACGTCAGACATCCGCCTGCGTCTTCTCCACCACTCCCCAAAAACGTCCACCAACGGTCTGGTGACGCCCAGGAACGCCTTTTCTCTGTCAATCTTCTTGCGACCCCTGTCGCCGGGCAACGACGCATTCCGGACCCGTTCGCACCGCAGTGACAAACCGCTGCGTGCGATCGGGTCGGAATGACCCCCATAATCTTGTGCAGCACGTACAAAAAGTAATAGACACTGAAGATGGTGAAAAAGATAGGGATGTGGAACAATTCCATGGTAGACTTTCAAAACCTTGAACTACCTATTAATGTATCTCACCCAGGGCCGGAGCTTCCACTAGGCAGCTTTAGGCAGCTGCCTAGGGGCGCCGGGACCTGAGGGGGCGGCCTGCTGCAGATGCCTGAAAAAGGTAGCATGGTCCTACCTCCCACAGGCGTCGCAATACCCCTGGCACTCATATCTTACAGTAGCAGCGACTAGGCAGTAACTTTGACAGCTCCTGGAGTCTTGGCCAGGGGTAACATGCGGCGCTGCTCTTCATTCCAGGCTCTTTCACAGTCTACTCAGTCTCAACTCTGCATCGCAGCCTGCAGGTAAGGTGGCTGCACAGTGCACTCTCTGCATTTAATAAGGAAAGAGGGGGAGAGCAGCAATTGGGAAGGGGGTGGGGGGTGGAGATGAGCAGCAGGCATGCACACAGTCTGGGGGAATGAGCACCAACATGAACACACATGGTGGAGGGAATAGAATAGCAAGACATTTAATAGAGGGGAGGGGGGGGGGGTGAGAGGCTGAGAGCAATAGGCACCCACACACACTGGGGAGATGGGGAAAAGATAGCAGACATGCAACAGACTGGGGATGGGGGAGAGCAGCAGCATGTCTTTCACCTGAAGGGTGGGTACGGGGAAAGGGCGGTAGGCAGAAGTTTTGCCTAGGGTCCCGGGAAACCTTGCACCGGTCCTGATCTCACCGACCGTATAATAGTGACGGGAGACTTCCTGGAAAATCCAGTACAAGGCAGCGTCAGCTCCTGGTCACCTCTCAGCAACGTCCGAGGCACAGGGACTGGTTTATCAGCTCAGTTCAGCTGTAACAGTTATATTGCTTCAAACATCACGTAAAAATGAAACGAAATTACAACACGCACAAACTATTACCACCAAATTGCTGCAGCCACTCTTAGAAGGGTTACTCGTAATTTATCTCTGTGTAATGCTCCGTGTGTTATACCTGTGTGTAATGCTCTGTGTGTTATACCTGTGTGTAATGCTCTGTGTGTTATACCTGTGTGTAATGCTCTGGTGTTATACCTGTGTGTAATGCTCCGTGTGTTATACCTGTGTGTAATGCTCCCTGTGTTAGACCTGTGTGTAATGCTCCGTGTGTTATACCTGTGTGTAATGCTCCGTGTGTTATATCTGTGTGTAATGCTCTGTGTGTTATACCTGTGTGTAATGTTCCATGTGTTATACCTGTGTGTAATGCTCCGTGTGTTATACCTGTGTGTAATGCTCTGTGTATTATACCTGTGTGTAATGCTCCGTGTGTTATACCTGTGTGTAATGCTCTGTGTGTTATACCTGTGTGTAATGCTCCGTGTGTAATACCTGTGTGTAATGCTCCGTGTGTTATACCTGTGTGTAATGCTCCGTGTGTTATACCTGTGTGTAATGCTCCGTGTGTTATACCTGTGTGTAATGCTCTGTGTGTTATACCTGTGTGTAATGCTCCGTGTGTTATACCTGTGTGTAATGCTCCGTGTGTTATACCTGTGTGTGTTATACCTGTGTGTAATGCTCCGTGTGTTATACCTGTGTGTAATGCTCAGTGTGATATACCTGTGTGTAATGCTCTGTGTGTTATACCTGTGTGTAATGCTCCGTGTGTTATACCTGTGTGTAATGCTCCGTGTGTTATACCTGTGTGTAATGCTCTGTGTGTTATACCTGTGTGTAATGCTCCGTGTGTTATACCTGTGTGTAATGCTCTGTGTGTTATACCTGTGTGTAATGCTCCGTGTGTTATACCTGTGTGTAATGCTCCGTGTGTTATATCTGTGTGTAATGCTCTGTGTGTTATACCTGTGTGTAATGTTCCATGTGTTATACCTGTGTGTAATGCTCCGTGTGTTATACCTGTGTGTAATGCTCTGTGTATTATACCTGTGTGTAATGCTCCGTGTGTTATACCTGTGTGTAATGCTCTGTGTGTTATACCTGTGTGTAATGCTCTGTGTGTTATACATGTGTGTAATGCTCTGTGTGTTATACCTGTGTGTAATGCTCCGTGTGTTATACCTGTGTGTAATGCTCCGTGTGTAATACCTGTGTGTAATGCTCCGTGTGTTATACCTGTGTGTAATGCTCCGTGTGTTATACCTGTGTGTAATGCTCAGTGTGTTATACCTGTGTGTAATGCTCTGTGTGTTATACCTGTGTGTAATGCTCCGTGTGTTATACCTGTGTGTAATGCTCCGTGTGTTATACCTGTGTGTAATGCTCCATGTGTTATACCTGTGTGTAATGCTCCGTGTGTTATACCTGTGTGTAATGCTCTGTGTGTTATACCTGTGTGTAATGCTCCGTGTGTTATATCTGTGTGTAATGCTCCGTGTGTTATACCTGTGTGTAATGCTCCGTGTTATACCTGTGTGTAATGCTCTGTGTGTTATACCTGTGTGTAATGCTCTGTGTGTTATACCTGTGTGTAATGCTCTGTGTGTTATACCTGTGTGTAATGCTCTGTGTGTTATACCTGTGTGTAATGCTCCGTGTGTTATACCTGTGTGTAATGCTCCGTGTGTTATACCTGTGTGTAATGCTCCGTGTGTTATACCTGTGTGTAATGCTCCGTGTTTTATACCTGTGTGTAATGCTCTGTGTGTTATACCTGTGTGTAATGCTCTGGTGTTATACCTGTGTGTAATGCTCCCTGTGTTATACCTGTGTGTAATGCTCCCTGTGTTATACCTGTGTGTAATGCTCCCTGTGTTATACCTGTGTGTAATGCTCCGTGTGTTATACCTGTGTGTAATGCTCTGTGTGTTATACCTGTGTGTAATGCTCCGTGTGTTATACCTGTGTGTAATGCTCCGTGTGTTATACCTGTGTGTAATGCTCTGTGTGTTATACCTGTGTGTAATGCTCCGTGTGTTATACCTGTGTGTAATGCTCTGTGTGTTATACCTGTGTGTGATATACCTGTGTGTAATGCTCCGTGTGTTATACCTGTGTGTGATATACCTGTGTGTAATGCTCCGTGTGTTATACCTGTGTGCAATGCTCCGTGTGTTATACTTGTGTGTAATGCTCCATGTGTTATACCTGTGTGTGATATACCTGTGTGTAATGCTCAGTGTGTTATACCTGTGTGTGATATACCTGTGTGTAATGCTCCGTGTGTTATACCTGTGTGTGATATACCTGTGTGTAATGCTCTGTGTGTTATACCTGTGTGTAATGCTCCGTGTGTTATACCTGTGTGTGATATACCTGTGTGTAATGCTCTGTGTTATACCTGTGTGCAATGCTCAGTGTGTTATACCTGTGTGTGATATACCTGTGTGTAATGCTCCGTGTGTTATACCTGTGTGTAAAGCGCCGTGTGTTATACATGTGTGTAATGCTCCGTGTGTTATACCTGTGTGTAATGCTCCGTGTGTTATACATGTATGTAATGCTCCGTGTGTTATACCTGTGTGTGATATACCTGTGTGTAATACTCCGTGTGTTATACCTGTGTGCAATGCTCCGTGTGTTATACTTGTGTGTAATGCTCCGTGTGTTATACCTGTGTGTAATGCTCCGTGTGTAATGCTCCGTGTGTTATACCTGTGTGTAATGCTCCGTGTGTTATACCTGTGTGTAATGCTCCGTGTGTTATACCTGTGTGTAATGCTCCGTGTGTTATACCTGTGTGTAATGCTCAGTGTGTTATACATGTATGTAATGCTCCGTGTGTTATACCTGTGTGTGATATACCTGTGTGTAATGCTCCGTGTGTTATACCTGTGTGTAATGCTCTGTGTGTTATACCTGTGTGCAATGCTCTGTGTGTTATACCTGTGTGTAATGCTCCGTGTGTTATACCTGTGTGTAATGCTCCGTGTGTTATACCTGTGTGTAATGCTCAGTGTGTTATACCTGTGTGTAATGCTCCGTGTGTTATACCTGTGTGTAATGCTCCGTGTGTTATACCTGTGTGTAATGCTCCGTGTGTTAAACCTGGGTGTAATGCTCTGTGTGTTATACCTGTGTGTAATGCTCAGTGTGTTATACCTGTGTGTAATGCTCTGTGTGTTATACCTGTGTGTAATGCTCCGTGTGTTATACCTGTGTGTAATGCTCCGTGTGTTATACCTGTGTGTAATGCTCCGTGTGTTATACCTGTGTGTAATGCTCCGTGTGTTATACCTGTGTGTAATGCTCCGTGTGTTATACCTGTGTGTAATGCTCTGTGTGTTATATCTGTGTGTAATGCTCCGTGTTATACCTGTGTGTAATGCTCTGTGTGTTATACCTGTGTGTAATGCTCTGTGTGTTATACCTGTGTGTAATGCTCTGTGTGTTATACCTGTGTGTAATGCTCTGTGTGTTATACCTGTGTGTAATGCTCCGTGTGTTATACCTGTGTGTAATGCTCCGTGTGTTATACCTGTGTGTAATGCTCCGTGTGTTATACCTGTGTGTAATGCTCCGTGTGTTATACCTGTGTGTAATGCTCCGTGTGTTATACCTGTGTGTAATGCTCCGTGTGTTATACCTGTGTGTAATGCTCTGTGTGTTATACCTGTGTGTAATGCTCTGTGTGTTATACCTGTGTGTAATGCTCTGGTGTTATACCTGTGTGTAATGCTCTGGTGTTATACCTGTGTGTAATGCTCCGTGTGTTATACCTGTGTGTAATGCTCCCTGTGTTATACCTGTGTGTAATGCTCCGTGTGTTATACCTGTGTGTAATGCTCCGTGTGTTATACCTGTGTGTAATGCTCTGTGTGTTATACCTGTGTGTAATGCTCCGTGTGTTATACCTGTGTGTAATGCTCCGTGTGTTATACCTGTGTGTAATGCTCCGTGTGTTATATCTGTGTGTAATGCTCCGTGTGTTATACCTGTGTGTAATGCTCCGTGTTATACCTGTGTGTAATGCTCTGTGTGTTATACCTGTGTGTAATGCTCTGTGTGTTATACCTGTGTGTAATGCTCTGTGTGTTATACCTGTGTGTAATGCTCTGTGTGTTATACCTGTGTGTAATGCTCTGTGTGTTATACCTGTGTGTAATGCTCTGTGTGTTATACCTGTGTGTAATGCTCTGGTGTTATACCTGTGTGTAATGCTCTGGTGTTATACCTGTGTGTAATGCTCCCTGTGTTATACCTGTGTGTAATGCTCCGTGTGTTATACCTGTGTGTAATGCTCCGTGTGTTATACCTGTGTGTAATGCTCCGTGTGTTATACCTGTGTGTAATGCTCTGTGTGTTATACCTGTGTGTAATGCTCTGTGTGTTATACCTGTGTGTAATGCTCCGTGTGTTATACCTGTGTGTAATGCTCCGTGTGTTATACCTGTGTGTAATGCTCTGTGTGTTATACCTGTGTGTAATGCTCCGTGTGTTATACCTGTGTGTAATGCTCTGTGTGTTATACCTGTGTGTGATATACCTGTGTGTAATGCTCCGTGTGTTATACCTGTGTGTAATGCTCCGTGTGTTATACATGTGTGTAATGCTCCGTGTGTTATACCTGTGTGTAATGCTCCGTGTGATATACCTGTGTGTAATGCTCCGTGTGTTATACCTGTGTGCAATGCTCCGTGTGTTATACTTGTGTGTAATGCTCCGTGTGTTATACCTGTGTGTAATGCTCCGTGTGTAATGCTCCGTGTGTTATACCTGTGTGTAATGCTCCGTGTGTTATACCTGTGTGTAATGCTCCGTGTGTTATACCTGTGTGTAATGCTCCGTGTGTTATACCTGTGTGTAATGCTCCGTGTGTTATACATGTATGTAATGTTCCGTGTGTTATACCTGTGTGTGATATACCTGTGTGTAATGCTCCGTGTGTTATACCTGTGTGCAATGCTCCGTGTGTTATACTTGTGTGTAATGCTCCGTGTGTTATACCTGTGTGTAATGCTCCGTGTGTAATGCTCCGTGTGTTATACCTGTGTGTAATGCTCCGTGTGTTATACCTGTGTGTAATGCTCCGTGTGTTATACCTGTGTGTAATGCTCCGTGTGTTATACCTGTGTGTAATGCTCAGTGTGTTATACATGTATGTAATGCTCCGTGTGTTATACCTGTGTGTGATATACCTGTGTGTAATGCTCCGTGTGTTATACCTGTGTGTAATGCTCCGTGTGTTATACCTGTGTGTAATGCTCTGTGTGTTATACCTGTGTGCAATGCTCTGTGTGTTATACCTGTGTGTAATGCTCCGTGTGTTATACCTGTGTGTAATGCTCCGTGTGTTATACCTGTGTGTAATGCTCAGTGTGTTATACCTGTGTGTAATGCTCCGTGTGTTATACCTGTGTGTAATGCTCCGTGTGTTAAACCTGGGTGTAATGCTCTGTGTGTTATACCTGTGTGTAATGCTCAGTGTGTTATACCTGTGTGTAATGCTCTGTGTGTTATACCTGTGTGTAATGCTCCGTGTGTTATACCTGTGTGTAATGCTCCGTGTGTTATACCTGTGTGTAATGCTCCATGTGTTATACCTGTGTGTAATGCTCCGTGTGTTATACCTGTGTGTAATGCTCTGTGTGTTATACCTGTGTGTAATGCTCCGTGTGTTATATCTGTGTGTAATGCTCCGTGTGTTATACCTGTGTGTAATGCTCCGTGTTATACCTGTGTGTAATGCTCCGTGTGTTATACCTGTGTGTAATGCTCCGTGTGTTATACCTGTGTGTAATGCTCAGTGTGTTATACATGTATGTAATGCTCCGTGTGTTATACCTGTGTGTGATATACCTGTGTGTAATGCTCCGTGTGTTATACCTGTGTGTAATGCTCCGTGTGTTATTCCTGTGTGTAATGCTCTGTGTGTTATACCTGTGTGCAATGCTCTGTGTGTTATACCTGTGTGTAATGCTCCGTGTGTTATACCTGTGTGTAATGCTCTGTGTGTTATACCTGTGTGTAATGCTCCGTGTGTTATACCTGTGTGTAATGCTCCGTGTGTTATACCTGTGTGTAATGCTCTGTGTATTATACCTGTGTGTAATGCTCTGTGTGTTATACCTGTGTGTAATGCTCCGTGTGTTATACCTGTGTGCAATGCTCCGTGTGTTATACTTGTGTGTAATGCTCCGTGTGTTATACCTGTGTGTAATACTCCGTGTGTTATACTTGTGTGTTATTCCCCGTGTGTTATACCTGTGTGTAATACTCTGTGTGTTTTTTATATTTTAGTGACCAGTTCAGACTACGACACTGCGGAGGCGACAGAAACATCATCATACTTCAGCGCCAAAGGATATGAGTCCAGGTAATCTACAACACAGAGTGTTATACTGCCAATAACAGGTAACAGCCAGGTAATAGTGTGTTACAGGTGTGTTCTCATACACCCATTCTCATATTGCGCCTAATAACCCCGTTTGGCGCACCACGGACTCTGTGACTTAGACGCAGCAAGCTTCCTGACACAGGTTTTTCTAGGAAATATGCGTCCTACAAGTACTATAACACATACCCTGGACTCTGGCGCTGGAATTGCGTGCAGCTGCTGTTTGCAGTCCAAGCGCTAATCTGGGTAAAAAGGAAAAAGACAGGTGTCCGATACGAATGTCCAGCGCCGTGCCTTGTACTTAATCTGCGACAAAAGACTAATCCGTAGCCCTTAGGGCACTGTAATGAACAGAGTCGCCGCACAGTAAGCCATGTAAGCGCTATTTCCCCGCCAGGTGCCGCCGTGCGGCTGTGCAGCCTCGGCCGTGGTTTATCCCTCTCTCGTTGTGATCAGTGACAGAATATATTTGCTAAATGTTACATAAACTTTTATTAACATGTAAATTGGTGAAGATGAGCAGTCGCCCGCCGGCCGCCCTCCGCATAAAATGGTTTTATAATGAGCATGAAATTGGGATGGGAGCTAAATTAGATTTGTTAATAACATTTTATAGTCTGGGAGTATTTGCCGCGACCGGAGAGGGAATTACTCTCAGGTCTGATTCATGTTATGATGAGTGATTTCCGTGCTGCGAGCAGCGAGGGCTCCGGGGGAGATTCTGGGGCCAGGACTGCAGATTTCAGCCTGTGCTTTCACTGTCAGACAGGTGTACCCTGGTAATAATCCGCTATTTATCAAGGTGCACCTGGATACATATATTGGGTACTATAATCACACATTGCCTTTCCCGAGAAAATCTTCAGCGCCGTCTGGGTCTCCGGTCACAATCCGCACTGACGGCTTGTAGTTAAACAGTCTCGTTCCCTGATCACCAGACCGGCTACTGTATGTAATATCTGACACGTATGACACACACCTGACTTGTAGGTAAGCGGATAGTTTCATCCCCGATCACCAGACCGGCTACTGTATGTAATATCTGACACGTATGACACACACCTGACTTGTAGGTAAGCGGATAGTCTCCTGATCACCAGACCGGCTACTGTATGTAATATCTGACACGTATGACACACACCTGACTTGTAGGTAAGCGGATAGTCTCCTGATCACCAGACCGGCTACTGTATGTAATATCTGACACGTATGACACACACCTGACTTGTAGGCAAGCGGAGAGTCCCGTCCCCTGATCACCAGACCGGCTACTGTATGTTATATCTGACACGTATGACACACACCTGACTTGTAGGTAAACGGATAGTCTCCTGATCACCAGACCGGCTACTGTATGTAATATCTGACACGTATGACACACACCTGACTTGTAGGTAAGCGGATAGTCTCCTGATCACCAGACCGGCTACTGTATGTAATATCTGACACGTATGACACACACCTGTCTTGTATGTAAGCAGATAGTCTCCTGATCACCAGACCGGCTACTGTATGTAATATCTGACACGTATGACACACACCTGACTTGTATGTAAGCAGATAGTCTCCTGATCACCAGACCGGCTACTGTATGTAATATCTGACACGTATGACACACACCTGACTTGTATGTAAGCAGATAGTCTCCTGATCACCAGACCGGCTACTGTATGTAATATCTGACACGTATGACACACACCTGACTTGTATGTAAGCAGATAGTCTCCTGATCACCAGACCGGCTACTGTATGTAATATCTGACACGTATGACACACACCTGACTTGTAGGCAAGCGGAGAGTCCCGTCCCATGATCACCAGACCGGCTACTGTATGTAATATCTGACACGTATGACACACACCTGACTTGTAGGTAAGCGGATAGTCTCCTGATCACCAGACCGGCTACTGTATGTAATATCTGACACGTATGACACACACCTGACTTGTATGTAAGCGGATAGTCTCCTGATCACCAGACCGGCTACTGTATGTAATATCTGACACGTATGACACACACCTGACTAGAGGCCTGCAACTGCAGCGTTAATCGCAACTCTCCTTAATGTGACCGTACACATTTGCGTATATTAAATGGTTGCTGCCCTGCGTCCGAATTACTGATAAACGCCACTTTCTGATAGAGACATTGTACATTATTCCTCGGTATATGTTTCCCTGTGTGACATTATTGGATCATTGTGCATGAGACCAATGATACAAGATGTGAGCAATCGTTGTGTTGCACCGTCGCCTAGTCCCTGCGCGGTACAAACCATTGGTGACTGTGAATAAGCATACAGCTCTGTGCAGCCATCACGTTGTGCGTCTGTGTCATTCCTTCATTTCTTTCTATCCTCTTATCGTTGTGTGCAGAGAGCAGGAAGGGATCGAATCCTCCACAGAGCAGGAGCATCTGCCGCAGATCGTAGAGGAACTCCGAGATATTTTGGTGTCACCCGGGACACCAATTGCAAAATTCGAGATCAGAGTGAAAGGTACAAATTAAATAACAATCAGGGGCCTGATTATGAGTCGGAGGCATCAGCGATTTTGGACGCAGTTTATCGTCTGCGCATGCGTCCCATTTGGTTGGTACAGAGTCGCAGCACAGAATTAGATGCACAGTAGCAGAAATGTACGCGCCATTCCAGGACGGTGACCGGAAAGTAACGGGAAGGTGGGGGGAAGGGTGGGGGGGACCACAAAGATATCAGCTGTTCAGAGCAGGTTGCACACGTTCCAGGCTTCTATACCTGGAGGTGGAACCGTTACTGCTGGACATTGAGGCCTCCTCAGGTTATTAATGGTTTGGTAAGTCACGGTGGCAGTTCTGCGGGATGTCTGTATTTCATTTGTGAACTAACGCTCAGCCCATTACTGACCCTCAGGGTATCCTCGCCCGCGGGTGTACTGGTTCAAAGACGGGCAGCCCATCCATGCGTCAGACCGGATACTGATCACGGAGAAGAAGAGGAAGCGCTCACTGGAGATTCTCAACGTGGCCAAGGAGGACGCCGGGGAATATTCCACGTATATCAGCAATTCGTCCGGCTCTGCGTACTCTTCCGCCAGACTGACGGTCAAAGGTAAATGCCTGGCAGTCGCACACATCAGCCTTGTCCATGCATTATGTGATTGCATTGGTTCATCAGGAAGCCAGTGATTCTCTAGCCAGTGCAAACCCCCTTTCTCCACGTCACCCTAGGGTGGTCAGGTTTAGGTTTAGGCTGCGGGGAGTGGGGTTATGGTTAGGGGGCCAGGGTGGGAAGGTGAGTATACTTACCTTCCCCTGTCAGAATCTGGAATATCAGGATGCCGCGGTCTGTATTCTGACCGCAGCCATCCCAAACGCCGGCATATCAATCACAACCCGCGTCAGGGGTCTAGTTTATGCCCGGCACGTGTCACAGAATCTTACTTCTCACCCATGCTGTAAGCCATTTATTTTACGGGCAACAAATGCATTTGATAATCAGCATCAATTACACTAGAAAAGCCTCCCTGGTACAGCAGGGACAACTGCCGTCTCATGTATGTCCCTTCCATTTTTACAATAAATGATCTCTAATTACTTCTGAGCTGCTGCGATGATTGGGAAGCCTATAGTAGTCCCGCTATATCATGCCTGGTATTTACACTGTCATATATTGCATAGCAGCGGTAGATGAGCGTATCCTGTGGCTCACACACAGCCCCCTCCTTTCTTCGTGTTTATGCCCAGTAACTTGTGTCAAGAGCAGCCTGTTATTTCATTACCTGAGCCCATTGTACCAGGCGTCTATTATGCAGCCACATTGCGCAATTGTTTAGTCTTTTCTGCAGAGAGAACTAGAAAAAGGGAACACAGGAGAGATACATTCTGTACCCGGCTGAATCACACGGCTTCATCATCACGCACGTGGGCCGTTTATTCATATCGCTGCGCGCTGTACGAGTAAATATTCAATAGAATAAATCATTGTGCTTTAACCCCACATCCATCCCTCAGAGCCTCACGTTTATTTCATTTCAGGGCCCGGGGAACTGCAGAAAGAGAAGTCAGCGGATGACGCAGGAGGTCAGCCATCTTGTTTTGTCTGCGCTTTTACAGTCCAGCCACTTTGTGTGCTGAACCAATATACATTAGACTAGTGAGGCACGAGCCACTTTGTACCTTAGCGATTTTACGTGCTCCTAGTAAATTGATGGGCTGCATAATGGTTCAGTACACAGAATGAGACGACTACACTGTGTATAAGATACATGTATGCTAGTTTGAAGATTGCATGTTGAATATATAAATTGCTGCATGTGAGTGTATTATGTAGTATATTCTATGGCACCCAACAACAAAATGAAACAAACGCCATTTAGCCAGTGACTAAGGGGTCTGTGAAAAGAGTGGAGAAGTGAGCCAGTGGAGCAGTTGCCCATGGCAACCAATCAGTGTTGAGGTAACATGTGTAAAGTGCATTCTATAAAATTGAACGTAGCACTTCTCCACACCATGCCCACTGCAAATCTCTGCACGGGCATAAACTGATGACCAGTCCTGATCTACAGCTGGTGGGGTGCCGACAAACACTGGATGGGTGGAAAATCTGGTCAAATTACCGTCTGTGATGGGGTGTGGCCAGGGGTGGATTGGTCACAGGCCTCTCACGTGAGGCATGTTTTGTTGACATGTGAAGGGTGGTGCTGTTGCCACGGTTACACAATATACCTCTGGTGCTGCCCATGTGAGACACTTTTACGTTCTCAATCTGGCCCTGGTTATAATAGATTGACAACGATATGATCGACAGTGGATGACACAAAAATGGTCAACACACGTATTTTGAGCTCTGTGACCATCCATACAAACGTACACCCACGCGGGCGCGCCTTGCCTGCCACACTTCCAGCAGGTTACTATAGATGTCCTCGTGGACAGTAAATCAAGATACGTGTCAAGCATTGTCATTTCGACCCTTTGAACCTATTGACCTTACAAATGTCAACCTTAAGCATTGCTGACCTTACAAATCTGTCCATCTTTTGTACCTGTGGACCATATGGTGTTGACCTGTTGACTGTCGACCAATATATTGTCAATCTTTCGCCCGGATACCCTGTGGTGTTAGGCAGTGGGGATAAGTCCTCTCACTGGTCATTAGGGTAAAGAAGCCGGGGATCGCTACCTGGCTGAGCCTCACATTTATTCCCTTCTTTGTTGGCTGCAGATTTGGAGAAACCGGTTCCCCCCATGTTCCTGGAGAGATTCACCAATAAAAAAGTACCAAAGGGTTCCAGCATCACGTTATCTGTAAAAGTGGAAGGTAATACCCAAGACATCTACTAATGTGGATCTTATATGTATTAGAAACCTGACTATATAGGATCTAGGAGACCTTTCTTGGATCATGAAAGGCATTAAAGGGATCTCCAAATTCCTTCCGGGAGTGTTGTCCAACCCCACAAAGCACGGATGGCAGCGCTGGGCAGCACAGGCCCACCAAATCCAGCAGAAAGCTCAACGGCGATGACATAATATTCTGGATTAATGTTTGACTTTCTGGGGCTATTGTTTAATAAAGTAG